>NC_085841.1:312720901-313920901 GCF_035594765.1 Anolis carolinensis
GAATCAAAGCAGGGAAACTATATTGGTGGCAATGGATCATGCTGAATCAGACCCAATCCAGCTGTCCAAATAGCCACAAGATCTGCAGACAACCCAGAGTTTCCTGCAATGTTGCTTAGTGAGGAGCTAAGTCAGGTTAAGGGCTAAAAACTCTGAGTACTTACCAGAAGTCCCTGTGAATATTGAAGATTACTAGGACTGGGTTTGGGATGAGAATGTTTGTTTGTTCATATTGACATGACCTAACAGGGACAATATCATTCCCAAGAGAGGAAAGAAATTGAGAACACATGTATGCTATCTGCTGCTTCTATGAGCTACATTTCCATTGGGGTAGAGGAAAATAAATGGAGAAGAGTTGAATATCATTGCTGGAATGTGCCTGAAACCTTTTCCGGCAGTGATAGCCATATGGGTGCTTCATTGGTTGCACTTCTTTGAAAAGGTCATTATGATGAGAAAGGACTGAATACTCCATCTTTTGGCTCTTCCCAAGTTTGTGCTACAGAATATTCACCATTATTTCTGGACGAAAAAAAGACTTCATGAGTAATCTAGTTGGGAAAAATAGTACAGAAGTGATAATTTTACAGAATTTTGCTCAGTACATCCTGCAGCATTTCAGAAAATTATACTGTGTGTGCAAAAATATTTGTTGACTTTTTTACATATGTACTATGAGTTTTTATGCCTCTCCCTCCCCCTTTCCAGGCAGTCATTTGTATTTGTGTGCAAGATTGCTGGTTTTTCCTACCCAAACCCCAGTAGTCTTGCACAACAAAATTCTTATACAAAAAAATCTTTCATAAAGAAAGCAATCTTGGGCAAGAAAAATATTGTGCCTAAAGCAATAATATTACACAATAAAAATCTTAACACAAAAAATATGTACAAAATTAGAAATCGGCACAGGCACGTGGTTTTGCCAGGCAAGATTGTTGGATTGTTGGGTTGTTGTGCATTTCCTGGACTGTATAGCCATGTTCCAAAAGCATTCTCTCCTGATGTTCTCTCTCATGTAGTCTGACATGATAGTTGTTAACTCAACTAGAGAAGTCAGCCATAGCAGAGCACTTGATGAACCAACCTAGACACAGTATATTATTTGAGAACACAGAAATGCTAGACCACTCTAACAACCACCATGTCAGACTACACAGAGAAGCCACTGAAATCCACAAACATGGACAATTTCAACAGAAAAGAGGAGGCCATGAAAATGAACAAAACCTGGCTACCAGTATTTTAAAAAAATCTAAAATCAGAACAGTAAATAAAGAACAACACTCTGAAAAAAGAGGAATTCCAGACAAGAATCAATCAGGGTCAGTTAACACCTCCCAACAAAGGATTCCCCCAGGCAGGAATGAAGCTTGCAATGCCATTCATGCTAATCAAGGTGATTAATTACAACAGTATGATCCAACCTGCAGCTCATGGGTTGTATGCAGCCCACCAATTCATTTTTGTTGGCCCTTGCCCTTCTTACTGGGAAATATTTTAATTTAACATTTGGAAAAAATTGTTTACCTTTCTTACTGCTTTAAGTTTTTAAGAAATGTTTTCTTTCTGGAATGTCTCTGGCCCTCACATTCCTATACTAAAGTTTGATTGGCCCTCGGGTAGCTAAAGGTTGGACCACACTGAATTACAACATTCACATTGGCCTCCAACAAACAAGACTTCTTCCTCCCACCCTGAACCTTCCACAGATATATAAACCTCCCTTGCTTACTTTTCCAATATACCTCACAACCTCTGAGGATGCCTGCCATTGAAGTGAGTGAAACATCAGGAGAGAATGCTTCTGGAACATGGCCCAGAAATACAAACAGGAAAATGCACAACAACCCATTTATTCCGGCCATGAAAGCTTTCGACAACAAGATTGTTATTTCTGTGCAAAAATATATATGTGCAAGATGCCTGTTGTGCAAGATTTTATGAGCTTGTGGTTGTGGTTTTTATTTTGCTTAGAAAACAGCAATCTTATACAAAAAAGCACACATGGCTGCCAAGAAACAACATTTTGATTTGTGTTTCTACAAAATGCCATAATTCTCATCCAAAACAAAACATCTATTTTTGCGGAATAATTTCCCAGAATTTCTCAGGAAGTGTAAATGTGATAATTGCACAGAAATATTTGTTTCTGCTACAGTGGGGATAAAAATGTGGAAATTATTTATCCTCATTTGCGAGAATTGAATAGAGAATTAATATCCCTAATGTATGACAGATGCATGACGGCCAACAGAACTTTCAATACATTCTTTTCAGTCCTTTTCACATTTGACATAGAACCAGAGGATGGTCAAAATGTAAAATGTATTTATTTTCACTGTGCATGATCCATGTTTGCCAATGTAAGGGGCATACGCTGGAATGCCAGGTCTGCCACAAAATCCTCTCTACTCCCACAGGCCCTTAAGCCAATGGAGAAAGATTATGGCTCAGTCTTGTCTTTAATCAAGTGCTTCCCCTTGCCTCACTAAAATTTTATAGGTTCACGTGGTGATAAACTAATGGCAATTACAGCATATGTTGATAAATAATATTATAATTCCATTTTCACAGTAAAGTTTACAGTGTCAGCAAAAGGAAAAATGAGGGACATTGATTTGGTTATATAGTCTTTAGTTGCAATGAAAAGGGGTGGGTGGGTTCTGGTCTGTCCTTGAGTAGTAACATTATATGTGCAAAGGCAGGTAATTGAGTTTAGACAACCCAGATCTCAGTGCGTTCCTTTTCTCTTGTACTTTATCTAAAAGTGTGTTGCTCAAAATGAGAGTTATACAATAAGATGGAGGTACTTTGGTTCTAACACAAAACAGTATTTTTAACGTCATATCCCATAGCACAGTTCTAAGCTAAAATCAGTGTTGCTTCTCAAATATTAAATTAGCTAAATGCTAGGGACTATTTAGGGTATTGCAGCCACTGTTAGATAAGTATTCTTCAGAGCATCTTTGATCCCTTACCCTTGGCCTTAGAGTAAATAGATTTATTGCCAGAGTCTCAACAGATTAGAGGAGAGGTCTGCCTTGCAATCTCATTCTCCAGTTTCAAATCTTCTCCTTTCTGTGGGTTTATTTTATCAATTGTGCAACCATTTTTCCCTTGTATGTAAATTTAGAACATGCATTTTTCCTTGTAGCTTTTTCGTGAAAAGTGTCACTATTTTAAATCAGTTTAATTTGTTTATTCTTTCTGATTTTGAAACTCGTTTGTGAGAATATTTCCTTGATTTCCCGTTAATTGTGTGAACAGCATGGAATGAGGCTTGTAATATGCTCATTACAGCCACAATGCAGGTATTTGTCTATAAAGCTCTTCCTATTTTTTCCTTTTTTTAAAGACAAAGAAGGGCTACACCTTTCCAAGTATGATGAGGGCTCCATTGTCCCTTGCCCACAGGGGGGCTGTGTTAGCCAGCTCCAGGTCTGTGATTTCAGCACGGATTGTTCCTCCAAGGGAGATGATGAGTATTTCTGTGGTGAGTGTGGATCTTTCTCTCTCATTTTACCATTCAGTGCATGGTTATTTATCTGCTTCCTTATGTGTGGATTTGGGACCCATGCTCTTCTGTCCTACAAGTTCCCACAAAAAGGACAAAAGAAAATAGTTCTAGTGCTTTCTTCCTGAGCCCGGTGCCCTTCATGGGCACCAAACTTCAATAGCATTGTCCCAGTGGTTGTGATGGCTGGAAGTGAAACATAAAACATTTCTAGAGGGCTGCTGCAATAGAAGAAGAAAAATTTCAGAGCTTGGGTTGTTGTATGTCTTTCGGGCTGTGTGGCCATGTTCCAGAAGCATTCTCTCCTGACGTTTCGCCCACATCTATGGCAGGCATCCTCAGAGCTTGTAGATGAAGTTTTCTTTGTTCCATGTAAAGCTTGTATTTGAAATATTATATGAAATACCTGAGCCTTGTTCCCCAGCTAGGAGATATGATATGGATTCTTCCTTTTTTGCAGAATCCCAAGGACAGGATATTGTCTCCTGGGTAGTCTTTTTAAAATGTTTTTGTTACAACCTGCCTTTGTCAAATGCAAGAATATAGGATAAATATATTCCCTTCCCAATACAGTCATCAAAGTAAAGTTGGGTACAATGATGTGAAGTATCAAGACACTGTATATAGAATAAATTGTAATGAATGTTGATAGAAAGCCATGCTTACAGCCATGCAGTGTTGTGTGGTTTCAGAAGATGCCAGCCACATATGCAAGTGAAACATCAGGAGAAAATGCTCCTAGAACACAGCAATGCAGCTCGGAAACTACACAACATTTCAGTGATTTCGGCCATGAAAGCCTTTGACATACCTATATTTGTTTGCTAATCCAATTTAGCAGGAGAAAATCTAGTTCAATATAAAAGACATGTCTTGATTTTTTTTTTCTTAATAAGACTTGTATCTCCTTAGCAGACACTTTACCGGAAGGTGCACATTGTTCTTTTGAGGGGGGTCTCTGTGGCTGGATGTTGGATCACAACCTGAACCTTTCCTGGACTCTTGCTGGAAATTCAAATTCCCAGGAAGATCTGCTTAGAGGATCTGCCTTGCTCACCACTGGAGGTATGTTCCATATTTGCTATCTCCATGTTCAACCAAAACCAGTATGGTTTAGTGATTTGAGTGCTGGACTAGGACTCCAGTAAATAGATTTGAATTGTTACTTGGCTTTGGAAATCCATTTTGCTAAATCTTGGGCAAGTTACTCAGCCTTCTTCAGCATGAGAGGAAGGCAATAGAAAATCCCTCTGAATAAACTTTGCCAAGAAAATCTCTTGATAAAACCTTGCCAGAAGTCAAAAACAACTTGACTGCACAGAACAACAACACCAACAACATAGAACAACACCAACCAAATGCCAATTTGGATGTTCGAAAGAAGCACAACAGAGGAAGTGTGATTAGCTCATACTTCTTCCCGTATTTATGGGCTATGCCCTAATTTGAAAAATGTACTCCCCCCACCCCCCGGTCCTGCAATTTAAGTAATGTGCATCTACCCATCAGAGACAATGTATATCTTTTTTTTAAAAAAAAGTCCTAAAAACAGGAAGTTTTAAATATTTGAAAGACTGACTGAGAAATAAATGAAACAAAGTAAACTATTTGATCTTAATGGGGTATGAAGATGGAAATCACACTAGCAGTGTGTTAACAAACCATGTGCCATCATTTTTCAAAGGATGAAATACAATAAGGCATGTAACATATCTAAAACTGTTGAGGCCATGGAGAGTGAAAGAGCTCTATTGTGTCATCTAGTTGCATGGAGAATGTTGTAGAAACTTTCCTGGGCTGCTTCAGGTCTTGTAAAGTTTGCAACAGTCACGGAGATTCAAGCCAGATATGTGCAATGCAATGGAAATTTTCACTCATGAATGGCTAAGTGAATTATAGGCCAAGGTATACTAATGATTTTCAGAGTCTCATATTGCAAAATATGGATGTTTTGCAAAATATCACCTGTTGGGACTGCTTTGATTGTATGTTTCTGCATGGCATAGGGTTGGACTGTATAGCCCCTGTGTTCTCCTGTACAACTTCACATTATAGAATGAGGATATTCCAGAACTTGTTGGCTCCATGTGAGATTATAATAAACCCTGAGTTTAATTTTTTGAGGATTCCATCAGTGGATGATCCTGACTGACCTCGTTAAAATTCTTTTCCAGGTCACTATCTGTATCTTCACATAGATAGCAATCACACAGGTGGTGTTGCCAAGACGATTAGTCCTAATTTCCCAGCCAGTTTTGCCAGTGGATCTTACCAGGTATGTTGTTCATCATTCTCCATTCATTGGATATTTAGTACTGTGAAACTTATTTTCTTGTCTTTTTATATGCATTAATTTAAATAAATAAAATATACAAGACAATGAAATACAACACGTACAGTCAGCCCTCTACCTTTGAGGGTTTGACTTTTACAGGTTTCATTGTTTACAGATTTGATTAATATAGTCTCTCTGGGAATCTCTAAGTCCTACAGGACCACTCTGAGGTCAATTTCTGCCAGATGTTGACATAGAACTGCCCTGCAGGACCTAGAGATTCTTAGAGATGTGTTCTCTCAAATTAAATAAGGTGTTTTTGTTCAAGGTTTTCTCACTTTTGTAGGGGCCCTGTGCCCTAACCCCTGCAAAAGTGGGTTGACCTACTGTAATCTGTTTTGTAATCTTCCAACAGTTATTGCACATTCAGTATCTTGGTTCTAAAATGTTGCAAAGCATCTCTGCATAAATGTATTCAGAGTTGACCAACCTTCACAAATTTGGAGGTTATATGTTAGGTTAGGGGCATAGGATCCACATGAATAAAAAAAAAACCACTTCTTTTACCTGAGGGAACACCTCTCTAGGAATTCTTAGGTCCTCCAGCATGACTCTGATCAACTTCCACTAAAAACAGGCCATAGAATTGGTCCTGATTCTCTGGGAAATGATGAATGTGAGATGGCAAAGTCACACAAGTTCTTAGCAAAGAGTCACACAACCTTCACTTCACTTCACTTCACTTCACTTTATTTCTTAATTAGTCGCTCTCCACCAGAGTGCTCCGAGCGACTTACAATTTAAAATATCATTCCACAATAGAAAACATTCATCATAAAAACATTCAACATAAAAACATTCAACCTAAAAACATTCAACAGTGATTATTTGACAAATTAGTTCTGATTTACTTAAATGCACAACCAAACAGCCAAGTCTTGAGCGCTTGGGATAATAAGATGGAAGGAGTTTTGTGGCACATTTATTTCTGTAATAGGTTTCTGGGAGCGGGGGGGGGGGGAGTCAATGGGCATAAAAATGGCACATTAGGGAAATAAATTGCCAGTCCCACACCAAAAAGCACCAGTTTGGTCCATTTCAGTCATTTTCTCCATGTGGTCACAGCCAATGTGGTGATTTTATTGTGTGTCAATACTTTATTTCAGTATCACAAAATTCAGACCTTAGTTATCTATGATAAATCACTCAAGCAGAGCACCCCTTGGCTGTAAGCATGTAAGGAAAGTTCTATGTGGCTCAAGGGAACCACACAGCTCTCTGGAGTGGCTAATGTGCGGGTACATGGAATTACATTTTTCTTGTGCAAATGACTGACCTGCAGCGATGTAGTCTTCTCTGTTTATACTTTAAATACATTAAGACAGATTAAATTAGATAAATTAAATTAAACAAATTAAAGTCATAATCATCTGCTGAGTAGTTGGAGATTCAGGACAGACAGAAACTTCATTGTTAAATTGTGGGATTAACTTCCACAAGATGCAGTAATGGCTGCCAAACTGGATGGATCTCAAAGGGAACCAGAAAATGCATAGAAATTAGAGTCATCCTCCATGGAGTTTGAGGTTACTAACATAACCTCCAACATTTCACAAATGAAAACCAGAACATGTGTGGCCAAGCAACATCAGAATGTGGCCAAGGTGATAAAGCTATCAATGAGGAGGAATATAAGAGCTTGGAGAAGCTTCAGAAGTTTACCTTAGCCTGAATCCACTGAGAATCCACCCCACCCTCCAGTCTTCTATCATCTGCTGAGAAAATTGTGTGCAAACTACTTGGACATTTTGGATCCAGCTTACAGCAATTGAAACAAGCAAGGGGAGAAATCAGAGGAGAAGAGAAAAATTGACATTTTAAAAGCAGCTACAAAATCAGATAACAAAAGATTCATCTTTGGAAAATCAGAATTGTTTAGAGATATGTATTAGCCACTGTTCTGCCCCCATGCTATCTTAATTACTTAGAAGGTGAACTGGCTGTGCAGGGAACAGATGAGAGACAATATAGTTGAATCAAACAAGAATGTATTAACTGACAAGACTTTCTTTCCTCCTGAGTCTCACTACAAAGTCTTCATGAGGAGAGGTAAAGTCTTTGATAGATAGACACAGTTCTGGCCGAACTGAGGCTCTTGAGTCTTTATTTCTTTTTATTGTCTCTTTCTTGTATGGTGTTCAACTGTCTCTAAGATGGTCTTAATATTTAACAACCCAAAATTTTTCAGATCTAATTGTCACTGGGACAGAAAGGTGAAATCTTCTGAAGAGGGGCACAGACAGCAAGAGAAACTTTACAGGGGTGTTAACCCTTCCCTTTAAAAAAATTAGCTGGAGTTACACTTTAAAATGTACCTGTTCCAAATTACATGCAAATTCAAGTTAAGAACAAACCTACAGAACCTATCTTGTCCATAATCCAGGGAATGCCTGTATACAATATGCCTCTGTAGATCAGATGCTGGGTAATGGAAGGTGAGTTGTAGGTGTCACTGCACACATATTCTGAATGGGAGAATTTGCATGATTTTGTTGTTTTAATGCTTAATTTTAAGTGTAACTGTTATTCTGAAATTGTATGTAGGCAATGAATTGCTACTGGTTGTGAGGCTGCCCTGAATCCCCCCCCCCCCAGGTTTGAGAAGGGTGGGGTATAAGTATGGGAAATAAATAAATGGGCAACTCTTTGACTATTGTTGTTACACCCCAAGGCTATGTGAGCACTCCAAAAACCACACAGGAGCCAGTATCACATGCAAAGCAGTTTATTATGGAATATATATGTCTATGTGCAGTTAGCGTATAAAGTCAGTATGAGAAATAGTCCTTAATGTAAAGTCTTTAATAGTTCAAAACAAGTTCAGCAATGTCCCAATTGTAATCCACAAGTGAAACTCGTTAGTTCCACCAAGAAATCGAAGTTAGTCCATAAACCAAGAAACAGGAACAAGACGCTGCAAATCTGCAAACTGTAATCCACTTGGAGAGTCCCGTCACAGGAAAAAGGAAAGCAAGGTAAACAAGACAAGGTCTACTCGAGAGTCACAGGGCGTTCCATGGCTTGGATGGAAAGTCTTGACTCAGGAAAAAGGAAAGCAAGGTAAACAAAGCAAAGTTTACTCGAGAGTCATGGGGCGCAGTGCGGCTTGGATGGAACTGGAAACCAGGCACGGGAACAAGGCAGGAAACAAGGCTAGGAGCTGGATACTGGAACCTCTTCCGAGGAAAGTAAAGTTGACACCGCAACGAGAACACAAAGGAGGAAACTTTTAAGGAGATCTCAAGGTTGCAAGAATATAGGAGTGCAGGACGCACAAAACTTCACATGGGAAAATCAGTCATTATCGAGCCTAAGAGTTAACCTTCGGCTCCTTCGCATGCCTTCCCTTCTGCTCCTATCTCTTGTGAAAGATTCCCTCCGATTAAAAGACATATCTTCACCCAAGTCAACACCATCTGGAAAAGGCAACCTTGAGGAGGCATCGGAATGCTCTCCAATTAATGGATCTTCTGGCGCCACAACTTCAGGCAGCTGTAAGGGCAACGGGCCTCGTTCCAAGTCCTGAAAGGCCCCAAGATCTGAATCAGAATCTGTCTCCAATTCCATCTCCTGATGAAGTATAGGCCGTGACAGCTGAGCCACAACAATTGTGTGGACAGAATGCTGAAATAGATAGATCTCTGCTCTGAAGCAGCATATTGTTATTACTTCTGAACTATGTTTTTATTCCTTCCTCAGTATAGCTATGGCCATAAAAACTTTCTGTGTAAAATATTCAGTAAATTTTTATAATCCAAGCCTATTAATTTCAAATGTTCTCGATATATCCAAAAGACTTTTATGGAGACTTCCTCCCTAATTCTTCACTGTGCCATTATCCTTCTCTTTAGGTGCAGTTCTCAGCATACATTTTTGGCAGTTATAATGGCACTATTTCACTCATTGTCCAAGAACAGACAAACGAAACTAGTGCTACATCGCTAATGTGGGAAAGAACAGGGAGCTGGAGTGATCACTGGTTTCTTATAACATTGGATATGCCAAGGCTTCAGAACAGGTAAAGACTGATCAGTATTAACATGACAGCACACATTGTGTATCATCATCAAGTCTGATACTTTCCAAAGTCATGACAAAAAAGAAAATAATTCTGTCCTAATAAGCTTTCTAAGATCCCATCTACGCTGAGCAAAAGGGCATGGTCACATGTAGTCACACAAAGACCATTGTTGTTCTCAGTCTTATGAAAGGGAGGGAGGAAGGAGATGGGTGGGAAAAAGGAAGGAAGGAAGGAAGGAAGGAAGGAAGGAAGGAAGGAAGGAAGGAAGGAAGGAAGGCATGTCCATTGCCTTGACACATAGTCATTCTCTGTCTCTTTTGTATCATCCTGTTGCACGAATTTAATGCTTATTCATAAAACTAAGAATAAATCCTTCTCTGGGCCCTCAATCCCATTGCTAGTGGGAATATGATATCCCCTGAGTCCTGTCATTTTATCTCCCACCCCCACCCCCATATCAGATGGAAAGGAGGCTGGTCTTTTCAGGGGTTGGAAGTATTTGTTAAATTCACTCTTATTTGGGCTCAATTCTGTTTTGTATTTCAATAGGTATATTATGAATGAGAGTCAACATGGGATAGTGGCTTGAGTCCTAGAGTAGAACTCAGGTAGACCAGGGCTTGAATTTCCACTTGGCCATGGATACTCAATTAGTCAAATTATCTCAGTCTCAAAAACCTGAGACCGAGTAAATCCACTCTGAATAAATCCTGCCAAGAAAACTTTAGGACAGGGTCATCTTTAGTCAGAAATAATTTCAAAGGCACACAACAAAACCAAACATTGTGACAACCTTGAGCTGTATGGAGCTGAGATAAAGAACATTCAAAATCCTAGGCTGAGATTTAATTGGATAAACAAAGAATGTAAAACTCTGACATTGCATTTGTGCTGGAAACCTGGGGAGCAAAGGGTGTGCCTCTTTCCATGCTGCATAATAGCAGCAAGCTCATGTGCAGTGTGTCAAATTGAGATATAGGTCAGGTCTATCATTGACACATGCAGTCCATGGGAGATCTTTGTCCATGCATAGCTGGGCATATCAAAGGATATGACTGACAGAGTTGTGCTAACAGAAGTCATTAAAAGGATTCCAGTATTTCATGGGAAAGTGTTCAATTATGTTCAGAGGCATTCCTTGAGCACCATGCTTGTTACTTGCTCATCTTCTGCCCTGCCAGATTTTAGTCATGGGTAACTTTTTCTCGATTTGAAATCCCAGCATGGCCTTGCACAGCACTTGTCTAGTTGGTATATTTTAAGTCTCTCCAATATATTTATAACAAGATTTTTTTCCAACTGATAACATAATAAGTAGCACATGTTCTTCCTCTCGATATATGATTTGCTCATAAATCACAAAGGATTTGGGTTTGTTGTGAGTTTTCCGGGCTGTATGACCATGATCCAGAAGCATTATTTCCTAACGTTTTGCCCACGTCTATGGCAGGCATCCTCAGAAGTTGTGAGGTATTTGAGGAGATAATGCTTCTGGAACATGGCCATACAACCCGGAAAACTCACAGCAATCCAGTAATTCTGGCCATGAAAGCCTTTGACAACACAAGAGATTTCATAACTGCTTGCAGGAGCTGTCTTGCTGTTTTTAATATATATATATATTCTCAAAGGATATTGTAAATCTAAGGATCTCTGTTTACTCTGGATGCTAATTTAACATGTACTTCACCCATTAGTAGGATAACATATTTTTAGCCATACTGAATTAGCAAGAGTATTTGGAATAACGCCTCCATCCCAAACATGATTGATTTTCCTGTCCTTCTAGATTAGCCAGTGAATGTATAATAATACATCTATTGCTACTGCAAGTTGTGAAAAAAAACTGTACATGCTCTCTACTTGAGGTCATTTCTGAATTTATAAAGGCAAATCCCTTTAAATCCAGCATATATTTTTGTAAAGGTTTAATGACTCTCAGCTTTGCAGATCTGCTTTCTTTGACTGCTTTCTTCTTCCATGTGAAACTTGTGAAATTGTATAATGTGTGGAATTAACCTTTGAATAATCCTAAAGTAGTAACAGAAGTTTCATAAGTATTTGCACATATATTTTATTCAACTTCAGGTATGGTGGTTTAATATTTCAAAATAGATTTCATATATTATATATTAATATCTTTCACTAATAGAATATCATATATAATATATTTATTTAGTTTAATGTGTGTGTATGTTCATATATATTTAATACATGAATATATTTTCATATGTTCTCTCCTTATCTGTCTCCCTCTTTCATTTCAAACATATCCCTTGCTGAAAAGCTTCCACCTGCAGCTGGTGGCAACTTGGGGCTGGAATTCACAAGCTGACATTGCTGTAGACAATATTACATTTGGCCAAGATTGCTTCTCTAATGGTGAGTTACTTCTGAATAAAGAAAGTTTAACAGGCAGCCAGCATATAATGCAATATAAGGAATGTGTGTTACGGTCTCAGAATGCAAGAGACAGGACTTTATCACACGGAGGTGCTGAACCAGCAGTAACATCATTATCATTATCATAGACTAGCATTCCTGGCTGAGGATGATTGTCTTCCAGAGGTAGAATCTTGATGGTGGGCCCATAAGTGACTGTAGAGACCTATTCTGGATCTGATGGTCTTTTGCAGCGAGGACATACATTTCCAGGTGGAAGGTGGTTCTGGCAAACGTGTGCTTGACGTGCCTTCCTCTTGGCACATGTCTCCCTTTCGCTCTCTGTTTATGTTTCCTTTAAATCCACAGCACTTTTGATGACAGCTGATCTCCGGTTAGAATGCTCAAGTACCAGAGCTTCCCAATTTTTTGTATTTATTCCACATTTTTAAGGTTTGCTTTAAGCCCATCTTTAAATCTCTTTTGCTGTCCACTGATATTCCATTTTCCATTCTTGAGTTGAGAGTAAAGTAACTCCCTTGAAAGATAGTGATTGGGCATTTGGACAGTCATCTAAGTTGATGGCGGAGAATCGTTGCTTCGATGCTGGTGGCACAGTAACAGACTTGTGGTGATGATCCTTATCGCATAATGTTGTTGCCACTCAGCTACCTCCCTGAAATGAAGCTCTCCAGGGCTATTGATAAGCAAAGCCTGTCAGTTGCCTCTGGTCACATCATCGTCCCAGGACTTACCTTGTGTGATGAGGTCCCTTGGCTTTTGTGGTAGCACCAAATCCTCTGCCCTGAAGAATTTTTAAAAATTAAAGCAAAGCACTTCACAATTGCAAAGTGCCTTAAAATAAAAATAAAATTTAAAAATCAAAGAAGGGGAAGCAGCACAACAAGAAAGCAGGTATACACTGTCCATCTGTAAGTGCAGTTTCTCAATGCCGAGGTGTGACAATTGTTCAACACCAACTGCTATACAATATTGTCCATTACAATGAGAGCATATAACACTTTCCAGCATCATGGGAATACCATGGGATAGTAGCTCACATGCTATCATGTGCAGTAATATTAACAGTGATTTGGTTTTTCCTGAATACTACCTCTTCTTTTAGACTAATTCTGTGGAGCTTGGAAATTAAACTATTTTGACTGCAAGTTGCAGATTTGTGCAATAGATTATTGTTCAAAATATAGCTTTTCTCAACTATGTAATTTTGTAATCTTTATGGAACATCTTTTCAAGTAATTGCTGTGGTATATCATAGCAAACAGGCACATTATTGTTTCTCTGGCTCTAGATGACTTCTCTTGCAGAAAACAATTTATGTTAATAGCCTTCCATCAAGACTACAGGAGAGTTTTTCCTCAGCCACCTCATTTAGGGCTATCAATGTTTTGTGAAATGTGGTTTAACAGGAGTGAGAATGTTTGTGTATTTCCTTTCCCTCTTGGTTTAAAGAAAAGTCTGTCTCCAGGGTCCAAGAATGTGTGTCCAGAACTACATGGATGTGTTACATTCCAGGTGGACATCCTGGAGCTAGTTCAATGTGTGTGAGGAAAGAACAACATATTCCTTTGTAATTCAAAGCCAACAGCACATATTTTTTTGACTTGGTTAGAACATTTTGACGTATGCTAAAGTACTTTACTAATGAAAAGGAGGACAATTTGTATCTCCCAGCAACCATTTTAGAGCCTTTCCAGATGAAAAGAAGTATCAAACAATCCCAGGTTGTCAGTACTTGTACAGGCCTATTTTCTTTTGGAGATCCATATTACATTTTCTTCATCTTAAAGCATTTCCTGGGAACTCCTGGCATTATCAAGGACTTTTATTTCTTACTTCTCAGTCAATTAAAATCAACCTAGTATCCCTTATCCAAAATGTTCGGGACAAGAAATTTTTTGGATTTTGGACTTTTTCAGATTTTGGAATATTTTATTTGCTTATATTTACAAAATGGGACCCAAGTCTAAACATGAAATTCATTTACATCACAGATTCATGTTTATACATATAGCCTGAAGATAATTTTATACACAATATTTTAAATAGTTTTGTATGGAAAGCAAAGTTTATATACATTGAACCATAAGAAAGTAAAGGTATTTCTATCTCAGGTTCTCATGTGAACAGTTATAGATTTTAGAACATTTCAGATTTTGGGATTCCAGATAAGGAATGGCCAACCTGTATTTTCTGAAATTGGATTTATTCACATTGGCAGTCTGTTTGTATTATTTCAGAATTCCAGAATTAGCAAAGAGGGTTGCCACATGGTTTTAGTACCCAGGAGACAGATTCAACAGATCACTAATGCTTAACTAGTTTAATATTGCTAAAGTACTTTAGGACTTTACATATAACTTATGAAGAAGAAGGAGGAGGAGGAGGAGGAGGAGGAGGAGGAGGAGGAGGAGGAAGGCTCTGTGCAAATGGTTGAAAATCAATTTCTGAGATGTATTCTCAAAAGGGAGGCAGAAACTGAGAATATTTCAAGAAAAAATTGAATGTAAACAGGCTTCATTTAATGTAGGACTAACAGCAAGTAAGACAGGAACTACGCTATGTTATTACATTGTGTAGCATTCCCCACTTCTAAAAAAATGAACTTTACAAATGAATGGGAAAGCAAGGGTGTTTCCTAGGCTAATTATTGGCCATCTCTACTGTCCAGCTAAGGATCTGCATATCTTGCAACTCAGCTTTGTTGTTATTGCTTGAATTCCTGTAAGCTGGCATTGTTGGTTTTTTTTTTCCTCTGAGTACAGGCCATTCCATTCATCATCGGATCCTTTTAATTCAATTAGATCTTGGAGAAGCCCAGCAGCTCTGCTTTGCTTTCGGTAATAGAATTACATCTCTCTTTGCCAGGAGAGGTTTCGAATGTCATTGGCAGAGCCAATTAATAGGCAGGCAAAGAGGTTATGCTGGGACTGTTCACAAAGGGAAAGGAAGGAAGAAAGGAAGCAGAGCAGGAAGGAAATCATATTTTACTTCTGGCTGAGATGGAAATGTTGATTTCCTCCTGTTCTGGCTATTCGGCTCACTGCCCTTCTTTCAAAATTAGCTATGGATACAGCTGTGTGATTTGTAAAAGGTAGAATGTTGAGGATCTGAAATTTATTCCAGTTTCTTGGGCACAACATTGTGCAACTATTGTGTATGCTTACAAATAAGCTGGGGACAAGTTTTTCTTTTTTTTTGGGGGGGGGGGCAAATTTAAGGATTTTAATATAACCTGTGGATAAGTCAGGGGTCTCTCCACAGAGAGGGGAAAGCACCAGTACCAGCTGCCCCTGACCACCACCATTGCCATTGTCTTGCCCAGGCATTCAAAAAGGTCGGAAGTGACACTGTGGCAGAGACAGTTGGGGTTCTGTTCAGATTTTCACAGATTGGACTATGTACTTGCCTTTTGTCACTCTCATTCGAGATGGTAAGTTTTTGGATGAGAGTTAAAGTAGAGTACAAGTAGTCCCTGAGTTATAGACACCGACTTACAGATGATTCATAATTAAGAACAGGGGTGAGACAACAGGAAATGTTGAGAGAAATCTGCCCCTAGGAAGGGAAATCCACTCTTGAAAGAGCTATCATGGGGAAAAGGTGTCTCCACTGAACCTCCTCACCAATTCTTATTTCCACAACAAGCCATTTTTTTTCAAAATCCAGTTATCACAGGGACAGAAAGTGAGGTGAAATCTTCTGAACAGAGGCAGAGACAGCAAAACAAACACCACAGGGGTGTTACCTTTCCGTCTGCAATCCATAGCTTTTATATATGTGCATATATTTGAAGTTACACTGAAAAAATGTAGCTGTTCCAACTTATAAACAAATTTAACTTGAGAACAAACCTACAGAAGTCAACACAATTTTGATGCCACTTTTTTTTACTAAAATTTCTAGACACAGTAGTTTATGAAAATGCCCTCTAATTCTGAATGACAATGCAGGTATTTTTCTTTTTTCTGTATCTAGGACATACAAACTGAGAAATACAGCAGCTGTTCTAGGTTTTCTTTGAAACCATGTGCCTCCGTTCTACCTGTAACCTTACTATTGGTTACCCGGTTACTACTAGTTACTAGTTTCCCAGTGGCACAATGGGCTAAAGCCTTGTGCTGGAAGGACTGCTGACTTCAAGGTTGGGTTGCCGACCTGAAGGTTGCCAGTTCGAATCCGGGGAGAGTGCAGATGAACCCCCTCTGTCTGCTCTACTCCCCATGTGGGGACATGAGAGAAGCCTCCCACAAGGATGGTAAAACATCAAACATCCAGGCATCCCTTGGGTAACGTCCTTGCAGACGGCCAATTCTCTCACACCAGAAGCGACTTGCAGTTTCTCAAGTCGCTCCTGTCACAAAAAAAACCTTACTGATGCCTTATTTTTGAATCTCTGCCTTCATATCCCATCAAGCTGCTGCTTCAGTTGTCTAATATATTTCCTATTATTAAGACTTGGCAGGCACCAGGTTTACTGTTTAACTGCAGTACATCTTGTAATCTGTGGTGGTGCTTAAGATTCACCACAGCCTTAAGCCACCAAGGTAATCCTCTCTGGTAACCACAGTCCATTCAGGTAGGGGAGGCTTAGCTCCCTATCTAACTGCATCTCAACTGACTTTCCTTTGGTAACGTTCTAGCATTCAGCCTGATTCACAGCATGGAAGCATTCCTTTTTTGAACTACCAGAATCTTGCTTTGTTAAGAGATGTACACCTTCCACACATTAACTTACTACTGTATAGATTTGGAAGACCTGTATCACTTCATCCAGCTCTTTGAAAATTTAGGGAAAGGGAGATGATTAGTATCTTTCTGGATCCTATGACATTCTAACTCACACCCATAACTATAAATATACTTTTTACCTGAGGCTTTAATATCACTGTGTGGTACATCTGAAGAAGTGGCTTTATATCCACAAAAGCTCATGCTAAAATAAAATCCAGCAAATCTTAAAGGTGCTGCCTCATTCTTGTTTTTAATCCTCTGTCTCTTCTTCCCTTCCTCCTTTTTATGTGGTAAAAGACTAACACAGCCATTTAGTTGAAAGCTACTTTTTGCGTCAGGAGTGACTTGAGAAACTGCAAGTCGCTTCTGGTGTGAGAGAATTGGCTGTCTGCAAGGAGGTTGCCCATGGGACGCCCAGATGTTTTGATGTTTTACCATCCTTGTGGGAGGCTTCTCTCATGCCCCCGCATGGGAAGCTGGAGCTGACAGAGGGAGCTCATCCGTGCTCTCCCAAGATTCGAACCGGCAACCTTCAGGTCAGCAATTCAACCTTCAGGTAGCAGTCCTGCCAGCACAAGGGTTTAACCCACTGTGCCACCAGGGGCTCCTGAAACCTACTAAAATGTTGCTATGGTTCTTTTATTGCAAAATCATAGAATTCCAATGAATTCTTCATGGATATGGGAATACTTATCAGACATCAAGAATGTGACAGCAAAAGAGAGATGTAGTCTACACGGATTTTAGGCCATTTAGTTAAAGGAGGAAGATCTGTTTGTTTGGAGAGGAAGAACTGCCTGAGGACAGCTGGTTGTGTTGCTGCTGTGCAAAAGAGTGAAGCAGCAGTACAGACGGAGGCAGTGTTCTTCTGGAGTCCTCCACATCCTGTGAAAGTGACTGGGTTTATTGTGTATCTCTGGATGTCAGCAGCTGAGCTAGAAGGAGTTCATGACCTGTAGCTTCCTAAGAAATTCAATTGAAGGCCAAGGAGACTAAGAACCTCTTTGTGCTCAGTGTAAAGTAACGTTATTTGTTTTTTCTTTTATCCAGTTAGTTTATTTTACATTAATCTCAGTTTTAATCGTAGTTGGTGGCTAGATTGCCCAATAGGAAAAACTGGAACTTTCCACTACCAGTTGGATATAGAGTATGTGGCGACAGTCTAGCATAGGGATATGTGCCACTTCAGAAGCTGACGGACTGTAATCCCATCATTCATCACCATTGGCTCTGCTGGCTAGGATTGATGTGACTTGGATCCCAACATCGGAAGGGGCCTATGAAGTTAAACAAGAAAACCTTGCTCAATTTGCATATCTGTATACATATCAAATGCATATCCAGTCTCTACAGTCCTCAGGCACGAAGGCACAGTCTTTAGCCTGCATTGGCCTCTTATATTCCTGCACTCCAGGGACCTCTTTAGATCTTTTTGGTATTAAGCTTTTGTTTCGCCCATTCATCCACTGGTCTCGATAAGCATGGGGAGAGCTCATATCTGCTGCACGATTGTTTCATCCCTCTTCACCCCAGGATAATAACTAACCCCCAAGAGAGGTCATTTCTGTCTCGCTGAAATGCTGAAACAATTGCTTATTGGTGACTCTGCCAGGATTGCCTGTGAGGGGGAAACAAGGTTATTATCTCTAAGTGTTTTCGTGCTCAGGATAATTGCACAGCTAGAATTGAACTGGTTCATCTGGCAGGAAACAGCTGCTGTGTAGGTATAAGGCAGAGTTAAAAGGTCATGCTCTCCCCTTTCATGCTGCAGACTGAAAATCAAGCAAAACTGAATTAAACACAAATATAAAAGGAAATACTGGGATGCCCATTACGACTCTGGTATCACTGGTTTGGATCCAGCGTTAGAATTAAATGGAAGTTTGCCATGGGATATTTCTGCTTGCTGGAATTTGTCCCCACCCCCACCCCCAACTATCTATGCACCCATCCTTGGAAATTTGTTCTGGAGAGTTGTCCTTTTTACAAATGTGGCAAATGTGTGTATGTGTGTTACAATAATTTTGCATTTTGCGTTGTTTTAATACAATACAAATAGTCTGTATTGTATTACTTTTCCTTTGGGATGGAAATATTAATTGTTTTTCATACAAAGACATCCTTCTTGGACAAGATTGCAGAATGTTTTGTACATTTTTAAGTTATTTCTCATACTTCAATATTTGTTTTCCCTCCCCAAAAAAAAGCAACTTTAGTACAAAATGTCATGCTTTACCTCCCTGTTTCTGAACACGTAACCCTTCATGAGATTTTTTTTTTTTTTGCCACCAACGAAGTTCCATAATGGATAGGGAACTGAGAGGATGAAGTAGTGCTGTGCAGTGGTGAAAAATCTCTCATGAAGGCTTACAGATTTGCCCCAGGCTGTCAAGACACCCTTTCTAGCCACGTACGAAAACATTTGTGGATATTCTTTTCATTCTATTTTTCCCCAAAAAAGAAATACTGCCTGAAGAGTAGTGAGAATATTGCCAGAACTGTCATCCTTATTTTGATTGTAGAGTTGCCAGGTCAGGAGCATCTCAGACCCTGAGATTTCAAGGCCCAAATCCAGGATATAGAGATGATCTGATATTACAGGGGTGGGCCCTGATGATTTTATTAAGCATAAGATACAAAAATATATTTACCTGGGTCTTCATTGAACAATGGCAGGGAAGAACCATACTGTTGCCCATTCCATTTTTAACAAATTTTGAAAATACTGTTTTGAGGAACCCTTATGAGATTAGTTCATCCAAAAGAGAGTTTTTCAAGCAAAACAGAAGACAATGGCTACAGAGGACCCAAACATTTCCAAGGCAATGTTATCTTCATGTGATTCCTCCCCTTGCCTTAAGGACAAGAGGAAAAAAAGTTCAAGCTCCAACATCTCAAACTGTATTTCCTTCCTTTATAGCTCTCCCCCCCCTCTCTTTAATATTTTTGTAGTTTATGGTTGGAAATCCCATAGAATGGTGTGAATATAGTGTAGAGAACTGAGGGAGACAGGAAGAATTGATTAAAATGACCCCCTTCCTTCCTCTTGCTGGAATAAGTCTTTGCTAGATTGAAAGCCCTTCCCTGAACAGTAGGAGCCCTTCCATTTATGGAAAGAAAATTTTGTGTCCAAGCCAATGTTTGTAGTCAGTATGGTTCCTTTTAAAAGTGACATGTTTTAGCAGTTAAACAACAACAACAGCCAAGCACTTAGCTGATTAGAACATTCACAAAAACCCAGAGCGTATAAATGCAGCCAACGATTTGATAAGCCAAGCTCCATCCACTCTTCATGAGACTTTGGAAAGGTAGGTTGTTCATCTTAGATTGTTCAGTTTGAAAGCGGGTACAAAGTAGTTTCCTTTGCTTCCCAACCAATGGCAATTTGGAATGTTCAAAGTTGTGAAAAAAGTTACCCTTAGAGATCTCAGTGAGTGGATAGGCTCTTTTTTGGAAACTACTGGATTCCAGTAACTTTGATCCTTAGCCAATCTTGGAACAGGAATTTTAGTGTACATTCAGAGACAAGTTATATTGGGAGAGGATGAATGCAGCTGAAAGTTTGGGTACTGGAAGATGAAGGAGGACAGGTGCCTTCATCCTGCTTGATGAACTTTATGGTGTCATCATCATCATCATCATCAACTTTATTTCTATCCCGCCCTGTCTCCCCAAAGGGACTCAGGGTGGACTCCAACAAACAACGGCATGCCTTAAAAACAAAAACAGATAAATATTGGCATAAAATCCCAACAAGATCCCACATATGAATACAGTGTTAAAAACCTAACATCAAATTAAACCTAATATCAGTGAAATGAGTACAACATCAATAACCTAAACTAATATAGTCAGACAGAATCAGACAAGAATTATATAGTGACATAAAATCTAAATAATAATGTTATGCTCTCTGATCTATTAAGGATTAATGTTATTGGAGCCTCATTTCAGACCCAGTCTGGTAAACCAAACTGTATATCATTTCTGTATACCATAACACATCTGAATTTCTGTTGGTATAAAAAAATAGCAATGAATGTGCATCATACCCCACCCCCCAGTTTGTTTCATGTCTTTCTTTTGTCTTGCACATACAATTCCTCTCAGTTTTGGGCAAAAGGAGGCAGCTGATTCCTCTCCTGACTTTCTTTGTTCTGTTCTTTTCTCTTATATTCAAATTGTGACAGGAAGAAGAGAAAGCCATCCTGATGAAAACCAACATTACCAATTGGACATTGACACACTGGATGAGCGTCTCTTTAATCCATTAGAAGAACCCCTTGCTTTAGGTGACCATTTTATCCACTGTGTATCCATTCACTGTACTATTTTATCTTTACCTTACAATTACATTATTTCAGCATGATCACATGAATATGTTTATGATGCTAAATCTGATACTATGACTACAGGAAGGACCAGTGGCCTTTTTTGATGAAGCAACTGTTAAAGACTCCTAAAGACCTTCCCAGAATTCAGAAACTACATAGAATCTCCTGAAGAAGAAGAAAAAATAGCTGGGTTGACTAGAGTGACTCATTTCTTTGCAACTCTTACTCAATTTTCTTGTGATGAAGAAAGGTGAAATAGTCCCAAACAATTTAAGGGTTTGGTGCATGAGAGATATGCAAAGGAAAACACAGGCTAGTTGTCTTGTGTTTGACAGAGGTAGTCTTCCAGAGCATTTTGCCCGCAGTGCTTAGTTCTGAGGAAGAGCCCCTCAACGTTAGGCATGATTTCTCGCTCCGCCAGGCTTGCTATGTGCAAAGGAATCAGAGTGAGAGTAGGAAAGAAATGGCAGCAGTGCTATTGTCCTGTTAGTCTGAAAGTTGAAGGCAGAAAACACCAAGGAAAGTTACACAAAGTTGTTGTGTGTTTTTCAGGCTGTATGGCCATGTTCCAGAAGTATTCTCTCCTGACGTTTCACCCACATCTATGCCAGGCATCCTAAAAGGTCCTACAACCTCTGAGGATGCCTGCCATAGATGTGGGCAAAATGTCAGGAGAGAATACTTCTGGAACATGGCCATACAACCCGAAAAACACACAAGAACCCTGTGATTCCGGCCATGAAAGCATTGGACAACATAAAGTTACACAATATCATATAAGACAAGCCATTCAGCTTACTATATCATCAAAGACATACAGATAATCTCAATCTGAAGGTTTATCCATTTGACAGAAATGTTTTTGATTTCATACATCGCTCTTCAAAATAACAATTCTTTTATCCTCCTTTCAAAGATGCTTAGACCAGAGCCTGAGATCTATAGCTATAAGTTCATGCTGCAACTCTTCTGAATACTGAAGAAAATATCTATCCTTTGTAAGGCTTTACTTAGCTGCCAACAGGGCCTGCCCGAAAAATTTTTAAATATTAAGCGGGGGGCGGAAATTGCGCCCTCCGTGCTGCGGGAGGTGTGGCCATGCACCACAGGAGGCGGGGCATGGCCAGACCAGGCCCCGCATCCCACGCCCTGGCTCCGCCTCCCGCGCTGCTCGCCCTGACCCCGCATCGCATGCAGCATGAGAGGCGGGGCCAGGGCGCACAGGCCGGGAGGCGGGGCTCCGCCCAGATGGGGCCTTCCCTCCCGCCCCGTGCGCCCTGGCCTTTTCCAGCTGGCCAGACTGCAGCGGAGGTTCCTCCAGGCCGCGATTGCGGCCTGGAGAGACCTCCGCTGCAGTCTGGCCACCTGGAAAAGGCCAGGGTGAGGGTGAGCTGCACGGGAGGCAGGGCCAGGGTTGGCCCCACCTCCCGCGCTGCTCATCCTGACCCCGCCTCTCACGCAGAGTGAGAGGTGGGGCCAGGGCGTGCAGGCTGGGAGGCGGGGCTCCGCCCAGACGGGGCCTTGCCTCCCGCCCCGTGAGCCCTGGCCTTTTCCAGCTGGCCAGACTGCAGTGGAGGTTCCTCCAGGCCGCAATCGCAGCCTGGAGAGACCTCCGCTGCAGTCTGGCCACCTGGAGAAGGCAAGACGGGCGAGGGTGAGCTGCGCGGGAGGCGGGGCCAGGGTTGGCCCCGCCTCCCACGCTGCTCATCCTGACCCCGCCTCTCACGCAGCGTGAGAGGCGGTGCCAGGGCGCATGGGGCGGGAGGCGGGGCTCCGCCCCAACGGGGCCTTGCCTCCCGCCCCGCGCGCCCTTGCCCGGCTGGCCTCCACGGCGCCCCCGGGACCGTGCGCCCGAAGTGGGTGCTTCAGTGGCCTCCGCGTTGGGCCGGCCCTGGCTGCCAATCCAGTTTGCCAAGATCTCCTCTCGTATCTATCTGTATTTCAAAAAGGCTGCTTTACAAATACCATGTTTCCCCGAAAATAAAACAGTGTCTTATATTAATTTTTGCTCCCAAAGATGTGCTAGGTCTTATTTTCAGGGGATGCCTTATTTTTCCATGAAGAAGAATTCACACTTATTGTTGAACAAAAAAATTAATATTTATTATATACTGTACAGTAGTTGTCATCACAAACCAAAGTAACCAGACAAACTGAATCCTATCAAGAATTTCTTGTTACTACCGTTATTTCCATGTACAACTGATATGTACATCAGGAAACCAATCCTGCATACTCTGGTGTTCTGTTTGGCGGGAGCCGGGCATGCTTTCAAACTAAAACTTTGCTAGGTCTTACTTTCGGGGGAGGCCTTATATTTAGCAATTCAGCAAAATCTCTACTAGGTCTTATTTTCAGGGGATGTCTTATTTTCGGGGGAACTGGGTATCTACATAGCATAGACTTTGAAAAATTGGCAGGTAACTAATGCTGTTGATTCTAACAATGTTATTACTGAGAACATTTTTTTCTATTCTAGTTTTCCATCAGATTTTCTAGCATATGATCCCCTTCTGTAACCAGTGAGAAACTGGAAAAGATCATTTTTCCTAGGGATAATGTATTGCCCAGCTGTAATGGTCTGATTGTATTAATATTGAACTAGTAAAGGAAACAAAAGATAGCTGACAGATCTGTAATGATTCTGGATATTTTTCTGGTTGTAGGTGAGGCACCAGATACTCCTTGGTGGTTCTCATCTTGTGGGGCTAGTGGCCCTCAGGGGCCAACTCAAGCACAATGCCATAATGCCTACCATAACAGCAATGTTTCAGTGACTGTTGAGAAAGAGGGGCCACTACGTGGGGTCCAAATATGGAAAGTACCAGAATCAAAGCAGTACATGTGAGTATTGTTGTTGTATGGTGATAGTATTACAACTGCTAATTTGTTAACTTCATATAGTAATTTTGCTTGCTTGATAGATAAATAGGTAGGTATCCTGTCTTTCTCCTTGCATGGGATCCAAAAAAATGTGGGTACAGTTCTTGAAAAATATTTATACATTTTTTTTAAAAAAAAACACAGTTCATTTAAGATATTCCACAGGCCAATAACAAGGGAGCAAACCAGGCATCCACCAGAACCACTTTATGGTGGGTTCTCCGTTCCCTCTAGGACTGGAACCATTGTGGAATTTTGCCCTTGAATCTCATTCCAAACAGGTGGCCCAGAAAAATGGTCAATGGTATCAGCATCCATAGAAGGGACCAGCCGAAGTAACATAAACATATACAAACCCTATGCAGTTCCATGCATATTTCATCTATCAAGACAAATTAAGCCGACTCAAACCCATAACCAGGTCTGACATCAACCTGAAATGAATTTAGATCAGTGTTTCTCAAACTGTGCTCCTCCAGGTGTTTTGGACTTCAGCTCCCAGAAATCCCAGCCAGTTTATCAGCTGTTAGGAATTGTGGGAGCTGAAGTCCAAAACATCTGGAAGAACATAGTTTGAGAAACACTGGTCTAGGTCATCCATTTCATTCAGAAACCATGATCTCTAAAATCTTTCTCAAAAACAGATTTTGGAAACTTGCTAGTCTATATATATAAAAGAGTGATGACATCAGGGCAGCGGACAAAACAACAAAACTATAGGCCCCCCAACCTCGAAATTTGACAACACAACCCATCATCCACGGCTCTAGGTTGATACAATAAAAAGAAAAGAAAAATAAAGTCCTAATTCGAGGGAGAGGAATAATTGTTTTTATCCAATTGCTACCAGTTACAAGGCTAAGTTCCACCCACTTGGTTTCCTAGAAACCTACTCAGCCCATGGGACAGGCACAAGAGTTTGGAGAGACCCCTAAGGGCCATCCAGCCCAACCCTTTCTACTATGCAGCAGGACACAATCCAAGCATTCACAACACACGGACAACGTATAAATACTATACAATACTACACAGGGACATAGACCCCCTCTACCCTCACCACTTTCACAGTACACAAACAACCAAATGCATACTAAACATAAAGACAACCATACAACAGACATTCAATACCACCACTACCTCAATAATTTCTCACCAGCACCACCAGAAAACGCCACAGCAATGTGTGGCCGGGCACAGCTAGTAATTTTATATGCGAGTTCAGGAAGTGCTTGTTAGTAAACACTTTGTCACAGCCTCTTTTAGTCAGGATTACACTCTGCTTTTCTATAGTGAGGCATCCAACACTCACTCTTCATACCCATTTAACCAGTCAAGCTCTGGTCACTTTTATATGCCAAAAAAAGTGTGAATCTAGTATGCATATGACAGCTCTCGCCTCTCCAAGGATTTTGCTAACTTCCTCAGGCCGCACAAACTAAAATATATTAAATAACACAAAACAAGCAGAAGCCAAGATTATATTCACTTGTCTGATATTAACCACAGCATCCAAGTCAGAATAGGTCTGAGCAATTTTGTCTGCAAAGTGTCATGCAAATTCTTCGCACTGGGCTTCTGCATAGTCTACCTACTGCTCTAGTAAGATAGAACATAAAAGGTGACAGGCTCCTCAGGACAGCTTTGCTGGACAACACTGCAATGGTGGCAGAAAGGGAAGATTTCTTTGTTGTTATTGCCACCACAACATAAACTTTGAAATGGACTCTAAGCAGTATTTTGGTAAGCTTTATTCTGAGTTTTCCACAATCAAGACTGCAGTCTCGAATACACTTGTTTCATCACCACCAGTTTCCTAATAAACCAATAGAATTGCTTGGCTCTGTTTCATGAGAGGGGACCCTTGGGAGAGATTTTGTCCACCGTCCTGGCCATTTCCCTGTTCCAGAGATCAACCAGGACTTCAGCAGGATCACCAGCTAAGACAACAAGAAATTCCCCAAGAACCATCAGGAATACATCCCAATCCATAAGCCTCTTGGTGTGGAACATCTTAATTGGTCCTCACTCCTGCAGATATTCTGAGTCCCAGTAAGTCTAAACACATCAAGTTATGATCTGTCCATAATAGTGGAACTCTGGAAAGCTATTCCACCTCCAGATCACCCAGTACAAAACACTAGATCCAAAGTGTGTCTTGTAATATGAATGGCACCAAATACTTCTTGGAAAAGACTCAGGGAAGTCTGTGGCATCTGAAGTCCTGAGCCACTCCCAAAAAAGCAGGCTTAGCATGGATGTTGAAGTCCCTCAGGACAAAAGGGGAGAGGGATTCCAATACCATCATTAGGACAAAGTCCGTTCAGGACAGGAGACTGTTAAGCAGAGGAGTGGACAATACAATGACTCCCTATTCTGCCTTGTTATCAACTGTCAAAAATACACTCCATTTTGAAACTGAGAGCAGAACCTGGGATCTGCACACATCATCCGAAAATACATCACACAGTCCTAAACACTTGGGAAGTGTTCGACTTGTGATTTTGTGATACAAAATCCAGCATATCTATCTTGTTTGCTGTATCATACAATGTCATTATGTCAATAAGAAATAATAATGCTTCATTTCTAGACCATCCTGCCTCCCCAGAGGGACCCAGAAAGCATCTGAATCACAAGACGTTGTTGGATTGCAAGTGGCTGCATTCCTCTTTATTGACTGTGCAAACTAGAGCTCTTAAGGCAGTGGTTCCCAACCTTTGGGCCTCCAGGTGTTTTGGACTTCAGCTCCTACAGTTCCTGACAGCTGGTAAGCTGACTGGGATTTCTGGGAGTTGAGGTCCAAAACACCTGGAGGCCCAAAGGTTGGAAACCACTGTCTTAAGGGTTGCAGTCCAACAATATCTGGAAAGCCACTCTGTTACCACTTTTGCATTTCCCCTGTAAGGTAGTGCACATCCAGAATGTGGAAAAATTCCTTTTTGGGCTACAATCCCAAGAATTTCCAATCAGCATTGCTATATCTGCTGAAATCTAGGATTTGCAATCCAAACAGTAACTTTCGCAAGCTCTGCCGTTCCCTGAATGTTAAAAATTAATGTGTAGGGAATGTTGAGTGTACCTGGTTGAATTCACTTCAAAGGCTTTGTTATAAGTAGAAACACACTGAAGTGTGTGTCCATGAAAACTTTCCAGTGGTAGCTGCTTTGATGCTGTGCTATGTAGACTTTCTGTCTAACTTCTGCTGCTCTTTATCCAGGATTTCAGCATATGGAGCAGCTGGAGGTAAAGGAGCCAAGAACCACAACAAGCGCTCCCATGGGGTCTTCATTTCAGCCATCTTCAAACTGGAGAAAGATGAGCTCCTCTACATCTTGGTGGGGCAACAGGGAGAGGATGCCTGCCCAGGGGTGAGAGATAGACCCTGTCCACGCTAAGTACTGTACCATTATTCCAGATAAGACAATGGGAGTGAGTGGGTTAGGGTTAGCGTAAATCCAGGAATCAACAATACCAAAACAGGATGGGAGAGAAAGTATCTCTAAGAAGAGATATTCACTCATATTACTTCTGCTTCCTGTATTGAATCTGTTAATCACATCAGACTAGCAACAAGCAGCATAAGGAACATAACTGTTTCTGTTGGCTTGCAAGCGTCAAAGATGCTGACTTTCCATCTCAAGCAGTTTTTCGAGCATGTCAAAACTAAAGATCTGATTTGCTTTTAAATTACTACATCTGTAATGGAATTCTGTGGGTGGTTATTTTTTTTTAATGAATTGTGAATTCTATCTTTTTCTAACTCACTCTCACAAGATAATTTAACTGGGATCTTGTTTTGTCCCTGGTGGAGTGTGAGAAGGCTTGTGTTCATCTTTGGTTTAATAGCATATTTATTGAGTTTTCATGCCTATCTCCCCCTCCCCCCCCCCCCCAACAATCTTCCTCCCTGCATTTTCTATAGGCATTATAACCAACCAATCAGAATTAGGTGGCAGAAGTTTTCTTGGATTGATTACACTTTCGAGATCTAACTTATATTTGTGCCACTAGTTTTCGCTTGTGTTTTTCCTTACTTCCCTATGTAAATAAATGTGTCAAAGTCACTGTTCAAAGGAAAAGATTCAGTCTTTCTACTTGTTTTTACTTAATTTTCTGTGATCAACAACTCTTTCTTCCTCTTCTTCTTCACCTCTCTTGCCCTGCTCTTCCTCCCTTTTTTAAAGAAGAGAGTCTACCTTCCTAAATTGGTTAAATCCAGGAAGGGATTCTTATGTGATTCTGCTAAATGTATACATACCCGCGGGGTATTGCAATAACAATATGCCTATATAAAATTGCAAAAAAGAGAAATAGACACAGCATGTCTGTTTTAAAATATTGATTCTGGAATTCAAAATTGACCTGTCAGCTTGGTCCCCCCTTTCATTTTCTTTAACAAGCTACCGCATACTGTCTTTCAAGCAAACCATGTTGACCTGCAGTTTAGATTTAATTGCATATTCTAAGAAGGAAATGTAGGTCGTTCCTGTTATTCCCACATGAGCATTGAAAGATTGCTGTCAAGATCAAATCCCCATTGCGTTCAAAGGAATGTTTTTCCCCATTTCATTTGCCTTAATGGAGCAATCATAATTAAGCGAAGAGCTGGGATCAAACTGCTAGACTTTACATCAAACATATTTCTTCCCAGATTGGACTTTGGTCAGTTTCAGTCCTCAGTATTTTTCTCTCTGTGTGTATCAGCTCAATGTGTTTGGCTCTGAACAAAGGTGCACTAAAAATAGTGTCTGTATCTGTTTACAAAGAACATAGTGTCTAGTGATCAAATCCAGATCCCATAAGACCTTTGTGAAAGCACTAAGGAGCATTTGGATATTCTCTACTAAGAGACATCAAAAATATCAAAACAACTGAAACCACTTGGAGCTCACATGTTCAAATAAATCTAACTTTAAGAAACACTTTGTATTAATAATGTGCTTTTCCCAACTGTTCAATGGAGCATTTTTACTTCACTATTATAGAAGTTTGATACTACTTTAACTTCCATGGTTCCCTTTTGAGGTACTTAGAACTGTCAAATATCATCCTCTGAACTACAGTACAAGAGCTCTCTGGCAGAGAATTGTAAGTCCTTCACCAAACTACATATCACATGGTAGTTAGTGGTATGAAACAATTGTGACTGTGAGCTCTTCCAGAATAACCAAATGTATCTGGAGATCATGGTTTTTACTCCTGTAACTACTGCTTCCATTTCTGAGATCCCAACAACATTTTGGTAATTCGGATACATTTCAGGCTTTCATTTTTTTCTTTCTTAAGTCTTTTTGTTTCTGTGAAAAGCATGGTGAGTTTTAAAGACAGTTTTCTAGTCTTCCAGTCTGGATAAGCCCTTTGTAAGGTGGATATTGTATCATAATTTTGGATGTTGTTTCACAATTTCAATCATGAGTCAATTAAAAAAATAAGCCATTTGATTTAGTATACTTGTCCTTTTAATTGTAAAGTTCAAATACAATTATAGCCTCATAGAGTTAGTAGGTGCATGAGGGCCATCTCGTTCAACCCCTTGCCATGCAGAGTACCTAAGTAAAGCACTCCCAAAATATGTCCATCCAATCTCTGTTTAAAGATCTCCAAATCATCCAGATAGAATGCAAATATAACTTTTAAAAACCCAAAACCAACAAATACAATGTAATACAAAGCAAACAAGTCAATATACCGGATACAAATGTCAGGGTGCAACAAAGAACAGCATCATCAAAGCTGGTCTTTTCGCAACCTGACTACAAGAGGACAGAGGAAGGAGACCATTTGGCAGGATAGGCTGATTTATGACAGGGTCTGGTCTTCAAACGTGGGAAAGGACCAAAGGAAAGGGAGGTGTGGATGGAGAAGGAGGAGGGGGGAGGCAACAACCCCATATACTGAGGGGAAAAGCGGAAGAGAGTCAGTAAAAGCTTTTGCAGTCATCTTGGCAAGGCGGATTCAATAAAGTTTTCCATTGCGACCAGCGGTGTGAGCCTATTTCTTGGGTCCTACACCTTCCAGGAGCGGACATTAAGCTTTTACTCCCTTTTTTTTTTCGGCTCATCCCGTGAGGAAAGGTCTCTCCGGTGAGAGCATGAACCCTGATGGAGGAGAAACCATGAAGGAATTCCTCTTCCTGGAAGAAGAACAGGCGAACCCTCGAGGTGCAGAGGAGTTGAGAGAGGAAAGGAACCCATCGCCCGCATTGAGCGAAGGGGGGACAGACCCCTCGGACCCGTCGTGGAAGCCGCTGACCTCCACCCAGTTACCCGCAGGCAGGGGAGTGACGGTGAGACGGAAGATCCAGATGGGAGGCGATTGGCAGCGAGACGGAGAGGGAGCCCCGGAGATGAGAAGGATGGAGAGGAGATTAGATGCGATGGAGAAAATGTTTGAAACTTTCTCTCGACAGATGGATCTGATGCAGCGGCAGGTAAACGAGTCCTGGAGGGCGACAGTCGAGCAACGGGAGCAGAGGAGAGGGCTGCCCGGGAGAGGCACTGAACCCCGTCCCTTTGCCGGGGAGGGTCCACAGGACTATGTGGATGAGATGCCTCAGCAGGGCACATCAGTTTTCCCCACGGGCCTGTCGGGAAGGAGCCAAATGCCTGGGAAGGGAGAATTTCGGGTGAAGTTCAACGGGGACCCCAAACAGCTGTCTTATTTCATTACAAACGTAAGACACTTCATGGAGGATTTTGGGGACCAATTCCCTTCAGAAAGCGCAAAAATCCACATGGTGGGGGCAAACTTGAAAGAAGCAGCTGCAGACTGGCTAATGCAGATGTATGATACTGGTGCCCGGGAGCTAGCCTGTCTGGAGGATTTCCTAAGAGCCCTCCATGAGAGATTCGAAGACCCTTTGGCAGAGGAGAGGGCGAAGGCCCAACTCAAAAGGATATACCAGGGAGGAAGGACAGTGTCAGAATATGCCCTGGAATTTAAAGCCACAGCGGGGAAGATCAGGGACTGGTCCGACACCACCAAACTGGAATATTTCAGGGCTGGTTTACGCTCTGAGGTGCTCGAGTGGGCTTTACACAGAGGAAATCCAAGAGACTTGGAGGACTGGATTTTGCTAGCGGGGCGCGTGGAGGTGGACCAACAGCAAATCTCTCGTCGTCCAAGGGAGAGCAACAGAATCAAACCCCCGACAGCAGCAACACGGCGCTTCTCCCCTCGTCGCGGAAGGTCGACCAGCAGGGAGAGGAGAGCAGGGAGGGGGGCCTGCTTCGCTTGCGGCCGCGAGGGACATCGAGCGGCAGAGTGTCCGAAAGGGACAGGTGTGGAGACAAAAGGAGAGAGGCTTCACAGCCAGAAGCCACCCCACCAGAGCTCCAAACTAGCAAAAGGGAAAGCTGCCATGGCAACGGAAACGGCTTTAGCCCCAGGGCAGCTTCAGGCAGAAGAGATGGAGGAAGCGGAGGACCTGGAGTTACCGGGAAACGACTGGGATCTGTTTTGAACGCCCGGAAACAGATCGAACCACCAGAGGGCGACGGGGGTGAGTTGAGAAGAGTAAATTGTGACATTGTGAGAGTCAGAGTGAGGCTGTTGAACCCAGAGACAGGGATTCAGGTAGAGGCAGATGCTATGTTGGACTGTGGGTGCACGAGATGCCTAATTACTCCCGAACTAGCAAACAGGTTGGGGGTGGAGCCAAACCCACTAAAGACACCAGTAGTCTTCGCACAATTGGATGGAACCCCAGCATACGGAGTCCCAGTAACAGAAAAAACAGGGTTTTTAAGAATGACTATGGGTTCTCATGCTGAGACATTGCAATTTGTGATTTCAACAATGGCACATCAGCCAGTCATTTTGGGCGTTCCTTGGCTGAGATGGCAAAACCCTCAGATTGACTGGAAAAGGGAGACATTTACTTTCTGGGATGGAAATTGCAATTTTGAGAGTACCCCGAAAGACATAGAGGTACTGGAGCCAGAGGGGGCGATAGCAGCCACGTCACAGGGGGTACCATTGGAAAGCGTTCCCAGAGTCTACCATGAATTCGCAGAGGTGTTCAGTGAGAAGGAGTGTGACCAGTTGCCCCCTCATAGGAAGACGGACTGTGCAATTGAAATAGACCCCAACGCCAAACTACCTAAGCCAAAACTCTATGCAATGTCGGAACCAGAGAAAAGGGCACTCAGAGAATTTATTGACAAAAATATAGAGAGAGGCTTCATTGAGCCATCTCAGTCCCCCATGGCAGCGCCAGTATTTTTCAGGCCAAAAGCAGACGGCCTAAGATTGGTCGTGGATTATAGAGGTCTTAACGCAATATCCACCACAAACCAATACCCGCTTCCCCTAATGTCAGAGATGTTGGCGCAATTGGGCGAGGCATGCATCTTTACCAAACTGGACTTGTGGGAGGCTTTTTATAGGATTCGAATCAAAGATGAAGACTGTTGGAAAACGGCTTTTAATTGTCACCTTGGGCAGTACCATTTTAAAGTTTTACCTTTTGGCTTGTGCGGAGGTCCAAAGGTGTTCATGCAGTTCATAAATGAGACCTTTCGTGACATGCTATATAAGGGGGTTATTATATATCTCGATGACATTCTTTTGTACAGTAAATCACTGTCTGAACACATTAGGCTGACTCGAGAAGTCTTGCGGAGATTAAAGGAGAATCAGCTTTATGCTAAACTCTCCAAGTGTGAATTCCACAAAACGGAGTTAGACTACTTGGGGTTCCGCATTTCCACAAAAGGCATAGCTATGGACCCCGCCAAGGTGCAGGATGTATTGGCGTGGGAGCCTCCAAGGACTCGAAGACAGCTGCAGGGATTCCTAGGCTTTGCAAATTTCTATAGACAGTTCATCAAAGACTTTGCCAAGCTGTCTCTGCCTTTGACAGAATTACTAAAGACTAAGGGAGTGGGGGAGACTCGTAAGACGAAGACGCCGGGTGCGAAGCTGAACTGGACGCCTGAGTGCCAAGAGGCGTTTGAGGAATTAAAAAGGAGGTTCACAAGTCAACCCATATTAGTTCATGCCCAACGGGACAAACCTTTCGTGGTTCATTGTGATGCATCAGAGGCGGCCTATGGAGCAATACTGTTGCAGGCCGATGATGAGGGTGCTCTAAGACCGTGTGCTTATTTATCAAGAAAGTTCACGGAAACGGAACGGAATTGGCGGGTGTGGGAGAAGGAGGCCTTCGCAGTGAAGGCTGCCCTATCCCATTGGAGGCATTTCTTGGAGGGAACCGAGGCCTAATTTGAGGTATGGACTGATCACAAGAATCTGCAAGCTTTACGTACCCCTCAAAAGCTGAATGCAAAACAACTGCGATGGGCACAGTTCTTTAACCGTTTCAATTTTAAGCTGAAGTTCTTTCCGGGGACCCAGAACAGGATGGCAGATGCCCTATCTCGAATGCCCGATGCAAACTATTCGGCCCTGGGTGAAGTCGGAACTGTGTTCACGAAAGAACAGCTGGGTTTGATGGTGCAGACAAGGGCAACAGCGAAGGAAAAGCCCCCACCTAGTGGTCAACCACACGAACTGTCCCAGGAATTGAGGCTAGCTGCAGATGCAGACCCCTGGCTCCAGTCTCATAGGGATGAACTGTCTCAAACAGGGGGATTGTGGACTCACGGTTCCAAATACTATGTACCGGAGGAACTTCGGGGGAGGGTGCTGGCCCAAGCACACGACTCCAAGCTCGCTGGTCATTTTGGGTTTACAAAAACTCTGAAACTGTTGAATAGACAATTCTGGTGGCCAACCATACGCAAGGATGTAAAGGGTTATTTGCAGGAATGCCCAGTGTGCGCTATGGCAAAACAAAAGGTGGGCAGACCGGAAGGATTGTTGCAATCAGTAGCAGACCCCTCGAGACCGTGGACGGATATAGCTATGGACTTTGTGGTAGACCTGCCCAACAGCAACGGTTTCAACACAATCTGGACTATAATTGACCTGTTCTCCAAACAAGCTCACTTCGTGGCCCTTAAGAGACTTCCAACGGCACCCGAGTTGGCCAAATTGTTTCTGCAACACGTGTTCCGCCTGCACGGGTGTCCCAAGCGGATCATAAGTGACAGGGGCTCTCAGTTCACATCGAGGTTTTGGAAGTCTTTCCTGGGTATTTTAGGAACTGAAAGGGCCCTGAGCACAGCCTTCCATCCAGAAACAGACGGAGCCACCGAACGGGTTCAGAAGACCCTTCAGCAGTTCCTCCGTTGCTACAGCACGTACCAGCAAGATCAATGGTCCTCGATGCTACCACTTGCCGAATATTGCATTAACAATTCGGATCACGCGTCCACTGGGGTCTCTCCGTTTAAAGTTGTGAACGGCAGAGATTTTCCGCCATTCCCCGCACTGCAAAAGGAGTTGCCTTCTGACGAGAAGCCAGGGAATTGGGGCGAGAAGATCGCTGCCGCTTGGCCTTCAGTTCAGGAGGCCTTGCGCACCGCCAAAGTGGATTACAAGAAATATGCAGATAGAAAGAGAACAGCACCACCGGACTACAAAGTGGGGGAGTTAGTGTACTTGTCGACAAAGCACCTGAAATCCACACAACCATCCCGGAAGCTGAGCCCACGATATGTTGGTCCCTTTCCCATTTCGGCCATTGTGAACCCAGTGACAGTACGGTTACAATTGCCTCATAGATGGCGCAAGGTGCACCCAGTGTTTCACGTTAGCCTGCTGAAACCAGCGCCAAACACTCACAGATGGAGTAAACCGGGGGCAGATCCGGTCCCCATTATGGTGGGGGCACACACCCATTTTGAAATCAAGGATATCCTGGACTCCAAGAAGTCTCGGGGGAAACTGTACTACTTGGTCCAATGGTCTTCACAGACCTTACACCCGGAATGGGTAGCAGCAGAGCATGTTAAAGCCCCGAAGTTGAGAAAACAGTTTCACACAAAGTTTCCCCATAAACCTGGACCATGATCCCAAAAAGGGGGGGGGGGGTTGGACTCTCTCTCTCCTTCTTCTTTCCTTCTCCTGGCTTATTCTGCTGCTGTTGTTCTTAGATTGTCGGAACTTTGTCTCTCCCCGCAGGGTCGTCGTCCGAAGGGGGGAGTCATGTCAGGGTGCAACAAAGAACAGCATCATCAAAACTGGTCTTTTCGCAACCTGACTACAAGAGGACAGAGGAAGGAGACCATTTGGCAGGATAGGCTGATTTATGACAGGGTCTGGTCTTCAAACGTGGGAAAGGACCAAAGGAAAGGGAGGTGTGGATGGAGAAGGAGGAGGGGGGAGGCAACAACCCCATATACTGAGGGGAAAAGCGGAAGAGAGTCAGTAAAAGCTTTTGCAGTCATCTTGGCAAGGCGGATTCAATAAAGTTTTCCATTGCGACCAGCGGTGTGAGCCTATTTCTTGGGTCCTACACCTTCCAGGAGCGGACAACAAAACAACATCAACATAAAATCCCCAAAGCTTTGAAAAGTACCAGTGAATGATGGAATCATTCTATGTTTGGCTCTGGGAATCCAGCCAGATGCATCTCTAGTCTCTCCAGTCTCTAGTCTCTTAAATGCAGAATGATTGAGGGGCTGCAATGGCTGAACAGCAAGTGGGGATTGATGGTTGAAGAGAATACTAATCCCTGCAAGGACTAAAAAAAAAACCCTCAAAAGCATACACAGTTTTTGTGGTTGGACTTATACTTGTGTGTCACTAAGAGAATACCAAATCAGAACTCCAATGCTTTGTTTTCTTTTCCTTTCAGAATTGACGTTTTTGAATAAATTATTTCTCTCTCCAATTCTTCCAATTTTTAGGCCAACTCTCAGACAATGCAGATCTGTCTGGGCGAATCATCAGAAATTGAAGAAGAATACAAGAAAGAAAAGGGACTAACTGAATGGGCCGGAGGAGGGGGCGGGGGCGGAGGAGCCACTTACATCTTTCGGGTAAGTTTTCACGTTTCTTTCCAACCTCTTCAAGACAAGCCTCCAATAAGCAGTAGCTGTATAAGGAGCCACTGGAATCTGTAGCAGCCAATGGGAGGCTGCTTTAAGCAAAGCCGGGTAGAAAATTGAGATGTATGCCTCCCAGAATTCCCAGCACATTGATCATGATGGAGAGGGGATTTGGGGGTTTGTAGCCTTGAAAGTAATTTTCCTGTCTCTGGTTTTAAAAAGCCCAAAACAACTCCGGTTGGAGACGTAGTGTTTTTGTTGCACAGTGAACTGGCCCCTGGTGTGCGTTGGTGCTGTTGCTCTCAGCAGAACCTGTTTTCCTGAGAGCAACAGCACCTAGGCACACCAGGGGCCAGTTCACTGTACAACCCTTATCCATTGTTTTGCTGATTTGCTTAGGGCAAATCCCCCTGTACAAGCTACACCCTCTTGTCAGTGTCTTCGTTGTTCGTCCGATTGAAAATTATAGTACAGTAGAGTCTCACTTATCCAACACTCGCTTATCCAACATTCTGGATTATCCAACACATTTTTGTAGTCAGTGTTTTCAAAATATCGTGATATTTTGGTGCTAAATTCATAAATACAGTAATTACTACATAGCATTACTGCATTGAACTACTTTTTCTGCCAAATTTGTTGTCTAACATGATGTTTTGGTGCTTCATTTGTAAAATCATAACCTAATTTGATGTTTAATAGGCTTTTCCTTAATGCCTCCTTATTATCCAACATATTCACTTATCCAACATTCTGCCGGCCCGTTTATGTTGGATAAGTGAGACTCTACTATATTTTCTATTATCCATAGTTGCATGTATCAATGCAAAGTCCAGGAACATATCTTCCATGGCTATGGGAATCATATGGTACAAAATTGTGATACTATATTCTATGTAAACTGCCATGACAATATCCTATAGAAAACTGGGATTTGAAGTTCAGAAATGGCTATGAGAGCTTTTATGGTTGAAGAGGAGGGCATACATTCTTCCAATAATTAAATACATTAATAAATTTAGAATCCTCAGCCAGAAATCCCACATGCCTCAGCAAATTTTAAGTACCAGGATTCCATAGGATATTGCCATGACACTAAAAAACCAAATAGAGTGCTATAATTGTGTAGTGTGAATGAGCCATACACATGGTTAATATTAGTGCTGATGTGGAGCCTCTCCATGCAATCCGGCTGATCCAGATTGTAAACAGATTAAAAACATCACCTTAGAGCCAAATAAGCAGTATATAAACATTCACAGAATTTTACCAGAGATTCATACAACAATGCCTTCTGTTTGTCATAGTCCACTGTTTTGCCATCTTATTATCTACCTTTCTTTTCTTTCCTCATAAAATCTGTCAATGATGAAAAGATGGAATAGCAGCACCATCGCTTTTAATTTGTAGCACTGGGAGTTGGGAGTGCTATAGTAGGAATCAGTTCCACAGTAATTCTGTTGTATTAAGAATTGTTAAGTTATTATTTATGTGCTCATTAAAACACACTTTATTTAAAAGGCACACACAACATATCATCAAGAGTGTATTTTTCTCCAGATTTTTTTTTTGTAAATCTTTGTTTTGGTACACACAGTGTAGAACTGAGCTAGAAATCCTAAGATGCCTTAGAAAGAGACATTGAATAATGTAACTAGGGACCTCATCATATGGAAGTTTTCCTTTGTTTCTTACCTGTTTCTACACACGTCAAAAACTGATTCCCACTGAGTCCAACAAATGACGCAGGACTGCTTCCGATGGCTGTTTGTGGGACTCAAAATCAATAATTTTGGCTGTAAAACTGGCCCTTGACTTATACATACTGTCAACTTATGTATGAGTACATATGGTATATATTTTGTTTGTTTTAGATCTTTGCTTCCTCCTAATATGTGACCCATAGAAACTCAATATTCAGTCTATCTCCCATCAACTCAGTTAGCATGGAGAGTGTATAGCCATAGAGGACCATCAGTTCCCATCCTGTCACCTATGAGTGCTGGTTGAGAGTCCCTTGTCCTAAATGCTTGGGACCAGAAATGTTTGCATTTTTTTAATATTTCAAAATGTCTTTATTTACATATATGTACATAATGAACTAACATAAAGTTGAGACCCAAGTCTTAAAATGAAATCCATTTATATGTCATATATGCCTTATATGCAGATCCCAGAGGTAACTATATGCATCCATATAATAAATGTTTTTATTACTTTCATGCATGAAACTATTTGTGTACATTGAGCCATTAGAAAGCAAAGGTGTCACTGTCTCATTTTTGTGGACAGTTTTGGATTTTTCAGTATTTTGAATTCTCAACCTGTAGAAGGTTTCTCAAAAGTTTTTGTATGGCATGGTTGAAGGAGGAGAGTTTACCAGTCATCCTACTGAACTACAGTCTCATTTTGAACCTCTGGTGATTCCTTAATGCACCATGCTTACATCTGTGTATGTTTTCAGAAGAAGAATGGCGCTTTTGAACCTTTGCTCATTGCGGCAGGAGGTGGAGGGAAGGCTTACATGAAATACCAGGAAGGCTCCCTTGACGATGAGTTCTTGGAACAGTATGTCAATAATACAGCAGTACCTGGAATCAGTGGGAGAACTGGGGCAGCAGGTGAGGTTGTGTCAGTGATAATAGACTTACAGACCTGTACAAACATCCAACTTACAAATGACTCAGAGTTAAGAACGGGGCTGAGACAACAGGAAGTGTGAGAAATCTACCCCCTCGGAAGGGAAATTCATTCCTGAAAGAGTTCAGGTATCTCCACTGAGGGTTTATCCTCAATCCTTGTTTCCTAATTTTTTTCTAATTTTTTTCAATTTTTTTCAAAATCTATTTTTCCCAGGGTCAAAAAGTGAGGTAAAATCTTCTGAACAGGGACACAGACAGAAAAACACTTAAAAGAAAAACAAACACCATAAGGTGTTAACCGTTCCCTATGACATCCAAAGAGAGATATAGATATAGATATAGAACTGGAGTTACACTTAAAAGAACCTACTTTGTTTGTAACCTGGGACTGCCTGTATATGCTTAGCAGCTGGACAAGCAACACCCACAGATTTTCTAAACAAGTGTCTCTGAGATCATGCATATTTTGGATAGCTGCTAATATTGGGTGCCGGGAGGGGGGATAAAAACTGAAAGAGTTAAAGCGAGTCTGATCCACACAAACTGTGGGCTGAGAAAGTAGAGCTAAAAATTAGGAAACTGGTCCAAATATAAACAATAATGAGATCAGGGGAAAACGAATATCAAAATACATAGATAATAGGATGTAATCCAACAGTACCAATGTCATCTGATGTTAAGATGACATCAAGCTCTTTGAGATTATAAAAATGTAGTAATTGTATTTTTAAATGCTTACACAATTAAAAACCACCTTTCATTTTTGTTGCATATCACTTTGAGGTTACTTGAGGTCTGAAAAGAAATGAACATTTGCAGTAAATAATAGTTATAATTATTTTGCTCAGAAATGTTGATGATTTGTTTGCTTGCAAAGTGCAGATAATTCCAATGATGTTTTCCTGCCTACCAGGGTGCCCTCAAAGTGATATGTTAATTGAAATGCCTACATATATGTCAAAAGCATGAAGTTCCTTCCTCTGGTGACTTCTGCTCTCTTGCATTCAACTTGTACAGGTGGAGGTGGAGGCTGGGAAGGCGCCATCCAGGTTCCTTGGGCTGGGAAATCGCTTCTAGAAGGTGGAGAAGGTGGGGAGGCCTGCCCGCAAGCATTACAAAAACTTCAGTGGGCCACCTCAGGTGGTTTTGGTGGTGGAGGAGGAGCCTGCACATCCGGAGGTGGTGGTGGAGGCTACAAAGGTACATTTTCATAAAAATGATAACATTATTAGATTTATGTCAAAGCTTATTACACTAGCCTATTGTAGTATGTCAAGTTCATAGAAGACCAATAGAGGAAAAAACAGATAATGTTATATCAAAAAAGAGGATTACCTGGGAAGGAATCCCACTGGAGCATTGCAGCACACCAAAATACTTGGGAGTTACCCTGGACTATGCTCTGACTTACAAGAAGCACTGCTTGAATACCAAGCAAAAAGTAGGCACTAGAAATAATATCATACAAAAGCTGACTGGCACAACCTGGGGATCACAACCAGACATGGTGAAGACATCTGCCCTTGCACTTTGCTAATCTGCTGCTGAATATGCATGCCCATTGTGGAATGCATCTCACCACGTTAAAATAGTGGATGTGGCTCTTAATGAGACATGCCTTATTATCACAGGATGTCTGCGCCCCACACCACTGGAGAAATTATACTGTTTGGCCGCATTGCACCACCTGACATCCGCTGGGAAGTAGCAACCAGCAATGAAAGGACCAAGGCAGTGTCATCTCTGGCCCATCCCCTGTTTGGATATCAGCCAGCATGCCAACGCCTTAAATCAAGAAGTAGTTTTCTAAGATCTACAGAGATATTTCCAAGAACACCTCAGCAAGCGTGAGTCCAAAAGTGGCAGGCTAAAACCCGGAACCTCAACCCATGGCTGATACCGAATGAGATAATTCTTCCTGGGCACACAGAAGACTGGGAGACTTGGAAGACACTGAACAGACTATGCTCTGGCACCACAAGATACAGAGCCAACTTTAAGAAATGGGGCTACAAAGTGGAGTCCACGGCATGCAAGTGTGGAGAAGAGAAAACCACAGACTGCCTATTACAATGCAGTCTGAGCCCTGTTCTTATAGCAACACCAGAGGCACTTCAAGTGGCCAGCTACTGATCAAAGGACATTTAGTATCATGCCAAGTTTTTAACTTTGTTTGTGTTCTCAAATATATTACAACTGTAGCCTTGGTTCGCTTCTGGCATGATAAATAAATAAATAAATCAAGAAAGTGCAGTGCAAAACAATATATGTGTCTACAGTCAGAACTTCCATTATTTCTCCTTTCCCCAACAGTGCATACCTCCAATCTCTTTTCTGTTTATCACAAAAAAGAAAACAGAGTGCTCTGGATAGTGATTTGAGAAAGTCAAAACTGAGAGTACTGCAATGAATTTGATTATACTGCTTATCATTTAATCTGGCCAAGAACTATGAGAGTAGAAGAGAGAATATAGTTCTACATATAGAGCAGATGAATCACATTTCTGCATTTGTTTCCAGCTGATTGTAAAAAAGGGACTGCCTTGCATTATTAAAGGACCTAATGGAAAAAAGACTAGTAATATGATCTCCTTATGAAATCCATCTGTTAATTAAAATCACCTAGCTAGACTGGTTGTCACTATCTTTTCAAGCCCAATTCAGATGGTTACATTTAAATTCCTAAATGTTCAGTACTGGATTATTTTAGGGACTTCCTTCACTTATGCAAACCATAGAAGCCCGGTTCATATGGCTACCTGAACGTTTTGTTAGGTTGGCTGCATACAAGAGGGGGGTTCATCATTATAGAAGGCCCTGAACCAGACTGTCTTTACATAATTATTAAAGACCTGATTGTTGTAGGCCGTTTTATTGATTTTGTTTATTTAATTATTCATTCATCCATTCAGATGCCACCCTTTCTCATAAAAACTCAGGCAAGGTAACAATCTACAAGAATCAGCAGTGTTCTGCATTTTTATAAATCAATAAATGTGTTTGGAGTCTCTGTAAAACCTTTGGAATAAAAACAATTTTTTCTGATTCCTTTACTCCTTCTGAAAATGTCTCTAAGTGACGTCTAATTATCCAGGGGGTCCAAAATACCCCCACGTCCCATAGAGGGAATGAAAAAGTGATTATGTGCAGGAAAAGATAGAAGAATTTTGTGGCTGCCAAGACTCCTATATTTGCCCAGCCCTGAAATAAACAAATAAATAAATACATTTGTTGTCAGATATAAGCAACTGGGCCACCATAGTCTTCCTTGGAAACATTTGAAACAAATCCTTTCTTCTTCACCTAGGTGGCCATGCCTTTGAAACAGATGACATCACAGCCGACGGGCAGGACGGCGTTTCTTTTGTCAATCCAATCGGGGAGGTCTTCTTGAGTCCCTTGGCAGGTGATAATATAGTCCCTTCTTTGTGCATGTATTTTATGAGGTTTTTGTTGTTGTTATTCCTACTGCTGTTTATTTTCACAGGTATCAGAGGGGTTGGGGACACTAACTCCTTTTTTGGTTTCTGTAGCTTCCCTAAGGAGCCCCACGGTGGCACAGTGGGTTAAACCGCTGAGCTGCTGAACTTGCTGCCCAAAAGATCGGCAGATCAAATCTGGGGAGTGGAGTGAGCTCCCGCTGTTAGCCCCAGCTTCTGCCAACCTAGCAGTTCAAAAACATGCAAATGTGAATAGATTAATAGGTACCGCTCTGGCAGAAAGAAAACAGCGCTCCATGTAGTCATGCTGGCGACATGACCTTGGAGGTGTCTACGGACGACACCAATTCAGCTTAGAAATGGAGATGAGCACCAACCCCCATGGTCAGACACAGCTAGACTTAATGTCAGGGGAAAACCTTTACCTTTACTTTAGCTTTCCTGAAGACAGCCTTAAGAGAATCCATAGGCTGAAACTAGTTGGGATTTCTGGTTAATAAGCAGACTGTCTCGGGGCATCTTAGGTTGTGTTTCTTGTTCTCCAGTTAATTTCATTGGCTGTCCTCCAGTGTTTTGTTTTTTACTGTAATCCCAAAGCGTCACAAGACTCTTCGCTGTTGTTGTTGTTTTTAATAGTAAGGACAAGTTATGTCCTTTCTCTGACATACAAGGGCTGCCAAGCAAAGCTGCTTTGCAGTGACCACCGCAAAGTGTTTGTAACATGTGTAGTGTAATAAGTGAAGTGCCCGAATAATTATATGTACTCAGTTCTTCACAAATACCTATCAGTATCAATCCAGTGAGCATACTGATGATTTTGGTAGGAGGGAAGGGGGTGATAAGAGGATGGGAAGAAGGAACGGTTACCATTCAGTCATTTCTCTCCTTTCTTTTCCTTTTATGAGGAACATTTGTTCCTCATTAATAGATTTCAGCTGTGCCGTATATGTGAAGCGTAATTATAAACATCATTTTCTATTCATTTCTTTCTCCTGCAGTGATAGAGAGTCATGGGGAAGTGATCATTGAAGTCTATGTAAACTGCAACCATTGCCAATCGGGTCTCTGCAAACGAGCTCCTGACACCCATTTGCCGATCTGTATTTGTCAGGATGACACTGTCTTGGCCAGTGACAATATCTCATGCATAGGTAAAATGTGGAACATTCTCACAACATAAAATGTTTGTTTTATTGCTTCTTTCCAGACTTTACCAGTGACTATATTTACACTCCAAAATTGAATCATTAAATGATATTTATCTGTCCCTAGGCTGAATGTTTTGGTTTCATTTCACCTGCTGTTGTTTTGAGATTTTGGTGTTATTTGCGTGATGATATTCTGCCCAAGCTTTAGAGAGATAAAATAAAATTATATTTTGTGTCATGTATATTTTAGTTTAAATGGCTTTTTAGGGTCACAAAATTCCATAAGGAATTCCTGCCTCTGCTTCATGATCAATACATGAACTGAAACATCAGGAACTGATAGTGCCATTTATTTTATCATCCTATTTCTTTTCATAGTTGTTTATTTCACAGTTGTTGAAAACTCCAGAACACAAAGAGGTAATCTCTTTATGTGGCAGGTAGTCAGAATAGCTATTCCAAGGTAGTATGATTCTGATTATTATTATTATTATTAATAATAATAATAATAATAATAATAATAATAACAACAACAACACTTTATTTCTAGATCATCCTCTCTCCCAGTAGGGACTCAGGGCAATTTGTACACAGAAAAAAGGCAAACATTCAATGTCCAAAATAATACAAACACATCAAAAATCAAATTAATATACAATAATTACAGTAAACCTGTAGCCAAAGAATTTAAACAGTATATAATATAATCCAATAGACATGATAACACTAATGACATGATTTAACATTAAAACATATTCCCTATATGACAATTAACTGAATCTGAAAACAAGCACCAGGAAAAGTCTTCTCTAGTCTAGATAAAGTCAGGCTCTGATTAATTGTAGGCAGTGATAAATGTCAGAAACACCAGACAGGGGCTGTGTGTGTATGATGATATATATGTATTCATTTTAATGTTCTGAACAGAGCTTCGTGGGCCCATCTTGGAGGGACGTTTGCCTCTTCCTCTTCTCTTGGCTGTGATTGCTATTGTAGTGGTGCTTGGGATGGCTCTCACGTGTGGCACCCTATCATTTGGTAAGAAGCATTCACTCTGTTTCACACAACTACTGGTCTCATTTGTTCACATTTTGGGCTCATTTATCTCTTGTTAAAACTGTTGAGGAATAATATTGGATCCAAAAGTAAACTACGAAGCATTTGAATGATAACAGGCTGAATCCAGGCTCTTGTGTTTAGCAGAGCTCCCCTGAAGAAAGAGAGTGGTATATCTATTTTTGCTCTGCAACTCCTAAAAAAATCTGTTCCCTTGATTGGGGGATGCTCCAGACTAGGCATCTACGTTTTCTTTGATTTGGTTTTCACATTTATGAATTTAAAAAACAAAGTTATTTTTCCCACTGGGTAAAATTATGAAACTTTTTGTGCAGTTTCATTAAACGATCTGATCCCACACTGACCAAAATAGTCAGTATAGATGAGGCTTCTGTCTCGAAATGCTGCCTCCCAAACCCACCTTGCAAGCACTGCAGCCAGTGTTGCCATTTGCTGTAGCTGGACATTCCTGATGACACTCCAGCATTCACTACAGAAGCTTGTCACAGCATCTCCAACTAAAGAAAAATAATGCCATGTCCCTATCAAGTCCCTCTGCTTTTCAAGAACACAAGGGGGATTGTGCTGCTTACTAGGTCAATTGGTGGGGATTTTGGTCGGTATGTGGTCAGTACAAAAATCCAACCTCCAAAATGCCTTTCCAAAGTGAGTTATAATAATATCTGACTTAAGCCATTGTAACTCACCAACAGGATCCAGGTTTCCTCTAGAAATAAAATGGGCCCTTATATTTGTAGAGGGTCATTTCTGAATTGAGCCACTGCAATTGTAAGAGAATAGCATAGAAAGAACAAAGACCAATTTAATGTCATACAGAATCAGCATTGTTGTGGAGTTGATAAAAATAACAATAATTCTGACTGTATAGTGTTCTGAAAAAAATACTGAGCCATAGAATGTAAATTGAGGCTTACAAAAATAAATTCTAGAATGCATGGCTTAAAAATTAAAGAAGAATGGATAGAATATATTAGCTGAACAAATTCAGATATGCCAAGCCATTTGCAACTTATTAGTGTGAAGATGAACTTTGTGAAGTTCACAAAGTTCATTTGTAAAGTTATTTCTTGAGTATTGACTGAGCTCAAACTTCCAGTGAAGTGGGCTCTCACATTGTTCCTGTCCCTTATTAGAAAAGTCACTCAAAAAGATCTAGGTTAAAAAAGGGGAAATTTGGCATGTTTTAGCAATTTATAATAGAAAGAGACAAGATATCACATGTAGTAAAACAGCTAGGATAGAATATATATGTGGCAAAAAGTTGGAGCCAGGATTTGCATTCCATGGACAGAAGTGTTTTATTTGCAGTTGGTGCCTATGTATAAGCTTCAAAGCATTCCCCTCTCCCCATCTTTCTACCCACAATCATTGGGTTGTGCCCGTCCTATATCTAACTTCTTAAGCAGCTCTAAAGCTGCTTTGGAGGTTCAGCTGCATGTGCCTGAATCCAACCCAGTGTTTTGGCCATCCTCATAAAATGCAGAGTATGGATTAAAAGTCTTATATATATAGCCGGGAGTTCCCAGGAAATTCTTAAACCTGTTACTTTTGGATACCCCCTTCTTGTCTGGAAGGGCTTATTGTCCCTTTTTCTACATTGCCTAACTTGTCTTCTATTCTTTCCAGATATTGGTTATGCCCCTCCTTTATTTCTGTACTCTTTTTTTCAGTGTATCACCGTAAGAAGCAGCAGCTGGAAGGGGCCAGAGCCCGACTGCAAAGCCCAGAATATAATCTGAGCAAAATCCGGACTTCCACCATCATGACAGATTATAACCCCAACTACAGCTTTGCAGGGAAGGCAGCTACTCTCAGTGAACTTAAGGAGATCCCACGGAAGAATATCTCCCTGCTTCGGTAAGGATATGCATTCTTGACTGATTTAGGAGGCGGCAACATGGCAAAGAATGGCAACTTTATTTTGATTTTTGTGACTCTGAAGTCACTGTGGTGACCCAAACACCTAGATTTTTGCACTTATTCTGTAGCACATACTTTGATTAGAAACAAGCTATTATGTTATTGGACTCAGTTATGACCATACATTAAGACAATTCATTTAGTCTGAATACTTCTTTTCATGCCACATATTATTTAGGGATATCTCTGCAGAATTTGGCTGTGGTATCTTTTTTCTAGAGGTTAGAAGAAGGAGAATGTTAGGGACACACAAGTTATCTAGGAATGAAAATATCCATGCCAAGCATGGAAACCGTAACAATATAAGGACCGGGCAAGCCTCCTGGCATAAAAAAGTTAGCAAAGTAAGATGCAGAAAAGCCTAACTAAGGACATAATTCTGTCTACAGAATGCTGTTACTAAAAGGGCCCTCTCCCTGATTGCCATGATCTTACTTCTGACAATGAGAAGCCCTGGGGAGAGTCCATGAAAGAGGTTTTCAGGAGTAGAGACATTCCTTTAGGCTTGCTTGGCTATAAGAAGGAAGATTGTGAGCACAGAGAGGAACTAGAATTTGTACTCAATTATTGGCAGGATTGCTGTCTTTGGGGTAAGAGGTGAAAATCTACAGTAGTTAAATTGTTCTTTGCAACAACCACAATTAAAGGCTTGCTCTTTTAAAAGCTTACAAACTCATTTTCAAATGCAAAAGAGCATTTTGTATGAGGGTATCTGTGACCATGGCTGATCGAACTAGTGGTTGCAAGATCTGTGTTTCCTACTGATACTTTTCCAAATTTGAAGTGTTCCTTTGGAAAGCATGGTGTGATTTTTTATTTCTTCTCCTCTGGCTGTTGAAAAGGCCAATTATGGATCAGCGAGATCTGACAAAACTATTGTGCGTGAAATTTTCAGTGGGCGAGTTGCAAATGGCACATTGGTTCTAGATATGTCCCATGTTCCCAAGCCCCCTGGGCAAATGTTAACATTAAATTAAAATACTATTTTAAGAAAATAGTCTATTTTGAGCTAGTATAGCACTCATTTCTCTTGTCAACTCGTGTTCCCATGGCAAAAGTTCCTTAGATACATGATTGTCACTTTTTTGTTAGATATCCTGGAGCGGTTTATTTTAGCAAAAATGTCTTCACAAGTTAAATTGTAATGCTTCCCTTTCTTTCCTCCCACTGCTTTTCTTTCTCCACACTCTTCAACAGAATTAATGGTCTTTGATCTCACAATCTTTACCCACATTATATTGAGAGAGATCATCTCAGCATAGGAAGCAACTATATCAGTCACCTAACCCATATAGTTTGTTTTGTTAGGTTGTTGCTAGAATTCAGCCCATGGAAGTGGCTCCATAATTTTGCTGATTGGTACTACGTAGAAGCTGTCTCCATTTAGATAGAAAGTCATTCATCTGGATCGGTGTCTAATATAGTTAGTTATACTAGACCAGCATAAAACAGAAGTCCTCTGAAAAAGACTCTGTTTATTAGCATCTTTTACGCTCCCACCCTCTTAAAAACACTATTGTATGGAACTGGTTATTATACAAGCATTCAATAGTGCTTTTATGTGATATCCAGAAATAAAATTATTTAATTAGAAGAATATGATCCACTAATTATAGACCCATGGTAAACAGAATAGACCCTGAGGCAGCAAAACAAGACTGTTGTTGTGCCCCCAATGCCCTTGTTGGGGGGGCTGAAATGTCTCAGTGGACTATTGTGGCCCCATATCCTCGAAATGTGTTGTTGGCCATTTTGCCAGAAAGTTGGGTCTATTTTGAACACAATGAAATGCAAGGAAGAGCAGAGAAGAAGACAAAAAATGTGGCAGAATACCTCCCAGTGCTTGAGGTTCCTTGTGTCAATTTATGAACAAAATTATTACCTCTGCCCAATTTGGGGTCTGGGAGTAGCAATAACTAATAACCTAGTTTGGATCCCATCCCAGGAAACAGGTGGGGAATAGATCAAAAAATAAATAAGGTTTCAGCAAGCCTCTTAATTACCTGTCTGTGGCCTACACCACAGATAGGTTGCTTGGCCACATATGTGTCCTGGTTTTCATTTTTGTATGTTAGAGCAGTGGTTCTCAACCTGTGGGTCACCAGGTATTTTGGCCTACAACTCCCAGAACTCCTAACAGCTGGTAAACTGGCTGTGATTTCTGGGAGTTGAAGGCCAAAAACATGTGGGGACCCCAGGTTGAGAATCACAGTGTTAGAGGTTGTGCACTTAACTGTTTGCTTCAACAGCTGATGGTCATTTCGTAAAACAGTGGTTCTCAACCTGTGGGTCCCCAGATGTTTTGACCTTCAACTCCCAGAACTCCTAACAGCTGGTAAACTGGCTGTGATTTCTGGGAGTTGAAGGCCAAAAACATGTGGGGACCCCAGGTTGAGAATCACAGTGTTAGAGGTTGTGCACTTAACTGTTTGCTTCAACAGCTGATGGTCATTTCGTAAAACAGTGGTTCTCAACCTGTGGGTCCCCAGATGTTTTGACCTTCAACTCCCAGAACTCCTAACAGCTGGTAAACTGGCTGTGATTTCTGGAAGTTGAAGGCCAAAAACATGTGGGGACCCCAGGTTGAGAATCACAGTGTTAGAGGTTGTGCACTTAACTGTTTGCTTCAACAGCTGATGGTCATTCCGTAAAACAGTGGTTCTCAACCTGTGGGTCCCCAGATGTTTTGACCTTCAACCCCCAGAACTCCTAACAGCTGGTAAACTGGCTGTGATTTCTGGGAGTTGTAGGCCAAAACCCCTGAGGACCCACAGGTTGAGAATCACTGCCTTAAAAGAACCTAAAACAAATTTCGTATACATATGCACATGCTTATACACATATGGAAGTAAGTCCTGGAAACCAATAGTTTGGGAACTGGAACATAGGAGAGAGAATTCATAGTGTTGTATTGGGCTCCAAGTTTGTTTTTCAGGATGTTATTGCTAACAGTCATTGTCTGCAAACTTGTTTCCCAGTGTTTTACTTTTAACCAAACAGCCCAAAATACCTCAGAAGCTTCCTACAGAAGCTTCTGAATATGGTGCCTTGGAGACCAAAGCTGTACACAAATTTATGCGTGAATTCTGTCTCTTTGTTGCTTTAGGGCACTTGGACATGGAGCATTTGGTGAAGTTTACAAAGGAACAGTGGTAGGAATCACAGCAGATCATAGTCCGTTACAAGTGGCTATCAAGGTTAGTGTCTACATCTATTCAGAATTCTCTCTCTTGCATACAAATCAATACAAACAACAATCCAAGTCCCTGGTAAAGGGTAATAAAACCAGGAACATTTTAAAACACATAAGAAGAAGAAAAACAAATACAAGTAAAAATAATAGATAGAAAACAAAGCGAAACTGATTTTATTTATGGTGTGATAAGCCCGGTGCAGACAGAACAGGCTTCAAAAAGACAATGAAAACAACCCCATACAAAATTGTTTATGGATGACATTCTACACCCAGGATAGCCACCTACTTCAATTTGAAAATAGAGAAAATAACAAGCAGGCCCTCATTTAAATATCTTAGCTGATTAAGAAAAAGTGCTCAAAGGATCATCAAAGTGACTTCAGTTCAAAACACACACAGCAGTACTGAAGAGGGCCACCAAAGAGGGATTTGCAGCTTACACTCATGTTTTTTCATTCCCACATTTTTCAGGAAACTTATATTGTGGAATGGAAAATTCTGGAAAGACCTTCAACACAAAGCTTGGAAAGTTACTTTTTAAAAATCAATTCATTTTCGCACACATATACCCTGCTGAAAGTTGTTAGCTTTGTGAAGAAAACAATTAGCATTAAGCTGTTTACTGTCTTTCTCATTATTTTTAGGACAAACCTAAATTAGATTGAAGAATATAGTTTCATTAATAAACGCAATTTTTTCCAAGAAAAAAATCTAAAATGCCATTTAGAAGCTTTTTTTTGTTATTTATTAGTCCAGTCGCTTCCGACTCCTTGTGACCTCATGCCAGAGCCCTGAGTCAGTTGTTGCCACCCCCAGCTCCTTCAAGGTCAAGCCAGTCACTTCAAGGATACCATCTATCCATCTTGCCCTTGGTCGGCCTCTCTTCCTTTTTCCTTCCTTTTCCCCCAGCATCATTCTCTTCTCTACACTTTCCTGACTTTTCATTATGTAGCCAAAGTACTTCATCTTTGCCTCTAATATCCTTCCCTCCAGTGAGCAGTCGGGCATTACTTCCTGGAGTATGGCCTGGTTGGATCTTCTTGCGGTCCAAGGCACTCTCAGAATTTTCCTCTAACACCAAGGTTCAAATGCGTCTATCTTCCTTCTCTCAGCCTTCCTTATGGTCCAGCTCTTGGATCCATAGGTTACTATGAGGAATACCATTGCTTTAACTATGCAGGCCTTCATTGCCATACTTTTCACTATTTTATCAAGTTTGGTCATTGCTCTCCTCCCAAGAATTAAACGTCTTCTGATCCTGACTGCAGTCTGCATCCGCAGTAATCTTTGCACTTAGAAATACAAAGTCTGTCACTGCCTTCACGTTTTCTCCCTCTATTTGCAAGTTATCAATCAGTCTGGTTGCCATAATCTTGGAGTTTTTTAAATGTTTAACTGCAACCCAGCTTTTGGACTTTCTTCTTTCACCTTGATTATAAGGCTCCTCAGCTCCTCCTCACTTCCAGCCATCAAAGTGGTATCATCTGCATATCTAAGGTTGTTAATGTTTCTTCCAGCAATTTTAACTCCAGCCTTGGATTCATCAAACCACGCACATCGCATGATGTGTTCTGCATACGAGTTGAACAGGTAGGGTGAAAGTATACAGCCCTGCCATACTCCTTTCCCAATCTCGAACCAGTCTGTTGCTCCATAGTCTGTTCTTACAGTTGCTACTTGGTCATTATACAGGTTCCTTAGGAGACAGACAAGGTGACTTGGTATCCCCATATCACCAAGAACTTGCCACAATTTATTATGATCCACACAATCAAAGGTTTTAGACCAGTCAATAAAACAAAAAGAGATGTTTTTCTGAAACTCCCTACCTTCTTCCATTATCCAGCAGATATTGGCAGTTTGGTCTCTCGTTCCTCTGTCTTTTCTAAACCCGGCTTGTATATCTGGCAACTCTCGCTCCATGTATTGCTGGAGTCTACCTTGCAGGATCTTGAGCATTACCTTACTGGCATGTGAAATAAGTGCTGCTGTATGAAAGTTTGAGCCTACTTTAGTGTTTTCTTTTTTTAGTATGGGGATATAAGTTGATTTTTTCCAATCTGATGGCCATTCTTGTGTTTTCCATATTTGCTGGCATATGACATGCATCACCTTGACAGCATCCTCTTTCAAGATTTTAAACAGTTCAGCTGGGATCCTGTCGTTTCCTGCTGCCTTGTTATTATGACCCATTCAACCTCATTCCTTAGGATATCTGGTTCTAATTCACTCACCACACCATCAAAGCTATCCTCGATACTATTATCTTTCCTATACAGATCTTGTGTATAGTCTCGCCATCTTCTCTTGATCTCTTCAGCTTTTGTTAGGTCCTTGCCCTCTTTGCATTTAGAAGTAACTCGCCAGATATTAAGATCTATTACTTATTATCTGCATCCTTCTTTTTAGGTGATTCCTAGTTGTTATTCAAAGATTACTTCATCACACCATTTTTGACTTAAAAATAGTGCACTGCTAGTAACTCCATTACATGTAATCTCTTGCTTTCAAGGTCTGCTTTCATCTGGCCTTATGATATGTGGAATGACTTTTACTACTAAGTATCAGGAGGATTGGCATCAATCCCTCCAGATCTCTGGCAGAAAATAACCAATGGCAGCTGGTGTCTCTAGTGTGATTGGAGAGGTTAATCTGCTCTATGTTTTAGTCTAAACTTTAAAGGAGCTACACAAAATGCTAAGCTTCATAAGTAGGGTGGGAAGTACTTTACTTTTCCTTTAAAGCAGTGATTGTCAACCTGTGGGTCCCCAAATGTTTTGGCCTTCAACTCCCAAAAATCCTAACAGTTGGTAAACTGGCTGGGATTTCTGGGAGTTGTAGGCTAAAACACCTGGGGACCATAGGTTGAGAACCACTGCTTTAAAGTTTAGACTAAATTCAAATTCACTTTCCCTACTTGACCTCAGAGCGAGCAGCTCCCATTGGAAAGACAACTGTGCATGTCTAGGGACACCAAGAAGCCTTTTTCCTTCAGATAAGGATATTCTCGGGGGAAGGATTTGCCCAAAGAGTGCCAGGCTTTCTGTTACTGACAAATTATCTACTTGTGAATGAAATGAGAAATTGGCAAGAGAAGAGGGGTGGGAAACCCACTGAGCTTTGTGAGCAGTACACTCACATGAGAGGTCAGCCAGTTCCTGGGCTATAGACTAAACTAGCAGAATATTTCTTTTCCTTTTCTTTGGTTCTAATCAGCTTGTAGCTAGTCTTTGTGTGGGTGAGCATCAATTTTCTCTGAAAACCCACTTGAAAATATATATATTCTACCCCACCTGCTGTCTCTCTCTTCCTCCTTCCCAGCAATCATTCCCACTCAGAAAATCCACAGAACATTCACCTGAAATACAGCCCTCTTTGAATAGGAAGAGAGGTTTTTGCAGATAATAAGGCTCTATGTAATGCCTATAGTGTCAGATACTTCAAAATTATGATTGTTTTATTTTTAAGGGTTTGGTTTTTTATACCACATTTTTGTTGTATTTGAATTTCCTAATCTGCCTTGGAGCCATTTTTAGGCTTCATTTTTCAATAACGTGGGAGAGCAGGTCAAAACACTCCCAAAGAGATGTTATAATAAAAAATTAGTCCATCTTTTTATCAACTCACAGTTATTCTGAATTCTTTTGTCCCGGATTTAGGTTTTTCTTTTCCCTCTTAACAGACATTGCCTGAAATATGTTCTGAGCAGGACGAGATGGATTTCCTAATGGAAGCACTGATAATCAGGTGTGTTTCATTTGTTTTGTTTTTTTCATTGGGAGGATACTATGAACCCATGGCTGGACTGTTCCTATTAGTCATGCTATTACAGTATTAAGTTGCAAATGTGAAGACAGTGGGAGCATGAGCACTGCAAAATTAATGCACTTTAACTGCCATGGCTCAATACTATGGAATCCTGGGATTTCTGGCACTAAGCCATGGCACTTAGAGTGATGTCAAACTGAATAATTTCATACATCCATGAAGGTTACCAGTCTGTATTGTTATAATAATAATAATAATAATAATAATAATAATAATAATAATAATAATAATTTTATTTTTATACCCCGCCCCATCTCCCCAAGGGGACTCGGGGTGGCTTACATGGGGACAAGCCCAGGCAACAAACAATATAAAACTCAGGAATAAAAAACAAATCATAAACAAATAAAATCACATATACCAATAAACAATAAACACACTTTGATAAAAACCTGGATTGGCTCCTAAAAAGGGTAGTGGGCCAGAAAAGTGCAAATAGTTTTATACAGTACAGAACAGGAAAGAGGTAGGTACCAGGGACTATTATCCCATTAAGGTGCTGGAGGAGGTATACACCCAAAGACTATATACGGCAAGGAGTAAAAATGCTATAAAAATAGAATGGACAAACAGGGCAATCTCAAACTAAGGAAATCAGTCGCCAAAAGCCTGTTGGAAGAGCCAAGTTTTCAGGCTCTTCCGAAAAATAAGGAGGGTAGGGGTGTATTGTTTCACTATGCAAGCTGTGAGGGGTGGGGATGTTATGACTCCAACCTTGCCTTTGGTCACAGCCAGTTGTTCACAATGGAATTTAGATAATAGGCAAAAGAGAATCTATATTTCTAATACAGGCTGAGTATCTTTTTTCTGGGATTCCAAAATATTTCAAAATCTGAAATTGTCCACGTGGTTTGCCGAGATATTACCACCTTTGCTTTCAGTATACACAAACTTTATTTTGTGCACAACATTATTGAAAATATTGTGTATAAAATATTTCAGGATATGTGCATAAGGTATATATGAAACATAAATAAATTTTGCATTTAGACTTGGGTCCCACTTGCAGTATGGACCTCTTCACACTGGCCACTGGAATCGCTATTTATCATGGCGAATCCGGCGGCTGCTGTCCATAGGCATGGGGAACCCATCACCTCGCATTGCCCAGCTTACCGGCAGGGCGATCTCAAGAGGGGAAGTGTCAACCATCTGGCTTCCCCCATTGGTCCAAGGCAACACAGGAAGCCTCCCATGTAATGGGAGCTGGTGCGCTCCGTGCTTAAAGGAGCGGCAAAGTGGAGTATGCCGCAGATTCTTCCCCCATCTGATGAGGTCGTATATCTAATTATGTGCATATACAAAAACAAGTATTACAAAACAAGTAAGCATTTTGGATATGGATACTGAACCTGTAATATGAAATCTAATTCCCAAATCTGTACTATAAATACGCTCAACTGAGGACAGGACTATGGGGAATTCTCCTTTGTTTTCTCCTTTGCCTACAAAAATGCCAGCCTTGTAAAGTTTCGTGTAAATTTTGTACATCCAACTATCAAGTAACTATGCGGTTATACTTGATTTATGGCTAGGCTGATCAACACTAATTGCTCATGTTTGAAATAAAAACACTTCTGGAGACATTTGTGGGAGGTTGCATCCTCCCACCTTCCAGCTCAGACCAGCTGCTGGGACCAAACAGATGACAACTGTCTGCCCTCATAAGCTGATGAAGCTTGGAGTGACAGTCACAGGCAAAAGAGGTTTCACTTTACACTGTTTTTTTTAAATCTGCCCTGCAGATACCTTTAAATATGTTTGAGTTATTAGCTCCTCCCACTCACAAATGAACCATAAGAAAGTTTGACTGTTATCGAGGTTTTGCTCTTTGTATTTGTCATCTACATACCATAAAAGTGTAGGTCATGTGGAAAACACAATTGAGCGAAATTATTTTGACTTTTGACCTTATCACACATGAAAAAATAAGTGTCCTAGGATGCTTCAGCCCCAGTGCACTCATGGAGCCCCATGTTGTCCACCAGGCGATGTTAAAACGTGTGGCGACGCTTCCTCATGTGTGATGGGGAAGCATCAGGTGTCAGCCAGGATTGCCCCACTACCACCCCAAATTGCCACAAAGGCTTGCGAATCATAACACTGGACCTCATCCATATGATGAGGTCCTTAGAGTGAACAGTAATATAGTAGAAGTGTCTGTAGTTATTTCTCTAAGGCAGATTGTGCCAACCTTTTTCACTGGTGACCACAAATGTCCTTGTCAAAACCAAGACTGAGACAGTGAGTTGTTCCCTGCCACAAGACTTCTTCCCTTCTATCTTTTCTTCTCTCTGTTTTTTCTTCTTTGCTACTCAATTCTTGCTGTCTTTCCATCTGGTAATATTTGATCATGTCTTATCTCACTGTCTTCTTAACGCTTTATCTGCCTTCCAATTCTTGAGGGGCTGTCACATAAAGGATGGAGCAAATGTAATATCTGCTGCTTCAGAGAGTAGCATGTGGAGGGAATTTCCACAATAGTTGGAGGCTCCCATGGCTCTCCAGAAATCAAAAGTTGCTGATTTATTTTTTTAAATGCCCCCAAATATTCCTGAATGCCATCTAGGGTCTCTTGGGGCCATCCATACCATGTTTTGAGGGACACGGGGCCAACTCATGCCTAGGAGAGGCCATTTTTGAAACAGGAAGTGAATGGGAAGTGACGTCTGCTCACTAAGAACACTCCTGGGCAAAACATTAAGTTGGAAGTATTTTGATGTGGTGAATATACTGACACCATCTTAAAGATTAACACATTAATTGTAGTATGTACTATTGTGGACAAGGGTCTGTTAGCTGTGCCCACACAAAAGCTTATTGCATAAGAGACTTGTTAAAATGTAAATGTTACAAAATTATTCTCACTTCTGTAGTGACAGATTTCAGTGATGATTTCTTGGGAAGTTCAAGTAACATCATGAGCTCCCCATTCAGTGACATGCTGTATCTGGAGTTAAGTAACTCCCTACATGTTTTCTTTTCTTCTTTGTTTAAATAACTATTTAGCAATTTAACTCATAGGTTAAATTGTGCCCTTGAGGAATCTGTTTCTCCTCCCAGTTCCTAGTTAAGAAGCAAGACAGGTCTCCAAAAGGATGTTATTGGCCATGGCTTTAGGATTCATCAGCAACCTGCTGAGAGAGTGGCAATGAGGGCCTAGCACACTCAAACCACCCACTTAAATTAATGGCTCAGAAATAAGTTGAAGGGATACAACAACAAGGGGAGTTTGGATCCATTTACAGTAGCAACTCTGATGTCTAAAAGCTCTAGACTTGGCTCATATTACAAGACGATGTGACTTAATTAAGCAGATGAAGTCACCAGTCTTGGCCAGTATCTAACGCTGATTCTGATTTTGCCTTCTCTACCATGCCACCATGTAATGTACAACCTCCAGCAAGTTCAATCACCAGAATATTGTACAATGTATTGGAGTAAGCCTCCAGACCTTGCCTCGCTTCATTCTTTTGGAGCTTATGACTGGTGGAGATATGAAAAGCTTCCTTCGGCAGAACCGGCCTCGGGTGGTGAGTCAACCCTTGTTTCCATCCGCTTCCCTGTTCTGATGTCTACTAACATGTTGACAAGGGGTTTATTGTTATGCTGATTAATTTCACATGAAGGAACCTGTATAATGTAGTTATTCATTATTTTAATAAGCAAAGAGAGGATTATAATATATGAAGGGAGGATTATAAGAAAAAAGAGACAAAGTATAGATGATTGATATTTATAATACTAGACTCAAGTCCTGTTGGACAACTAACATATAGACTGGAGTACTATTGGGGCATTACATTGGTTTAACGTCTGATTATTCTTTACACACCTGTATAAGGAGGTATGCCTTTACGGAAGTTATTCTCTATTCATCCATAGCAAAATAAGCAGCTTAAAGGCAGTTCAGCTTGGGGACACAATGCTACGTTCCTCCCTATGGCACCAGGTGAATTCCTTCCTTTAGGTGCACATGATGCTTCCCTGGTGTTACACAAGATCTCAGCCAGTTTAAACGATAAGCAATGCATTTAATTAAATTAAACTAAATGATAAGTAACCACCAAGTAAATATACTACATGCTTTTCCATTGATAGAAGACTTTTGTGAATCTAAATCACTACTTTCTGTCTTCAAAACATGGAGAATGACTCACAATTAAATTATCACACCAGTTATAATTTCAGTGCTTAGAGTATGAATGTGAACTAGATAAGAGCGAGAGGAGGCTAGAACACAGTCCTACTTGATTGTGGCCATTGGGGAGGGGGGAAAAACCATCAAATGCAGGATAGCACAAGGAAACAAACCAAATGAGGGATTCTCATGCTCCAGTGGGTTGTTTGTTCATGATACATTATGTTATTGATGGTACAAATGACACATGCATTTATTCAATTTATTCAGCCTCAGTTCCCAAATTTCCAAATGACCTTAGTTGCTCTGGAGGAAAGTCAGGGATATGCTACCCTGTTGAACTTCCTGGCTCCCTCAATGGTGTTTGATACTGTTAATCATGGTATCTTATTCGACCAGCTCCATATGATGGGAGCAGAAGGCACTTTTTACAGTGATTCCATTCCTATCTAGGTCCAGAGAGTAGCACTGGAGAATTCCTGTTCAGCTCCCTGGCTATAAAGCTGAGGGGTGCCACATGGCACCATTTTATCCACATGATCTTCACTATCTACATGAAGTCACTGGGTGAGGTTGTAAAGTTCCCGGTTCATGATAGTGGTTAAACCATCAACATTCCACTTTAGCATTTTCAAGTCTGGAAATTTAAGGACAATTCTATGGGAATTGATCCGGATTTTAAAGTACTTTTTAGTCTATAATGTACATTCATAGATGTATGAAAATATACTGCCCCCTTAGGGTGAAACATGGACATACAAATGTCTGGATGCATAGCTTTGGTACATTTCGTTATATTGCATGTTAAGGCATCATTTATATCATAACATCACATGATGTTATTGTCAAGATGTCAACTTTAATAGGAACTTTAATAAGATTTGAAACTTGATCTCTCTAATTACCTCTAAAAGAGGTTTTTGTTTAATTTTGTTTTGTTTTGTGGATGACCAATGCTAATAATGTTGTTGACGTTGCCACTACTTTCTACATTTAATATTCCCCTATCTGACTTTCTCATCATCTGTCCCCATCCCGCAGCCATGTTTTTAATAATAATAATAATAATAAAACTTTATTTATACCCCGCCACCATCTCCCCAACGGGGACTCGGGGCGGCTCACATGGGGCCATGCCCAAGACAATACAATAGACAAAATATAAAAACAACATATCAGAATGCAATTAAACAATGCAACAATAACACTACACAATACAGAACAAAAAAGCAGAACGTAGCATAACATAACAAGGGCGGGCCGCATGGACACAAGGTTAAAAACTCGGGGTAAGAAGAGATAAGAATAAAACCATGGGAACAGGGTCTACAGAATACATGTTGGGGAGAGAAACACAGGAGGTATATACAATTACTCTCCGAAAGCACACCGGAAGAGCCATGTTTTTAAAACTTTCCTAAAGGCTAAAAGAGTGGGGGCTAGCCTGATCTCAATGGGCAGTGAGTTCCACAAACGGGGGGCCACAGCAGAAAAGGCCCTCTCCCTTGTTCCCACAAGGCGGGCCTGTGATAAAGGCAGTGGAGACAGGAGGGCCTCCCCAGATGAACGAAGGGCTCGGGCAGGTTTATAGTAGGAGATGCGGTCACGAAGGTAGGCGGGTCCCAAACCGTTTAGGGCTTTATAAATGATGGTCTGCACCTTGAATTGGGACCGGAAAATGAACGGCAGCCAGTGGAGCTCCTTAAACAAGGGAGTAGATCTCTCCCTGAAACTCGCTCCCGTTATTAATCTGGCCGCCGAGCGTTGGACTAGTTGTAATTTCCGGGCCGTCTTCAAGGGAAGCCCCACGTAGAGTGCATTACAGTAGTCCAGTCTAGAGGTAACTAAGGCGTGCACCACCGTGGTCAAGTCAGACTTCACGAGGTATGGTCGCAGTTGGCGCACAAGTTTGAGTTGTGCAAAAGCCCTCCCGGCCACCGCCGACACCTGAGCCTCAAGCGTCAACGCTGAATCCAGGAGGACCCCCAAACTGCGGACCTGTGATTTCAGGGGGAGTGCAACCCCGTCCAGCACAGGTTGCCACCCAATACCCCGATCCGACGAGCGACTGACCAGGAGGGCCTCTGTCTTGTCGGGATTGATCCTCAGCTTGTTCCTCCTCATCCAGTCCGCCACAGCGGCCAGGCACTGGTTCAGCATCCGAGGGGCTTCCTTGGAGTCAGATGGGAACGAGTAGTGGATTTGCGTGTCATCTGCGTAGAGATGGCAACGCCCTCCAAAACTCCGGATGACCTCTCCCAGCGGTTTCATGTAGATGTTGAAAAGCATGGGGGAAAGAATAGACCCTTGCGGGACCCCACAGGTCAAAGGCCAGGGGTCCGAGCAGGTGTCCCCCAGCTTCACCATCTGGGAACGGCCCTCCAGGAAGGACCGGAGCCACTGCAAAACAGTGCCACCAAGCCCCATCCCAGACAGCCGTCCCAGAAGGATACCATGGTCGATGGTATCGAAAGCCGCTGAGATGTCCAGGAGAACCAGCAGGGTCACACTCCCCCTGTCCAGTTCCCTGCGGAGGTCATCCACCAAGGCGACCAAAGCCGTCTCGGTACTGTGCCCAGGCCTGAAGCCAGACTGCGAGCGGTCCAGAAAATCAGTGTCATCGAGGAACCCCTGGAGCTGCGTGGCAACCACCCGCTCCAGAACCTTGCCCAAAAATGGGAGGTTGGAAATTGGTCTGTAGTTGTTACATACGGATGGGTCTAACGAGGACTTTTTAAGTAGCGGTTTTACTACCGCCTGCTTAAAGCAGGATGGAACTGACCCCTGGCACAAAGAGGCATTAATTATAGTCACAAACCAATCCAACAGCCCCTCTTTGGCCAGCTTAACCAGCCAAGAGGGACAAGGATCCAGAGCGCAAGTGGTCGCCCTCACAAACCCAAGAATCCCCTCCACGTCATCAGGAAGAACAAGCCGGAAAGAATCCCACAAGATCGAACAGACAGCTACCTCGGTTACCTCCGCTGGAACTACAATTAAACTGGAGTCCAAGTCACGGCGTATCTGAGCAACTTTGCCTGCAAAATGGTGCGCGAAATCGCTGCACCTGGCTGCCAAGTCATCGGGGAGCCCCTGGGCCTCAGGAGGCCGCAGAAACTCTCCCACAACTCGGAACAGCTCAGTTGGCCTATTGGCCGCAGACGCTATGCGAGCAGTCATGAAAGCTTTCCTGGCTGCTCGCAGAGCCACGGAGTAAGCCTTAATAGCGGCTTTAGCCCGTGCTTGGTCTGACACGTCCTGAGATTTCCTCCAGATGCACTCTAATCCCCTCCTCGTACGCTTCATCACAGCCAGCTCCTCAGTGAACCAAGGGGTCGACGTGGCTCTGGGACGTGTTTTTGGGACTCTTCAGCCAAAATACAATTGTATTTTGCAAAAAAAAAAAAAGCATATGAATGCCAGTAGGTTCTCTGGTCTGATGAAATATTTTTAAAACATTATATCCACCGATATTCTACAACAGCTACGTTTATGAGTGACTAATTAACATCTCCTGGCCTGATCTCCCTCCACCCCCATCCACCTTAACAGTTAGCAGTCAGATTGGACAAAGAAGGTTTGATGATCAAGAAGCCAGGAGAAGAATGGTTCTGAACCCCTTCTGCCAATGATCAAGGTTGTTATGAAGCACTGGCTTTTAAACAGAAGCTGGATGACCATCTGTCAGGAGTGTTTTAACTGTGCCTTCCCCGCATGGCAGAGGGTTGGACTGAATGGTCCATGTGCTCTCTGCCAACTCAGATTCTGTGATTCAATGGTCCTGCTCCTGATGGCTCACTGGTGCCTCAATTGGCATCTCAACAGACCTCCTTTGCCCAATATGGCTGTAAAAATGTGGTGGAAGGAGGCATTTACATAATCTTTCTGTAAAACTGTATAGTATTATTGAATAAAGGCAGTGATTGATCCCTAACTCTAGGTTATCAGTCTGCAAGTGTGCATACTAAGTATTCTGAAATCTTTTGAGAGCCCATTCCATTGATTCTAAAATGCCATCCTTATTTTCAAAAAAAATTATCAACATCGTTCTTTCAGTTGTTTTACTATTATACCTTTAAACTGATTTTTGAAAACCCAGCTCAGTCTTAGAAAGTAATAAATTTTACTTAGTATGGCAAGTTTGCACTTTCTGTACAGAATGCCTTTTGGTTTACGTTGGTAACTGTTTGGCACAATGAAACAACCACTTCAAACAAGTTGCTTTTAATTCGTTCTTATAATCTTACTGGCATTATATAGCCTGACATTGCCCAAGTGGGCCTTCTACCTTCCCTCAGAGGCTGCTGCCTCCCAAAAAACACAGAAATTGAGTGGAAGTGCTATTGTCCACTTCCCCTAGAGCAGGCCTGCACAACCTGTGACCCTCCAGTGTTTGGAACTCCAACTCCCAGAATCCCTAGTCCGCTTCTCCAATAGTCAGGAATTCTGGGATCTGGAGTCCAAAACACCTGGAGGGCCTGCCCTAGAGTGTTTCCCTGCTGATGCTCCATTCCTCTTCCATTTGTCATCTTCCCCTCTCAGGTAGTCTTTCTATCCCTATACTGCCCTTTGCTGGTTGCATCCAAACATTGCAACATGAGGCTCATGTTGCAATGGTATGTGATAAAAGGGGTGTTTTTAGTTTCAATTTCACCAGTATTTTAGCTTGGATAATGAAAGTTGTGTGTACTAAGTTTGGTCCATATCCATCAAGCCATGTAGGAGCTTTTAAGGTACAATCATACATATGTACTTACATGTTTTCACAGAAGCTAGCAGATTGATTTGAGGATGGGAAAATGGGGATCTTGGCCTTGGAAGACAAATCTTTATGGTGACCTCCTATAGACAATTGTCCCCTTTGCTCTTTTACTGCCTGCTCATGTTTCTTTACTTTTCTCTTGTTTTTGCCCATTTTACAAATTTGTTAAGTTTGGGTTTTTCCCTCATTCTTCCGGGCTTAATGTTCTTTGTTTTCTTCTTTCTTATTGGCATCTCATGCAGAATCAGCCATCTACTTTGACAATGCAGGACTTGCTTGACATAGCAAGGGACATCGCTTGTGGTTGCAAGTATCTTGAGGAGAATCATTTCATCCATAGGTAAAAAAACAAAAAAACAAAAAAAAACCCACCTCCATATAACATTCCTTTGGGAGATTTTTCAGCTGCAGAAAATCATAGATGAATGACACCTAAATGGTTTATATTTCCAAAGGCAGGTTTGAATTGTTCCATCTTTAAAGAGAAACTCATTTTGATTTTGATTTTGCTGCAACTATGGGAATTGAAGGCTTATGTTCTTATAATAAACATTTTCTAAATAAATTAAGTCATCTTGACCATGTTCTGGTGTTGCTTGTTCTAGTTTTGATATTTGAAAGGTATGGGGGGCATACAACAGAATGGCTAACTGCTGGCTGAACTGAAGATTGGGTTGCTGACCTGAAGGTTGGCAGTTCGAATCCGTGAGATGGGGTGAGCTTCCATCTGTCAGCACTAACTTGCAGGGACATGAGAAAAGCAGGATGGTAACACATCCGGGTGTTCCCTGTAGATGGCCAATTTTCTCACACCAGAAGCGACTTGCAGTATGTTCTCAAGTCGCTTCTGATACAATAAAAAATGTAACAGAATAAAGCAATGATATAAACATCTGATCTGGAAAGAGACTGCTTAGGAACTGTAGATTTATATCTGAAGTTCTTCTCCTTGTCCACTGGATGGTAGTGTTGCGCCATAAGACAGAACAAACATTTCTTTTTTCTATTGCTTGTAGCCATAGATGAAGACGTAAAAACGTGTTAGGTCTTTTTTCTTTTTCAAATTTCTAAAAGTCCTATCAGAATTCTATCCAAGTTCCGAATCATATTAATATAGTCTTTCCCTAGCGTATATATTTTGTAGACTCCCCCTGCGTGTTTAATTACTTGCCTTTGGGGGTGTACAATTGAAAAGGAAGGGGGGGGGAACTATGCATTACTATTTCTTGCACAATTTCATCTATAGACATGCAGACCATAAACTGGAAAAACTAATTTTTAAAATCTTGATTTAGGCCAAAAAAAATATTTACCCTTATATAAATAACAACATATTTAAAACAACACAAATAATTATTTGTATTGTTTTAAATAAGTTGTTAATTCTTGTGTCCCAATATTGAAGGAAAGGTGAGACATAAATCAATACGACTACTATTATTATTGGTGTTGTTTGATCTCGTCTAAAGTAAACCTATCCAATCAGCTGTTTAATGGTGAATCAATGCATGGGGCAACTAGTGCGAGGCCCAGGGGCCAACTTCTCCCAGCTCCCTCCCCATAGCCATACTTTCCTCATTTGTGATCTAGGGAAATACAATTGATTTAGTGGTTCTACTCTAGTACAGATTAGTGATAGAATGTATGCCATGTTATCATTTGATACAATATGGTCACCAAAATGGAGATTCCCTTTTTCTTTTGCCTCTTTATAACCCAACCCTGCATAACTGACGAATCTAGACACAATTCAGAGGGATCGTTTTGACGTATGAAGTCTCATAGAGGCTATATCCAGAATATCGTATCTTTCCATACAAAAGTGTTAAAGGTTGGCTGTCTTTTGGGGAAAGCTTTCTGTGTGTCCTATCACCACTACAGACATATTTGATGAGGACATAAAAGAATATCTTCTCAATGGCTGTGGAATTCTCTCCCATGGGTGAGCTTGGTGCTCTCTCTGCCTGCGGGCAAATACCTTTTTTAAGTTGGGATTTTGGATCTTAACTGGTTCCCTTTTTATATACCCACAATATCTTGGGAACTACCTCTCATGTGACTCCATATAGCTCCATATAGCTCCATATAGCTGCAGGATGCCTGAGAATACAAGCATTACTCTGTCACCTTGCAGGGAAAGGAGTGTTCAGAATCAGGGGGTGCATCTACACTGTAGAATTAATGCAGTTTGACCCCACTTTAACTGCCATGGCTCAATGTTATGGAATCAAAGGAGTGTTTGGCTTCCTCTGCCAAAGAAGGGGTGGTTTCGCACCAAACTGCAACTCCCAGGATTCCATAGCAGTTAAAGTAGTGTCAAACTTCATTAATTCTGCAGTGTAAATAAATCTGGAAACTGTCTGGAGTGGTGTAGCTTTCAAAAATAAATATATATTGTGCTCTAGAGTTTGTGTGTGTGTGTGTGTGTGTCAGGAGCAACTTGAGAAACTGTAAGTCACTTCTGGTGTGAGAGAATTGGCCATCTGCAAGGATGTTGCCTGGGGACGCCCGGATGTTTGATGTTTTATCATCCTGTGGGAGGCTTCTCTCATGTCCCCAAATGGGGAGCTGGAGCTGACAGAGGGAGCTCTTCCACTCTCCCCGGATTTGAACTGCCAGCCTATAAGTTAGCAGTCTACCAACCTATCAGTCAGCTTGTCCTGCCGGCACAAGGGTTTAATCACCAGGGGCTCTAGATAATATTTAGCAGTTGGTGAAGTTATGGCACAGAATCCACTAATGATATATGCTACTTGAATGAGAAAATGTAAACTAATTAACATTCAGAAAGGTCTGTCCTTTCAGAACTAATAGATGACAGCTTTAATGCTTAGAGAATTTCTATAAGTTGAAGGTACTCACATGAGAGTCAAAGTTACTCACTTTCATCTTATGTCCATGGTTTTTTGTGGGTTTTTTTAGGGATATAGCTGCAAGAAATTGTCTTCTGACCTGCACGGGGCCTGGACGAGTAGCTAAAATTGGTGACTTTGGAATGGCCCGAGATATCTATAGGTAAGCTATCATAGCAATGCGGAGTCAAATGGAAAATGGAATGCTTTTGCTGGCTGTTTCTTCTCCTCTATCCTTCAATATATGCTTTTTTTATTCCTTTGATCTATTTTAACTGCCTATGGCATTTCTAAAATTGGATTTAACTAGTAGACATGTCCAAAAAATCGTTTTGAATCGTATATCGGAATTATTTCGGATTGTTCTCGCTTTTTGATACGCATTCCGAGACATTGTCTCACAGCGCAACCAGCAATGTAATTCAAACCATTGTTGGCCCATTCTCTAATTGTCTCTTAATGTTTCGTTAATTTTTTCCCCCAAAATTTTTTAAAATATATTTTTTAAAATATTTTTTTTAATTTTTTTGTTTCTGCAACCTACCTAGAATGGGAGCTTAGTGCAGCCTAACATGGCTGCCGCTCCCCGGCCAATCAGAAGCTTCCACGATGGATGCAAAGGTGGGGGCTAGGGTTGATGAGGATAGCTCAAGAAATGAGGGTGGGAGAGCCCTGTAAAGTCCCCCCCCGGTTCCTTTTTTTTTTTTTTTTTGGCGATTGCGCATGCGCGTCTGCAATTTTAGAAACATTTAGAATCATTATGAATTTTCAGAAATATCCGAAATTTTTGGGTGAAAAAATTGGAAATGCTTTCTATATCAAAGCGCCAGCGCCCCCTACTTTAGAAACGAGAATTGAAACATTTTTTTCATCGATCGGACATGCCTATTAACTAAGTATTATTACCACTTGATACTCGATACAATGAAGGTGCTAAATAATTTTATTTCAGAACATAAAATATGTGAACAGCAACAAATAATCACTTGTAGTTGCATAGCCGTTCACCCCTTTTGCTGTGACACACCTAAATGAGCTCTGGTTCAACCCTCTACTTTCAAAAGTCACAGATGTAGTTGAATGGAGTCCACATGAGTATAATTTCAGTATAAAGTCATCCCAGATTAAAGACAACTATTTCTGGAAGGCTTCAGAGTTTTGTTGGAGAACCTATCTAAATGAACAGTATCATAAAACAACTCTGGAATAAAATTCCGCAGAAGCACCCATCGGGTTTGAATTATTTTTTTTAAAAAAACCTAAAATGATGAATTTCTGGCACATCATTAAATCCATTATTACAAAATGCTCAACCGTGGTTCTCCATAGAAAAAAGATCACCCACCAAAACTCAATGGTTGAGATGTTTATTCATGGGACAACTATCATCTGGATTCGCCACAAAGCTTAATCTTATGGAAGAATGGTGAAAAGAAAGCCATTGCTAAACAAATTGATACCAAGCCCCATTTGAAGTTTGCAAAAAGGCATGTGAGTGGCAGTAGGCTCCCTGGTCTGATGAGATCAAAATGGAAGTTTCCAGCCATGGTGCTAAGCATTATATGTAATGCAAAGCCAACATCAGTAATCAGCCTGAAGATACTTGTCCCTCAATGAAGGGAAGATTTTCCTTTACAGGGACTTGAAGAGTGTTCAGGATTGAATGGATGGAGCCACATTCAGGGCAGTTCTAGATAGAAACATGTTTTAGTCAGCAAAGGACATGGGACTAGGTCAGGCATGGTCAAACTTTGGCCCACCAGGTGTTTTGAACTTCAACAATTGGAGTCCAAAGAGGTCCGAAGTTTACCCATGCCTGGACTAAGTGGAGATTCAGGACAATGGCCTTAAACACTTAGCCAAGTGATATGCCAGTCAACCTGGAGTAACTTAAAAGCAGACCCTAGATGTCTTAAAATGTTCCGGGACAAAGCCCAGATCTCAGCCCAATTGAGTGTCTTTGGAAAGAAGTGCAAGCCTTCTGTTCCTCAAGGGTCTGACAGAACTGGAATGTTTTTGTCAAATGGGCAAAGGATGCAGGAGCCAGATGCCCAAAGTCATAGAAAATTTGCCCAAGAAGATTAACAGAGAAATCAGCTGTCAAAGAGTTTTCTACCAACTAATAACTGAGGGAGGGATAGTTGTGTACCCAACAAATAGCACTTTGTTTAATATTTGTGACCCAGTTATTTTATTCTTTTACAGTGTCGAGTATCAAATGGTAACAATCCCAACTGAATCAATTTCAGTTCAAGATTTTTTGTTTGTTTGTTTTTCGCGTCAGGAGTGACTTGAGAAACTGCAAGTCGCTTCTGGTGTGAGAGAATTGGCCAACTGCAAAGACGTTGCCTAGGGGATGCCCAGATGTTTTAAATATTTTACCATCCTTGTGGGAGGCCTCTCTCATGTCCCCGCATGGAGCTGGAGCTGACAAAGGGAGCTCATCTGTGCTCTCGGCGGGTTGGATTCAAACTGGCAATCTTCAGGTCAGCAACCCAACCTTCAAGTCAGCAGTCCTGCCGGCACAAAGGTTTAACTCATTGTGCCATTGGGGGCTCCTGGTAGTTCAAGGTTATAACACAGCAAAAAGTGGAAAAGATGTGGTAGGAAGGAAGATTCTATTTTTGTCCTTCTGTTTCTGTTAATTACATTTCTAGTAAAAATTCTGGAAGGTATCCTGTTTTTCTTTTTTAAAGCCTACTATTTTCTGGCCTTAACTCTCCTTCCCCTCTGGCCTTACTAGGGCAAGCTACTATCGCAAAGGAGGGCGAGCCATGCTTCCCGTCAAGTGGATGCCCCCAGAGGCATTCCTGGAAGGCATCTTCACCTCCAAGACTGACACCTGGTAAGTGCCTTTCACCACACAGGCATGTGCAAAATTGCCTGGGAGTGTTCTCACTGAGTTAAGTAAGACACACTCCCATATACCGGTATGTGTATAATGTAAGATGGACAACTATGGCCGATGTGTGTGTCTGTTCTCTGCCCCAGCATTCTTTGGGTGTATGCACAAGCTGCCAGATATCTCATCTACTCTCCTCTACCACAGTGTAAAGGTAGTTTTGATGTTAAGCAGCAGAGGATGAGGGCAATGTCACAGATCATATTAAAATCTATAACTATGGCCACAAAGACACAAGGTTGACTTTTACACAAATATATACAGTAACCCCAGTTACAGAGCTTGGGTCCCCAGGGCGAAAATAATATATATGCCTGCTGGCATGAATCATTGTAACAGTAAGCTTTTGGGAGGTTTTGTTACCCTTGATTATTTTCATGTTTGGAGACAGCCATAGCTCAACGGTAGGATATATGCTTTGCATGTAAAATTTCCCAGGTTTAATCTTTGGTATCCCTGGATAGATTCCCTTTCTGGAGCAAGCCAGTCAATGCAGACAACTCCTATAGCAATCTTTTTGAACCTGGTGCCTTTCTAACTTCCACTCGCACCATTGTGGACTGTGGGTCATGGTAGTTGGGGCTGATGGGAATTGTAAGTTTTTTTGAACAAGTCACACTTTCTCAGCCTCAGAGGAAGGTAATGACAAACCTTTTCTGCCAAGAAAAACCTGTTATGGAATTGCTTTAAGATCACTAAGTGTTGAAGAACAACAACAAGATCAAGCCAACATATTTACATTGACCACAAAAGCAAAGGAGTGAGCAATGTTCTTGCATGTGCTACACAAAACTATTGTGGTGTTAACCAAAACTCATGAGCTGCATTCACTGTTTCCCTGCTAGGTCCTTTGGAGTGTTGCTGTGGGAGATCTTCTCCTTGGGCTACATGCCTTATCCTTGCAAAACCAACCAGGAAGTACTAGAATTTGTCACCAGTGGTGGACGAATGGATCCCCCAAAGAACTGCCCAGGGCCTGTGTGAGTACAGTTTCATTCTTCTTCTTTTTTAACAGTGGGAGGTCCTGAAGTATTTATAGAAGCAACAGTTCCCATCAATGAGAAAATATTGTGGTGACTTCAGATATTACATGACCGTGTGCACTGAGATTTTTTTTTAAAACCTGGTGATTGACAAATGTTAGAATTTACCACCTACACACATTGCAGAAAATGTGTTGTGTCAGTTTCCATAGAAAAAAAACAGCCCCCTCTTTGTCTTAATAGGATTCTTGATTTATATGGAATTTGGGAGGAGAAAGAAGGCTATCTTAGTGGGTTCCCAGTTCTAAGTTTTTTCAGCCCCTATTTAAAAAATTTAAGTTATCCACTTTTCATCTAAATGGCAATTTGGTAATTATAAATGGACTTCCACCATTTTTGCCTCCAGAATACCGGCAAAACCTTACTGGAGATTTACGTATATAGGAATAGCATCCCAATAGCCCCCAGTGTCCATTTACCGAGAAGCAGCTACTGTGATCAACAAGAGTCTGTTCCCCTGTTAATCAGGAAGCAACTAATGGACCCACTACATCAATGGGTGATTTCTAGTGTGACAGGCAGAAGCAGGACCTGTTTCTGTTTTTCCTTTCAATAGGGATTGTTTGGATAAGGGAGCGTTAGACCATCAGCTAGTTCCCATTTGACAGGAGAACAAATCCATGTCAACTGCAACATTTCCTCCCTGGCAAATGGAGATTGAAGGACTTTCACAGTCCTTACTTAGGGATGACATAGAGATTGTGATGAGTGCATAAACCTTTATTTATACATTCTCAGCTGCACAATAGGATTTCAGCTAGCATCATCATTTCTACCTACCTCTCTCTGTAGTTCATTGTTCAGTGCATTGCAAAATCCAACTTTGAGGTTACCAGCATTAACATTTTTAGATCTTCCAGCTCTAGGAAGTGGCACAACTGGCACATGGGCAAAAACTGATAGTAGCCGGGCTGTGGTGCAGGCTGATTAGCAGCCAGCTGCAACAAATCACTCTGACCAAGAGGTCATGAGTTCGAGGCCAGCCCATGCCTGCGTCTGTCTCTGTTCTATGTTATGGCATTGAATGTTTGCCTTATATGTGCAATGTGATCTGCCCTGAGTCCCCTTCGGCGTGAGAAGGGCTGAATATAAATACTGTAAATAAATAAAATAATAGCCACTCCTGGGCTGTCATTTGGAGTGACAGATTTGAATGACAGATCCAGCAGCACCTGAAGCTGCAAACATTTTTTTTTTGGAGGGACTTTAATCCCATCCAGTACTGGCTGACAAACTTCCAAATTCAGGTTAGGACCTTGACAGTAAGCACCTCTGTGTTATATAGCCTGGAGGACTTCAGGACTTTCCTGACGCCCTTTTTAGTGCTTTGATTCCACTTATCTGCTATGGCTGAATCCTGTGGCTATATATTTTGATGAGAAACTAGAGCATCCTGACTGAAAAGTTTAAACACCTCTCCTTAGATTGGAAATTCCAGGACTACATAGGACAGTTCAAGTAGAATCACAGTGCAAGAACTGTGTAGTGTGAAATGGTCCCTTAGACATATAATGGTTAAAGCTCAAATATTGAAGCTCAAAACTCAACTGCTCAAAAGAAGAAGAAATGTAATTAGGAGATTTTCCAATCAACTTTTGATGCTGATAATTTTTAATTTTTTTCCTGCAAGTTATCGGATTATGACACAGTGTTGGCAGCACAGCCCTGAATATCGACCCAATTTCTCTACCATTCTGGAAAGAATAAAGTACTGCACACAGGTAAGATACATTCTTATCAAAATACAGGAGTGTTTCATGTGGTGCAGTGGTGGGCATCCAAAAAAATCCATGAGCATCATGAATGGTCCACTAAACTATAGTAGCAAGCTATTTCCCCATACTTTTTCAAGGCATTTGTGCTCAAGGAACTCCTGCAGAAAAGTTAGGAAGCTTTCTTTTAGCACTCAGTGACATAAGTAACTCTTCCAAAAAAAAAAAAAAAACGAGCTCCCCTCATCATCAGGAAAATGAAGGCAAAGTACAGTTTGGGCCAAAGTGTCAGATTCTCTATGACCCACAGAGAAAGGTGAAACAGTAAGAGAAATGAGAGAAATATTTTTTGCCTAAGCATATCCTATGAAATTCAGGAGCTAGAGTTGACAGGCGACTTGAAGAAACACAGCATCAATCAAGGCAAAAAAAGCTTGTCATCAGCCTGAGCATGCTGGGACTGATGTTCTTCCCATACTACTTCCTTTTTACACAATCAATAGGCAACATGGTTATAGATTTTAAAATACAATGGGTTGCATTCAGTGAATAGAAAAGAGCCATTAAATGAATTGCACTTATAAACATTTTTTCCCTTTCTACAATAAAATTATGCATATGCTCATGTCAGTGTGTTCTGTAGCAGAAGAAAATGCCATGTTATTTACTGTAGGTATGTTGGTGCCCGGATCTGAGTAAGCTAAAAATGTAAAATGACGCCAGCTCAGAACAATTTTTTCTTTTTCAAAGCAGGGTTGGCAAGCAGGCTTTTGATGCTATTTTTGCTCTCAGGAATGTAGAAGCAGTTGTAAAGCTTGCAGTAGCAGTAGGAGGAGGAACATTATGATTTGAGGGCTTCACCGTTAAGTTATAAGCGCGGCCTTCTAAAGGGGATGCCCCATGAAACCATTAAGTCCAAGGAATGGAGTTCTCTTCCTGGAGCATTGCAGGCAGGGGAACATTCATCACATACACATATGCACCACTGTCACATCTCCAGTCCTCGCCAGGTAACTTGTAGCTCAGTCATGTCTACATGTCAGATTTAATTGGATAGAATTTGGGAAATCAAACAAATTTGCTTCCAGAGAGGGAAGAATGAACTGAAATGCTTGTTTTCCAGGACCCTGATGTGATCAATACAGAGCTGCCCATTGAATGCAGCCCAACACCAGATGATGAAGGAAGCACTGTACTGCATCCAAATAGTTCCACTGGCATGGTTCCTTTCCTGGGGAACCCTACCTGTGCACCTCAGACAAACCCCAGAACACTGGAAGACCATAATTCAGGGAACAAATATGGGCAATGTCCACAAGAGTTGCTAGTTGAGAACCTTGGTAACTGGATAGGCAGAGGACCGAGCCTGCCTGTCACCAGTGATTCCAGCAGTGAGGTTTGGGCTCAGTCAACCATAGACCCAAAACTGGATTCCACAAGTCAGCCAAAGCAGAAGTTGAAGAACAAAACCAAAAACCTTTGGAATCCAACATATGGGTCCTGGGTCTTGGAGAACACTTGCCAACCTGGTCCTAGTTCCAAACTCAATTCAACACAGGAACGAGAAGATTCCGGGTTTGATGGGAACTGCAGTTCTTCTCCTAGTTCTCGAGCATCACCTTCATCTCCAAGCCAGAACCATTCACCTCATATTGATATTGGTGGGATTGAACTGGTGAAGCTACAGAATTTTCCCTGTGGCAATGTGAATTATGCTTATGATGACCTCTGCTATGAAGCAAATAGGCCTTCACCTTTGGCAGCAGAGTCAGCCATGGTTTTGAGGAGTGCCAGTCTGCATAGAGACGGCACACTTTTCTCAAAGCCAGAGAAAACCTCAAGAGAGAGAGATTCTGGCCTCTCCTTGTCTGATGATCTGAGCGTCACACCTGTGTAATAGGGGACACTCTTCCAAAGAGTCAGGCCTTCGCTCTGGGAGTGATTATGTCTGGAACAGCAATGAAAATGCCTGTTTTTTGTTGTCTCTCCCCTTCCTTCATTCCAACTGTTCCTCCCACACTCCACATTTAAGAAACAAATGGATTAATGTTGTTTTGCTCTAGCTGCCAGCACTATGACTACCCAATGAAGTATTTCAAAATTATAAAAGTTGATCCAACCTATTAAGCTATTGTTTGTAGTTACAGGATGTAATTAGGTCCTTGCTAATGGTCTATGGAGGCAGTCACAACCAGTCACCTCCAGTGAAAAATTATCCCTACCACAAGAGGTCAGAACTGGCAAAACCATGAGTTACTGCTATAGCCCAATGGTCTGTAAAATATTGTACTTCCAGGTGATTATTAAGTCTGATTTAGTGAATAAGATAAAAATAAACTGGGTTTGCATTGGATACAATGACTGAAAGCTATAGGTACAACAAGGAATGACCAATATTTTCACAATGGAAGATCCAAAGTTTGAGGAATGCATATAAAATATTTGTGTTCTTCAGAAAAAGCATTAAAACGTAGGAAACTAAAGTGTCTTTATTTTAAGAGGAAAGTGGAATTGATATCATCTTGTTTCCATTACTGAATGCTGCTTTGCACCACAATCTAGTTCATTTTTAAAAGTCTGGCCCTGGAGGTCTCGGGAATACCCTTTGATGCATTGCATAGAGTAAACAGGATTTTTTTTCTTTTAATAAATTTACAAGGAACTCTGGGTTTGTTTGTGTTTTAAAAAAGCACTGTTCAATAGTAGTAATTCACACTCTTGTAGTAATTGTTTGATAAACTGAACATTCAGGATATATATTCAGGAATTTAACATTCAGGAATTTAAACTTATATATATTTAAATTCAAAGCTCTTCTAAGGTGAAATATGATAAAGACCATTATTTGAGGCAAGGCCACCAAGAAACATTTTTATTCTTTGTAGGTGTCATCTGACATCTTTAAAAAGGCTGGTAATTGTATTTGTGTTACTAACAAATGTCTGCTAATCATGTCTAGCAGATATCTACTACTTACTTTTAGCATGCCAAGCTTCAGAGTAGATGGATGAAAGGATACCAGGAAACCATCACTATCTACTTCAGCACATTGTGGGGTAAGGCTGGTGGTAGAAAAACAACAAAGCTTTCCCATTTTTCTAAAAAGAATTACAAATGACTTCTTTACACTACCAGGTCTTTCTGCAGATGGAAACCTGTTTGAGTTTTTAGATGTTTACATCAGCAGATTGTTTAGCTCAGTAGCCTCAGCAGTGCTTGTTCTAAAAGCAAAGAGAAGTGCCATGTGTTATCTTCAAGACTAACTCATTTACCACAGCTTCTATGTGTCTGAAGAAATGGACTGTAGCCCAAAAGAGTTTCTGTTGAAATAATTTGGTTGGTCTTAAAGGTGCCACAAGATACCTTCCCTTTTTCTGTACTGAAAGATGTTAAGATGGCTAATTCTGAAAATAAACAATATAGAGGATATACCACATCTGTAGAAAAAGAAGAACAAGAAGAAGAAGAAGAAGAAGAACTTACAGTAAGAATCATATTCACATAGAAAAGTACACACCATTATTACAAAATGAAACTATGAAGTTGTGAAAGTCTTTGCAAGTTTTGCTGCAATATTTTATCTCCCCCCCCCCCCCCAAGCTTAGAATTCCTATTCATGCAGTCAACACATAGAAGCGGGTATTTTATATCCCTAACAGAGTCATATTATTATCTCACTTCACCAGAATATACTTTTGACCAACTCAATTTTCCTTCTCACACACCCATTGACCCAAACATTAGACCATTTGGTTACACTCTTGAGTACATTTAGGACACAGGTCTACAGTCCCTGGAAAGGTATGCTATTGTGAGTTCTCCCACCCAGCAGATCTGTAAGCAAAACATATCTTGCACCACACAACCCTTCTCACTCTAAACATGGAACCTCCACCACCTTTGCTAAGGGTGTGCCAATGATGAAAACAGCAAAAAGGAGGAGGAGTATGTCCTGGACATAGAGGGGTTTTAAATGGGTCAGGTACCAAACCTTCACCTTTCTGCAACACATATTTTTATTGGTGATGGAGAAACACCTGACCTTGGAACCAATGCGAGAGATCCCACTCCCATGTTCTACTACTGTGAGCTAACCAGTTTTGGATTTAGTTTTCCACCTTAGAGCTCTTTCTGCCCTTCTAGAATTGCCCTGAAAACAAAATCCACTGGAATCCTAAGGATTGAACTTTAGTACTACAGGCCTCTTATGACAGGAATGTGACAGATTTTCAAGTCAAGAGTTTTTAAAAACTTTGTTGAACCAATTTTGTATGAACTGCTCTACAACTACCAAAACAGGGAATTTTTACGTTGTGTTCCAATTGTTCTCTCATGAGTCGTTTCTAATCATTGCATTGAGTTAAGATTATTTGTTTCAGACTGCTTTATGGTTTAGTCTAAAGTATAAATATGCATACTTGTATTTATGTACCATTGTCACTGTGCAGATGTAAAGATCTTCCACCACTTCACTGACACACTTAGAGAGCATTGACTCAGGTCCAAATATAACAAAAGAATCAAATAGGATCACAGTCACATATTGGTTCAGGATGAAGCTGAAATGATACTGACCACTAGTCAAGTTGTGGGCACTCTTGAACCTCATCTTCACCACCTTGCCTCTCTTAGTGATGCTGAATTAATAAAAATCATTTCCCAATGTAAGTTATTTAAGATACAGCCCTGGCTAATAGTTCCCCATATTTTCATATTATAGCTGTGTAATCTAAGTTGATTGCTTTTGTAAAACACATTTTAGAATGGAGGCTTGATAGCAAAATGTATACAATAATATGGAGTTTGAATTTTTGGGCTTCCCTTGATGCATTTCCTTCTAACAACTTGATTACCACAGCATCCCTGCAAGTCATTTTCTTTCCTCCCAATCTTCCTTCTTTTTTATGCCCTATGTCTTTCTCTAGAAGTGTGCTTTATATGGACATCTTGAATCCATCACATCTTTGGCTGGTCTTCTACTTTAAAAAAAACGTTCTATTTGATGTGATCCACCCATTTACTTTTAAATCCTTTCTGCAACAGCACAGAGAAACCATACACCTCATGATAAAACTAAGCGATCTCAGCATCTTCACCATTTTTGTACTTACATGAATTGCTTTCAAGCGGCACTTACCTCTAACAATGGCAATAGTGGTTGCCATCTTGCCCTTTGGGATCACTGTTCCGTTTGTGAATAATAAGTCTGCTTCTATGCAATGTCAATCCAGACAAGATGTATACTTCTATATTTGCAATGCTGAAATAAACACATCCTAACAAGCTGCCCAGACTTTTCTGTTGACCACTCTGGGGTTATAACAATAGAGGGATACCATCTATGTTCAATAAAAAAATGAAAGCTTCTAATCTACTTATTTTGGAGAGTTTGCCAATGCACTATCTGCATTTTGTCACACTAAAACGTTAGGTTTTATCCTTGATACTGTCCATTAGTTTTAAGTGGTCTGGAAGAGATTAGTTCCTTTTGAATATGGCAGCCTTCTCCCTTCAACCGCTCTCCAGCTTTGTTGGAATACAGCTTCCAGAATTCCCTGCGCCATATGATTCTGGAAGTCACAGTCCAGCATAGCTTGCAGCTGCTATTACTCTTGTACCATTGTAATCGCTGGCAAACAGGATTTGCATATCTGGAGGCAATATGAAGCATGGTCACTATGAAGGAGTACTTCCACTTTAAAACAATATCTAACTTTCAGGAATAAAAAGACCTCTATCTCAGGAGTTCATCATTGTCTGGCTGTAACACAATTATTTATGACCAATGGTACTGTGAATGCCTGGAGAAGGGTAGGCTCATTATTTTGCTTCTGAAGGATGCACTGAGCTAACTGAGGCAGAATAAATCCTTTAAGAAGCTACACTGATATACTATTTTCTAGCATTATCTTGAAATTAAGTAAATGCTTTCCCTCCCTGATTTTCTGGGATGTGTAAACATTGAAATAAAATAACTATCATGAAAAAAAGGGGGCCCTTCTTTTCATACTGCAGCAGGGATGCAGGTGTTTGAAAGTCACTATATTCTCCCCACTTGCTCAGTTTCCTCTTCCCAGACTCCCTTGTGCCATTCATGCGTAGAGGCAGGTACCCAACTGGCATTGGAGTGGGGTCATTCTAGGTAACACCCTTAGAAATGCACTTTTACTTCATGTCTGCTTGGAAAGTATGTACGTAGGAGTGTCATGCTCTGCAAGTTTCAACTCCTACTGCCTTTCTGACTTGCATACACTGGAGGTTATGTGGTGACCCTTACTGTAACATTTGCCTTCAGACTTGTTGATGCATCCACCATTAGGTATTCACAAAGTACTGACAAATGTTCCTAAACAATAATTCTTGCAACTTTATCCATCAGCAGTGCCAATTCTCTGCACTCTTTTTGATCCAGATAACCAATCAGTTTGCCAATACATCAGATGCCTTGCAACAAAACAACGTAGTTATTTGATAACAAAGGAAAATATGGGCCATTGGATTGCACCTCCTTATACATTTTAAATGCTTATTAAAATACCAGGAATATCCATGAGGGTGGGAGCTGAAAATTACCAGGATCACATTGGTTGGAAGAGAAAATCTAATAATTTCTTCTTCTGCTGTAAGCGTGAGGGAATATTATTCTCGGAGGCTGAGGTTTTGAATTGGAGACAATCCTTGACTATCTCCCAGCATTAGATAGTAGATTAGTAGATAGGCTGTGATCCCTATATAATTAATCAGTCATCACTCATATCCAAGCAGATACTATTAGTATCTTTAATGTGCATGAATTTAATATTTTATGTAATATCAAAGGAAGAAAGGAATATATCCCAAAGACACAAGGATCTCCCATATAAAAATTGAATTGACAAGTCTTCAGTGAAATTTTTATTGAACTGGAACTATTAAACTTCTCAACCTATACAGTTAAGATGCCTATACAGTTGTTTGCAATGTAGTGTTCAGAGCAACATCCTCTACAAATAAGACAAGGCTTTTTATCTGGTTACAAAAAAATAGTGTTGTGGCTAAAGTCCACAACCATTTGAAGCATGATTCCCCATCACTGAAGTATAATTCATGGAATTAAACAGTATAATAGGTCTTTCATACTTTCGTCACTGAAGGTAAAAGATGAAACCATTTTTAAAATAAAGTTCCACATTTTTATATTTTCTATGATAGCAGTAGGCAGCCTGGCACTCTTCCTATAGTTTGGACTATAACTCACATCCTGATCAGCATGGTCGGGGATCATGTAGTTCAAAACATATGAAGGACGCTGGGTTACTTAGCTCTGCTTTAGAGAAATGAGGCCCTGTAACTGTTGATGGATGCATCTCCCACCAGCACTACACTGGCATACCAAATGGTCAGAAATCATAGGAGCTGCAATCCACACAAGAAATGTAGGGTCACATATTCCCTATCTCTGCTACATGGAATTACAAACCCCGTTGCCATAGCTATGGAGATTTTTTTCAAGTTACTGCACTTTAGGCTTAAATCCTATGGGTTAACCCTAGCTATGGTAAAGCAGCTGAAAAAATGCCTGATGGGACAGTCAACTCAAGCAGTCTCTTCCAACTGTGTTACAGCCTCCTAAAGCCTGGCACCAAAAATGGCATCAAATCAAGAGAGAGTCACTGCTCCTGCCCAACCTCAGCCAACTTTTCTGTAGTCTGTGCAGAGGCAGCAACACACATGGTTGCTACTGTCACTGCTGGAACTAGTTTTGTGACAACTGACACCAAACAAGTGTCACAGTACAAGATGGCCAATTCTTACATAAGGAACAACTTAGGGATTTGTATATGTTTAGCTTGAAGAACAGAAGATTGAGAAATGGTGTGATAAATAACCTTTCAGAAAAATCTGAAGGGAAGCCATGCTGCTCCGGAGACTAGAACACAAAGCAGGATTCAAGGTATTAAAAAAAGAGATGTCAATTTCTTTACTTTAAGAACTGTTCAACAGTGGAATAAAGTACTTTGGAGGGTGATGGGTACTTCTTCTTTGGAGCACTTTGACCAAAGTTAGATAGACACATTTCAGGAGTACTGTAAATGTGTATTTGGGGTTGGAGTAGATGGTCTAAAATTCTATTATACTAATAACTGAAGGAGAGATTTGGGAAACATATAGTTCTCCAGATGCTGAATTACAACTCCCATTAGTTCTATTAAGCATAACTTGTGGTGAGGAATGCTAGAAGTTTCACTTCATCAAAACCTGGAGGGCCAGACAAATTTCTAACCAAGGTCTTATAAGGAGGGTGATGTAATGGGCTATTTTCCTTTACTACCCATATTTGCACAATGAAAAACAAATATGAAAACTAACAGCTATGGGCATTAGTGTATAAAGTGTGATAGGGATACTCAGGCCCTGTAAAGTTGTAACAAGCAACACGCTGGATTGTGCAAAATTACCCAGATCATTAAAGCAGAGTCTGCATGAGGTGCCCATAAAGGCCGCCCTCTTCGCAACTTTGCCATCCAGACTATTAAGAACTTCAGGTGCTCACATATGGAAATCAGATTATAGTCACTAATAGTGCAAATGTTTCATTATGCATCACATGATTAATGAAACTTTATGGCTAGGCTGCAAAACATAAGAAAAAATGTTCTGTAAGATCAATCCAAGATACTTTTTGTTAGTAACTTTAAGCCTTGCTATCTCATAGAAGAAAAGGATGAAAATTACAGTATTTTCTGTCACATAAGCCATCACTTTCACAACTGATTTGTTGCTGCAAAAATATGTGGTTGCTGTAGAAATTCCACATTCAACTGATACACTAAGTAGATCTTAATACTTTCCCAAACAAAGTACCTAGCACCTTCTGTTTCAAGTCTTCAGTGTATCTCTCTTTCTCTCTCTTTAGAAAGAGAACTATTTCTTTTTACTCTGCCAATATATTCATGTAGAAGCAACAGGTCTGGAATCAGTCAAAGCTAAACAAACTTTTACACCAAGCAACAAAATTGGCATTCTGATTCCTTGAACATGAAACATTTCAGTGTAAACTACATGCGTCAGTACTACCTTCACTAGCTCAACTAAGCCAGTAAGATGTAATCCTTCAGATGTTCAGACATTCAGGTGCAATGCCAGCTGGCAAAAAGAGGTCATTTCTGGGCCAGCACAAGCTTCTCTAAAATTGTTCTAAGCCACTTTCAAAGCACACTGATGCTTTCTTCCTGGAATGTGTAGCATTTCTTGCATAACACAATTAAAAATCCAGCAGGTTATAACAAGAGTCACAGATGAAAATATGGAGGCACTAGTGCAAAATCAAATGCAGACTCAATTCTCCCATTTTTAGCCTTTTTTCAAGGTATGACAGCTGATGATATTTACGTAGAACTCCCCAGGTTGATATAAGCAAAGGAAATGGATATTCAATCAAACCAACTCTGAGCACAGTACAAAGCCATGCAAATTCACACCTTTTGCATGGATTTCTTTAGACTGCAATTTTGTGGGCAAGACTACAGGCTGGATTTGCATAAAACATTTAGAGCAGGGATTGTTTCTGCAACTGGCAAAATGCACATTATTTTGGCAAGGGGAATAGAAAAACTAGGCATGAGAGGGGACAGGGAGAGAAAACAGATTGGGAGGGGAAGATAGGCTGGGAAGACCAGAAGGGGTGCGAGAAGAATAAGGGTAAATATACACTTGAATTGGCTAGTAGAAGCCCCAAGTGCCTTTTGGTTTCTGAAGGCTGAGCAGCATTTTATGTACATTTTCAAAATTTCCTGCACTATAGGAACCAAATTGCTATTATTGTTATTACTTTAAAATGAAAGCTTGAAGGCCTTACATTTCTAAAAGGTATTTCAAGGAAACCCCTGGAATATGGACATCTCTTTGTATGGGGTGAGAAATAGAAAAGAAGCCTGTCTATTAATTTTGAAGACGACTCCTCCCCAGAAGAGATCTGGTCTCTTCTGTCTCACTTGAGGCAAGCAACATTTATTCCAAGTTGCTAAAAGGCAATCTAGAATGATTTGGTTCAAGAGTGAACCAATGACTTGGTCCCGATCCAATGTGTAAATATTCAAGATTCATTCTGTAGTTCCATAAAACTGAATCCATCCAGTTGCATTCCAGATCACTGCATGGGGGCTCTACACTTCTATTTCTTTCTCCAGCAGCATCCTAGGTTCTTGTGTCCCCAGAGTATGGCAAGTTTTAAAAGGCTTAACCTCTAGCAGAGGGATTGATTATGAAAAAAAAATAAAACTTAAGGAGCAGTCATTTCATGAACTTGAGTCAGTTCCTCTCATCTGTCCAAGATACTTGCTAAGATGTCAATCAAATTGTCCAGTCCAAATAAGTATCCATCTTCCCGGTTCCCTTCTTCCCATGCGATCCTGTGATCCAGGGTCTGTCCATCTGAGAGAAGAGTAGTCTTTCCAAAATCAATAAGCCAAACATTGGCATGCCCACTATCATCATGCACAAATAGCAGTGAACTTCCGATTACCTGCAAAGAGAAGGGTAGAGAAATACCAATGTGATGTGTAAGAATTTGCAGATTCTACTATTAGCTTGCTCTTCATAAACCTAGTAGCCAACATGCCAGTTAGAGAAGCATATATGAGTGGCCTCTCTGTAACAAAAGTCCTACAACCAATCACAGGTTTTTTACATGAGAATGACAACCCTTGCTTGCCAAGTTTCTGAATCAGGTTTGACTTTTGTGGTCAAAGGATTTAATATTAATCAAATACATGCAGCCAAATGCATGAAAATCTGTATGCCTCATTTTGGACAGGATGCAGAAGACTATTCACTTGCCTTTTGCACTCCATCCAGAAACCTCCCATCACCAAGCAGCTGTCAACCCAAGGAGGGTTCTTGGGTTGACATCCTAAGAACTGTTGCTCCAGTAGCACACTGCTAGGGAGGAAAGGGAATGTACACTCAATTTGTTCGTATGTATTTATTTTTATTTGTTTTTTTAATTAAATAATTAACAACCTACAGTGTGAAAAGAATACAAAATAATGAACATTTTACAAACACTTAACCCCACCACCTAGGCCTGAACACGTATCGTACAGACTATTCAGACCATGAAGATTTTACTGCTCTGACCTTCTGGAAGAAAGGAAAGTCAATTTCACTCACCTTGATGGTACACTTTTGTTTATCTTCCCTACACAACCAAGTTGTTTGCTCCCCTACACAACCAATCACCTCTCTCTATCTATCTTGAATTCGCAACAGCAGGAACCCCTCCTGAGATCTGACATTTGAGAGGCAGTGGGAGGATACACAGATGCAAGCTACAGGCACATGTTGGGTCATGGCCTTTGGTTGCATAGCAGGTTTCTACTATGGACTCAGACCTAGTTTCAAGACTGAGAAAAATAGTAAGTTGATACTAAGTTGAGGTAGGGCTTTATAAACTGATTTAATAAGAGGTAACTTGCCTCTGAGAAAATAATTGGAATCAGCTGCATTTACAGTTGCGTTCATGCACCTTACATAGCCATCATTTTGTCAAGGCTATTGTCAGTGCTTCCTATCAATGGAAATGGTAACAACTGATGAAGTTGCTTGAGTCTTTACTGCACTGAATTCAAAAGCTTTCACTCATACTCACCTCATGCCGTCTGAAGAACTCAGAAGACTCAAGGATACCACGAATTTCATACAGACGTCTCAAATATTTTTTCTGTTAAAAAGGAGGGGTGGGTTACTTAATATTTTATGGTCATACAGATGGGTGGATAATTTGAGAGGCCGTCTGGCAGGAACATCAATGCAAATCCCAAAATCTATAGAACAGTAAATTGCTAATATTTAACTGCTATTCATCTCTTGCAAAATAGTAATTCCTTGCAGTATTACTTTTCAAAATAAGTCCAACAGATAAAAGGGGATGCAATCAAAGCAGCCAGATCTATTGATTCCAGGAAGAGCCAAAAACTGGCACACCAACTGAAATTATGAAAAGGCATTCCTGGCCAAAGTTCAAACTGACCACCCAGGAACAAAGCCAGGTCCTTCAAGTGAACTGCTATCCCTTCACAGGCAGAACATCCATTCTCGGATCTGCTTTCCTACCTGCTTATAAACACTTCTGTCTTGCGTGGATTAGGTCTCAGCTTGCTAGCTTACACTCAGTCCATCATAGCTCCTGGGTATAAGTTCAGGGTTTCCACTGCCTTCCAGTAATCAAATGGAAAGAACAGATAGGAGATTTGCATGCCATCATCATACAGACAACACAGTACTCCAGTTATCTGGACAGCTTCTTGCAGTGGTTCATGGAGAATGTAACCCTTTATGATTGATTATATAGGCCTTGCAGTCAAAGAAACAAGTAGGAGTTCTCTTAAATATGAATCCCAGCAGTACCTCTTGAACCTGCGTTTTACATAAGATTGAAACCAACACAAAATACGACCTTCTTATCCCAATTCTTTCAGGTGATCAAGAAAGATGCTATAGATAATAATACAAAAAAACACTTCAAAGATCCAATAAAATAACAGAAATCCACTCCTCATTTAGTTCTTGGAAACAGGTCATCTAGCAAGGTTTTAAAAAAGAGTCTGTTTCATCTAAAATCAAGCCGATGTCACTCTAAAATAGATCTAAATGACAAAGGTAATCCTATAAATCCTGGTGTTGTGCCACAACCAAAAGCTTAGACAAGATTGTACCTAATATATCTAGGACTGAGACATTTCAAATAAAGATGGGAGCTGTTTTCCTCCACCACCAACAAGCTATTACAAAGAAAATGGTGACAATGCAGGTTCCTATATTTAAAAAAAAGCACTGATGCCTTCTTCAGCCACATATCCATTTTCTCCTTTGGAAGCTTTAATTAAGCAGCCAAAGCAAGGCTCAAGAGGATGGCATTAAACATCTATGTTTGGCTTACCAATATAGCTGTATCTTCTTTAATGAATTCCATAAAAACTTGGAAAACTTGCTCCCATGTCTTGGTTGTCTTAAAGTTGGTATTGCAACTCCCATCAGCCTTCTGCAAATTATAAAGAGAAGGAAGAGGAATAAAGTCAGTTGTTATATATAGGGGGATGACAAAAAAGGTAGAAGCTCAAGTTTCTGAAGACTGAGAAAGTGAACTTGAAACAGGTGATTTAAATTTATTTCAAGATGGATGTCTTTTATCGAAATGTAAGTAAACCATATCAATAAATATAACTATTCACTGCTATGTGTATATATGTATGCATCGTCAGATCACCTGTTGACACATGATGAATTCCACTGAGTTTTCTTAGGAAAGGAATACTCAGAGGTGGCTTTGTCAGTACCATCCTCTGCAGCACCTAGTATGCATTGGGGATCTACCATCCAAGTACTAACCCTGCTTGGTTTTCAAGATCAGATGGAATTTGGTACCTTTAGGGTATTCAGGCATACTATTTGTAAAAGTCTTCGTCAGTGCAATACTGTGCCTAAAGACACCAAAGTCCTATCTGTGCAATACATTGCGGGAGGGTGTAGGAGCAGGTGTTCTCTGCTTTATCACCCAAGTTCTCGAACCCCAACTTGTAACTGATAATAAATAAGTAAATAAAATAACTCTCCTCAACCTGATGCCTCCAAGATGCATTGCATTACAACTAAATTCCACCAGAAGTTGGCTATAGAATCACATTAGAGGACTTGAGATAACATTTTTCTAGGCATTGCTGGGTTCTCCTGTGAGATTCTATGACATGCCTTGCCTGGAAGCCCAAGACAGAAAACATCTTTCATTTCAGGCAAGAAAAAATAGAAGTTCAAAAACATGCAAGAGACAGGAAGGGTCCTGGTCTCTTGTGTAATACAAGGGCCTACTGTAAATAATTCTCTGTGATATATTCATGCCATTTGAGAAGTAATATGCTTTGGGTCAGAGCCAGATTTGGCAAATCTTACACAAAACAATTGAAATCTGAGGGACTTAAACTCAGCATGATTAAATTAAGTCCAATTATTAAGTATGACTAAGTGAATCCAACCTACACTGTAAACAAGGTGAGTGGGGAGGAATACAATGAATGAATTCCGCACTTGTGGAAAGAGCACTATGTTCTGAAATCAGTGCTTCTATCAATTAAAGAATTCAAAAAAACCTTCCTAAAACTGAATGAAATTCAGCCTGGGTTGGTAGCATCATGCACAGTGAAATCTGTTTATCACAGTTATACAATTATATTTCAGCTGAATTCAAGAACTGCGTGACAAGCTCATGCTAATTTTTTCGGTAGCGTCTCATCCAGTGCTTCTGCTCCAAATGTGTGGGCCAGGCTCAAGCACAAGTGCATACAGGCTGACAAGACATGAGAAAGTTATGCAACTGCAGTGTACATCGTAGGCAGAGAAATCTCAGAAAACTCTGAAGTGATGTACTCCTGCATGCCTGTGAACACGGAGAAAGGATCCTTTCAGGCTGCTACCAGATGGCACACTAGCTGTGTGGTCTGTGACACCCGCTTAACAATTACTAGAGGAGAAAATCTGACGGCATCCTTTACATTTTTCCACCAACATCCATGCCTGACACAACACCCATAGTTATGGGGAGAAAGCACATACTCCCATTTGAAATGGTTGATTTATTTGCATGCTACCTTTACCAACTCAACCCCACTCAAAAAGGCTTTCAGGTTTTATTATTTTATTTATATCCCATCATTTTCCAAATAGGTCTGTGAATGTTCTCTCCTTTTAGAACATTGGGGAAATGCAGGAACATAACAGAAAATACCACGTATACACATTTCATGACTGATATACATGACTAAGGAGTCCCGGTGGCGAAGTGTGTTAAAGCACTGAGCTGCTAAACTGATCGAAAGGTGAGTGGCCGCTGTTAGCTCCAGCTTCTGCTAACCTAGCAGTTCGAAAACATGCCAATGTGAGTAGATCAATAGGTACCGCTCCGGTGGGAAGGTAACGGCACTCCATGCAGTCATGCCGGCCACATGACCTTGGAGGTGTCTACGGACAACGCCGGCTCTTCGGCTTAGAAATGGAGATGAGCACCAACTCCCAGAGCCAGACATGAATGGACTTAATGTCAGGGGAAACCTTTACCTTTTTATACATGACTAAATCCCAGGAGGAACTGGGATATTATATCCCACTTCCTCCCGGGATTTAGTCCCCACCTCCAAACCCAGGTTTTCCCTTGTGGGGGGGGGGGGGGGGAGCGTGGCTACATGCCCTCCCAGCTCAACCAGAAGTTGATCCGGAAGGTATCCAGCCCCCCACCGCCCCCCCATTTTCCCCCTAAACTTATCTCAGGGGCATGCCAGTATGCTCAACCCCACCCACCCCCGTCCAGAGCGCCTGGCATGTCAAAATGACATGGGAGGTTGGAAAGGAGCCCGAAGAACCAGGATCACTGTGGGGATTGACCCCAGAATTACGAAATGCTTAGTTACAGCTCATTCCCTTTATTGTATTGTGTTCTATAAAGGGCTATTTTTAAAGAGTGATAGGAAGCTTCACTATTCCAGATTGCTAACAGAGCTGGTTATGAGGAGACCACACTCCCTTGTTACCATTTTTTATTTGGGAACAACTCAGTGTGATCATTATCACTTATAAAGCCCTAAATAACTCAAATCCAGGATATCAAAAGGACTGTGTTTTCCCATCTAAGCCAGGCTGAGCCCTGGAAATTTTGGGGAAAGCCCTTCTTTCAGCCCTGCTATTCTCACAGGCACAAGAGGTGAAAATGGAAGAGAGGGCCTTCTCAGTTATTATTCCTAGGCTCTGGAAGTCTCTTTCTAAAAGCTAGATTGGATCCTCCCATATTGCTTTTCCATCAGCAAGCCAAGACAGTTTTTCCATTTTATTTTGGCACGTTTTCAGGCACTGATCATTTATTAAGGAAAGGGCTTTATGTTCTGTTTTGAGCTACTTTTATTTTGTAAGGCAATTTTTAAATTGTTTTAATGTTATTGATGGTTTAATTATATTTTCATTATACTCTGATGGCACAGCAAGTTAAACCACTGAGCTGCTGAACTTGCTGACCGAAAGGTCAGTGGTTCATATCTGGGGAGCAGGGTGAGCTCCCACTGCTAGCCAATCTAGAAGTTCGAAAACATGCAAATGTGAGTAGATCAATAGATACCGCTCCTGTGGGAAGGTAAAGGTGTTCCATGGACAATGCCAACTCTTTTGCTTAGGAATGGAGATGAGCACCAACTCCCAGAGTCGGACACGACTAGACTTAATGTCAGGGGAAAACCTTTACCTTAACCTATGTTTTATACTGTAGGGCAGGTAATCTGGGCATTAAGCTTTTGCCACAATCTGTGGCATCTTTTCTTCTTATCACCATTATCACCTACACAACCAGAAAATGCATGCTGCTCATTCACCCTTCAAATGCCATGAACGGTTTAGAACAGAGTTTCTCAAACTGCGCTTCTCTAGGGGTTCTTCCACACAGCCCTATATCCCAGAATATCAAGGCAGAAAATCCCACAATAACTACTTTGAACTGGGTTATCTGAGTCCGCACTGTCATATATTTCATTTTAAAGCAGATAATATGGGATTTTATTCAGCTGTGTGGAAAGGGCCCAGATGTTTCGGACTTTAGCACCCACAATTCCTAACAGCTGGTAAACTTGCTGGGAATTCTGGAAGCTGAAGTCCAAAACACCCGGAGGAGCACAGTTTGAGAAACACTAGTTTAGAGAAAAGGCACATAATTTGACAAAGTTATGTCAAAATGCTTCTAAAATTTCCTTAAAACAACTTTTTAAAGCAAACAGAATATACGGTATTGTTAAACCAAAACAAACACATTCATCCAACTTTGCTATATTATTTTTTAAATATAGCTCCTTTCTCTCTTCATTACTTCCCAAACCTCCAGTTAGGAAATGACATTTCAGACTGGAACTTGACCCAGAAATTGTTCTTTCCTTATGGTTGCCATTACAAACTTCAATAAGGAGTAATGCAAACATGAAGTTTCCAGTTGCCCATGCCAAGCTGACAACAATTCCATCTAGGCATTAACCTGTGCATATTTTTATACTGTTTGATTAATTGATTGACTAACTGACTGATTGACTGACAGATTTATGAACAACAAGTGATTGGGAGGCACATGGGTAGACTAGAAAAACATTTTAAGCATAGCATTTTGGCAAAGAATTGGTTTATTGATACAGACAATACTTATCTGAAATAATAACACTATGTAACATAATTTTTGTTCCTGGCTTATAAATGTCATTTCCTAGTTGGATCTATCATAAAAACGTGGAAAATATCATTAAACTTTCATTCACATTCATTAAGGAAAATTACAAACAACAGAAAGAAATAATATTACTATCTTCAGCCACAAAAAAATGAGGTTTCTGGAGTACAACTACTGTGCTTTCAAAGTAAGTACCACACAATTAAACAGGAAATAACACTTTCAAATCAGGAACAGATTTTTTTTCAAATTTTGTGACATAGTGTAATAGTGACGAATGCTGTTTCATCCTGAACACAACAAATCATATAGAAGATCAATATATTGTCTAACTATTTAGTCATTCAAATACTAGACTGGAGAGGGAATTGTGCAGCTTTCCAAATATGGCTCAACCACAGCTCTTAGCATACTTTTCAGAGATTTATCATGGCCATGGCTGCTAGGAGTTACTGCTCAACATTTGGATGATCCCACAATTACCACCCTTATACTAGACCGTGTGGCAGCGAAACCAGTGCATGGGAAACAATTTAGCATAAACAATTGCTGCCTTGTTGCCTTGGCCATTTCAACACTCAGTAGCACTTGAGAAAAGCATTCTGCATTCCATTTCCAACGCTTACCTATCAAACCTATCTCTCAGCAAAAGGCTAAAACAGACCAAATCAAACACAGAAAAGGCCAAGCACACTTTTTAGTGAGGAGCTTATGGTATCCTTCATGTCCAAAATCTACTGTATCTCTACATTTTGAGCATGACTATGAAATAACAGTCAGTTACTATCTGTACTAGTGGTGTTCACATAGGTTATGAAAAGAACAAACAGTGGGTGGATTACATCACTAAATAATTGATTTTTCTAGGACTTAAAAAAATCAGTAAGACAGACTGGACCATCGCCAGTGTGGAGGATAATTTTATTAGATCAGAGTTAAAACATTTCAGTATTTTCAAGCTGTGACTTATGTTGTTCCTCCTTACTCAACAGTATACTACAGGCAAAGAAATAGATACCATATGGAAATCCAAATGAGTGCCAGTTCATATCAATAAATCATGTAGATACAGATACAGATGATTTCTTGAGAATTTCCAGCCACCACCACAGTTCCCATTTGCTTCATTCTTATTTTGTTCATTCTTCTAGTCTACTACAGAGATATCTTAGTGCTTCAAAAGACTTGTACAATGGAAATATGTTGCAACTAGGAAAAGCTAGGGAAGGACTGGAGGACGTCTTACCTTAATCCCCTCAATCCTGAAGCCCAAGTTTGCACTGGAGCTAATGGTCTCCCTCCACTGCATATACCGTGGTTTGGTCACTGCATGTTGTGTGTTCTCCTCTGCAGTGGGCGCCAGAGGGTCCACATCGATCATCTTCTTATACATATCTTTACGTAGCTTCGGTTTTTCTCTTGCTTTCGTCAACTCCTCTTCCAAATATGTCCTGCAAAAATAACCTGACACTGAGCACTTCATTGATACGTAGAATTCCAAGGGTGGGCTTTCTTTACAGGTTGCCTCTAGATATGCTGATCAGGGCTTATGGGAGCTGCAGTACAACTTTTGAAAGCTACATGATTTCAACCACCAATTTAGGATTTCTGTTTTGTTTTGGTTTCACATTAGTAATTCAACTATACCTGTAATTTCCGAGTATTGAACTAGGAATCATGGAATCCTGAATCATGGAGGGACTGAGGATGCATCGACACTCTTGTGTCAAATATTTTAGAGTGTATTACATTGTAGAATGAATGCAGTTTGGCACCATTTTAACTCAATACTCAATACTATGAAATCCTGAGAGTTGTAATTTTACAAGGTCTTTAGCCTTCTCTGGCAAAGAGTATTGGTGCCTCACCAGATACAAATCCCAGAGTGTCTGAGATCAGAGAAAGCCAGAAAAGTACATGTTTCTATATAAACTTCAGAAATATCAAAATATCTTAGTGTGATATTAGGTTGCCTGGCCACGATTATTTAGCACTTTATTGATTTTAAATTGTGTAACTACCTCTACCACGCTGAAGTTTTTCCTCTGGGCCCAGCTCCGTGTTTTTAGCCCTGTTTTTAACCATTTTATGCCGTGCGCTGACTTTTATAACTGTTCATTGATGTTATGTTTTTATTGATATGACATTGTTTTATTGCTGACCTTGTTTTATTGTTTTATTGCTGTTATTGTATTGTTGTTGGGTATGGCCCCATGTAAGCCGCTCCGAGTCCCTTCGGGGAGATGGGGCAGGATATAAAAATAAAGTTGTTGTTGTTGTTGTTGTTGTTGTTGTTATTATTATTATTATTATTATTATTATTATTATTATTATTAGTGAACACTCATAACAAAGCTTACAGAAGTTACTTCATTATTTTGGTAAAGCCTGGACTTTTTTTTTTTGTTTGTTTATCTTTACAACAGAGTGTGAGAGCAGCCAAGCTGAAGACAAGAAATGTCCCACGCTTTTAACTTTGACACCCTTTCAATTGCCAAGGCTCAATAGTTTTGCAAGGTCTTTAGTTTTCTCTGCCAAAAAGTGCTGGTGCCTCACCACACTACAAATCTGCACTCTGAAAGTGACCGTTTAATTGTTATGTAATATTACTCTGAACAATCACTTTCTTTTCCAGTCAGCCAACCATCCATAAAGAGCAGAATAGTTCTGCAAACATCCTAATCCTAATATGAAGTGTGGGGACAGACTACCTGGTACTTAGTCAAAATTGCAGAAAGACCTTGATTCTCCTGTAATTGCAATAGATGCGATGACATAGAATAAATAAATCTAGCTAAACAGATCTAGCTAAAATGTCTGTGCTACTTCTATACATGTCTCTGAATCAGAAGCCTTGACCTTTGAAAATGATTTCACTCAAGGGCAAAAAATGGTCTTCCTCGTGCAGATGGGGACCAAAACAAGTACATTAATAACCTTATCACAAATGGAAAACATGTTTAGACCCAGAGTGCTATGTTTGCTATACTCTAGCACCTCAGTGGTGGATATTTTTGATATGGAAAATAACTGTTGAACTGACACTAAAGAACAATCACAGAGAAAGTACTTTGTACAAAGCTAAAAATTAAGATGTCCACATTTTCCAAGGAATGGGGAATGAAGCTGAAGTCTAATCTGTCATTTTTGCCACATTGATAAGAATGTCCCCGAGGTAAGTACTTTTTCCTTTTTAGTCCTTTTTTGGGGGGGATCTTTTGTGTCTGGGTGCCCTTCCAGAAGGTCTGGCAGGGCATCTTGACACCCACCAAAAAAGCACGGGTTTTGGGGGGAAGTGTATGGACTCTAATCTGTGCCCACTCTGGTTTTTTTTTAACTTGACTGGATGTTGATTAAAGGCCTTTGTCCCTCTGGGGAGATAGGGCAGAATACAAATAAAGTGTTGTTGTTGTTGTTGTTGTTGTTGTTGTTGTGTGGCACCGGCCTAAGATTTCTCCCCATTCCGATGAAGAAATTTCAACTGTCAATCAAACCAGTCAAAATCTACAAACAATGGACTCAACCAGCATTCAAGATTCAAAGTCAGATCTCAGTGGGACCAAGGTAAGATAGGTCTGGAAATGATGTTCTCCCATTAACTCTGGGTGACAACAAAGAAGAGTCTGAAGAAAGTACGCAGGAATAGTGGGCACACAGGACTCCAGACAGGATTACATAATTGGATTTCTATCAAGGATAAACAGAGATATTCAGGCTGACAGCAGCTCTATAGGGTTTCAAGTGGGCTTTCTTTCTTTCCTGAAGATCTCCAAGTTTCCTTTGTGTTATCTCATGCAAGTTCTAAGCAGGCCTGCAGGCCCTTCCACACAGCCATATAACCCAGAATATCAAGGTAGAAAATGCCACAATATCTGCTTTGAACTGGGTTATCTGAGTCCACGCTGCCATATATTCCAGTTCAAAGCAGAAAATGTGGGATTTTATTCAGCTATGTGAAAGGATCCTGACATTTCCTAGCTTCTAAAATAATGTGAGATTGGCACATTATCCCACAATTTCTCGGACAACATACCCAGTGGCTTTTCTTACCCATTACAGTTTTTACTTTCTATCCTCAAGAAAATTGCAGTGCCAATTTTCTGGCTCAGAAGTTATCTCAGTCACAGATATCAAGCAAAGACCCCAGAATGAGAGGGTAGATGTTTTTGCTGATGTTTTTTAATATCTCCCACCTGATTCCCATTTTACAGTCCATTACGCAAGGTCCTTCAAAGTTAACTAGGAGGTCGTCCAGTTGGATATAGGACTCGCCGTCTCTTTCCACCACACCATGGAAGATAGGAACGCAGGAGCGCAGTGGATCTTTCATGAGCAGCTCAAAACATTTCTCCTCATTCTCTGAGTAGCGCTTCAGAATTGTCCCACCATCCGCTGCCTTGAAGCTCCCTGTAGCAAACAGAACAATGAAGACAGATAATTTTCCATCTGCTACAAGGAAAAGGCCTTTCTCCTTCCTGTTAAGACTGACACACCCTGCCTTCTAGTTAGAAGATTTTCCTGGAAAGATAATATAAGGGTTGTAAAAAGAACACCCAGAACAAACAGTGTCTGGCTATAAAAAAAAACTATTTGAACAAAAACCTTTATAAAAATGTCTACACTAATAATAAAAGCATGTTCAAGTCTAGATACTTCAGACTGTACAGAAAGTTAACAGGCCTAACCGTCTTATTAAACTACTGTATATACTCGAGTATAAGCCTAGCTTTTCAGCCCTTTTTTAAGACTGAAAAGGCCCCCCTCGACTTATACTCGGGTGAGGGTCCTGGTTGGCTTATATTTCGGTCAGCTTATACTCGAAAATATATGGTACATTTATTTTTCTCTATTATTATTGGTATTATTACATTTGTTATTTTTCTCTATTATTGTTGCTACTATTACATTTATTTTACTCTATTTTTTATTATTAATAATACATTTATTATTTCACTCTGATCTTATTATTATTATTACATTTATTATTTTACTCTATTTATTATTACATTTATTATTTTCCTGTATTTATTATTATTATTATTACATGTATAATTTTACTCTATTATTATTAAAAGGATACATAAGCACATTTACATTGAAGAAGATGGGAATAATGATTTAATCAGAGTTGGACAGTCTTATCTTAAATTTGAGCTTTATGTAAATATTCAAAAACATTTAACCTACTGATGCCTCAATTAATGTAATTTTATTGGTATCTATTTTTATTTCTGAAATTTACAACTCTCGGCTTATACTTGAGTCAATGTTTTCCCAGGTTTTTGTGGTAAAATTAGGTGCCTCGGCTTATATTCGGGTCGGCTTATACTCTAGTATATACGGTAGTAGCATGATTAAATGATTAAATGATGCAACGCTACCATTGTGTCCTAAACTGAGTTCCATGCTGTGCCTGCTCACAGCACACAAGAGAAGACCAATCAGTCTCTGGTCAGTAACCAAACCAAACCCAAATCTGGATGCCAAGCTGTGCACTTTGAACATATGCACACTCTCTGTTCTCTAGATCAGGGCTTCTTAAACTTTTTCCACTCCCAACCCCTTTCCACCCAAGAAATTTCTCTGCGGCCCTGGATATATATGATGTCTATATTATTAAACATTTGCTGATAAATCAGCATTTTCATTGCTTACTAAACTGGCAATTTTTCATTTTTATGAAGTACAGCTGAAACATTTCCTACAGAATCCATTGTAAACACTGTACGTTGTTGCTAACAGATTTGTGTAAATGTCTAGGTAGCATTCAGAAACCTATTACTGTTGCCAAATTTCTGTGAACCCAACACTGAGCTAAGGGGACCCCATTTTGGATCGGGACTCACAGTTTAAGAAGCAGTGCTCTAGATACTATAACAGCCCAGGAACCCTGCAGCTCAGCTACTTTACCACTCTGATCAAAGGTAAGCCATACAACTAAGGAAATGAGAAAGTTGAGGTCCAAATAAAGCCAATTCCAGAAGGACTGAGAGAACTTTGATGAATGAAACAAACCTTTTCTAGCAATGTTCTCATGAAACAAATGTATGTTCACAAGATAGGAGATGGAGGCAAAGTTTAAATTAGACATTTCATTTAGATGTAAGTTCACCTTGGCTGCACTACCACAATTCTGTCTACTTAGTACTAGGATGCATGGGTTCCCTTGTAATGAGGACAAATTCAGCTGTAATTAAACAAATTAATTATCTTCCTGGGAATGTCAGGGAGGAGCGTAGACTACACAAGAAAATGCTTATTACAATATGTTTCTTTCTCCTTTAAAGAACTCTGCACATAGCTCTGTTGATGTTTGCTTTCTTCTTACCTCAGGAGGTTACTACAGGAACAGTAAAGAAGACAAGCACTAATCACATAAAGCCAGCAAGGGGGGGGGGACTTTCCATTTCCACAAACGATAAATAAAAGTAGTCTGTTTAAGTGGCTCTTATCCTGCCCAACTTTCCTTTCAGGTCTTTGTGACGTACACTTCAGCACATTCCAGCATTGGCCTCATGTTAATTAATGCCCTTTTGATGTGAACTAACTTTTAGGGTAGAACAGGAAATGGTTGGATTATAAAATAATAAAGAGAGATATGGTAGCATTTCATTATGTGGGCACACAATAAAAACCAAAGCTTGGTGCTATACTGTATATATTTTGCATTTGCTCTAATGCTAACCAAGAGTGGTGGACATGTTTCATCTTGGATACCAGATTTTCCACCCAACTAGTGGAAAACACAGCCTTAACACAAGTAAATGCATATTCCCAACATGATTCATAATTTGAGACTCGCAAACTGACTAGACTTACATGTTGCTGTTTTGCCTTTTAGACTTATACTAACATTAATTACCAACCTCCTGTTTCTGTGCCTGTCAGAAACATCAAGTCCAAGCTTTATTTTGCATTAGAAAATGTGAGAAACATATAGAGTTACATGACATCTGGTATTTTCAGGACTCTTAAGTGAGCTGCAATTACAATTGCCTGCAGGACAGCCTGGTTGAACTAATCAATTAACATGATCCTACTATCATCACTTTGATTTAAATGTGCTTGTTGCCTAATCCCAAATATGCAGAGGCCTGGGGTTTTTTTAAGGTCAGGTCTATAAACAGGGCCGGTCGGAGATAAATTTAAATATTAAGCGGGGGCGCTGAAAAGCGCCCCCCGCCGGCCCCGCCTCCTGCGCCCTGGCCCCGCCTCCCAACCAGCGTGCCCTGGCCCCGCCTCCCGCGCTGCGTGGGAGGCGGGGCCAGGGCACGCTGGGTGGAAGGCGGGGCCAGGGTTGGCCCCGCCTCCCATGCTATTCGCCCTGGCCCCGCCTCCCACGCAGCGTGGGAGGCGCGGCCAGGGTTGGAAAGAGGGAGGCTTCGCCGCCCGGGGAGGGGAGGAGGGATCGCCTCCTCCCCTCCCCGGGCGGCGAAAGAAGCAGGCTTCGCCGCCCGGGGAGGGAAGGAGGGATCGCCTCCTCCCCTCCCCGGGCGGCGAAGGAAGCAGGCTTCGCCGCCCGGGGAGGGAAGGAGGGATCGCCTCCTCCCCTCCCCGGGCGGCGAAAGAAGCAGGCTTCGCCGCCCGGGGAGCGAAGGAGGGATCGCCTCCTCCCCTCCCCGGGCGGCGAAAGAAGCAGGCTTCGCCGCCCGGGGAGGGAAGGAGGGATCGCCTCCTCCCCTCCCCGGGCGGCGAAAGAAGCAGGCTTCGCCGCCCGGGGAGGGAAGGAGGGATCGCCTCCTCCCCTCCCCGGGCGGCGAAGGAAGCAGGCTTCGCCGCCCGGGGAGGGAAGGAGGGATCGCCTCCTCCCCTCCCCGAGCGGCGAAAGAAGCAGGCTTCGCCGCCCGGGGAGGGAAGGAGGGATCGCCTCCTCCCCTCCCCGGGCGGCGAAAGAAGCAGGCTTCGCCGCCCGGGGAGGGAAGGAGGGATCGCCTCCTCCCCTCCCCGGGCGGCGAAAGAAGCAGGCTTCGCCGCCCGGGGAGGGAAGGAGGGATCGCCTCCTCCCCTCCCCGGGCGGCGAAAGAAGCAGGCTTCGCCGCCCGGGGAGGGAAGGAGGGATCGCCTCCTCCCCTCCCCGGGCGGCGAAGGAAGCAGGCTTCGCCGCCCGGGGAGGGAAGGAGGGATCGCCTCCTCCCCTCCCCGGGCGGCGAAAGAAGCAGGCTTCGCCGCCCGGGGAGGGAAGGAGGGATCGCCTCCTCCCCTCCCCGGGCGGCGAAAGAAGCAGGCTTCGCCGCCCGGGGAGGGAAGGAGGGATCGCCTCCTCCCCTCCCCGGGCGGCGAAAGAAGCAGGCTTCGCCGCCCGGGGAGGGAAGGAGGGATCGCCTCCTCCCCTCCCCGGGCGGCGAAAGAAGCAGGCTTCGCCGCCCGGGGAGGGAAGGAGGCGATCCCTCCTCCCCTCCCCGGGCGGCGAAAGAAGCAGGCTTCGCCGCCCGGGGAGGGAAGGAGGGATCGCCTCCTCCCCTCCCCGGGCGGCGAAAGAAGCAGGCTTCGCCGCCCGGGGAGGGAAGGAGGCGATCCCTCCTCCCCTCCCCGGGCGGCGAAAGAGGGAGCCACAAGGCCAGGGCGCACTGGTCGGGCGGCGGGGCACCGTCAGAGCGGTGCCCCGCCTCCCTCCCAGCCTGACGGCGCCCCCCGGGACCTGCGCCCGAGGCGGCGGCGTCACTGGCCTTTATGGTGGGGCCGGCCCTGTCTATAAACCACATTTTTCTTTTTCTGCCTGCTCGGTTCTTTCAATTTCTCCAACCTTGTACCCTTCAAAAGCTTTGAATCACAATTCTAATCATTCCTGAATTCAATGTCTGATAAAGATTGTAGTACAAGCATCTGGACAGCAGGATTATATAGGTTGGAAGTGTTCTAGAAAACAGTAGTTCAAATTTTCAACAATAGAATGGGGGATTTTGGGTTTTTTTTCCATTTTATTAACCATTTCTATAAGAAGTTCTCTATTTGCAGCGAATCCAGCAAGAAAGGTGATTCTCACCTGTGTGACCAGCCAGCTGCACCCAAGAGTAGCGCTTCTTGAAAGGGCTGATGATTGGCAAATTGACAATAGTTTTTATGGTCTGCCATGCCTTTTTCTGAAACAAAAAAAAGTACATTAGTGCTGAGAATACCAAGTGAACTAACATTTCGGCTAATAAACTTCTTACTTGCTCTCATCAGGCCACATCAACCTCCAAATCAGATCTAACACCATATACATTTAATTTCTCATTTAAAATACTTGTAATACACTAACCCAATGGAGCTCCCGGTGGCGCAGCAGATTAAACCGCTGAGCTACTGAACTTGCTGACCGAAAGGTCAGCAGTTTGAATACGGGGAGCCAGGTGAGCTCCCGCTGTTAGCCCCAGCTTTTGCCAACCTAGACGTTCAAAAACATGCAAAATGTGAGTAAATCAATAGGTACCACTCTGGTGAGAAGGTAATGGCACTCCACACAGTCATGCCATCGACATGATCTTGGAGGACAACACCGGCACTTCGTCTTAGAAATGGAGATGAGCACCAACTCACAGAGTCAGAAACAACTAGACTTAATGTCAGGGGAAAACCTTTACCTTTACTATACTAATCCATACAGATACAGGGTTAGGGATTTTTTAAGCAAAATCCAGAGTCAAACAGCATTGTCATATTCTTGATCTTGACGTGAGCATCATCTTTAAAACATGCTTTCTTGCTGTTTCCTTGAAAATAACTGGGACTGTTTCAACTAATCTGTTGCTTGAATGTCTTGATCTTTGATTTTTGATCTTTGAAGATATGTATAGCAATGTAACCCGCCTCAAGCCATGAGAAAAGGCGGGTATGAAATGCAATAATAATAATTATTATATGTTTTTCAGTGAAGAAAGCTAGAGAAGAAGACAATCCAAACAATCAAATAGATGGCTCAGTTTAGGAGGGAACGTAGATGATGTTCTGGATTAAAATGAACATTATTATGCCAGCAGATTAAGACACACTAGCTTCCTTGGCACATAGCAACTTCTGCAAGCTGAAATGGGTGAACCAACTGCTCCCAATAGCACACCTCAGTGCACAAGAGTCTTGCTGCTACTGTTATACCCTCCTCAATAATACCAAAATGTGATAATTGCAATGCATTATATGCAGCCTCCATCTGGAAAATTCTCAGTAACCTCTATTACGTCAGACTGTGAAGTGCAACTAATCAAAAGGAAGATAGTTCATCAGTTCTAAAATACCTTCAATGGCTAAGAGTTCTCAGTACAATTCTAATTGCCACTACTTATTTTTAAAACTTCATCCAACTTGGTATGAAGACAATTTGGAAACTGCCTCTTTTCCATATATCTCCCTACACATTGAAATTATTGTCAGGTTACCCACATTAAGGACCCCAAGGTTAATTTTATCCATGGCACTGTATTTTAGGAACATTCACTCTAAGGAAATCTACTCCATTTCTCCAATCAGGTATGTTAACAACAGGCAGTTATGTACTTTCTGTCTTCTGAATGTTTTCAAGTTATATTAATCTCAGATGTGATTGCTTTATTATTTTCCCCATGTGGCAGTCTTTACAGGAAGGAATTTTCACAGTTGTGTAAGGAATAGAAAATTTCAAAGAAATTAATACATTTCTGTTTTACCATTACAGCTGGTTAATACCCAATTAAACAAGGTCTAGGAGTTACCTTGCCACCTTGCTAACATTTTTCTGATGCAGTCGTGACATCTCTGAATATACTCCTATCGGTCAAAGGGGAAATATAACAGCTGCCGTGTCAACAAAAGGAAATGGCCTTTAACAGCATGGCAAAGAGAACACAGAAGCCTTGCTTTCCAGAACTGAAATTGGGGATGATTAGCACAGTGGAAACATGTTTTACTCCCAACAGATTTAAGTTTTCCTGAAAAAATTATGTGACAGGAATGTTGGCTTGCTTAGTCCAGCAATCCCACAGTGGCCAATTAGTTGCTTGTGAGAAACTAAAAAGCAGGATGTGAAATCAATTGTGCCCTGCTACAATATTCATGTTTCACAAATACTTTTATCCAAAGACATATTAACTCATAATGAAGTTAAAAGATAACAATCAGAATTATTAGCCAAACATTCCAGCATGAATGTGTCCAGTTCCCTTTTAAAGCTGTCAGTGGCATCACTAGGTAGGTGCCGTAGGTGTGTCTGTACAAACCACACTGGGTGGCACCTTCAGAGGGGGTGACACCAAATTAACTGGGTAGTGAAGCCCCCAGGGGTACAATGGGTTATAAATCCTTGTGCTGGCTGAACTATTGAACAAAAGGTCGCCGGTTCGAATCTGGGGAGTGGGGTAAGCTCCCGCCTGTCAGCTCTAGCTGACAGCTCATGACAGACATGAGAGAAGCCTCCCACAAGATGGTAAAACATCAAACAGTCGGGCGTCCCCTGGACAACGAACTTGCAGAGAGCCAATTCTCTCACACCAAAAGCAACTTGCAAGTCACTCCTGACACACACAAAAACTGGGTGGTGTTTTAGCATACATTTATATTTATCTTTTGAAACGTCCCTGTAGTTAGATATAGCCACAAAAACATTTTTTCATACGCCCAGTTTACATGTACTGTTTCAATATGGCAACATAGCTGAAATTCCATCCTAATTTAATTTTGGAACCTTCCAATACACATCTGCTCTAGTCAGAATTGTCATCACTACCAATTACGATTACTCTTCAATTCACATGGTTTTGTTTTCATGGACTACATTATAGTTTTCTTGCTGTTTTTTGTCACTGGTTTTGTTAAAATATCTGGTACAATAGTTGAGCTACAATATTGTAGTATGTTCTGGTGAGGAAGGAGGTCTATGGGGGGATACTATGACATATCACACACCGGGTGACACTAACCCTAGTGATGTCACTGAAGGTATTCAACTTTTATGCTGTCACTACAACTTTTAAAATTTAACTATTCCTTCTGTGGAAAAGAGTCTTCTTTTACCAGTCCTGAATCAACTCTTATTCCATACAGCAGAAGATCATGGATTCTAGCAGTATATGAAATAATAAATAAATAAATCTTTATTTATTCCCTGCCACCATCTCCCCGAAGGGACTCTGGGCGGCTCACAGAAGCACTCCAAGTGCCGCATATAAACAGCAATACGTAAGTATACACACAGTGACGTAAGTATAAAAACAATAACGCACACAAAATCCCAGCTAATAAAATTGTAAAAATTATAAAATTTCCTAAAATGCAGTAGAACTTGTGAATAAAGCTGGCTATCTGCAGTAATATCAAAGTGTGAAGTGACATAATCAGTGGGGTCATCAGGCTGACCACAGATTATTCAAGGTCAAAGGACTGTTTGGAGAGCCACGATTTTAAATTTGCCCGAAAAGCTTGAAGAGTGGAGGTTAATCTAATTTCTTTAGGGAGGGTATTCCTGAGCCGGGGAGCCACCACCGAGAAGAACACCTCTCTCGTCCCCACCAACCGTACTTGAGACAGTGGTGGGATTGAGAGAAGGGCCTCCCTAGCAGATCTCAATGTCCCTGCCGGTTCATAGAGGGAGATGCAGTCTCGAAGATAGGTTGGACCCAAAGAAGATTGGACCTGAAGAAGAAGAACCACACTTCTGTTGTGCTTCCCCTTATTCACCTCCTTTTCAAGTTAGAAAGCCCCAGATGTCATACCCTTTTCACAGGAAAGCAGTCGTTTGATCAATGTGGTTGCTCTTTTCCTAAAAGGCATTGCTCAGTAACTATTTAGTAAATCTAACCAACATTCATGATAACATTGCAATCCATTTGCTATGGTTAAAAAAAATACTTCACTTTGATTATTTTCCTCTCTTTCAAACACCCACAAACATGGAGAGCAGACCCCTGCAGCAATACCAGATTGCCTAGCAATTCCAAAGAACAGAGAAACACAAAGCTTGGTAGCAAACAAAGATTTAGTACAATGCAGACTAACATCTGTATTCAGGGCAGTCTTGCATTCTGTTGCTCACATCAGGCGGCTGCCATAGGGATCCGAACTGAGAAAGCCACAGAGTTTTGGCATTGTATGGATGCCTCCTAAGGAAATGAGGTCCTTTATTCCTCCACTGCCTGCTTCTTGCACCAAATGCTTGTGCAGCTCCTATTCTAGCTGATCTCATGTGACGAAACCTGTTTCCATGCTGAGGTTATTCTCCCCGGTTGCCTGCCTTCTCATTCCTGCATGGCTCCCTTCAAAGAGCTGTCTAGAAGGTCAAGCTAACAGCAAATATATTTGAGGGTGTGACATTTTTTTTCTACTAAGATTGCACAGTACTGCTAATCACACAGTTCAATTAAAGTAATTATAGTTTCAAAATGTAGAAGAATATTCTGCTTGAAACTGAGGGACCAGTTTAAAATGTTTCACAGCTTTTAAAAAAAACTCCTGAGAAGTGGGGGAGGAATCCTACTGCCTAGGCTGCCTACGCACATGGCCCCTGGATCTTTCTTCTTCTCAAATCAAAAGCTCTGCTGGTGTTTTGAGCAAAATTATGTTAGATCCCCCCCCCCCCCCCCCGCGCGCGCTTTGCCGAGCTCTCGTGCTCAGCAATACAAGCCTACACAAGCCCACAAAGTGCTATTATAATAGCAAGAAACAAAAGCGGGAAGACTTTTTCTCTCTGTTCTGAATTAATTGCCAGCCATCCTCCTCTATTTCTTTCAATTATTACGTCCTTTGAGCTGAATTGATAATTCGAAAGCTCAGTATATTGCATCTAGATAACTGCAGAATATTCCATGCTGCCAAAGTACATTTAGAAGTGTAGGGAGAAAGCCAGAGCAAACCATTTCAAATCAGCAGGACTTAGGTGAGCCACGGTTGTGCAGTGGGTCAAATCCTTGTGCAGGCTGAACTGCTGACCTGAAGGTCGGAGGTTTGAATCCATAAGACAGGGTGAGCTGCCATCTGTCAGCCCCAGCTTCCCATGCGGAAACATGAGAGAAACTTTCCACAGGATGGTAACACATCCGGGGATTCCCTGGCCAATGTCTTTGAAGACGGCCGATTCTCTCACACCAGAAGCAACTTGCAGTATATTCTCAATACGCTTGTGACACGATTTTTTAAATAGTGGGACTTAGGTTAGTTATGATTGAATATGTAAGGGTGCAGCTATACCACAGAATTAATGCAGTTTGACTCCACTCAAACTGCCCTGGCTCAATGCTATGGAATCATGGGAGCTGTATTTTAAAAGTCCATTAGCTTTTTTCTGCCAAAGTGTGCTGGTGACTCACCAAAATACAATTCCCATGATTCCATTGCATGAGTAATGGCAGTTAAATGGTGTCCAACTGAATTAATTCTACAGTGCAGATGCACCTTAAACAGAACTAACACAGGATTTAGCCTGTGACTATGTTTTGTTTTGTTTTTTTTGATCAAGTTCATTTTATTAAGCACTTCACCGACAGCTGCCCAGGTTCCTCTAAGGCCCCTTCTACACTGCCATATAATTCAGATTATCAAATCAGATAATCTACATTATCTGCTTTGAACTGGATAATATGTATACACTGTCATATAATCCAATTCAAATCAGATAATCTGGATTTTATATGGCAGTGTAGTAGGGGCCCAAGGAGCACAGCAGGAAGATGACAGTTCTTTCTGTAACTATGAACACAGAGATTCTATTTTTATACACCCAGAGTATTCTAATAGCCACTTGTGAATTTTCACCCTCTCTCTGTTCCCAACAGAATGCTCTGGCTCTATTACTCTGGGGTGCAATGCTTCGCGTGTGATGCAAATACATGTTTAAAGCTAACCATGCTGCTATCATGCTTGTTCATGTGGAGGAGGAGAGGACATCTCTATCAAATAAGTCAGCATCAGTATCAAAAGTTTAATGAAGTAACATGGGTTGAATAAGGATACACAACTCTATCCTGCTTTAAATGCCTTTAAAGATGAGGATTTTAATGCCAAGGTAAAAATAAAGAACTCTGTTATAGGCACCTGAAAGAAGTTCAGCTCACTGATTTAGAAATGGTGAGGAAATTAATACACAGTCTGACTTCTATCCACAGATTCTGCATCAATAATTTCAACCATAGCTCAAAAGTATTTTTCAAAAATTCCAAAAGGTAAGCCTTAATTTTCCTATTTTTAGAAGGGACACCATTTTACTATGCCATTGTATATGAGACTTGAGCATTCGTGGATCTTAGTATTCAAGAGGGTTCTGAAAACAAGCCCCAGCAGACACTGTATAAAAAAAGATTTCAGATAAATTTCTTTAAGCATATACAGCATTCATATTTTACCATTCTTCCTTTCCTGCATATAGCCCACTATTGTGCTTGCAAAAAGAATCGAAGCGCAGACTCACAATTGCAATTCATTTTCAGTATATTACCCTGCAAGTAATGCCATCATTTACAATACAGCTATTCACACAATGAACTCTAATCCATATAAAAGGGACATCTTGTCTTGAGTCTATAAAATTCAGTTTCATGCTCATTTCTTCCAACAATGTTATAGGTTTCAAGGATAAGAAACACCTGCTCTGTGAATCAACAATGATCTATCTGTGAGTGGAAAATCACAGGGTTTTTTGTTTGTTTTGTTTTTTGCTTTATGATGCCTTGTATTTCCCCCCTAGTGCTCATATCACTGCAGGATCGCATGTTGATTCACTGAAACTGGATGTAGGTTCTGTCAGATAGCTGTAGACTTCATGAAAGAAGTTGGCAGAAAGGATGAGTGATGTTAGATGCCTGCAGCTGGTTTAATAAAGGGCATTTTTGTAGTATGGAAAATAACCCTTGACTTCAATTAAGCAGTTGTGGAGGCAAGATCTTGCAATCTAAGAATTAAGCACCACATTCTACTGCAATTCCAAGAAGGCTTCCCTGCAGAACTCAAACCCCAGGAAGTCTTCGATGGGATATAAAACTGTTTTTCAGGGGGCCTGGATATTCAAGTCATGTATCAATTTGTTCAGATCCAATGTGTGATATAAATGCACAAATGCAAGACAGTATCCATGACCATCTAAGTGTAAAGCATCAATGGCTTATAGGAAGTGAACCGTAAAGTGAAATCCAAAAGAAGCTATAATTCTATAGTTAATTTCTGTAATCCTTTGGTTGATACTGCCTTCCACTGTGAGAAAACACAAAATTGACACAAAATATAAGATCAGAAGAAGATCAATTGGTAAATAGTCCAGGATACCACCTCATCAGATATTAATTCAATTCTGGAAAACAAAACATATACATAGAAATTATAATGTGATGCATGAAGGAATATATCAGCAGAGCAAGTCTATCTGGCTAAGGAAAAGGTGAAGAGGAATAACTGAAGGCCATCTTAAAACACATTCTGATTGCTTTCTGGTGTTTTTAATTTACTGGGTTGTAAACACTAGTCATTTCTTCTCTAAGACTTCCAGCCAATTTGTGGCGGGCATTCATTAAGAATGTTGGCAAGGAGGCGGGCTGTATTGTATCTTGTTAGTAAGTTAGTTGAAGGGCTTTTTATATATTTCCACTTGGGATCTTTTGTGACTTGAGAAATATTTACATGGCCCCAGGTACATAAATATATAAAATAGATGTAAAAATCAAACATTTACTGATAACTGAACAGTGTTTGCAAAGCTTGTTAAATAGGATGATTTCGTGTCAAGGTCTTGCTTTTGGATTTTTTAATGGCACACAGACTAAGAAATGTCATTACCAAATCACACACACCCAAAAATCCTCATTTCATTTTTAATTTAGATGTCTCTACCACCAATAGAAAGAAAGACAGAAATATCTTAAACATCTTGGAAAGAACTGGTTATAGTGTGTTCCAGGTTTCAACAGGACAGGTCCCTTTGTTTTGGCAACAAAACTAGTCAGTACATTCTCTGATTAGAGCTGATTCTTTTGTCCTGCACTGCTACAATACTGGTGTCACCAATGCAACTTCTTAGTTGTGGGTGTGAACTTTCTGTCAATTCAACCTCAGGAACACCTGAGATGAATCTAATGATTTTCAGCTCCAGATATCCCATTGTGTTTAATTTGACTATACAGGGAGTCATCCTTGAAATGTTTGCACAGGAAGCCACCTGTTGCTTCAGTAAACAGAACTCTAAGGGCCAAATAAGATGTGATGTTAATTGTGCAAATAGTTTTGTACTCATGAGTTTTCAGTCATATTTGCAATCATTTTCTTGTTCTTGCCTAATGTCCAGCCACAGAACTTGTTTGGAGTATTTGGATAAAGTTAACAATACCTGGATGTTGTCTCATCAAAACCTTTGGAAGCAGCCTTTGTCTACTAGTATTGACCTTTTATATTGTATTATGTGCTCTTCCTCTCGTATCTCATCTGAAGGAAGCATATGTTCTCCAGGTGACATGCTCCACTATGGGTGGATTTTCCTCCTCCTCAACTATGTATTACATCTGATTATTACGGTTGTTGCCCTAATAAACAAACCATTTTTATCATTACTCACTAATGTTACATCACTGTTTATTGGTAAATGATTAACATTCTGAACATGCCTAGAAGAATTCCACATGCTGAGCTATAGAATATGGCAGACTAACTTTGATAGGGATGGGATACAATTCAGGACAATGCAGATTTGCATTATGAAGGAAGTCAGGTAATATTTAAAATATAAGAGGAAATGTATTTATTTTCCTTTGATAGCAAAATCTAATGGGAGAGGGGCCAAACAACCTGCTTCAACATCAGAGTTCTCTGTCCTTGGGTTTTTGTCCCTCCACAGAATTGCTTTCAATCAGTGGTTAAACTACTAAGAACTTACTCTTGCAGGCTGAGTTTAACCATCAGTAAACAGTTTGTCTAGTCTAGGCTTCTTTCAGTGACACACATTGTGGTACCTCATAAGAGCCATCTCTATTTAAAATTACAGTGATTCTTCTGTATGTCATAAGATGTATAATCATTTGACTTTATATGTTCCTAAGCACAAGACAAACATCCTGGTCTACTAATTTCATTTCAATCTAGCAACAGTTAACATTTCCAAAGGGGTACAGGCATGAAATTCAATTGTGTGAAGCACAGAAGCCATAAAGAAGAAGATATAATTATATCACATTTTATAGTCTCCTAGTAGGACATACTGTGTCATAGTTTTAAGGGCAAATTTCAGACAAAAGACGCAACCCTGAAACATTTCATGTAGAAGCGTAGCAAATATTTATCTTAATTTGCTGCTTAAATTTGAAGGCTTAGACAAGACTGTACACATTCTGGACATCAGTGTGTTCACAGTACTAGCAGGGAATGTGTAAACTCAGGCAGAACTGGGCATCTGGGAAGTCTCAGTCTTCCAGTATTTTCTTAAATTCAGTTCTGGATCAACATTGTATGGGAGAGCAGTATGGAATAGGATGACTAACTCCTTATGATGGTCTATAAAACAGAAGGAAAATAAGTGAGGACAGAGAATGAAGTGGGGAAAGAGTCCACACCTCTTGCTCTAATTTGACATCCTCACTGACCAAGCCTTCATATCTAGCTTTTCTTTTTCTGTTCTCCTGAACACCTCTCCTTTACCAAATACAAATTAAGACTGGAAGCAAATAATGCAAATATACATACATTTCCTTAACATTAAAATGAATCAAGAGCATAACATCTAATTTTAATTTCCACAGAGGAGTTATAACATTTTAGGCATCCAACCCTAGATAACACAACTATTGGAAGAACTGCTTAATAACATCTATTACAGTAGTTCTCAACCTGGGGTCCCCAAATGTTTTTGGCCTTCAGCTCCCAGGAATCCTAACAGCTGATAAACTGGCTGGGATTTCTGAGAGTTGTAGGTCAAAAACATATGGGGACTCCAGGTTGAGAACCACTTATCTATTAGAATTTCAGATAATATCCCCCCCCCCCCCCCGCAACACACACACACATATGTAGCTAGTAGGGAAGCAACAGAGTATAGTTTTCTCCCAATGGAGTCAAACTTTTACCCTCTTTGTTGTTTGGAGCAGAGTGGGCACCGGAGGCTTGTGATGCCTTGACTATCATTGAATTTGGTTGAGGGTGCTTGGATAACTATCCGTGTTCAGTGTTGTCTACTCAATACCAAGCTTCAGTTTTGTTTGAGGTTTGTGGAATGGATGATGCAGTTTGCCATGATGAATGGTAGCAAGGTTGTCAGTGGTGTTTGGCTTTGGACCTGCTGAACATTGGGTCATCCACTGCACCCAAGGATTGTTTGACTTCAAGCCCAGGGTTGCCACCATCCTCAGAACTTGGTCCACGAAGCCCTTGACTTAGTCAGTTGGGGATGTGGGCTAAATATTTGACACATTTGGTTCTGGAGAGATGTTGATCCCGACCAACAGAAGGGAAACGATGGATTCCACGTCAGACTCATGGTGACAGTGGGTGAAGTGGCTGTGCATCGATGTTGAGGAGGCATTTGCTGGCTGTACAGCTGATTTTGTTGGTAGATAACACTGGTGATTGGGGATGAGTATCTTTCTTCCTCCTTTTCACCTCCTTTTTCTTTAATTCTGCCTCATAACCTTTTCCCAGGCTAGGGGGAACCAGTGAAGGAACCTGGGATTATTTCTCCCTGAGCTAGGTCTAGAAGCTTCCTCAAAGGAGTGCTTTAGGGAAATGGACATTGATGAAGAAGACAGCAGTGCATCCAACATAGATGATGTTGGGAGTGGAGCCAATAGCACTGAAAAACCAAGGAGGAAAACTGATAGGGTCGGTCTCAACTTTGACTTCACCTTTGACACCTATAAAAGATCTCTCAAAGTTGAGAGCTGTATGGAAGGCTCCAGTGCTGACTGGTATAGAAGGGAGAGCAGTCATGCCTTCCTGTTCTTTCTTACCTGAGACATGGAAGCCTGGCAATGGGAGAAAGAGCCTACTTGAGACTTCTCCTAGGCAGACCAGAGATTTAGAATGTCTGTCTGAGTCTGGCATCTGCACTACTTAAATTTTGTGGTCAACATATTGAAGAGAGACGTCAGAAGGTCACGGAGAACTGCGAAAACCATGCAGTGGAAAAGAAAGCTATTTGATCTGAAGAGCTACTAACTGCAGTGGCAGAGAAAAAGGAACTAAAAAGCCTGCCAGTGAGTTGGCACCTTTATGCCCGGGGGTAAGGGGGCGGGGTTGCCACTAAAATTCAAACCGCAGACGTAGAATAACTCAGTTGTGCGATTCAACACAAAGTTGTGTGATTAAACCATCCTGAGATATGGTTATTCAACCTCTATTTAAAATCCACCAGCTTCAAAGGTGAAAACATACACAAAATGTACAGAGATGCAGGCATATATGGAGATGTTACTTAAGGCAAGAGAAACACAAAGGCAGCATTAATCTTTTGCACCTCATCAAAGGTTTTTATCTCAAAGACCTATCATGATTAAACTAGTTCATAAACATTAAATCACAATAATTTATTATCATGTGGATGATCTACACATTTATCTCTGGTTAAAATCAGGGCACACCTATTTTACTGTATATAACAGAGATCTGTCTATTTATACCTAGATACAAAATGCATTAAAAGATGAGGGAGAGGAGTGAAGGATGAGAGAGAAAAACCAGGCTTTTTGCAAATATTCTTCTTTGCACATATCATGAAGAAAAAATGGGAGAGAAAATACAGGAAAAGAGAATTCAAATGAGCTGGAATTCACTGCTCCTTTGTTAAAGATTTTACCCTCTGTTTGGAAAATATGTGAGAAACCTGTATCTGAAGTCTGCAAATAAATCATGTGCAGGAACCAGGGACATATTTTGACCTGAGATAGAATCTATGCAAACACAAAAATAGGAAAGATACATCCACTTTGGGGCCCTCCAGCAGTCAGGAACCAATTCCTCCAGGGTAAATAAACTTCTTCCGACCAAATTCAAATATGATTCATACCTTGTCAGAGAGATTTCACTAGGTAGAATGATATGATAAAACACAAGACACACTTTCAGAGCATGCTCTGACAGGTAAGAGCCACCATATGTACGTGTGCATGCATGTTACTTACATACAAACACACCCACATTGCCAGTCACTGAGAACAGTAGCTGAAATTAAGTCACAAATATGAATTTTCTATTCCAGACATTTCAGGGGCAATAAATACCTACTGAAAATCGTTACCTCCTTCCTGATAGTTGGGGGAAACAGAGAAAAGAATGCTTAGCAGTGGAGAAAATATTTGCATTCATTACGCCAAGATTCACAAGGAGACATGAAATATTTAGAAATCTAAGTTTTAGATTGAAAAAGCGACATTTTGGGCTATCAGTTCCATAATCATGCTAGCTGGAGACAATGGGAGCTGTAGTCGTAAAAGTTAACATTTTTCCAAGCTCTGGTTAAATACAAGCACAACAATACCGACTTTATGTTCTTGCTGGGAATCTAGCTAAGTACTTTTGGCAGCTAAGAAGCAAGTGTCAAAAGTAGGGAAGATGCTGTCCCTAGGGAGGTATGTATCTGGAGGGTGCCAATTTGATCTACAACTCTGCAATCCCTTCTGTTTCTGCCAGGATGCTTTTAAATGACAAGAACATGAAACTCATCCAGACTAAAAGCAGGGGTATCATCCAGTTGAGTCTTGTTCATCCTACTGGAGATTAGGCTTGCCGCTTGCAGCTGCTCCTAAATCCAGTACCATCACTAGAAACAAAATATTGAGCTTGTTTACCAAAGATATCAAATCCATCTGAACAAATTTTACAGGAATAAAAAACATGCTGGGGATATTGGAGCCCACCAATTCTGTAGTGCCTCAGGGAGAAAGCAGTTCTTCCCTGGATGATGGGAATGGATTTACAGACAGATCTGCTTTTAGTGATGATGTTTCACATGAAATGCTGCCAGAGGCTCTGCTCCCTGAGGCTCTACTGCCTCCCTGATCCTGGGAAATATGTGAAGGAGGTGGAAGTCCCTGTATAGTGGCGCATAACTCAGTAGCTTCAGTTACAATGAGAAAGTGCCAAGCAGAGGCAATTAAGGTTTCCTCAACGTTTGAAAGATAAACAGGGGGGTTCCAGATGTTAGTTAAATAGTGTCTCCATGGGAACCAATTCGGTTTCTTAAGCTAGCCCCTTGGATTGCTCTGAGAGCAACTTTGCATTTTCCAAAGAAAGTCATCTTTTCCTTACGCTTTGCAAACAGAGATTCTGGCCTTGCTTCCATGTCATGCTTTCCTGTTTGGGGTTGGGGAATCTCATTTGGATACAGTTCTTGGTCTAAGTTTTGTGGATTTTGGCTTTACTGTCAGTATGGGACTTAGTTTATTGCAGCCTCAAGAATGCTCTGATTCTAACTTAGATTTTGGAACGACTTTTGAAGCTTTAACTTTAGATGTACTTTCGCTTTTGCCTTTAACATATACCTTGAAAATACTTTTGTACTCTTTACCTTGGAATGTATTTTTGAACTAGTTTTTTTTTTTTACATAGAACACTGTTTTCCTTAAGAAACCTTTAATTAGTTGATTGATTCCTGTTGGCTGAGCTATATTTGGTCTAATTAGTTCTTCATCTTGAGTGAATGGGGTCACATAGGTGGCTGGGCTGCAACAACAAATGCCTTTGGTGATATAGGAATATTTTTGTTAGTAATAGGGATAAACTGTTTGATTTATTTTTAATACACTTTTGCCTAATTTACAGTTTTTGAATTAATACACAGCAATTCTGCAATACTGATGTTTATTTCAATAGTACAATCAAGTTTTTTGGTTAAGAAATGGCAAATATGCGTATATTTCTTAAAATACATAAAATGTTTTACACTTGAGAAAACCAGGGAAAGTTTATAACAGCAAAACTGTGTACATAAATATATCTATTAAGGGTATTCTTGCTGAATGGATTAAAATAAGATAGTGATGCCACACTCATTACAAAAACCATCCCCAATGAGGCGCAACTAACAGGTATAGCTTGGTCTTTTGTTTTCATTGTCACTTAATTTTTTATTTTAAAATTCTTTGCAATCTCCAGATCCTGTGACATGTTTGAAACTATGAAATTTTTTACAGTGCTAGGTGTTTTGTTGCAGTTGATTTATTTCCCGTTGCTGTTTTTAGATTTAATTTTAAAGTTATGGTTTTGTCTTTTATGTGTCTTCTCTGAAAACTTGTCAGTGGGTGGCACATAAATGCAGTAAAGAAAATAAAACGTGTTGAGTTAGTTGAACTTCTGTGCCTACTTGTATCTACCTACTTGTCATCATTTTAAAGATGCAGACTATTTGAGACAAAGCCTGTCTCATCTGGGAGCATCACAAATGTCACTCAACGCCCTGAAGGAAGAAAGACATGTAAATATATGCACACCTGTCTGGCTTATTTTACCCCCTGTGTTTCTGCTCTGTTAAACATTTGCACCCAGAGCATCAGCAAACATGTTAGAAACCCTGGGAAGCCTCAAATACAGGACAGCGAGAACAAGCTCAGGTGAAGGTTTCAGGTAGGCAAGGCACTATCAGGTAGACTTCCTGTTGCTTCAATGGGTCCTCCTCGCCTGGCAGGAGAGAGCAGCACTTCAAGGAGTGCCACAGTTACACCTGATGTAGAATATCCTACTCTTTAAATTAAAGTGGCATCTAGACTAAATTGCCGAACACTGCAGTAAGGCATCAACAGTGAACCCTGGTTGCTAGGACCACGCAACTGCTGAAAGCTGCCATATTTAGAAATGTTTTCAGAGAAACTGCATGGCAGCAGGTAGACATCTCACAAGGTAGTACTGTCATGTTTTTTTCTCTTCCCTGAAGCAAAACAGCCATTATAACTGAAAATACTAATGTACAATCAGACCTCCACTTTTGCTGAGGTTACGGGGCACCGCTCCCTCACACACAAAGGAAAAAATGCGAATAAAAGAAATTGTTATTTTTTTAATCTGCAAGAACACCTCTCTAGGAATGTCAGTGTCTTCCAGCACAGATTCAATTGGAAGACGATAACAACATTGTGTTGTCGAAGGGTTTCATGGCCGGGATAACAACATTGCTTTGAAAGACCTAGGCCCCTTCCACACAGCTGAATAAAGTTCAAAGCAGATATTGTGGGATTTTCTGCCTTGATATTATGAGTTATATGGCTGAGTGGAAGGGCCCCCAGAGATTCCTAAATAATTCTCTAGAAACCTCTGGATCTTTGAGCATGATTGAAGGAAGTTGACCATATAGTCACACTGGAGAACCTAGACATGGTGTTAGACCTATGACATCTGCAAGAGCTTGGCATGTTTGCCTCTACTGCCGCTTCCTCCTCTCACAGTGACAAAGCATTTAGTCATGCTGCCGTTCTTCATTGCAAGACATAAAGTCAGAAAGAATCCGGGTCCAATGGGATGACATCTTGCCGCCTGTCCTTTGTTTCAGCGCCTATTTCTTAACACTCTGGAGGCCTACCTCAGCCTGTCCTGTGATATAAACAGGAAATAACAAACCTCAGAGGATACACCTGCTGAAGAGTCGGCAAGCCACAGCTATGACCTTTAACCACGTCTTGAGCACTGAAACGGGAATCACCTCAGGGAGGTTACAGACAGTCTAAGCATGTGGCTCATGGGCATATTTGTGGGTGGGGAAAGAAAAGGGCAAGGAGGGCAATAGCTCTTTCTTACGTTCAGCTGACTGGGGACACTAAGCAAGATATTATTCATATATACAAAATCATGACCTGTCTCAGCACAAATCTCTCACCAAGATGTGAAAGGGCAGGCAGTTTCGGTAGTGCCTGCTCTCTCTCACCTAATGAGTAAGTACACAAAATGGCAATGAACTATGGAAATTACAAGTATTTTTACTTCAAGCCACCTTTTTTCCATGATATGAAGGGAAAATTTTGGGGGGGGGGGGTGTAAGAAATGCTAAAAATACAGGTCCTTTGACATTTCTAATCCTCTTGGAGCACCACACCCTGAAAGTTGCCTCTAGTCAACACCCTTGGTAGAGAACAAAAGGAACAAAACAAAAACAACTGTGGGAAAGGATCTGATGGTAACTGATATATTAACTCAACTGGGACAACAGAGTAGTACAAGGAGGTATTATCCTTCTCCTTTCTGCTGTTTTCCCAATTGAAAAACTGCTCTTCCCCAGCTGCTATTAGCTAGCCATTTACCTATCTCCAGTCCTGCTCAGGCACTTCCCTGTTTTTAATTTGGAAAAACTAATCCATGATCTTCCTCTGAACATGTAAGAATGAAAGAAGCAAATGACTTTAGGTGAACTATAACTGAGTATAGTTTTACCCAGTTTACTATTTTTCAGTAACCAATACAGACACAATATAGCAAATCTACTATTAGACAAATAGAGTGGTTTAACAAATACATTATACAACAATCATTGCAGGAAACTGCCACACATTTCTTTTAGATATTCTTATATTAAGTAAACTAATATACCCAGCAACACTATGCATGTTATGGCTCGTATTCACAAAACAGAAATCATAACATATTGGAAAACTACCAGCATGACAATTTCAGATCATTGTGTTTACATGACCAGATGACAGAAAGAAAAGGCAAAAAGACAGAAAAGTAAACTGAGAGGCCCTGAAAAACGTGCACTGAATTAGCTCTGTTTAATTTATTCATAAATCAAGGTCAACAATAAGATAGCCAAATTTGTAAAAGGCACTGAATAGTAGAGAATGGAAAACCCCAGGTACAACATTTGAACTAAAAAAAAATTGAATTGTTTCATGTAAATCAGGCCTAAACTAACCATAATCCAAAGGGTTGTGGTGGATGGAGAACATTTTTTTCAAACCTTCAATGAACATGAGTACTTAAGCTATTGCATTTAGGAAAACAAAATTCACTAGTAAGAATTATTACAAAAAGAATTAGAAACAAACACAAACTTTATTGTTGCCCCCACTTTTAAAAAAACTAGCCAGAAGACTGCAAAAGGTTAAAATATAATGTACAAAGACTATAGGTGAGTCTAAAGACCATCAGAAAGAGCATAAGATATATTGCCTTGTAACATTAGTACTGAGGATAATCCAATTGAAAACTATTGTTCTGTAATAACTGAATAGGAGCAGTTTGTTAAAGTATTACAACAGCCAATTTATGAAATTAACAAGAGATACATTTTAAAGGTTTAATGAAATCTGTGGACCATATGTCTATTAAAGATAAGCCCTTAAACCTTAGAGATTTTATGAGATACAAGGGATATTTACTCAACATTTATGCCCACTAGATACAAAATTGCTCACTTTACAATAATAAGCACACTGGCCGTAGATTATGTGTATGTGACTTCTACATAAGACTACTACGTTTTCTGTGCTACAAAAGAGATCAGAAACAAAAAAGGAACATGTATATCATGCCCTTCTTTGTGGATTTCTCTGGAGGATGTCCAGACAGTGTTAAGAGAAAATGATGAACCAGCAGGGATATTCTTATGCAAATTCAGAAATCACAGGTACACCATAGATCAGCAAGTTGTTTCTAAAATTTCCCCCAAAAAAATTCAGTGTTTGTATACCCAAAACACAATCAGTCAACTCGGATAAAAGACCACTGACATATTCCCATCTGATTAAGTATACAAAGCCTTAAAAAAATATGTACCAATATAATATACACACAATAATGGTGCAGGCTAATATAATATACACACAATACAATGGTGCAGACAATGTACCACTGCACATACTGTGATTTCTCAAGCGAAATGTACTAATCATTTTATATATAAGAAGCTGGTATGTTTTTCCTCTTCAAGCAGTCTTCTCTATGGTTCAGTTCCCCCATGTTGTCAAGTGATAATCATGCAGTGATGGGCAAACTACGAGGGTTATCCAGGAAGTAGATTACGTTTTGGAATTAAAAATGAACAAAGTATAGGAGATAACATTTACCATATGCTGTTGAAAACCACACCCAAATACCACTTCTCAACATAGTCGCCATTCAAATCTAGGCACTTATCATAGCGATTAATGAGCTTGGCAACTCCTCCCCCACAAAACTCTGCCGCTTGCATCCTCAACCAGCCGGTCACCCCTTCCTGCAGCTGTGCATCGTTGCCAAAATGCTGCGCTGAGGACAAAAGTGGCAGAGTTGACATGTATAGCTGACCAGGTCTTCACCCTTACAATTTCAGCCAATGATGATTTGCCAATGAAAGGCCTGTTTCTGTGGGTACTCCATACCAGTCCACACGCAAAATCTCACTATGCATATTGGACCAAGTGCATTCTTGAGCAGAAAAGCCACATCTAATTCCCAAGAAGGTGGAAGCAGATGTCTTAGCTAAATCGCTACTGCAATTAACATAAATATATATACCATACAAACTACAAAACCATATGTATCCACAACAATAAGACTGAAAGACCCATTCTGGATCAGATCAAAGGCCTATCAAGTTTAGCATTCAATTCATACAGTGTCGCCCATTGCCCACTAGAACATGGAAACATGACATGAGTAAGAACACATACTGTATCTTGTGTTTTCCAGTATCTGTTAGGGCAGTGGTTCTCAACCTGTGGGTCCCCAGATGTTTTGACCTTCAACTCCCAGAAATCCTAACAGCTAGTAAACTGGCTGGGATTTCTGAGAGTTGTAGGCCAAAACACCTGGGGACTCACAGGTTGAGAACCACTGGATTAGGGCATATCACCTCTAATATGGAAGGCATAGCAACATGGACTAATAGCCATTGATAATTCTAAGTACACAGATTTATTAATATATGTGTAATAACAGTGAAAGATTATGGCAAGCATATGAAATGGAAAACAGCACTGCATACAAGAGGTACTTTTAACAATACTACCAATGTGGGAACCCTGGTTATTTCTCAATCTCAAAGAAATAAAGTAAATTGATACTTAACAAAGGTGAATATGTACTGAGTGACTACACACACACAACAAGTATACATCACAACTACTGATGCCAAGGTACTGTAAGGGAGTGTTGTATTCTTATCTTTGCAGAGATGCCAATGATTTTGGGAAGGTCAAATAACTTGCTCAGATTTTGTTCCACTGACAGTTTCCAGAACTATTTCACAGGAGGGATTAAATATTTGATCCATTACTCCTCAAAAACATTTAGAGATCCTGACTTGAAAGGCAGTGAAGCAACTTAAAGGTTTTTCAAGATAATGCCTGGGCACCTTCATCAGGGTTGAGAGCCACATCTTCATTCACAGAACAAGTGCAGCCACAACAGGACTGGAAATGGAAAAATGGGAAAGGGTCCCACATGATTTGGGAATCTGGGCTAGGAGGTTAACTCTCCCTCCACTGTACAAAATCTACTGCTCCTAGGAGACTTAAGGGTGGGGAAAGTATTTCATTTTTTAAATTGCCAGGCAGGCCAACTGGGTGCCCTTGATCTACAAAAACATCCTTGGAACTGCTTGTGCCCTTTGGCCCACATTTTATCCATTCCTGGTCTTAAAAGAATATGCAGGCTTCCTTGGCAAGGATTTCAGCCTTCTCTTCTAATCTTTGTAAAGCCAAAGTTCAATATAGTTTCCCTCATCATGAATCTCCTTTCTTTCAATACAACATATGTCCCTTTACAAGTTAGGAACGGTTACTCTAAATCCTGTAGAATGCACACATGGTAGGTACTATGTGTGTTTTTCACAAATAAAGAGCCAGACTTAGAAAAGGAATGCAAAAGTCAACACTGTGTGCTATCTCAAAGGGAGCGGTGTTTACCTTCAGGAAAGCCACATCCTTCAGCAATTACGTTGCTTAATAACCAACCACTTTCACATCGTCATTTGTGGGGTTGTTCCAAACCATTGTGTCAAAGTGGGATTTAGTCATACAATAATTACTAGTTATAGTGCATGAAGATAAGAGCTGGAAATCTGCTTGTAATCCCTAACAGGGAAGGATATAAAAGTTTAAAACATCACAGGTGTAATCTTAAAATGAACGTATACATGAATTCTCTTTGGAACAATGGCTGAGTTTCTTTCAGGTAGGCAAGTATATGAATGTTTAGTCTGTGCACAGTGAAGTCTACCAAGTCCTGGGGTACCAAGTTCATGATCTTTATTATCTCAAATGTCTCTGAAAGTAGAGGCCACATATGAGATACATTTATTCAAAACTAGCAGTTGTGTTTATGCAAAATACACTTAGCCCAAACACAGAAAATGAAAATACATTTCAAAGACATGAAGCAGGAAGAGGAGGAGGACAGGCAGGATGATTTATATACTGCCCTCAGTGTGTATGGCATGTTGGAGAGTAGCTTTAGCAACAATGAGAAAGAGAGGGGAGGGCTGTACCCCAGACTTCTTACAATAAGGTTGTTGTTTTTTTTCAGAAAAAGAGAAATTAAATAAAAGGAAGAACAACAGAGAAAGAATGTATGTAAATGCAGTGACGTATTCCGCCACTTAATTTCAATAGAAGATGGGAACTTTAAAACCATATTCTGAATTCATCAGGCATAAGGTTGATATTCATGTTCTGAAGTCCAGGTATTAGGTAAGCCAGCTGGTCTGGAAGGATTGCACTTATCCCACAAGAGCAGATGTACAATTTGGGATGATTCCTAAACCCAGCGTTGTCAATGGAGGCCCAAATGGATTCTGTGCCTTGATGTGTACCAGCTACATCAATTCATAGACAAGGATAGCATAACTACTGTAGTCTGCCTATCAGTAACCTCCCAATCAGACCATTGTGATACGACTCAGAAGCTACAGCTAATGCAAAATGCTACATTAGCTGTAGCAAAATTCTAGACAAGAAATGTGAGACCGATCTAGCATCCAGGATGCCAGATTGGGCCGCATAGTGTCTGGCCTGGGATTCCCTGGCCTGGGACTGTGAGTCCCTACTGCCCAGTCATGCCCAACACAGTTTGGCATCCGCTGGACAGACTAAGTCAAGGGAATGTGAGATGGCAATAAATATACTTGCAACCAGTTCCAGTTAGGAACTGGTTCAACTGTCTTTACAGCCCCTAAGTTGGGGGGGGGGGGGGAGAACCCAAATCCTGGGTCAGAACTCAGGCTTTTCTTCAATTTAACTTAACCCAGGGCAAGTTCGCATCAGGGTGTCCTTGCCTCCAGATTAACCTGAATCAACCCCATGCCTTTAGCAGCAGTTACAAACCATCCTAAGTTATCAGTGTAAATGAGCCAAGAGAAACATGTGGGGTAAAGCACACATAACCTCCACAAAAGTGGGAAACCAAGAATTATCTGAGAGAACCTCTCTCTAGAAATCTCTAGAAGTTGACTATAGAACCATGATGGAGGATCTACAAATGCTTAGAAAAGTATTTGCCCCCGGAATCTTTAGGACTTTCAATGTGACTCTATAGCAGAAGCTGATCATGCTAGAGGACTGAGATTCCTAGAGAAAACATATTACTCAAATCTACAAATAATCAAATTCACAAAAGTGCAACCCACCAATGTGAATGGATAATTGTATAACAAGCTGCCAAGTCACCTAATCTGAATTCAAGACATTGGTAATGACATGTTTTAATATGTGAAAGGATGTCATTAGGAAGAGAGAGCAGGCTTGTTTTCTACTGCCCTGGAAACTTGGGACTTGGAGCAATGGGTTCAAATTGCAGAAGAGGAGATTCCACCTGAAAATGAGGAAGAATTTCCTGACTGTAAGAGCTGTTCAGCAGTGGAACTCTCTGCTTGGCGTGTGGTGGAACCTTGGAAGCTTATAAACAGAGGCTAGATGGTCATCTGTTGAGGGTACTTTGATTATGCTTTTCCTACATGGCAGGGGGTTGGACTAGATGGCCCATGTGGTCTCTTCCAATTCTATTATTTTATGATTCTATGATATCAAACATTAAATGGCTTGGGACCTTAATTTTTGAAGTAGTATCCCTTCCTATATATAACTGCCCAAGAGCGGAGGTCTGCAGGAGGGGAGATACAAAGCTGCAGCACACGGGAAAGAGCCTTGATTGTAGAATACAAATGTTAATTTTTTTCCCACCACAATGCCCAAAATTGTTATTAAACTTATGGGGACTAATTTACTTCAAATTATATGTATAGTTTGATCTTCTTGGACCACAAAAAGATCAAACCAGTCCACCCTCCAGGAAATAATGCCCGACTGCTCACTGGAGGGAAGGATATTAGAGGCAAAGATGAAGTACTTTGGCCACATAACGAGAAGTCAGGAAAGTGTAGAGAAGAGAATGATGCTGGGGAAAATGGGAGGAAAAAGGAAGAGGGGCCGACCAAGGGCAAGATGGATGGATGATATCCTTGAAGTGACTGGCTTGACCTTGAAGGAGCTGGGAGTGGCCACGGCCAACAGGGAGTTCTGGTGTGGGCTGGTCCATAAAGTCACGAAGATTCAGAAGTGACTGAACAAATAAACAACAACAAACATATGTATATATGGTTTTTAATTGTCCTACATTTGAAACTTATTCTGTTTTTATGTTGTTGAAATTATGCATGGCTTTAATTTAGAAATGGTGTAAATTACTTGAAATGCCCTCCTGAGATTCCATGATAAAAACTGAGATATAAGTATGTCAGTAAAATAAACAAACCAATAAATAAATGTTACTTTTAACCTTAAAAACCCTGTAATAAATAAAGTACATTCACCAGGAGCCCCAAGTCTCATCCATTCCAGAATATTTATCACAATCAAAAATTCACAATAAACAATAGTACCTTCAATGTAATAGTATTTGCACTGAGTAGCACTAGATATACATTAATTCTGAAGAGAATATATAATTCATTCAGTTCCTATATTACACGGATAGGAAAATGCAGAAGGGTCATGGTACCAAGTTCCTAACATCGCCAGCCAGAAGACATTCTGCAACTGTTCTGTCTTTTGCTTTCTCTTGTAGAAAGTTTCACCCAGAATCACTCTTTGAGTGGTAGTCCTGTCGTGGCTTAGTTCTCCTTGATTTCTCTCTCTGCTCCATAAAATTTTAAAAATCTGTAAGACTATTCATACTATACAGTAGTATGGTAAAACTTTAATCCACACTGGGAGAAATTCTGATTCAGCTTCCCAAGTAGAACTTTAAGGTCACGCATGACGTATTTTCTCCCACTGCCAACAGTATGTTGGAGAGATTTTAGTTCATTCTTTCAACTGATCAATTTTTGCAGTTGGGCAGATCCCTCCTCCATTTCAAGGAAAAAATTTCCACTCCAATTGTAATGGAGCAAGTCTTAACTTGCATTGATCCACGAAATGAAGACACTGATCATGTCCCAAGGTTTCCCAGACAGAGAGACTGAATTATATTACTCCTCTGCAGCTCTGCTTCTTTTGCAGTCCTAACAGCTTAAGGTGAATCCTATTATAATTCTTTAGGAAAACAGAACAATATTTAGTAGTGATATATACCAGTTATGATATATTTTTGGCCCAGACTGAAGTGTTCTTAAATTCTAAAGCCAGCTGAAGAATCAAACAAAGTAAAGCTTTGTATTTTTGTTGCAGTGTGCTAGTTGCACACATTATGGAATTAGCATACATATTTTGCAGAATTAAAAGCTCCATAAGAAAGTTAGTTCACATTTTCTAACTTTTGAGATCAAGAAAAGCCAGAAAAAATGTGTGTGTGTGTGTGTGTATGTGTGTGTGTGTGTGTGGATAGATAGATAGATAGATAGATAGATAGATAGATAGATAGATAGATAGATAGATAGATAGATAGATATCACCAGAAGTATCAAAACATTATTACACATAGAACTAATGGTTCCACAGGAAAACAACTAAATGTAAACACATGTTTCACCTTTTGTACTGTGAGAAAATAGACAAACGCAGCAAGGGAAGTACATGCCAACTGTACTTACACTCTGGGATTCCCCCAAACAACAAACAATATGAGTCCTATTAATTACAGATGTAGCATGACTCTTCCACAGCAGTTGTTTATGTGAAGTTAAAAGATGGGTGGTTCCCTGGCTTTCCCAAATAGGACAAGCTCTCCCCTGAACAAAATCAGGCCATTGTAACAGAAAAAAGTGTTGCCTTCCAACATTAGAGCATAATTTGGAAAGACAGTCAAGGTTGCACAAGATCAGGAAGCAATGGCTCATTGTGAATACAAAATGAAGCAAAGCTATTCACCCACTCAGCATCTAGTTGGGGTGTGAGGGAGGAACCAAGGATCTCTGCAAGCAAAACAGCTCATTTGCATGCTTAGCAGCTGTTTCCTCACATAAACGCTGTCTTTTCTGAGCCGTCATCACAAGTCCACAAATGCAAAGACAAGCCAGGTTTTACTAACAGCCTAATGTTATTGACCACTGCTTCTTAACATGCAGTGCCAAGTCTGATATCAATAGTTATTTCCATTTCACACCCAGAAGAAAAACTTTTCTTCCTTTCTTCTTTATTTCTTCCTCTCTTTCTTTTCTCAAAAACAGAACTGTAGTAATTGTTCTCTGACAAATGAGCTGATCTGTTTATTGATACAGGTGGCTTTTAAAAACTCAGTAAACACGCTCACCTTAATAGCATAGTATTCCTTCTTTTCTTGTTTCCTATGGGACCAAACTGTTGCAAATCTTGACATTTGAAACAAACAGTGATTTGCCATTTCATCTAAATATGGAAAATTATGGTTCCTTTTATCCAAACATTGGTAGTTAACAAACTAGCCTATTACATCTGTGTCCTGACTTATAACTGGTTTGTTCAGCCTATCTTTTCCATTTCACACAAAAGATGAAATTCTGTATTCTAGAAACAAAACAAAAAATCAAAGCATATTTCGCAGCCAACATTTCCAGGACTTTGATGAAAATGGACTGTACAGATTTGTCTTTCAAAAAAAGTTGTCATTCTCCTGGAGTCATAGAAGACTTATTTATTTATTTATTTATTTATTTATTTATTTATTTACAGCATTTATATTCCGCCCTTCTCACCCCAAAGGGGACTCAGGGCGGGTCACATTACACATATAGGCAAACATTCAATGCCTTTTAACATAGGACAAAGACAAACAAACATAGCTCCGAGCGGGCCTCGAACTCATGACCTCCTGGTCAGAGTGATTCATTGCAGTTAATTGCAGCTCGCTTGCTCTCCCGCCTGCGCCACAGCCGGGGCTTTTGTCGCACTTCAGGCTAGTTTCACCTTGCTTTATACACCAGGCTGCACACAGGTTGAAGTCTTTAGTAGTTTATTAGGAAATAGGAAATAAACAGTTCTTAAAAAGCAAAAGTAAAGTTCCAAAAGATTGCTGCAAAACAAGGCTTCAAAGAATAATCCAAGAAATCATAAGGCATAAAACAAGGTCCCAATAAAGCATGACAAAGTCCCATGAACATGAACACACAAAGGCTGCAAGATAATCTAGGAAAATGAGAGCTTGCTTCTTGGCTTGAGCGAGAAGTTGCTTTGACAAAGGTTTGTCTCCCAACACACTGTTTTAATACCCTTTGCATAGCATGAAAGCATTTCTTTGGCCTCTAACCTGCTTCTTGTTTGCTATTCTAACACTCCTGCGAACCCTGAATTACAAACGGCCAGCTCGATCTAAAGATTCCATTTTATCAAGGCCAGCCAGCTCGTTAGCATCCATCTGCTTGCTATCAGACTGAGAACTATCCTCCTTTTCTGAGTCAATTTGCACCTGGCTAGTTTCAGTATCATCAACACCATTCCCTGCTGTGGGAAAGCCTCCCTGTTCCTCATCTTCTACAGCAGGGACACTCTAAACCTGAATTCCATAATTCCCATCAGAGTCATCTTGAACCTGAATCCCATAATCCCCATCAGAGTCACTCAGAGGTTCCAGCTGAGTCACAACAACTTTCATGTTTCTTACTCCTGCTTTTTTGCATTTAGTCACTAACACTCAAAATAGTGTCATAACACAGAGAAATCTGGTATGTGGGCTAGACAATGGAACTATTAGAAGCTGATTAGGGGTTAACTGGTAAAAACCAAAGAGTGCTTACCAATGGCTCCTCCTTATTCTGGCGAGAAGTGATCAGCAGGATGTCACAGGGTTCAGTCCAGGGACTTGGACGATGAAATAGAAGGCACCCATATAAAATTTGCAATTGACAACAAATTGGGAGGGGAAGCCCTGTAGTCTCTTCCAGTTCTATAATTCTATGGCATACAGTTGTTATAGAAGAGAAAAAGGCATGACTTTGCACATTCCCCTGTCTGTCTGATCAGTAGTAAGAACCAGTGAGGATAAAACAAAAATTCCCCCAGGCAAGTGCATACAGGATTGCAGTCTGAACCAATGCGCTTCAAGTAGTCAAGATCTCTTCAAGTCAACTCTCCATATTCTTGTAGTACTGGCCCAAGATGTAAAGAACTTTATGATGGAATGAGTTTCGAAGAAACATCACAATACTTTTAAAACAAGTCTTCACGGATTTTTGATCAGCCTATGACTTTTCTAGGATTGCTGCCAAATGGCACAGCAAGATCTAGACCAAAACAACTATGAATGGAATGAACACATTATTCCAAAAGCTTCTTATTAATTTCTGCCTGGCTGCAAGAGACAGATTCTCATTTTGCCCTGTTGGGAAAAGGTTCAATTTTCTCTGTAGTTCAGTCCTTGAGTATTAGATTATGGTTCTTGATGTTGTCACTTCAGAAGAGGGGTGGAATTCATATGGATCTCCAACTGTTATTGAACTGCAATGTCCACTAATCCATCACCATTGCCTGTACTGGTTAAGGATGATTGGAGTTCTGAAGGGCAACACAATTCCCACTAGCTGAAATTGTTCCAAGGAAAGGAGACCTAGCAATCTGCTGTAGAGAAGGAAGGAAGGTTGCTGAAAGTGCTTGGGAATGAGTCAAGGAGTAGAGAATCTGGAGATTCATGTCTTTATTTGACATAACTAATACCATTCTGGACTGCTGGTTTCCAAGAAATAACTTTATCATTGCTCTAAAAAGTATCTCAATTGCCGGTTGAGCACTTGAAGGATAGTCTCTTGAGGAACTGGAAGTTTTTTGTGCCACCTCTGTCCCCAAATCTACTCTGGCTGCAATATTACAGGCTGAAACTGTAACAACATCCAAACAACATCCAAAGTGTACTGACCTGCTCTCCCTCCAATTTAAAATACGCCATCCTATGCCAATAATATTTATTATTTAATTACAGTATTTATATTCCACCCTTCTCACCCCAACGGAAACTCAGGGCGGATCACAATGTACACATACATGGCAAACATTCAATGCCATATGAACATAGAGACAGAGACACAGAGGCAATTTAACCTTCTCCAGCTTCCAGCTTCCTGAGAGTATGCTCGATTCCGGCCACAGGGGGAGCGGCTGCTTCATCATCCACTGTGATGCTTCCTCATTCCAAACGCTGCTGGACAATTTTTATGATGTTGTAAATTAGTTAAATTAGCCTTCCCACATACCTAAATTTCCTACTTGATAGATGCAACTATCTTTCGGGTTGCTTAGGTCAACAACAAGCAGGGCTATTTTTTATTTTAATGGTTGGGTGTGACACAGGCTGGCCTCGAACTCATGACTTCTTGGTCATAGTGATTTATTGCAGCTGGCTACTAACCAGCTTGTGCCACAGCCCGCCATATACCCCTCTCTATTCTCCACTGTACAAATAGTGAAACTCTACGGTAATACAGGAATCCTGACTGTCGCACATATAAAAATGAAATCTTCTCAGGGAGAGTATTGAATCCAGGGAAACTTACTTTGATAAACAGATTTATTGTTTTCACACATCAATACTAACTGATCATTGAAAAGATCTGAAAGACTCTATCGCCTTTCCCAGTCCTTTAAAAATTTAGGGCAAAGGGACATGATTTGCATCTTTCTAGTTCTGATTACATTCTACTTCCCTGCCACAATTGTATAAATATGCTTCATATCCATGGTCTAAATACCACAAATCTGAAGAAGTGGGATGATAGCTACAAAGGCTCGTGCTAAAACAGTGGTTCTCAACCTGGGGTCCCCAGATGTTTTTGGCCTTCAAATCAAAGAAATCCTAATAACTGGTAAACTGGCTGGGATTTCTGGGAGTTGTAGGCCAAAAACATCTGGGGATCCCAGGTTGAGAACCACTATGCTAAAATAAATGACAGTTAAATGTACTCCCACATTTCTTCCCCCCTCCCCATGACTATTTCTTATGGATTTAGCCTGTGGACCACAATATTCAGCATATAGCACCAGATTAAGTCCCACCTCGGACACAGAATTAGTGCACATCTCTGGACAAGTCATGTATTAGCTTGCTTAGTTCTTATTCTACAAAAAATTATTATTTTTCTTACTAGAACAGCTGCAAAGAAAAGCAATTGAGAATACCATGCTTTCTGCACAACATGGATGCAATATAAATTAACTACAGCGTATGTTACCAATAAGGACAGATGTATTTCGATCTACATTCCTCCCTTCCTCTCTCCCACCGTCCTTCCCAATTGACTTTCTGGTTCATGTTAGTATGAATCTGACAAAAAAGAAGGCAAGGTGCATATCTAGATTCAATGCATAAACTGCTAGAAATTCTGTGTGTGTCTGGACTCTGTACCCAAACTCCTATCCATTGTTATCATTCTTGTCAATAATATGGCATTTTTTTCTTCAAACATTACAAAGGTCCTTAACTAATGAAGCCTGACAACATCTTAATGAAGCAGCAGTAAACACCCTTATGATAAGTGCTTTATTTTATTATGTGGCTTACCTACATAATAATTATTGAGGATGAGTCAGTACAAATTATAGCCTTTTATTTACTTAATCATAGGTCAGGGAACCATTTATAGCAGTTTGCGTTTGTATCCTTCATTTTGCATAGTTCATTAATATCTATCCAGCTGGCAAAAGTAAAATTCTGCTTCAATTGTATATTTGTGCAAAGTTTTAAAAAGGTTTGATCATGAACACTTGAGTGTTGACAAACATATGCTTAGAACCAGTGAACTATTTGGATTTGTTCTTTTCTTTTTTAAAACAAAGAGTGACATCTTTTCCTTAGGTTCAGGGGAATACAAAATGGATTGTTTCACAGTGTCACCCCCTAAAGCTGTGGAGAGATCCAAAGCAGCCATTTACAAGGTCAAATTTCTTTTAGATAGGAGAGTCCAGAAGATCATTGTAACGAACAGTTTGTTTATAAATATATAATTTGTTTATTACTTGGAGGCATTTCTGCAGCACTCTTCATAAAATATACTTCAGAACAGTTCACAAAAAATTAATATCATTAGAAAATTAATAAAATTATCAATATTGCAATAGCTTTATACAAATCTATGCACAACCGCACTTGTGTACAATTCTGATCAGACACCAAAAGGACATTATAAAGATTAAGAAGAGACAAAAAATGGCAAACCAAATGTTCACAGCCTAGTATAAGTGCCCTCTGAGAAAAGTAACAACATCTGGAGCATTTTACTTTAGAAGAAAAGCAAGTAAGTGAACAAAAAACTCTCTGAACAAGTTGAAGGCACTAGATCCTGTCTGGTCTTGAAGCTAAACAGGGTCAGGCATGATTAGTACTGGATGGGGGACCTCCAATAAATCCCAGGTGCTGTAGGCTATATTTCAGTGTAAGGAAACTTCCTCTGAATAAATTTTGCCAAGAAAGTCTATGGAGAAGTTCTCATAAGTTAGGATGAACTTAAAGGGAAATAACAGAAGAAGGAAAACATGAAAATAATGCATGACAGAGAAAGCAGACAGCAAAAAGATTTTCTCTTTCTCATAATACAAGAACATTGGGTCATCTAATGAAGCAAGTACTTTTTCACATAGTACATGGCCATGCCATGAAATATATGGTGTTGAGGTGCCTACGAACGTAGATGCATGAAGAAGAGAATAGACAAATTCACTGATACTCCTATAGACACGGCACTGTATTACCGCCAGTGTCAAAGAAAGTATGAATTTCCACCAGGCATGGGTGAAGCAAGGGAAATTGCTGCATACACAAGCCAACAAGTACATCAGATATAATTTTAGGTCATTCTTATAGAGTTTTTTTGCACTGAATTCAGATGTGTGTTTATTTTTCACGTGTAGTTTTTGTCATGAGGTTAATCGAATAATTAATGTATTTACGCACTGATATCAACTATCAGAAGTTGTCCAAAGTTTTGGGATACAGATGTCACTTAAATCTACTATTCCTTTCCTTCACAAACCAAGAACTGTTTAAATCCTAAACTTCTGCCTGTCATCAATAATGGGCTGGATGAAGATGAACAAACTGAACCTTAGTTCGCCAAAAAAAGGAGATTCTCCTGGTGGGTCAGAAACCAAATCAGGGAATAGGGATGTGCTTGATGGGGTCAAGACATGGGTTGGTAGCTTGGGTGTGCTCCTGGATTTAATTTGAGGCTGAAAATTAGCTTAGGCCGTGACTAAGGGTGCACAGTTAAAGCTTGTACAACAGGTGCACCTGTTCTTTGAAACATCAGATCTGGTCACAGTGACATGCAACTTAGTTATATCTCAGTTTGATTACTGTAACGTGTTTTAAGTGGGACTGAAAAAAGAGTGTTCAGAAATTTCAACTGGTCCAAAAAGCTAACTAGGGCTGGCTACAAAGAACACAGAACGCTCTTGTTGAAACAGATCCATTGGCTTGCTGCCCATTTTCCAGCACAATTCCAAGTTTGACCTATAAAGCTGTATACAATTCAGGTCCAGGTTTGTTTTAAGGAATACATTCTACCTGGCTATCCTGATCTTGGTTTGAGATCTGCAGGGGAGACCCTACTCTGTCCCATCACCCTCACAAGCACATCTGGTGTACATGCCTTCTCCATGGCTCTAGAACTCACTTCTCAGAGAAGTTAAATGGATACCTTTCACGGCTTTTTACAGACACGTGAAGAATTTTCTGTTTCAATACACATTTGACTAATTATTGAGTAAGGTTCATCTCACTTAAACAATGTGCTGGATCTTGCTAATTATTAGATTGGATTATGTGTGCATTCATCTGTGCCTGTTTAATGATGTATATTTAATCTGGTTTTAATACTTTTTATTCTTCAATCTTTTAAACTTTTGCTTTTTGTGAATTGTTAACAATGTGCTTTTTAATTTGCTGCTTAGTAATAATAGTAGTAATTATCATCACAGGTAGCTTTGGTCATTTGAAACATCTTTTATCAAGTTAGAATGATATACAAATTACTTGGCAGAGACAACCATAGTTATTCACATACTGGCAACCTTCCATTTAGGATTATTGCAATATGTTGTCTATGGAGCTACCTTTGGGAATGGGACAGAAATTTCAGTTTGAGTAAAGCATGCCGAATAGACAGTGAAACTAGAACTGGACAATACAATTATAGTATGCAAGTACATTGCCATCTATACTTGTTGCTTTTCTATTTCCAGACCCAATTAAAAATCCTAATTTTCACCAAAGGCTCTAGAAAAAAAACAATTGAAACTACTGTACTTTATAAGGAATACTTCCTTCCACATTCTTCTCATCCAGGTGTCCTTCCTAAATATGATAAAGTCACTAGAAAGAGAGAAAGAGCCTTTTCAGTGGCAGTATCCTATTCCTGAAGACTTGCCGGCACCCATCTTTCAAACGTCAGAGGCCCATTCACACTCTGCTACTATTTCACTTTACAGCCAACTAATTATGTCCTATGGAACCATGGGATTTGAAGGTTCGAAAAAGGAATTTAACGTTCTTAACCAGAGTACTTAGTGCTTCACTAAACTTAAAACACCAAGGTTTCCATAGGATCGGGTCACATCATGGAACGATAGCACTATAATTGTGCAATGTGAAAGGGCCCCTTGTATTTTGTGTGCACTTTTATACTCCTGGGCATTTAAGGAAGTTGTTCGAGTGCTGTTAGTTCTTTCACTGTTTTATGTTTGAAGTTGGTTTTACTAAGCATCGCACTATGTTCCCCTTCCCTCTTTTGTTGTGGTTGTTTTGATTCTGCTGTGATTTTATTATCATTGTTTTCCTATGGCTTTATCTTGTTTTACATTCTTACACTGTTAACTGCCATCAAGTCAACTTTGACTTATTGCGATCCTGTGAACAAGAGTGCTTTATCATCAACAGCACTGAGTAGGTCTTGCAGACTCAGGGCCATGGCCTCCTTGACTGAGTCTATCCACCCATAATAGAGTCTGTGTATGTTTAGCCAGCAGAGGAGAAGGTTGAGAAGAGACATGATAGTTATCCTTAAGTATTTGATAGGATGTCTTAAGGAAAAGGGAACAGGCTTGTTATCTGCTGCACTTAGAGCAGCAGGACTCGGAGCAATGGGTTCAAATTACAGGAAAGAAGATTCCACCTGAACATTAGGAAGAACTTACTGACTATAAGAGCTGTTCAGCAATGGAACTCTCTGCTTGGAGTGTGGTGGAAGCTCCTTCTTTAGAGGTTTTTAAACAGAGCTGGGTGGTCATCTGTCACTGGTGCTTTGATTGTGCTTTTCCTGCATGGCAGGGGGTTGGACTAGATGGCCTGTGTGGTCTCTTCCAACTCTGTGATTCTATTATTCTATGATCAAAGTATGACAATCTCAATTTAGTCATCTTGGTTTCTAGGTAGAGTTCAGACTTGATTTGGTCTAGGATCCCATTATTAATCCTGCTAAGAAAGCATTAAACCTGGCATTAGGTCAGAAAGAAAACATTAAGTCTGGATTAAGACAGGATGAGACCCTCACATTTCAGCCAAGTAAAGAGAGAAGCACAGTTAGTGAGAGCCATACATTTTGACTGGGCTGGTCACTCTGTTCAGGAAACCTTGGGAATTACACTTCTACTATATGGCTAGAAACCTTTTCTTCACTCACAACCTGACTTTTTTTCTTTTCTTTTTTAAGATTAAACATTCTACCTGGTGAGTTTTGCCAACCATTATTTCAAGAGGAGAAGACATTTTCAATGTCATACTTGATGTTATCAGTTTACACTTTAGTCAGCTTACACTCTTCAAGTCCTTTGTGGAAAACATGCTGCTCAAGTTAGGTACAGAACAAATTCTTTTATACTTAAGAGGTACTTTAGGCATCTGACCAAGAAAGAAAAGAAAAGTTCATTCCTGTATTTTACTTCATCTGAAACAAATAATGTGTACCCAGGGCTAACTTTTCCAATTCCCTGTTGTTTCTTACTAATATTTCAGGGAGAGAGAACCAAAAGACCCAAAAGATAATAGGTCACATTACATAAATGTACTAGCACTTAAAGGCATTTGTGATGACTGGTCCAAATGCTAGGTCAAACAGGAATAAACTAATTGAATAAATGAGATTTACATCATTGATGAATTAGAAAGCATCACTGTACTTAATTCAATAGCTCTGTTGATTTCTGTTGCCTGGAAATCTGGTGCAGACAGGGTGGATATCACGCAATCTTACAAATGTTGTTAGACTACAAATCCCAGCAGTCTTAGCCAGTGCAGCCAAAGGTGAGGAATTCTGGCAGTTGCAACCCAGCAAAATCTGGAGCATGGCATAATTCCCAAACATTATTTAGACTGCAAATTATAGACTGCAATAAAGGTGAGTTAATACCATAAGGGCATACAGGTAGCAGGACATTCAATCATAATGAGAGTAGATTAGAGCAAGGGGTAGAGAAGGTTTTGGGAGGTGAAAAAAGGCTGGGGAACATAAAGGATTAGAAAGCTGAGCATATACAGTACAACCCCCATTCTGTAGGACCAGCATCTGCAGTTTCATTTATCCATATCAGACAAAATATGTCAACTCTAGGCATTTTGGGTCACCCAGCATAGTATTCTATGTTATTCCTGGGCCATTCAGTTCAATAGGGTTCACTATCACTTGCAGTTCTGCATATCCATGCAAAGTCTGGAAACTTAGCCCTCATAGATAAGAAGGCCTACTGTATAAAGAAAAAAAATCAAAGAGAATCTCTACTGATTATTTGACGGGTTTATATGAAGGAAGAAAACCTGAGAACAGCTCCTCCCCTGTTGTAACTCACCTATTCACATGGATATGCAGGATCAAAGTTTGGGAGAATAAGGCTAGACATCAGACCTATTAGTCAAGGGTGGCAAGATGATTCACACTGCTGTTATTGTTATTCTCATCCATGAGTCACATGCGTATGGATCAAAAGATCACGAGGGAAAGACACTTCTGCTTACAAATTGGTGTAGATGTAGGAGGGATGAGTGAGCCAATGTCCTCAGCTTGCAGCTCCATGTACCTTCTAAATCGAAAACATTGGGAGGGGGTGTGAACAATCAAGGGAAATTACGGAATAATTTTCAAGGGACCTGAAAAAATGAATGCTGAGATTCTATACACTTACACAGCACTGCAGAGGAACTTCCTTCTGCATTTACAACATGATTCCTTGGCTTCTCATTAAAAAATAAAATCCAAGTTATGCCATGTAAAGCCAACTTCAATGTCCTAAAATAATGGCTGCCCAGTTTACAAATATTCTCACTATGATCAGGACCATTTCCAATTGACTTATGATAGATGTGGTCTATGTTTCATGCTCACAGACTGGTGATTTGTTTAGTTTCTAAGGCTGAATCCACACAATAGCTATATCCAAGTTTCAGTGTGCATTATCCTGCCCAGATTTGACCACACTAATGTTATAGGTTTTAATACAAACTCAAATTGGTCTTGAACGCTACACAATTCCCCTTCCTATACATCATTACGGTCACAAAACCAGAGCAGCTGCATTTCTTTTCTTTCTGGTATGCATAAAACTATCAATCAATAGTCTTCTAGATTTCCTATCAATCTTGCCACCCACTTTACACTTCCATTGGATGGCTCCCACATCCAACCCCCTTCTGCTCCTGGGTGAGTGAGTGCCAGAACTTTAAATGTCATGGCCTAAACTGACCCAGGAGGCTAAGTTCTCCCAACATACATATACAAACAAACATACACACATGCAAGGTGGAGGAAGTATGTACAGGTCAACAGTGCAAGGGAAGTTGTTTTTTTCCTTCTGTTTATGCATATATGTGAATAAACATATATTCAAATATCCACAGGCTTAGATTGTTTTTGAAATGAACATGTTCTTTTGGATAGTCAAATATGTGGAAATGTGCACACATATATACACTGCAGTGAAAATTGTGGATGCCAAGGTAACCCCTCCTGGAAACTTTCCCATCGTGATCTTTCCCCACTTCCCACTCATAAACTGATTGAATGTTTCAGAAGACAAACTACAGTAGTATTCAATTTGAATATAGTATTCGAATATACACTGAATATTAAAAAATGGCAATCCCATGCTTACTGGACCTAAGCAACCACTCACCCACCTGTTCTGTTCTCCAACCACGCCATGCATCCCAATTCCACCCTGATTCCCATTCAGGGTGCAAGACACTCATTGCAAGAAAATATTTTTCCTAGGCACTGCAGAATTAAAAGCACTTTGAAAATCACATTAAAGCCGGAAAGAAAATGGAGAAACATTGTGTGTTCCAACAGCACCAGGATCAAAATGAGGAGAAATTATTTTACTGGTGTGGATTCAGCCTATGAGATCAGGAGCATGACTTTTTAATAAAATATGTTTGTATAGATTAGAAGCTCTGACAGTGAAGCCCTAGCACTTAAGCGTTGCCCCATTACAAAGAAATAAAACTGTAATTTATAACCATAAAGCAAACACTACCTACCTATCTTTACATATTCAATTATTAGACACACAATGAGACAGGTGGTTTCTCAGAAATATTAGACTGCTGAAGAGTCATTTCTAAATTTACACTGGAAGCAGAACAGGACCATTACTTAAACAGTTTGTTCCTACCAGTAGTGGAAGAGTGATAGCTTAAATGTCTGCATCTTTTTGAGTTTTCTAGAATTTTTTGGGGGAAAGCTCATTTACTTTTTTTCCCTGAGTGACAATTCAGGCGAATGTCTTTTGAGTATTACTTTCCACGTTGTTCCAAATACAGTATGGCACCGCCGCCACCATCGTATCTGCTGGGGATATGTTCAAAGATTTCCCATAAATACCTGAAATCATAGATAATATCAAACCGCATATTTTGAGTATACAATAGGCCAGAAGTACACCACTGATCATCATTAGAGGACCTAGCAAGACCCACAAACATTTTGGGAGATAACAGCTTTTGGAGTGTAGTGATTGAAACCACTGATAGTTAGTCTACAGCAGATAAGGGTGTCATGTTGTATAAATTTGTTTCTCATATCACTTCACACTGTTTCAGCTCACCATTTATTCTACAGTGGGATCATCTTCTTTGGACATTCCTTTTGTTTAATGAAGTACTACCATCAACAATTGCACTATCTGCTTTCTATTTATATCATCATGTTCATGACATCAGAAATGACAGACCCATAATAAAAGTGACACTTGGCAGACTAGTGAAAAGCACCCAAAAAAGGAATTGCAGTTGACAATTATTTTAATTTTTGGACTTATAGAAGAATATAAATTGTTCATGTCAGGAAAGTAGCCTGGATTGATCAAAACAATGTGCATATGGTGTGAACTGTAAATAAAAACTCACAAAGACCTGTACATGAACAACACCACAATTCACCCTCTTCATTTCAACAGAAAAGAACTCCAAAGCAGCAACCCAACAAAACTTTGTGCTGTCAAAAGCAGAAGGAGCTAGAAATTTCCAATGAATCACCTGTGAAGAAAAACGAAGTTTCTGGGGTGTATAAAAAAGGTTTTATTTCATAATGTAGCCAAACACATTTTAGCTAAGAAACATTTATACAGGCTTCTTCAGGGAGGTTAGAAGAAAAGAAAAGAAAAGAAAAGGTGACATTAAATATAAATCGCACTCAAGACTCAGACTGAAATACATATGTCCAATACTAAGCTGGGTATCAAATAGCAAGATTAATACAAACAAAACAAAAGTGTATACATATAGAACAATACTCTCCATATGTGTGCAAAAATCACACAGGGATTTCAAAAAGTGTGTCTCCGTGGCTTATGCCTGGTGGCAACAGATAGTTCTCAGACAAGGAGGCAAAAGCAGGTTGCTTTTCAAATTGCTTTGTAAGTATATAAATAGTATTATTTTATAGGTATGCAGTTCAATTTGGTTCAATCTATTACTGTGTTTTATTTGAAAAAGAGGCATGTGTGTACTGTAGAAGCAGATTTTCTATAGTGACTAATGCATATATATTCCCCCCCCCCCCTTTTAACTGCATCCAAAGAAAATGTTAGAAATACATCTTGGCCAAAGTGCATCGGAATACTTTGTGGAAAAAATCAATTTTATACATCCTGAGATCAGTCTCTCTTTCACTGCTAATCATCTGATGTCACAGAACCCTGTTTATTATTATTCTGCCCCATATCCCACCCCAGCCTTTTTACCTGAGGATCTGATATACTTATTGTATGATTGTCTATCTAAGGATGCATCCAGACAGCCCCTTAAAAGCATATGGACACCCCCCACACCGAGAAAAGCACGCGTCTTCTGGGATGTGTGTAGACTTTAACCTGGGTGTAATTGGGTTTAACAAACCCGATTGGTCCTGGTTTAAAGGGCTGTGTGGGACTGCCCTAAGTCTTAGCCTTTTTCTAATTTCTTGATCACAGTCTCTATTTGGTTTAATGATTGGCCAAGATATATTATTTCAGTGTCTTCACTGCCCACATTAACGTTATGTTAAATCACTTGAAGTCATTATTTTTGTATTCCACTATAGTCTTGCTTTTGCAAAGTCTTCCATAATTTTCATTATTAGTCATGGCTGACCAGTTCCCTCGAAACCAACCATATGACTGTATAATTGATCTAGTACCTGGGGCCCTGATTCCAGCAGGCCACATTTATTCCCTATCAAAGTCAGAACCGCCCCTTGGCATGACTTCCTTAGAAAGAAAGAAAAATTGCACCCTAGATTCATCCAACCTTCAACCCACTGTGCTTTTAGTGAAAAAACATTTAGGAAACCTTGTGGAAAGATTTCAGAGTTCTCAACCGGATCAACATACAAAACCAGTACACCTGCCATTGATCCTGGAACCATTAGGCCCTTTGCGTAATGCTAAAGTCTACTTAAACCAGACCGCAGGGAAGCCTCAAATAAATCTAGATCTGCATTGACAATGAATGGAAGATGGTGTTCTCGACACACATTATATACTCTATGAATAGACAGCTATCCCCTTTGAACTATGCAATGTCCCTGTCACTTTCCAACATTTTATGAATGACATCTTCCAAGACTACCTTGATCAGTTTATCATCACTTGCTTAGATTATGTTTTTGATATAGGATGCATACAGACTGTAGAATTAAGGAATGAAGTTTGTTATGGAATCGTAGGAGTTCAGGTTTTACCAGGTCTTTAACCTTATCTGCCAAAACTCCCATGAGTTTGGTAATTAAAGAGGCGTCAAACTGCATTATTTCTACAATGCAGACACATTCATATTTTTCTAACTAAGCAAATTAGAACTGCCATCAGCTGATCACACCAACTCCAAAGTGTAGGGCTGCTCTATAGTTTTGGAGAAACTCCAGAGCATTCCCCAACTTTTGCTAAACACAGAGTAAAATTGGGTTAATTGATTTTACCCCCCCCCCCCCAATGCAAGAACCTGGGCAATTTCTGGCCCAATTCAGGATATGTGGCCAGTATAGACATGGCACTAGTTCCACTTTTTTTCATTTCCCATCATAAAAGTAGCAGCTTGCTCTCATATTTGCTTGGATTTCTGTATATCAAAGAATTCTTCCTTTCATCTTAAGGCTGGAATGACTCAAGGATATGGTAAATAGCCCCCTGTTTGAAGTTCTTAGAACATGTTCTTTCAGTTCTTTAGACCGTGAAGTCATCTCGTTTAAGTATCTGATTGTCATCAAAATAGAAACAGTAACAATACGTTGCATTTATACATTACTTCTTCATCAAACAACCCTGGACAGCTTTACAAACAGTAACTCATATGGAGTCCTCTACACATACACACTCCTTCTCATGTTTCATTTAATATTTCATCTGTACCTGCATTTCATTTTTTCCCACAACATACCCTTCATGGAAACACACTGCTAGAAGATGTGTACTACAGAAACAGATTTGGCAATACATTTTTAATATCTATTGATTTTAATATAATTTATGTGGGAAACATTCCTGATATAATAATAAGAAAAAAACCAAGTCATAGTATCTTTGAGATCAGAAATGCTGAAATCCTGCTCAGAAATGTTACTCTATCAAGTTGTGTATAAGGAGACAGCCAGTGTGGCATAGCAGATTGAGTGTTGGACTATGCCTCTGGAGACTAGGGCCCCTTCCACACAGCTGAATAAAATCCCACATTATCTGCTTTGAACTGGAACATATGGCAGTGTAGACTCAGATAACACAACTCAAAGCAGATATTGTGGGATTTTCTGCCTTGATATTCTGGGTTATATGGCTGTGTGGAAGGGCCCTAGGGTTTGATTTCCCGCTCAGCCATAGATACTTGCTGGATGACCTTGGACAAATCACACTTTCTCAGCCTCAGAGAAAGCCACAGACAAACCCTCTCCAAACAAATCCTGCCAAGAGAATCCTCTGACAGGTTCTCTTTAGGATGACTAGAAGTCAAGTACAAAAAACAACTGTGTGTACGCATATCAAATAAATCAAGAATCTCTCATAGAAAGCAAATATGCTTGCAAAAAGACTTAGCAAAAATCACAGAAGTCACACAGAACTCTAGTGTCGATTCTTCAGCTGGGGCTGCTTATAGGAGAAATGCAATGGATTGTGATGTTAAGCCATGCAACTGTTACTAGTTAGCCCATGACTTCCACCTGGGTTGGTACTGGTCTACATTGTATATAACATAGTAATACAGTTTTCTCCCCCTACTTTGTGGTTCGCTTTTCGCTCCCTCACTGCTTCTCGGATTTTTTCTGAGCGGTGGCGCATGCGCAAAAGGTGCCAATTTCCTTTTGCACATGTGACCTCCCTCTCATCGGCGTCCAGCGCAGGAAGAAGGCTTGCGAAGGGGAGAAAGGCCACTTAACTACTAATATGTGTAAATATTAAAATAAATATAGTGCCCCCACTTTGCGGATTTTCACTTATTTTCACTTATTGCAGGTGGTCCTGGAGTGCAACCCCCGCAATAAGTGAGGGAACACTGTACTTAATTTGGTGACATTTCCAGTACTTTCATATTGCATTGGGAGCGGTAAACAAGGACACCAGATATGTTTTTGTATCTTTGTCCTTCTTGCTTTGTTTGGTGTTAGGGCAGCTCAATGCTACATCTTTTTGTAAGCCAGCATTTGTTTTTCTGTAAGATGCCATAATACAGATAGAGGCATACCTTGTGCAAAATTGCACAAAGCCAAGTAAAGTAAACAAAAGCAGGGATAAAAGAGGGTGAAGACTATTACAAAACATACAGTTTAGCCCAGAGGCAGTTCTGGCAAATTCTTGCAAAATACATTATCAATGAGGCTAAAAGAAACACTAAAAGGAATGAAGCTAAAATAAATATTTTAAAAGGATGAAATAATAAATGTAAGCATTAATATAGGATTCCCTTCTATCTCAAAGTTGATCAATTTGGAATGATATTATTTATTACATGTACATAACATCACAACACACATGCACATCAGGTCCAAGTGTCTGGGATTCATCTCTGAATATCAGGCTCTTCCCATATTATTTATTATTTCATACACAACAAGATTAGTACAGAACAAACAAGGTCACTCTGCTGGCTGTTGTATTGGATCACACGTCAGACACTTCCCAAGAGTCTAGGACTATGTGATGTATCGGCGAATAATGTGTGCAGATCCGAGTAGGGTGGCCTTTTTGCAGCTGACAGATGGTAATTTTGTCAGAGCCAATTGTTTTTAATTGCAGGCCAAGGTCTTTAGGAACTGCATCCAGTGTGTCGATCACCATTGGGACCACCTTGACTGGCTTGTGCCAGGGTCTTTGCAGTTCAATCTTTAAATCCTCATATCATGTCAGCTTTTTCATTTGCTTCTCATTGATTCTGCTGTCACCTGCAATTGCAACATTGATTATCTATACTTTGTTTTTTCCCATGATTGTGACGTCAGGAGTATTGTGCTCCAAAACTGTCTGTCTGAATTTGGAAGTCCCAGAGTAGTTTAGTGTGTTCATTTTCTGTGACTTTTTCAGGCTTGTGATCCCACCAGCTTCTGTTAGAAGTTCTTTGTAACAGACAGATGGTATTTGTAGCACAAGTTCCAATGGATTATCTAAACAATAGTGTTATGCCTCTGCTTGTAGTCCGTCTGCACAATCTTCTTGCAGCAGCTGTGGATGTGATCCATCATTTCATCTGCTTCCTTGCAGAGTCTCCACTTGGAATCTGTAGTTGATTTTTCAGTTCTGGCTTTGATGGCATTTGTTCTAATTGCTTGTTCTTGGGTTGCAAGGATCAGGCCCTCAGTCTCTTTTTTCAAAGTTCAATTTATGAGCCACATCCATGTTATTTCCTTATCAATGGTTTTTTTATTATTATTATTATTAATAATAATAATAATAATAAAATAATTTATCTTATTATTTTATTATTAATAATATAATTAATTTATATAATTTATAACTTATTATGCTTTTTCTCTCCACAAGGAGATTTTCTTTTCCCATCATTTTTAAAGGGTCATTAACAACCACTGAAGGTTGGATAACCTTTTCTTCCCATGACATTTCTGCAAATGAAATCCTCTCTATAAAAGGGTTACTAATTGCCCATAGAGGAACATATACAAGCTTTTTTCAGCATCTGCATCTGCCAGTAAGCCTTTAAAATCAGTAAGAGATCCCATAAGTAATCTTATGCTGTAGTTAGTTTGGTATTCAGTGTTCCAATTTCCCTGAGTACACACCAGCAACAAAAACCATGAGCAGGTTTTAGCAGTTTGAATGACAGCTCACTCTAAACTTCCCTTTTGTTGTTGTTTTTAAAAAGGCTTCGAGGTATTCAGTTATCTGACACTGATTCAAAATGCATCTCAATGCCTACACAGCCAGTGGCATAAAAAGCTACCTTAGAAATCTCATAGAAAATCTGTACTTTTCTGTGGTCACAGATAAACAGACAAAATGCAAATCAATTTTTACAATAGCTTTGCTTCTGACACCTGTTTCAGCAAGCATTTGAACCATCTATAAACTGTCACTATAGTTTCAGGGACACAGGTGATGTTGTTGTTGTTGTTCCACTGCTTATGATTAGTTTCTTATAAAACCCATTTAAGAATCTTCAGACTAAACAATAATAATAATAATAAATGTAATACATATGCCTTCTCTCCTAATTCAAGTTTCCTGTATAAGATAATTCAGATAAGTACATAAGATGCTACAAAGCGAGATCTATAGGAATATTTTAATTAAAACAGAGCAAAAGTCCAGTCATATCTCTCTTCTAACTACTTAACAGTTGTTTTTCCAATGCAGTTATGTATTATATAGAATCCCCATTACATATTTTGTTCATCTCTTTCACATAGATATGTTGATTCCTTAGAAAAAAGACCCTCTGACAGCTGCTCAATGTTGTTTCTAAATTAATCACTTTGTGTGTTCTCAATATGAAAAGATTTGCTAAGGAAAACAGATTTCAGTTTGTGCTCCTCCCAAAATTACTGTAAGAACCAAGTTAAATGCAGATGATCTGGAAGTTGCAAAATTTTGTTTTGGTTTTTTTCCCCTTCTTTTTGCTCTTTTATTTTTTGACTGTCATCTTATTGCTTATCCCATATTTCTTTTCTTTTCTAACAGACACAATTGTTCCCCCACTTTTAATGTAACTCTAAAATCATAAATAAAAATTGTTTTAAAAAAGAGCCAAGTTAAATAGCCTCAATAACACCATGAATAGGAGTTCGCTTGTCTTTTAAAAAACAACTTATGCATGTGAGCACCTGCCAAATTGCAGAACAGATTTACTGGAAAAATGTATAGTGCCAAAATAGAGTAACACACACATGTTAATCTTTCTAAACATTTCCCAATCACCAATCACACTCACAGCACAATGCAGTTTTCAAACTGATATCCAGAATAGAAAACTGTGGAAGCTTAGCTTAGGGTGAAATGGTTTTTAATCTAAATTAAAGTAACATTAAAATATCTGTAATTCAAAATGAAAATAAGAAGATAGCAAAGGTTAAATAAAGGTAGAAATTATGTCATCAAAACTTTTTTTCTTGTTTTTTGCAGACAATATCTGGATGTCATGAAATTTAAAATGCTTGAAAAAAATGTATATCTAAGACTAATCTCTATAACTCTTGTACAAAGGATTTTCACAAGAAACAGTCTTATGCATATCAATGGTATCAGCAGCGATCATCTCTATCTGAACATTCTGTATATCTCAAAACTGAAAGCAACAAGAGACAGTCAATGGAGTACAAGTACCTCATTGTTTTCTTCTTATTGGCAAACATTCTGTCATCTAGAACAGGACCTCAATTAGAGACAGTAGATTATGTTGGACAGACTGCTCTCAGTCAACAGCTCAAGGATGCATCTACACTGTAGAGTTTTTGACACCACTGTAATTCCTATGGCTCAATGCTGTGAAAACATGGGAGTTGTAGTTTGATGAGACACCAGCACTAATTGGCAGAGAAGGCTACAGACTTTGTAAATTACACTGCCATGCAGGGCCGCAGCCAAAAAAAAAAATTCGGAGGGGGTTTTGAAAATTTGGGGGGGGGGGGGGTGAACCCCTAACACACACACACCGGCTACAGACCTGTCAATATCTGCTTGAGATAGTGCCTAGAGGGACTCTTAATTTTTTGCGTCTCATTGTCACGACCCAGGCGGCAGAGGCACCAATAACCATACACAGAGGCCAGAATCTAACTAATATCTTTATTGAAGGAATATATAAAGTTAATAAAAACAAGTATAGAAAATAGTCCAGAATTAGACCCTTCAGGAAAGGTCAGAATTAGTCCAAAAAAGCAATGTCCAATAAGAAATATTAAGGTCCAAAGTTGTAATCCAATAACCGAAACACTCACTTTGCCAAGCAAAGTGAGGGGAGATGACAAGGTCCTTAGTCCATAAAACTTGAGCGTGGCTAGGAAATAACTTGATACTTGAAACAAGGCTTGAACGTGGAACAAGGTAACTAAGAACAAGAACAAGGTCCGTGGAATAACTTGGTAAAATCCGTGAAACAAGGCAAGGATTAGTCCTGGGAAACAAGGCAAAGTCCGTAGGTAAACAAAGGCTGGGAAGCAAGGCGAAGGCTGGATAGCAAGGCAAGGCTTGAGCTGAAGCGAGGCTTGAATCGGAGCGCGCTGTCCAGACACAACTCGCTCCGTAGGCTGACGAATTGACTCCGCGAAGTTGCTACGCGGGCAAAACACCTATATAGAGTCCAACTTTCTCACCAAAGCGGTTCTCTGGGAATCAGAAACGAAAGCTAAACTCTGAGACCAGATGTTAAACTCCTTAAAGATTCTCACGAGAACCAATGTTAATTGGCAACATTCTTAGCTGCTATCCTCGCACTCCTGCGCGAAGCTGAATCCAAACTTCTCTGTTGTTTACAAAACTCCCGGCGCAAGAACACGGGAGAAGTAGGCTCTGGGGTTGTTTGACATACTTCTGGGGCACAACTTTCTTGCAGGTGCAAGGTTTCCAGATCTGCCTGGGAAGGATCTGGCTGAGAGGAATCCAGTTCAGACTGGGAAGGTAAAAAACCCAAGTTTTCATCTTCATCAGGGATTACAATGTCCTGAGCAGGACTACAAGGCCCATGGTTCATCACACTATCCCCCTCCTCAGGGCCCCTCCCAAACTGGGGTCCTCTCCCCGAGGCGCGAGGTCGCGGTTTGGTGGGATAGGTCAGATGGAAGCGACGGGTTAGATCAGGAGCATGGACTGTGGAGGCGTCTTCCCAAGAGCGTTCCTCAGGCCCAAAACCCACCCAGTCAATGAGATATTGTAGGCGGCGGCGATGAAAGCGAGAATCCAAAATGTCCTCAACCTCGAACTCCTCCTCCCCATTCATCAAAACAGGAGGGGGGGCCGGTTGGTCTGTATCAGGACGCACACCATCCGCCGGAAGGAGCAGGGAACGGTGAAACACTGGGTGAATGCGCATTGAACGCGGAAGTTGGAGTTTGAAAGTCACGGGGTTTAATTGCGCCACCACTGGATAGGGGCCAATGAAGCGGGCATCTAACTTCCGGCATGGGCGGTGGGAGGGCAGAAAGCGAGTGGACAGAAAAACCCGATCTCCTACCTTGATTTCGGGGCCCGGCTGGCGGTGTTTGTCAGCGTGGCGTTTATAGTCCTCCTTGGCTTGGTCCAGTTGCTGGAGCAAAAGTTGTTGCACCGCTGTGAGTTCCTGCAGCCAATCCTCTGCTGCGGGAACTTCTGAAGTTTCAATGACAGGGGGAAAGAAACGTGGATGGAAACCGTAGTTTGCAAAGAACGGCGTTTCTTTTGTAGAAGCTTGAACTCCATTATTGTAGGCAAACTCAGACAGTGGTAACAGAGAAGCCCAATTGTCCTGTTGGTAGTTTACATAACAGCGAAGATACTGCTCCAAAGTGGCATTGGTGCGCTCCGTTTGCCCATCTGTTTGGGGATGATGAGCTGAAGATAAGCGAGAGTCTATGCCCAGTAGTTTTTGTAGTGCCTTCCAAAAACGAGAGGTGAATTGAGATCCACGGTCTGTGACTAAACTCTTGGGCAATCCATGTAGTCTGAAAACATGCTGAAGAAATAGATCCGCAGTTTCTTTGGCCGTGGGGAGGCCTTCGCAGGGAATGAAATGGGCTAACTTGGTGAATAGGTCCACCACCACTAAGATCGTGGTGAATCCACAGGAAGGTGGTAGGTCAGTGATGAAATCCGCGGAAATTATTTCCCATGGGCGAGATGGGGTAGGAAGGGGGTGCAAAAGCCCTGAGGGCTTCTCCCTTCGTATCTTGGAGCGCTGGCATACTGGGCAGGTGTTGACATATTTTTCCACATCCTTGCGGATCTTGGGCCACCAAAAATCTCTTAGGATCAAATGCATGGTTTTAAATAGTCCGAAGTGTCCTGCTGGTTTGCAGTCATGACACAGACGAAGCGCTTTTTCCCTGCCCGGTCCGGGTGGGATATAAACATGATTTCTATAGCAGAGCAGCCCATCTTTAAGCGAAAAGGGAAAATGCAGACCTTGGCGAAGTTGGTCCTGCGCCCAGGCATCTGCTTGCTGACTAGCCCTGATTTCTTGAGCACAGATGGGTCCTGGAGTAGGGGAAGTTGAACCAATGGGACTGGATTTGGTGTTCCCCACTGTGAGCGTGGCAAAGTTCTCAGGTTGTAGCAGTTGGGATTCAAAGGTCTCCTTGCGTCCTGCAGCGTATTCCGGTTTACGTGACAGGGCGTCTGCTTGCTTGGTTTGAGCTGGGGTCACATAATGGATCTGGAAGTTGAAACGTTCAAAGAATAAAGCCCAACGTTGCTGCCTCTGATTTAGTTTGCGGGCAGTTCTTAGATGTTCTAGATTACGATGATCAGTGTGGACTTCAATGGGGAATTTGGCCCCTTCTAGCCAATGTCTCCAAGTTTCAAAGGCTGCCTTTATGGCCAGTAGTTCTTTTTCCCAAATGGTGTAATTCCTCTCTGGTGTGGTTAGTTGACGAGAATAAAAGGCACAGGGGTGGAGGTGATCTCCCACCGGTTGTAAGAGTACAGCCCCAATTGCCACATCAGAGGCGTCCGCTTGCACCACAAAAGGGGTTCCAGGATTTGGGTGCTGTAGAATTGGCTGGGAGGTGAATAGTTTCTTCAGTTGCTGGAACCCTTTCTCTGCTTGATCAGTCCAGCGGAAAGGCTGCTTTCCTCGGATGCAGCTAGTGATGGGGTCGGACCAGCGGGCAAAATCTGGAATGAACTTGCGGTAGTAGTTCGCGAACCCCAAGAAACGCTGCACCTCTTTCTTGTTAGTTGGCGCCCGCCATTCCAATACTGCTGAAACTTTGGCTGGATCCATGGAAAGCCCTAGAGGCGAGATGCGGTAGCCAAGGAAATCTACCTCTTGTAGATCAAAAGCGCATTTTTCTAGCTTGGCATAAAGTCCATGATCCCGCAGTCGTTGCAACACCATTTTGACGTGGTTCTCATGTTCTGATTGTGATCTGGAAAACACCAAAAAATCGTCCAGGTAGATTATCAAGAATCTGTCTAGATAGTCCTGAAAAATATCGTTGACAAAATGCTGGAACGTTGCGGGAGCTCCGCATAAACCGAAATTCATAACTCGGGACTCGAATAATCCGAATTTAGTCTGGAAGGCGGTCTTCCACTCGTCCCCTTCTCTGATGCGAACTAGATTATAAGCCCCCCGAAGATCCAGCTTGGTGTAGACCTTGGCTCCTCGAAGTCGGTCCAGTAGATCCGAGATTAAGGGCAGGGGATAGCTGTTCCGCTTGGTGATATTGTTCAATGCTCTGTAGTCCACCACCAAGCGTAATTCCCCTGACTTCTTCTTCACAAACATCACTGGGGAGGCGGCTGGGGATTGAGAGGGTCTGATGAACCCCTTGCGAAGGTTTGTCTCTAAGAATTCCCTGAGAGCTTCTTGCTCTGGTTCAGTCAGGGAGTAGAGATGCCCTCGCGGGATCGGGGCCCCCTCCACCAAGTCAATGGCACAGTCATAAGGTCTATGTGGGGGTAATTTTTCGGCTTCTTTCTCATTGAATACATCCCAATACTCGGAGTACTTCTTTGGCAAGGTGATGATGGGCTCGGAGTCTGTGGCATGGCATACCTTGGCTACGAGGCAATGGTTTTGGCAGTACGGTGAAGCAAACTGCAGTTCTCTGTTGGACCAGGAGATGTTAGGGTCGTGGAGTGTCAGCCATGGAATTCCCAAAATCACAGGGAAATGGGGAACCTCGGTAACAAAGAAGGAAATCTCTTCCATATGTTCCCTTATCCACATCCTGGTGGGTTCCGACCACTGGCTTACGGGGCCCGTCTTGAGGGGACGGCCGTCTATGGCTTGCACCACACGGGCATTCTTGAAATCATGATATTGTAATCCCAGAGAGTCGGCATACTCTCTATCGATGAAATTGTTGGTAGCTCCAGAGTCTATCATGGCGTGGATCATGACGGGTCCCCTTTTTGCTGACCATAATGTGACCACGAGAAGGAACAGGACCCCGGTTGGCGGCTCTTGGATGGATTTTTTGACCGGGTTGGCGAGCCTCTCTACACCCGGTCGTTGGCTTCCCCCGCCGGCTGTGTGCCAGTCGGCTCAGACGCCTTCGACTCCGTGGAGGACGCCGCCGCAAGACGGGCGGCAGGCTTCCCTTTGGCTGGGCACTCTCTGGCGAAGTGGCCCCCGTTCCCGCAGTACCAGCAGAGGTTCAAGCGTTGACGACGGGCCTTCTCGGCGGCATCTAGTCTGGGACGCACATTGCCCAACTGCATCGGCACCTCCTCGCCTCCTCTGGGGTATGGGGTTGGCGGCGGGGGTCTCCACACCGGACGTGGCTGAACACTGGCGGGAGCGGGGGGTTTTGCCCCGGCTCTACCGCCCTGGCCTCGAACCCATTGTTTCCTGTTGGCAATCATGACTTCAGCCCGTAAACATTGATCAATGAGTGCCTCGAGGGTCTGGGGAGGATCCACCTTGGAGATTTCTTCCAGCATTTCAATGTTGAGACCCTCCCGAAATTGTCCTCTGAGGGCTACATCGTTCCAGCCGGTGTTGTGGGCCAGCACGCGGAACTCGGCTATGTACTGAGACATGGGTCTGTCTCCTTGAAGGAGGCGCCGGAGTTTGTGACCGGCTGCCTCCAAATTGTCCTCGATTCCCCAGGTCTCCTTAAGGTGATCCAAGAAGCGTTGTGCTGAACTTAGGTGGGGGGAGGCTTGATCAAACAGGGCCGTCGCCCAGCTAGCCGCTGGTCCGTCTAGAAGACTGTAGACCCACGCCACCTTGATGTCTTCTTGGGGAAACTCGGCATCACGGGCCTCTAGATAAGCTTGACATTGGCGGCGGAAAACATGAACCTTAGCAGCTTCTCCAGAAAACTTGGTAGGCAACGCCATGGCCGGGAGGCGAACTCCGCGCTCCCTCAACCCTTTTATTTCTCCATCCTGCGCGTTGAGTCTGTCACGGATGCGGTCCACTTCGTCCTTGCTGATGGTGTAGCTGAGCGGCTGTCCAGCCGGCGCGGCTCCGGTAGACATCCTGGCCTCGGTTAGTTGGTGCTTATGGGCGGCGGAGTCAAACTGTCACGACCCAGGCGGCAGAGGCACCAATAACCATACACAGAGGCCAGAATCTAACTAATATCTTTATTGAAGGAATATATAAAGTTAATAAAAACAAGTATAGAAAATAGTCCAGAATTAGACCCTTCAGGAAAGGTCAGAATTAGTCCAAAAAAGCAATGTCCAATAAGAAATATTAAGGTCCAAAGTTGTAATCCAATAACCGAAACACTCACTTTGCCAAGCAAAGTGAGGGGAGATGACAAGGTCCTTAGTCCATAAAACTTGAGCGTGGCTAGGAAATAACTTGATACTTGAAACAAGGCTTGAACGTGGAACAAGGTAACTAAGAACAAGAACAAGGTCCGTGGAATAACTTGGTAAAATCCGTGAAACAAGGCAAGGATTAGTCCTGGGAAACAAGGCAAAGTCCGTAGGTAAACAAAGGCTGGGAAGCAAGGCGAAGGCTGGATAGCAAGGCAAGGCTTGAGCTGAAGCGAGGCTTGAATCGGAGCGCGCTGTCCAGACACAACTCGCTCCGTAGGCTGACGAATTGACTCCGCGAAGTTGCTACGCGGGCAAAACACCTATATAGAGTCCAACTTTCTCACCAAAGCGGTTCTCTGGGAATCAGAAACGAAAGCTAAACTCTGAGACCAGATGTTAAACTCCTTAAAGATTCTCACGAGAACCAATGTTAATTGGCAACATTCTTAGCTGCTATCCTCGCACTCCTGCGCGAAGCTGAATCCAAACTTCTCTGTTGTTTACAAAACTCCCGGCGCAAGAACACGGGAGAAGTAGGCTCTGGGGTTGTTTGACATACTTCTGGGGCACAACTTTCTTGCAGGTGCAAGGTTTCCAGATCTGCCTGGGAAGGATCTGGCTGAGAGGAATCCAGTTCAGACTGGGAAGGTAAAAAACCCAAGTTTTCATCTTCATCAGGGATTACAATGTCCTGAGCAGGACTACAAGGCCCATGGTTCATCACACTCATAGACTTAGCATGGGGATTTGGTTAACCAGTTAAAATTCTTGAGTAAACCAGGTTTTTTTTTTAACCTGAAAAATTTCGGGGGTGGTTTGAACCCCTAAACACCCCCCCCCCCGGCAACAGGCCTGCTCCCATGATTTGGTTTCAAACTGCATTTGTTCTACAGCATAGATGCACCTAAAGAAGTTTCAATGAGGAGTACAGTATGTCCCTTTTGGAAATACAAACAGCTACTGAAGTGAGAAAATCATTTTCCCCATATCTCTTGATCATACTATCAGGCGAAAGTGCATACCTGCTTCCCAACTATTTGGAAAGGCTTCTCCCTTATTTACTGAGGAGTGTAAACTTGATGTGTCAGCTCAAATGGCTTCCCCATTTCCCCATTAATCCTAGTCACAGAAGGTTGATCAAAATGAATGCTGCCAGGCAAAACCCCACCTGTCACTGACTCACTTCACAGGTTTGACACAACACATGAGTAAGCGGCAGCTCATTATGTCTCCTCTTCACCTCATGTGCTGCCTTTCTCTTCTTGAGAAGCAGAAACCCACTGTTTGCTGTTTCATGCCTGAGAATGCAGGTTTGGGTGCACCAATGAACTCATTTGCTGGTTTGACTGCACTGATGCTGGTTATGGTGCACCAATGAACTAGAGTACAGAGAACAATAAAAGCCATAGGCCCAAGGCTCACTCGTTTCATGGAAAACCTTACTTGGAATTATCTCTGAACGTAAGTATGCTAGCAATGTTTATAGATACATAAAAAGTTTTAATTGTGCATTAAAGAAGTACACTGCAAACATAATCTGAACATTGCTGGCTTCAGCAATATATGGGAACTACAAATATTTGATTATAGAAGAGATTTGCAACAACAGTTATCCCAGGAAAACAAAATCTACAGTGGAATGCCAATGCTCACAGGATAAAAAGATTTCCCACAATATTTCTAGTAAACACAAAGCATGAAATGGTAATGCCTTTCCTTCTCCTGCAAGACAAATAACCTACTGTTCTACATCAGAGTTTTCTAAATATTTCATCTTGGTCACACACTTTTTAGACATGTCTCATTTCACAACACAGTAATTCAGTTTTACTAGCAAACTGAAGGTTAAGACAACCCCTTATAAGGGATACAGACACATACATAAACTGCAACAATAAAATGCATGGGGACACAGCATATCTCATAAAAGCCTTTTGTTTATATTTTTTAAGTACGGTATATGATTTATTCCTTATTTCTTAGAGGTTTCTTGTTACATTTGTGCGACACACCTACACACTATTGGCAACATACTAACATATCACAACACACCGTTTGGAAAACTCTGCTCTACACCTTCAAGACATAACATAGTTTCACAAGTCTTAGTACAAAGATAAGGCCAATGCAGAATTATGCTCACCCACCAAGTCTGCTTCAGTATAAGCCTCCTCTATAAAGAGTACAAAAGACCACCAGAGATCGGACAACAACTCTATCCTATGCAAACTGAAACAAAGGTAAAATAATGGAAGTCTACAAACTCAGGTATAGTTAACTATAACAGACTGCTTGGGGAAGGGGGTTAGTTATCAGAAACCTTTACTTTTAAGAGCTGACTCATGTAGACTATTGAAGATAATATCTTTCTTTATTTAAAATGTCATAGGTGTAGTTTGTTTCTATATTTTGTTCGCAACTTTATGGTATGTCTAAGAAACATTGCCTAAAGCATGACAAAGAAGTGGATGCTCATCTTCTGCCTGTCACTATCAGTTTTTATAAATAGCCACAAGTACTTTGTAAAAAAAACAAAACATTAAATCTACTGATTGATCAAGTTAGTTGAGAAGATTTATAACTCAGTGGATAAACATATGCCCTACATGTACAAAGGGTCAATGATTGAATCTCTTAGAAGTCTGAACAGGGCTGGAAAAAATCTCATCTGAAATGCCAGAGAGTCACTACATGTCAGCATCACAACAGTATTGCAATACATGAATCAAGAGTCCAATATAGGGTTAAATGTTCCTGTTATTTTCATTATATCCCAGAGTGGAAAATCATACTTACCAGTCTTGGAGCACAACATGATATGAAACCATGTTGAGAAGTCAGTTTCAGATCCTGATTCAGATAAAATGTGGAAGTGCGGTTAATTAACACTGGAGGATTTGAATAAGCATAACTACGTTCCAAGCTAAGTATGAAGTGGGCAATCATTAAAAGAAATAGCAGCATCTGCTGCCAAATTTATCCTTGACAATTTCATTCACATATGGTTTTTCAATTTTAACAAGTGTGAGGATGGGTTACAAGGAAGAGAAACACACACCCATTGAAATATTTTACAATATTTTGCATTTAGACAAACACATACAATAGACTCTCGCTTATCCAACCTTCGCATATCCAACATTCTGGATTATCCAACACATTTTTGTAGTCAATGTTTTCAACACATCGTGATATTTTGGTGCCAAATTCGTAAATACAGTAATTACTACGTAGCATTACTGCATATTGAACAACTTTTTCTGCCAAATTTGTTGTATAACATGATGTTTTGGTGCTTAATTTGTAAAATCATAACCTAATTTGATGTTTAATAGGCTTCTCCTTAATCTCTCCTTATTATCCAACATATTCACTTATCCAACGTTCTGCCGGCCCATTTATGTTGGATAAGTGAGACTCTACTGCATATGAAAGGCACAGTATTAAAGATGACTGGGAAACACACATCATTCCCCTCCCGCTGGTTACTAGGATCAAGCCTATTTGTGAAGTGTTCCACACCAGTAATGCCTGATTATTTCATTTGCTTTTCATGCTGATGAAACAAGGCAGCACAATGAGACTGATAAATGCAACCAAAGGCTAGCTTTTGCTAATAAAGGTACAGCACTCATGTGTATATAATTACACATTGTCCTCATGTTTCAGATTTAAAAGGCAGAAGTGTGACTTGTTAAAAGTGAAAGCCATGATTCCCAAGACTGGGAATATTAAGCTAGAGACAAGACTTTATGCTTAAAGGGAGTCATGACAACATATGCAATCCCACAACTGAAGTATACATCCAACAGTCACCGCTAGAATCAGCCAAACAATCTACTCTAGTCCTCCAGTTTCCATACATGGACTGGAAAGTAATTATGCCAATCTAAAAAAATCAAGACTCAGTAATTAAAATACAACCTGTAGTTGTTAGAAGAAAAATACCCCCTTTTACCTATCTGATATGCTCGTACAATTTTTAATACCTGGTTTATAAGAAATGCTTACCCCCAGAATGATATTAAACCATCCACTATAATGTGATTTTATTTTTCTTCATATTTAATTCTGAAACAAAGCATGTGATTTATATAAAGTTAAACAAAACAAAGTTCATTAACTGGCTCATCAAGTCAACAATTTTCATGTAGCGGGGGAGAGAGGGTAGGAATACTGTCATAATGAGTCTGAAGAAGTCACATAGAAAATGCCTTCCACCTTGCCCTCTAATACAATGCATCTCCAGCAAGCAAATGTGCAGGGTCAGCATTTTTCTGCATTGTGCCAGTGACTAGTACAATACTTTTCCCAATGACTGTAATTATTTTTCTTTTCATGGAAACTTGCCAAACTAGTGGTCTATGGCATTAGTCCATGGACAACCAATTTTGAGTTGCACTAGTTTAAGAGATCTAAGAACCCTTTCGAACTCATTACACACTACAGGCGGTCCTAAATAAACAGTGTTTCTAAACCACAGGAGCTCTTCAAATCTACTACAATGCATCCATTGCTTATTAACTGCCCATTATCAGAATTAGGTTGGACCAAAACTCTGCTCCTAAATTGGCATATTTCCCTTTAGTAAATGAGCATAAAACACAAGTAGAAGCAATTTATGTAAGTGGAACTACTCAATATAAACCCCTGTGCCTCTTCCAAGTCTCTCTTCAAATTGAAGTAACAGCACGCGAGGCCCACAAAGTATCAAAGCATAAAGAAAACATAATTGGAAGAAGCAATAACTACACGTCTGTCTTTGAAAACATGGACTCGGGGCCAACTGAGTGGGTGCTGCAGCTACACAAAGAGGGGGGAAGCACCCTCTGACTTAAAAGGAAAGAGTGCTGGTTACATCTTCACCGAGATAATACGTGGGGGGAAATGTGGGGTAGATGCACCACTATAGAAATCCAAAGCGCTGGTTATGTAACGTATCTATAATCACACTGCACATCATGTTCTGTGCAAAGTGGGATTGTGTTGATATTCTACTCACTTAAACTGGCTTCAATGCCACTTTGCAAGTTATTCTGATCCACAAAGCACTATTCCTAAAACCTTGTGCAAGGTGTATTTGTCATGCAGACAGACCTTCCCTTGAGTATTTCAGTGACACATGTGACAGCCACTCATAAATTCCCACCCCCATGCATCCTACACATCCTGAGAATCTGCTGGAATTCTATGAAATGATCAAATGATGATGCATTGCTTGAAATATGTAGTATTTATGCTTTTCTAAATGCACACAGAATTATTTTCCAGCAAAGATGCAACAGCAAGTGCACTTACCTACCAGGCATAGGCAAACCTTGGCCTTCCAGGTGTTTTGGACTACCGGTAGGCTGTTAGGAATTGTGGGAGTTGAAGTCCAAAACACCTGGAAGGCCAAGGTTTGCCCATGCTTGGGTAAGACCCACTGAACACAGCAGGGGAGGTATAGAATCTATTTATACCACTGCAGCAGTACAAACTCATCTGAACTGTCCGAGTCCTATCTTACAGAACCCTGGAATTCCAAGTTTGATGTTGAGGCATTGAGAATCCTCTGGTTGCAGTGTCTCCCAAACACCAATCATTGGCCACAGCAGGTGACGCTTCTGAGGGTTGAAGTCCAAAAACACCTGGAGGACCAAAGTCTGGCAATCCCTGAATTGCTAGGATGCCATAAAATGGACGTGAGGCATTCAACATGGTATCAAACTTCTCTAATTAATGCTGTAAAATTAGTGCAGCTTGACACCCCTTTTCCTGCCCTGCTTTGACTGGGTGTTCCTGCATGGCAGGTGGTTGGACTGGACGACCCTTGTGGTCTCTTCCAACTCCAAGATTCTGAGTTTTCATGAGTCTGGTTTTATTTAACTTAGGATTCTTTGGGGGAGGTCCCAATTTAGACAAGCCCCTAGTTTCCATCTGTGGTATGTTGAAAGGTATGCAAAGTTAGTTCTGGTGAAGTCATCATGCTTCTTAATTAGATATGATGCAACAAGTGACTTGGATGACAAAGGCTGCGTGGCCATCTAAGAATGGGAGTGCTTTGATTCTATATACCTGCCTGGCAGAATGGAGTTAGACTGGATGGCCCTTGGGGTCTTTATGAGCCACATGGGAGTGCTGTCAAATTGCTTTCATTCTTTCCAAAGCACAGATCAAGAATGAGCAAATATGGGCCTTCCAGGTTTTTTGGACTTCAACTCCCACAATTCCTAACAGCCTCAAGTCCCTTCCTTTTCCCCCCTCAGCCGCTTAAGCTGAGGGGGAAAACCTGGACATCGTGTATTATTTGAGTCTACAGAAATGCTGGACCACTCTAAAAACCACCATGTCAGATTACACAGAGAAGCCACTGAAATCCACAAGCATGTGGACAATTTCAACAGAAAGGAGGAAACCATGAAAATGAACAAAATCTGGCTACGAGTATTTAAAAACTCTAAAATCAGGACAGGAAATAAAGAACGACACGCAAAAAACAGAGGAATTCCAGACATGAATCAATCAGGGCCAGCTAACACCTCCCAACAAAGGATTCCCCCAGGCAGGAAGCAGTCAGACTTTGAAGCTGCAAAGCAACTCAAAGCTAAACTAGGTGGCCAATTGCACCATTCACACTTGCCTCAAACAGACAAGAGTTCTTTCTCCCACCCTGGACTTTCCACAGGAATATAAACCCCACTTGCATGTTTTTGCACAGGCTGTGAAGAGGCTGAAGAACCAGTTTGTGTCATTTCATATTGAGGCAGTCTTATCTCCAGAAGAGACTTTATCTAGCATGAAGAAAACTAGCTGAATGGGGCTCTCTTTGATTGAGTCTCCCTATATACAGAGAGGTGGAATCCAACAATTTGCTCATACGCCAAAGACTCTGCAGAGGCCAAGGGGCCATAAAAGACTGAGTTATATTTATAAAGAAGACCTTTTTTAACAGCTAGATAACATTCAAAGTTTAGGTTTTGACCTAAGACAATTGCATGAGGCATAGCATCCGTGTTTTTCTTCTTGCCATAGATGAGGACGAAGCATCAGGAGAGAATGCTTCTGGAACATGGCAATACAGACTGGGAAACCCACAGCAAACCAGAGATTCTGGCCATGAAAGCCTTCAACAACAGGCTGCCCCTTTTTTATTCATCTGAGTATTGAGAAATTTGGGCATTGCCTTTCCTTAAGGATCATAGAATTGGAAGAGACTGGCCATCTAATCCAACCCGCTGCCATACAGGAAAAGCACAATCAAAGTAGCCCTGTCAGATGGCCATCCAGCCTCTGATTTTATTTTATTTTTCGTGTCAAGAGCGACTTGAGAAACTGCAAGTTGCTTCTGGTGTGAGAGAATTGGCCGTCTACGAGGACATTACCCAGGGGACGCCCGGATGTTTTGATGTATTTACCATCCTTGTGGGAGGCTTCTCTCATATCCCCACATGGAGCTGGAGCTGATAGAGGGAGCTCATCCGCACTCTCCCCGGGTGGGATTCGAACCTGGCAGCCTTCAGGTCAGCAACCCAACCTTCAAATTAGGTAAAGGTAAAGGTTCCCCCTGACGTTAAGTCCAGCTGTGACCGACTCTGGGGATTGGTGCTCATCTCTATTTCTAAGCCGAAGAGCCGGCGTTGTCCGTAGACACCTCCAAGGTCATGTGGCCGGGATTTGAACCTGGCTACAAGGCTTTAAACCACTACGCCACCGGAGGCTCTGATTAAAAGCCTCCAAAGAAGGAGCTTCCACCACACTCAACGGGAGTGAGTTCCACTGCTGAACAGGTCTTAAGTTCAGGTGGAACCTTCTATCTTGTGATTGGAACCCACTGTTCCTGCCTGGCAGGATGAGGTTGGACTGGATGTCCTTTTGGGTCCCTCCAGAGTCTCTAGGCTTCTCTGGGAAGCAGAGGCTGGCTGGCGAGCTGTCGGGGCGCTTCCCCCCCCCCCCCCCGCCCGGCTCCGTGAGGCCTGCTCACCTGGTGGGTCTCCTCGCCGTGCTCGAGGTGGACGATGCCCTGGCTCCTGCCCTCGGTGTCGCTGAGCAGGTCGTCCTCGGAGTCCTCGAAGAGCGAGGAGGAGCCGGTGGAGGAGAGCGAGGAGGTGGAGAGGCGCCGCGCGGAGGGGAGGAGGGCGCCGCTCTCGGTGCTCAGCCAGGCGCCCTCGGGCTCGCCTCGCCCGGACCCTCCTCCTCCGACGGGGCTCCGCGGGGCCCCCTTGCCGCCGCTTTCCTCCTCGTCCTCCGGCGTCACCGTCAGCTGCGGGATGACCGGCGGGAGCACCCCGTTGCGGGGCCGCAGGCAGCCCTTCTGCGGCGCCTCGGGCAGCGGAGCGCCTTGGGCAGCGGCCACGCAGCGCGCCTCGAAGAGCGAGCGCAGCTCCCCGACGCTCAGCCGCTGGCCCCGGCTCGAGTCCGGGCTGTTCCCGCTGCCACGCTCCATGGGGGTGGGAGGGGGGGAGGCGTCTCGGGATTTCAGAGAGTCCCTTTCCCGAGGGCGGCTCTCCCCTCCGGCATGGCCCTCCCGCCTCCTCGCCCTCACCGGCCCATCTGGGGCGCCCTCTCCGCCCTCCTTCCGCGGCACGCACACGCACTCTCGCTTCCACCCGCGATCCGGAGACCCCCGGCTCCTTCCTTGCTGCCTTGCTTTCCTTCTCTTCCCACTCGCGCCTTTCTCTCTCTCTCTTTCCACTCAATCCAGGCAGGGAAGGAAGCGCCGGGGAAGTTGCTGGCTCCGCCTCCGCGAGTGGGCTGCAACCTCTTCTCGGGGAGGGACAAAGTTCAGCCGCCGGGGAAGAAAGCGCTCGGGGAAGAGTGCGCGCGGGGGGGGGGGGGGGGGGGGCGTGTTGTAGCGAGGAAAGAGCCGGGGCTGAAGGGGAGCGGGAGGCCGGAAACAGCGCTCCAAGTTGAACAACCCCAAACGCCGCTTAGGTCTCGGTCAGAGTCCCAAGACAACACGGGGCATTGGCTTCAATGCTGAACTACTGTCCCGATTCTGTCTTCTATAGGTAAAGGTAAAGGTTTCCCCTGACGTCCAGTCATGTCTGACTCTGGGGTGTGGTGCTCATCTCCATTTCTAAGCCGAAGAGCAGGCGTTGTTCGTAGACACCTCCAAGGTCATGTGACCGGCATGACTGCATGGAGCGTCGTTACCTTCCCGCCGGAGCGGTACCTATTGATCTACTTACATTGGCACGTTTTCGAACTGCTAGGTTGGCAGGAGCTGGAGCTAACAGCGGCCGCTCACGCCGCTCCCGGGGCTTGAACCTGGGACCTTTCGGTCTGCAGCTCAGTGCTTTAACGCACTTTGCCACCGGGGCTCCTTCTTCTATAGAACCAACCTTTTTTTGTGTGTCAGGAGCGACTTGAGAAACTGCAAGTCGCTTCTGGTGTGAGAGAATTGGCCGTCTGCAAGGACGTTATCCAAGGGACGCCCGGATGTTTTGATTTTTTTACCATCCTTGTAGGAGGCTTCTCTCATGTCCCCACATGGAGCTGGAGCTGATAGAGGGAGCTCATCCGCGCTCTCCCCGGGTGGGATTCGAACCTGGCAGCCTTCAGGTCAGCAACCCAACCTTCAAGTCACAAGACTTTAACCCACTATGCCATCAGGGGCTCCCCAGCTGAAACAGGCACATTTAGGATGCAGATCTTTTTTTCCGTGTCCGGAGCGACTTCAGAAACTGCAAGTTGCTTCTGGTGTGAGAGAATTGGCCGTCTGCAAGGACGTTACCCAGGGGACGCCCGGATGTTTTTACCATAATTGTGGGAGGCTTTTCTCATGGAGCTGGAGCTGATAGAGCAGGCATGGGCAAACTTCAACCCTCCATGTGTTTTGGACTTCAATTCCCACAATTCCTAACTGCCTACTGGTTGTTAGGAATTGTGGGAGTTGAAGTCCAAAACACCTGGAGGGCCAAAGTCTGCCTATGCCTGTGATAGAAGGAGCTCATCCGCGCTCTCCCCAGGTGGTATTCGTACCTGGCAGCCTTCAGGTCAGCAATCCAACCTTCAAGTCGCAAGGCTTTAACCCACTATGCCACCAGGGGCTCCCCAGCTGAAACAGGCACATTTAGGATGCAGATCTTTTTTTTCCCTGTCATGAGCGACTTGAGAAACTGCATGTTGCTTCTGGTGTGAAAGAATTGGCTATCTGCAAGGAAGTTGTCCAGGGATGTCCAGATGTTTTGATGTTTTTACCATCCTTGTGGGAGGCTTTTCTTATGGAGCTGGAGCTGATAGAGCAGGCATGGGCAAACTTCAGCCCTCCAGGTGTTTTGGACTTCAATTCCCACAATTCCTAACTGCCTACTGGTTATTAGGAATTGTGGGAGTTGAAGTCCAAAACACCTGGAGGGCCAAAGTTTGCCTATGCCTGTGATAGAGGGAGCTCATCCCTGCTCTCCACGGAACAGGCACCCTTCAAGTCAGCAGTCCTGCCAGCACAAGGGTGTACCCCACTCCTCAGGATGCAGATGCCTTTTTCTGCATTTATTTCAGGAGTGTCAAACTCATTTTCATCCAGGGCCCCATCAACCTTATGGCTGCCTTGAAAGGTCTGTTTAATCCATGGACAAAGAATCTGGAATATAGATACCTATTGGTCAGGGCTCTTTAGTTTTTACCCAGTTCCCAGATGCTGGGATAACTTCTGATTATTATCAGCCATGCAGACTGCGGATGATGGGAATTGCAACCCAATAGCGCTTGTGGCTCTGAGGTTGCAGAAAGGTTAAAAGACATCTTAAAGTCAGGCATCATAATTGTCCACAAGCCTTGTGTCTATATTCAAACTCCACTATCCTGACTAAACAGAACAAACTGCAGTCTTCCAGATGTTATTGTACCACAACGCCCACCACCTCTAGTCATGTCTAATGATGAGGAACATGGGAGTTGTAGCCCAGTATCCACAGGGACACGTAAAATGAAATGGTGACGCATGTGATTTATTTCCTCCATTTTTTTTGTTATTATTTTTCTTCATTGCAATTTTTATTGTGCCAGAAGCTAATTGCAAGTCACTCCTGGTGTTAGAGAATTGCCCATCTACAGATTTGTTGCCCAGGGGATGCCAAATGCGTTACTGGCTTTTCTCATGTCCTGCAAACTAGAGCTGATAGATGGAAGCTGTCTCATGGATTTGAACCAGCAACTTTCAGATCAGCAACCCAATCTTTAGGTCAGCAGTTGACAACGGTTGAACCCATTGCGCCACTCCTTGCAATAGTCAGGGCATACTGATGACAAGGCAGTCTTCTCTTTGAAATGCCTTTTGGAATGTTACATGGTCAACATGATTTACTTTTCGGAATTGTTGATAATTATAATCGTAATAAATTTATTACCCACCTCGCCTTGCAACTTGAGACAAGGTACAACAGGATTAAAACAGAGACACAAAACACAAGACTTTTAAAATACATGTTACAGGATACACACAGTTGAAATTCAGGTTAAAATTCACTGATAAAATACAAATTAAAATTGACTGGTTTTCATATCAGTATAATTAACTGCTCTGTTTGTGTACCTATAGAATAATATAAAAGTATGGTCTCTGTCATAATTCAAATGCTTAAGGATTGGGTCAGTAGCATAATTTTGTTGCTCTATACATCTAAATTGATTCTGACTTATGGCAATCTTATATTATAGTATTCTTGGTTTTAAAAAAATCTTCTGAGAAGATTCACCATTGCCTTCCTATGAGTTTTAAGAGAATTCACACCCAATGTACGAGTTTCCCTGGTCTCCACGAGTCCAAAGTCAATGTTCAAACCACTGGCACAGAACCAGGACTATTTTTTTCTGATTTAAAGTTCAGCACATGTTTTCACATACAGATATATACAGAGAGAGTTGGAGCACTATCACATGATATATTAGCTATTATGAAAGCAGCAAGGCATATATGCTATCTTGACTGGCTATTACAGAATCATAGAGTTGGAAGAGAGCATATGCGCCATCCAAGAATAGCACAATCAAAACATCCCCAACAAATGGCCATCTAGCCTCTGTTTAAAAGCTTCCAAGGAAGGAGCTTCCAGCACACTCTGAGGCAGAGAGTTCCACTGTTGAGCAGCTCTCACGGCCAGGAAGTTCCTCCTAATGTTCATGTGGAATCTCCTTTCCTACAATATGAACCCATTGCCCCCAGTCCTAGTCTCCAGGGAAACAGAAAGCAAGCCTATTGTGATGATAAATTAACATGGTGTGACATCAGTATAACTGCCATAGCTCAGTACTAGGGAATACTAGAAATTATACTGGAAGCTAGGTTGTAGTACTGTTTACGAATGCACTTGTACGCCAGCTACACCTGTTCCTTGAGATGTCCGATCTGGCCACAGTGACACATGACTTCAGTTACACAGTAGAATTGATGCAGTTTGACATCATTTTACCTGCCATGGCTCTTGGGCTTTGTAGTTTTGGTGACGCACCAGTCCCCTTTGGTAGAGGAGGCCTAAGGCTTTGTAAAGCTACAACTCCAAGGATTCCATAGCATTGAGACAAGCCAGTTACAGATATTCTACAGATACTCCCTTGCATCTGGACACGGAGGGAGACCCTAGGAATCTATCTTTAATCCACTGTAGCAGTTCAAACTTACTTGAATTCTTCAGGTTTTTAACTACATAATACAGTGAAGGCCTAAGAATTGTCTACCAGGGAGGTCCAGTGCTCACTCAGCAGAGTTTCCAAAAAAAACTCTATGGACTTCAACTCCCAGAATCCCTGTCATTGGCCATGGTGTCTGAGTTGAAGTCCAAAATGCCTGAAATATTAGAGTTTGAAAATCCCTGATTAACTGAATTAGCTATTCATAGGATACCAAAGGATGAACCCATGGCATTCAAAGTGGTTGTAAATTGTGTTTAACTCAGTTTAACCACACTGTAGAATTAATGTAGTTTGCCACAAGTTTAACTGCCATAGCTCAGTGATATAGAATCCTGGGCGTTACCATTTTGCAAGGACTTCAACCTTATTTGACAGAGTAGTGGTGCCTCACCACACTACAGCTCCCAGGATTCCATAGCATTGAGCCATGACACTTAAAACTGGTGGCATTAATTCTACAGTGTAGATGAACCTCGCAAGTGAGAATTGCTTCTGAGAAGTGGTGTATAGGATTGTGCTGCTGTTTCTTATATTTAAGCATTGCTAGCCTACCTGGGATAATAAGAGGTGTTTGAAAGTAGTTGTGAGAGAGATGGTTATGCTTGCTTGTTCCAGTATTTAAAAGGAAAGGAGTCTTATGGCTCCTTTAAGACTAATCGGTTTATTTCAGCAAGTTTCCAGCTCTTGAAATGCATGGCATTGTTTCTAAGATTATGTTTAGAAAAAGTGTTAGTGACGTCAGTAAATACACTATAATAAAGTGACATAAAGCACTTGAAATATCCCAGCATAAACTGAAATGTGCTAATTGAAATAGAGATTCTTATTCAGAGACTCACAGATTCCCAAACACGTGTAATACTTTGCTAGTACAAGGGGCAACTGAGGCTGCATCTACACTGCAACTGCTTATGGGCAACTGAGGCTGCATCTACACTGTCATATAATGCAGTTTGAAACTGCATTACATGGTCAGTATATTAGACTCATATAATGCAGTTTAGTACCATTAAACTGCATTATATGGCAGTGTAGATGGGGCCTAATAGCTACCTCATATTAGATCTTGAGCAGAACCAAAGCCTGAACAATTATCCTATCTTCAAACTATAGCTCTCAGAATCAGAAGCAGATATTCTAGAGATTATTATGTAAAATGTAGTGAGATATTCTTGTGGTTATAGTGCAAAGTTTCCAAGGCCTGCCCATACACTTTGTTTATGTATTTTACTACCTTCAAGTCACTTGTAGATTTATGGTGGCTTCAGAATTTACTAAGATTTTCAAGGGATATTCAAATATGGTTTGCCATTTCCTTGCTCTGAAATATAGCCTACAACATTTGGTATTCATTGGCAGTGTCCCATCCAGGTAGTAACCAGAGCTAATACTGCTTATCTTCCAAGATCATATGTGATCTGGTGCCTTTAGAGCAGTGGTATCAAATTTATGGCCCTCCAGGTATTTTGGACTTCAGCTCCCAGAATTCCTGGCCATTGGACAAGCTGGCTAGGGCTTCTGAGAGTATCCAACCCACTTCCAGCCTACAAATAAAAATTGCTAAAATTCTCTGACACTTTCTCATAAGCTGAGCCAGAGAACCAAACTGCACACTAATTTGCAAACATACAGTATGCAGCTATGTTTTTTGTTTTGCTTTTTCAAAAGTGTGTATAAATGTCCCAATTCAGATCTGGACTCTAGCTAGCAAAGGAGGGACCTTTAAACCGTTGCCTTTCTCCCAGTGTGACCCAGGACTGCATATGAGGGACACATTTGCTTTTGAATAAGGAACATATGATGATGATGATGATAATAATAATAATAATAATAATAATAATAATAATAATAATAATAATAATAATAATAATAATTTTATTTTTATACCCTGCCCCATTTCCCCAAGGGGACTCGGGGCGGCTTACATGGGGCCAAGCCCAGGCAACAAGCAATATAAAACTCAACAATAAAGCAAATAAAATCACATATACCAATAAACAGTAAGCACACTTTGATAAAATCCTAGGTTGGCTCCTAAAAGAGGTAGTGGGCCAGAAAAGTGCAAACAGTTTTGTACGGTACAAATTAAGAAAGAGGTACCAGGGACTATTGTCCCATTAAGGTGCTGGGGGAGGCATACACCTAAAGACTATGTATGGCTAAAGAGTAAAAATGCTATAAAAATAGAATAGACAAACAGGGCAATCCCAAACTAAGAATATATATATATATATATATATATATATATATAGAGAGAGAGAGAGAGAGAGAGAGAGAGAGAGAGAGAGAGAGAGAGAGAGAGAGAGAGAGAGAGAGAGAGAGAGTTGCATGTACAAAAGGCAATACATAGTTTGGCAGAGAGGCAATTTTTATTTATTTCATGTCAAAAGCATTGCATAAATAAGTATAAATCTGATAAAAAATAGAACAGCAAAAACAGAACAAAAACAGGCAACAGCAACCACAGTGTCTGTAGCTTTCAAAATTCTTCCTCTTTACATGAGATAGGGCATTGTGGGCAAGCATACAGATGCTGAGCTGTTTGTTGCTCCACAGTCGCACAAGGTGGAGGATTCTTTTAGATAGTGCCATTTAGCCAGGTTGCCTTTTGATCTGCCCACGCCGCTTCTGAGTCTGTTCAGGGACTTCCAAGTTGCCCATTCTTGGTTTGCCCCTGGAGGAGGACCCTTGTGGGGAGGGGGGCATCCATTTGGGATTTCCTGGTTTAGCTGCCCAGAGGAATATTCTTACTGTTGCAGGGGGAACATTAAGAGGAGTGTTGGTTCTCATGAAGCTTTTCCTTGAGTCTACTGGGAGGAGGCTGATAGCCATGCAGAGGATGGCTTTCACAGTGTTCAACCTTATTTCTCTCACAGTTAGCAGCAACTCCCCACCTCACATCAGAGACACAAATTGCATTGTACAGTACAAGGAAGACTTTGGCAGAACTTTTCACTTATGAAAAACTTCAAATTTGGCATCATCCAAGATAAAGGAGAATACATGCAAGATTATATATAGATGGTACTTAGCATCTCAAAAGATCAATTACGCTATGTAGCACTATTTTTGTTCCTGGGTTATAAATGTCATTTCCTAATTGGTCCTATCATAAAAACCTGGAAAAGGTTTATGAATAATAATGCAGCACATTTTGCTATAGTTTCAGAATGAATATCTCATAGAGTCTCAACCAATTCAACATAGTTTGTGGCAGCCACAAAAACAAAGTTTCTGGAATATAACAACTGCTTTCACAGTAAGTACCACACAATTAAACAGAAAATAACACTTTCAAACCAGGAACAGATTTTTTAAAAAATGTGTTACATGGTGTTATGCAATTAAAAATATGGTGGAAAAACCTGTAATGAATTGGTTGCATTTTAAAAAACATTGGGCAGGGCTTTTGCTTTGGTGAACTGATACATGGCTTCTCTTTCTCCCAAATATATCTTCACAACATATCTGAAAGAGAAAATCCTCTCTGTCTCCTAGTTGACTAGGGACTAAACCCAGATGTTCAAAGTCTCAATCCAACATTTTATCAATTTACTAGAATGACTAGGCTGTCAGGCTCACTTCAAAGGACCAGTCTGAACGCAGATCAAAGATAGCTGCTCTCAAATCCAATCTTTATTGAAGAATACATGACTTTGGAAAAGTCGAGAATGACCTAATGTTTACATACATTCAATTTTATCACTTCTGATGCAACGTAATAGTACACGCAAATATCATCATCAAACCCCACCCTCTGGATCACATTACTACCATTCCCACACACTACATCAATTATAATTGTTTATACTTTCAACCCTGAGTTCCCAGGCTCATTTTATCTTCTCCCGCCAGGTGCTTGCAGGGTTGTTTTATGTTATGAAGCCAGATTCAGGGCTTGGAAATCCAGCCCTGGGATTTGGCTCCATGACATGGCGCCCTCGTTTTCTTCGTCCTCCTCTCCGGTTCTTCTTTCATCATAGTCCTGAAACAAATCAAACAATAACTCTATGTGTCCATTTTGTCCAAAGTCCCCATATACTTTTTCAGTAAGCTGCGATGGAATACTGGGTGTATTTTCCCTAAACTTTTTGGCAATGCCAACTGGAAAGTTACTTCATTGATAACACCCTGTATTCTGAATGGTCCAATATATTTGGGGCCCAATTTTCTCGAAGGTAGCCCCAATTTGATGTTTTGGGTACTTAACCATACTAGATCTCCTTTATCCAATTTATCGCCTTCCACCCTCTTTCTGTCTGCGAACGCTTTATACTTTTTGTGCGCTTCCTTTAAGGATGCAGTCACTTGACTCCAGCATTCTAGCATTTGTGTTTTCCATTTTCCTGCCTCTGTTTCCTCATTCTCTGTCCATCTTGGCAACTGGGGCAAAGGCTGTATTTCATACCCGTAAACTACTTCAAAGGGGGTTTTATTTGTTGCTGAATGTATAGTCGAATTAAAAGCTAGTTCTGCAAAAGCCAACCATCTAGACCAGTCATTTTGTCTCATGTTAGAGTACATTCGAAGGAACTGCCCAAGTGTCTGCTGAGTACGTTCTACTGCCCCGTTTGTCATGGGGTGAAAAGCAGAACTTAGACTCCTTTCTGCTCCTAGCATTTCCAAGAATTTTTCCCAAAATTTTGCTGTGAATTGTACTCCTCTGTCACTGACCACTCTACTGGGACATCCATGCAGTTTGTAAATATGGTTTATGTACAATTCAGCTAGTTTCTCGGCCGATGGTAGTTTCGTCAGTGCTATAAAGTGGGCCTGTTTAGAAAACAGGTCTAATACTGTCCAAATATAACGATGTCCTTTGCTAACCGGCAGTTCCCCCACAAAGTCCATAGCTACACATTCCCAAGGTCTGGTAGGTTCCGCTACTGTTTGTAATAATCCCATAGGCTTCCCTCCTCTCGATTTATTTCTGGCACAATCATCACATTGAACAACATGATTCTTTATGTCCTTCCTCATTCCTGGCCACCAACAATGTTTTGCTATTGCCTTCGTTGTTTTTGTAATTCCTGTATGACCAGCGCTCTGGTTATTGTGAAAACGATGCAAAATCTTAATCCTTAATATTGCTGGAATATACAGTTTCTTGTTAACAAACCAAAATCCTCCCTTCTGCTCCCCCTTTTCTGCGTTGGATGCGATCCACTGATCTCCTTCATAAGACTGTTTCAGTTCATTTCCCCAATTATCTTCCCCGTCGAGTTCAACAATAGCCGTGTTCTCCTTTTGGGTTTGCGCTCTTGTCCTGACAGCTAAGCCCCATTGTTTATCAGAGAATATTGTCCCCTCTTTTGCTGTGGTTATGCCTACGTGTTGAGGCATGCGTGAAAGAGCATCTGCCAAGACATTCTGCTTCCCTTGAAAAAATTTTAATTGGAAATCGAACCTGCTGAAGTATTGCGCCCATCTAATTTGTTTGGGGGACAATTTTCGAGGAGACTTTAAATACTGGAGGTTCTTATGGTCAGACCAAATTTCAAATGGGATTCCGCTTCCTTCGAGGAAGTGTCGCCAGCATTCTAAGGCTTTTAATATGGCTAATGCCTCTTTTTCCCATATTGGCCAACATTTTTCAGTTTCGTTGAACTTCCGGGACAAATATCCACAGGGTTTTAAGTTCCCATTTTGATCTTTTTGCAATAGTACTGCCCCGTACGCACAGTCTGAGGCATCGCAATGGATTATGAAAGGGCTTCTGATATCGGGATGTTTTAGGATGGGTCCTTCTGTGAAGCATTCTTTTAGGGTTTCAAATGCCTTTTGGCATTCTGGCGTCCAACTCAGTTTGGCGCCAGGAGCTTTTACTTTTGCTGTCTCCCCTTTCCCTTTTGTTTTTAAAAGTTCAGTAAGGGGTGCGGTTATTTGCGCGAAGCCTTTTATGAAGGATCTATAAAAATTTGCAAACCCCAGAAATGATTGCAATTGCCTCCTTGTTTGAGGCACTCCCCATTCTTTTACATCTGACACTTTAGCTGGATCCATAGCTAACCCTTCTGGAGATATCCGATACCCCAGAAAGTCAATTTGAGTTTTATTAAATTCACATTTGGACAGTTTTGCGTACAGCTTTGCTTCTCTTAGTCTCTGCAACACTTCCCGGACCAATTTCACGTGCTTTTCCTTATCTTCGCTCACAATCAAGATATCATCAAGGAATATGAATACCCCTCTGTACAACAATGGGTGTAGTATTTCATTTATAAGCTGCATAAAGCAACCGCCTCCGTTTTTTAGTCCGAAAGGCAAAATTTTATATTCAAAATGGCCGAATGCGCAGGAAAATGCAGTTTTCCAAGTATCCTCCGGTTTGATTCTTAATTTATGATATGCTTCAATTAAATCCAGTTTAGTAAATATGCTCCCTTTCTTCAATACGGTAATTAAATCCTTTACTAAGGGCATAGGGTATTTATTGTCCTTAGTAATTGCATTTAAATTTCGATAATCAATGCACAATCTTAGGGAGTTGTCTTTCTTTCTCCTAAATAACACTGGGGCCCCGAGAGGAGAATTGGATGGCTTAATGAAGCCTCGCGCCAGGTTTTTATCAATATATTTCCTCAATTCCTCCTTCTCCTGCACAGACATGGGATACACTTTTGGTTTTGGTAAGTTTGCTCCTGGGGTTATTTCAATTTCTACTTCTATATTCCTTTTGGGAGGTAATTTACTTGCTTCTTTCTGATTGAACACATCCACAAAGTCTCTGTATTCAGGTGGCAATAGCTGTGGGTCTATTTCACCTGCTTCATCTCCCTCGTCCTCCTCTTCTGCAATTTTGCTTATCTCCCATTGCGTCTGCTGTTCTTTAAATGCTAGGCTCTTTCCTCTCCAATCTACTTCAGGATTAGCCTGTTCGAGCCATGGTATCCCTAATATTACGTGGTATGTGGCAATAGGGGCTATCACAAAGGATATTCTTCCTTCCCATTTGCCTATTTTACATGGGACCCCCCGTATTTCCTTTGTAGATACTTCCCCAGCAGCAACTGATCCATCTAGCTGCGAAAATGCAATTGGGGAGTCAAGCGCCATCTGCTGGCACTTCAGCGCTCCTGCTAGTTCCGGAGTTATAATGTTCCTAGAACAACCACAATCCACGAATGCCTTGCAGGTGGCCCGATTCTCTAGCCCCGAGATGCAGATTGGCACTACTATCATGCGTTTGTCCCGACTCACCAGTTTTTCCGAAGATTCTGGGGCTTGCACCTCCTCCTCCGCACGCCTCCCGGTTGCTGGCTTGGGTTTTGAGGGTTTTGGCGGCTCCCCCTTCCGTGCCCAACAATCTGCTGCTCGATGGCCCGTCTTCCCACACACAAAGCATCCCGGTTTAGGTTTGTTGTCGTCTCCTCTGGAGGGAATCCCCGGCCTCCCTCCGGACCTTTCCTGCTTCCTCGTTTCTCCTCGGCCTCTTGCCACCGGTCTTTGCTGGCTGCCGCTGCTCCTGAAGCGCTTCACTTGGGCCAGGGTGGACTCAACGCGCCCCGCTAGTTGAATCCATCCCTGGAGCGTTTCGGGGTCATCTCTGTGCGCTGCCCAGCTGAAAACCTCGGGGCGTAGTCCCTCTTTAAATATTTCCACTTTGGTCACTTCAGACCACTCTGGTACCCTTTCCGCGAGGTGGAGGAATTCCTCTGCGTACTCGGGCACCGTTTTGTCCCTCTGCTTTATTCCTTTAAGCTGGTCTCGAGCCCTCAATTGCTCTAGCCGGTCTCTGAACCGGTTTTCCAGTGCGGCGAGGAAGCGGGGCACTGACCTCAGGCATGGGTCGCGTCTGGCATGTAGTTGCACATACCAGCTTGCAGCTCCTCTCTTTAGTGTGTTGCCGATGGCTCGAACCCTGCTTGCTTCGGAGGGGAATGTGTGTGCGTTGTCTTCCATGTATCCTCTGATGCTAATTAGAAAAAAGTTCAATTCAGCTGATTCCCCTCCGTATTCTAGTTTGAGATCTTCCCTCCTTGGCATCCATTCTGCGGCCCGTTGGTGCTGTCTGGGAGGCATGGGGAAGGGTTGCATCGGGTTTCCTTGGACGGCCCCTCTGAACACGCCGCGCCCCACTCCGGTGGTCATTCTGCGCGGCTCCCGAAATTCTGCCGCCGCTGTCGGCCCTTCCACCCATCCGCATACGGGCCTCGCTGTAGCCCCCGCATCTCGTCCTCCCTCGTCGTACAGCACATTCTCCTCCTCTTCCTGGATCTCCTGCTCCTCTCCGCCTTCGTCTGCTAATCCACTGGACCCGATCCCTGGCCCCAGTGGTCTTTCCACCCCGACGCCCATTCGGGGGGTTGGGAGCTCTGTTGGAGATGGCGGCCTCAGAGTTCCCAGAGCTCGCTGGCGCTCCACTTCGCGTGCCATTCTGTCTCGGAACTCCAGCTCCTGCCAATATTCCTCATCTCCCTCGCCCCTCGCCGCCACGGGACTCTGCGTTGATGCTCGCTGGCCCCTCTGGCTCCAATCTCCTTCTTTACTTGGCTCTCTCTCGGCGCCATATCGGATGGGATCCTTTTGGAGATTCTCTTCCAATAGTGGCACCAACCTCCCCACGGTTTCCGACAGCCTGGATAAATTTGTTTCCAGGATGGATAACCGCAGGGAGGTTGGTGGGATTTGGCTCCATGACACTAGGCTATATTGGTTCTCAGTTCTATGCTTGGTAGTATCCTATAATTTTAAAAATACCGCAAAGCACACAATGAAACAACAGATGAAGTCCATTTGATAGAGACTTCTAATAACCATAATTTTGAGTAGAAAAGCTGGCATTTAAGCTCTATGGATAATTGCAGTGGACCTATCTATCTTTAGCTTTCATTCATTCAGATTGGTGTTAAACTCTATTTGGTCCTATGTGATATATTTTTAGTAACAGTATTCATATCTTTGCTCACTGAAAACCGATTATCTTTTTTAAATGGGTAGTTATGTCTTATGTTCTTAAGCATTTATATTGCTGTTCAGGATCTCAGTGGGCATTGCATAGCCTGTTGTGCAAGTCCATACACAGGCAGTCCCCGAGTCACAAACAAGATAGGTTCTGTAGGTTTGTTCATAAGTTGAATGTGTACGTAAGTTGAAACAGGTACATTTTAAAGTATAACTCCAGCCATATATATGTGTGTGTGCGTGTGCATATGCAGTTTGGATAGCATCAGAAAGGTTTAATAACCCCGTGGAGTTTGTTTTGCTCTCTGTGTCCCTGTTCAGAAAATTTCATGTCACTTTCTGTCCCTGTGATAATTGGATTTTGAAAAATTTGGCTTGTTGTGGAAACAAGGATTGGTGATAAAGCTTCAGTTGAGGCAGCTTTCTCCCATGATAATAACTCTTCCAGGAGTGAATTTCCCTTCCGAGGAGAAGATTTATCTCACTTCCTGTTGTCTTACTCTTGTTCTTTACTATGAGTTGCTTGTAAGTTGGATGTTGTTAACTCGGGGACTGCCTATACACATGCCCTACACCCCACCATTCTGTCAGCATAAATGGATACACCAAGAAGTCATGATAGACAAACAGATACAAAAGAAACCAATGTTAACACTGAGCCAGTCCCTTCATCTGTGTAGGAGAGGCCTGGAGATGAGGAAGAAAACCAGGGTATTCCTTTTCTGCCCTATGGTTAGAGTTCCCTTTCACTGACATGACCACCTTTGGAGATAGCCAGAGGCACTTTCTGTGCGTCAGCTTCTCTCACCGTAAAGTCAGGCTGGTTCAAGGACATATTTCATCAACCAGCCTGGAGGTTTCCTGTACAATACAAATCATAGCTCTGCTTTTTCGTGTGATTATAATGTAACCAGTTTTTCCTGGTAAGCAGGAACACAAAGATCCACAGTGCCTTCTAATTTTGTCTGACAGTCCTGTTATGCCAGATAGGTACTTGAAAAAAAGTTAAAATGCCCCACTAGACAAAAAGAAATGTTTAAAATGTTCCCCTTGAAGTATTGCATCCATATTCATGAAGGGATGTTCCAAGTAGCCTTTCTTTCAAATATCTGCTGCATCGTTGATGTAGGTGAGTCATATGTTACTGGAACCTATAACTTAAAGTACTATTAGTACTTAAAGTACTATAGATCTCTGTCTTATCTCGAACCAGGATGGGGTGAGATCAAAATCCCAGTTCCTTGCAATTTCTCAGAACATCATATTATAATGTTGTAATTTCAGTTTTGTTCCTGGCAGGCACAATTCTTCATTTTCTATAGTTATCTTCTTCTTCTATGTCTCATCCATCTGAGCAGGGAGTGGAAGAGGGATGTAGACCCTCTTTACCTTCATCCAGCTGCAGAAATTTGAACAGGAGACAAAGGGTCACTAAGGGAATAACATCAAGAAATAGCTAGTGCTCCCAACCAGACACAGCATAGCATATAGCCCAAGGCAGCTCAGCTGAAGGCTGCCCTGGCTCCAGCTCCAACATATAAGACAAGGAAGATGTGCACACATGTTTATGCATTTACACAAGGAAGAAGTACACAGTACATCATGTACTCCAAAACGGACAGTAGGAGAGGCTAACATACATTCTAGCTTTCCTGATTTCATGGAGGCTGGTCCAATTACTCCTCTGCGATCCAACTTTCAAACTGCATTTTAAAACGTCCCAGTTTCTCTCTTCTCCTCCAATCTTTGTCCTAAACTTCCTTCCGAGTTCAAAATGCAAACACAGTTTGTATTCAACTAACTCAGTAGGAGTTGAGCGGGTTAAGGAGACTCAATCTTGCCCTTGCAGGTTGGCTCTGGCAAAATCAAACTGCAGCAACATCTGTTCTTCCATCATCTCCCTTCAGTTAGCTTGGCCACACTCTGATTTGCTTTGCTACATGCCTCCCAGTTTTCATCTGTGAAATGTTGGCGGGCAAAAATCTTCTTAGTCAAATAGGTTGTGGCAGAATTTATAAAAAGTGTGTGCTCTCTCATTATTATCCTACTCCTCACCCTTCACCTTTATTGTATACTGCTTTTATTCAACATTTTTAAAAGGTATTCTTTCTAGAAAATATAGTGATAGAGAATGGGCACTACAAACAGATGATTCCGGGTTCAGGGTCGTATATCAGATGACAGTGAAAGCAGATAAAAGAATCATGGAATCAGAAGGGACAACAAGGGCCATTGAGAAGAACTTGTAAATATTGCGGACAGTGCTTAGAACTTTGAACTTCTGGAAGACATAGTGAAAGTAATGCTTGAGTAAACTCTTTGGCCAAGAATTTTTTGTTAATTCTAGAGGAATGGGTGGACATTAGATTCTTAGGGAAAAAAATTGCAATATTATTTCTTACTTTTAGAATACAAGTGGCTTTTCTTGTGTCAGGACCAACTTAGGAAACTGCAAGTTGTTTCTGGTGTGAGAGAATTGGCTGTCTGCTAGGATGTTGCCCAGGGGATGCCCAGATGTTTGGTGTTTTACAATCTTGTAGGAGGTTTCTCTCATGTCCCTGGAGCTGACAGAGGGAGCTCAACCCGCTCTCCCTGGATTCGAACCGTCAACCTGTCAGTCAGCAGTCCTGCCTGCACAAGGGTTTAAACCATTGTGCCACCAGAGGCTCTATACAAGTGGCTGAGGTTCGTCCTTTTGGCAGGAAAATGCTTGGATGTCATTTCAGACTACTCTGAATGAACTAAACACATTAGCACAATTCCTAGTGGAACAGGAATGGAGAAAGAGCCAGCACAGTGTAGTGTTTGACTATGGCCTTATCAAACCACAAAAGGGGTTCCCAAAACCCATAGTCCACTGCACCTTACCCAGTTCGTTTTATCCTCTTTACTTGGGTGCCAAATCCATGTTTTTATTATGTTTATTATTTTTATATTTTAAAATGTTCATTTTAATTCTCGTGTTTTGTATATTCTGATGTTATTTTATTTTGGTTTGTTTGTTTTATCCGGGCTTGGCCCCATGTAAGCCGCCTCGAGTCCCCTCGGGGAGATGGAGGCGGGGTATAAAAATAAAGTATTATTATTATTATTATCATCATCATCATCATCATAAAGATGAATTAGGGAGCCTGTATGTACTTCGTTCCCAGTTTCATCTTTATTGTCATTAAACTCCCTGCATGGAATGCGTGATCCTGGAAAAAGTATTCAGAGGACGCCTAGAAGAGTGCATTGGGCTTGATTGAAAAATATTTTGAGCTTGTACCCTACAAGACTTGGTATATGTTCTAGAAGAAGATAGTGTAAGACTGTCCTCTAGTGGCCGATGATGAGGATAGAATGTAAACTATTTTATATATGGCAACAGTCTTGGACAGCAACGGCTCCCAAAGTGACCCATTTATGGTGGAATCAGGTGTCAAGCAGGGATGTGTTATTGTCCCTACCTTATTTTCCATCTTCATCACTATGATACTTCACCTTGTTGATGGGAAGCTTCCCACCAGTGTGGAAATCATCTATCGGACAGATGGCAAGTTATTTAACCTCAGCAGACTGAAAGCCAAATCCAAGGTCACCACAACATCTGTTATAGAACTCCAATATGCCGATGACAACGTAGTCTGTGCGCACTCAGAAGATGACCTACAAGTCACTCTAAACACCTTCGCAGAAGCATACGAGAAGTTTGGCCTCTCATTGAACATCGAGAAAACCAAAGTGCTTTTCCAACAGGCACCAGCTAATCCCTCTGCAATGCCAGGAATACAGCTTAATGGTGTAACATTAGAAAACGTTGACCATTTCCGCTACCTTGGCAGCCACCTCTCCACAAAAGTCAACATTGACACTGAAATACAACACCGCCTGAGCTTTGTGAGCGCAGCATTTTTCAGAATGAAGCAGAGACTGTTTGACGATTGGGACATCCGTAGAGATACCAAGGTGCTTGTTTTCAAAGCCATTGTCCTCCCAACCCTGCTCTACGCCTGCGAAACGTGGACGGTCTACAGACATCACACCAAACTCCTGGAGCGTTTCCATCAGCGTTGCCTCAGAAAAATCCTGCAAATCTCTTGGGAAGACAGGCAGACAAATGTCAGCGTGCTGGAAGAAGCAAAGACCACCAGCATTGAAGCGATGCTCCTACGCCATCAACTCTGCTGGACTGGCCACGTTGTCCAAATGCCCGATCATTGTCTCCCAAAGCAGTTGCTCTACTCTGAACTCAAGAACAGGAAACGTAATGTTGGTGGGCAGGAAAAGAGATTTAAAGATGGGCTTAAAGCCAACCTTAATAACTGTGGCATAGACACTGAGAACTGGGAAGCCCTGGCCCTTTAGCGCTCTAATTGGAGGTCAACTGTGACCAGCAGTGCTGCGGAGTTCGAAGGGGCACGAATGGAGGACTTAAGGGAGAAAGCCTTAAGGGAGAAAGCTCCAAGAGGAAGGAGCGTCAAGCCAACCCTGACCGGGACCACCTTCCACCTGGAAACCGATGTCCTCACTGCAGGAGAACATGCAGATTAAGAATAGGTCTCTTCAGCCACCTATGGACACACCCCCAAGACCCTATAACTGGAGGACCATCATCCTCGGCCTACGAGGGATCGCCTAAGTAAGTAAGTAAGTAAGTAATTTTATAGTGTTTTCAACACAATATTTTGGATAAATAGACCCATGAGCTTCTGGGATAGATATATTTTTGTCTATGCATACATGCAACACTTAAACGCCCCGAGTTGTGGGGGAGCTCCTGCGGCCTCCTGAGGTCCAGGGGCTTCCCGATGACTTGGCAACTGGGTGCAGCGATTTCGCGCACCACTTTGCAGGCAAAGTTGCTCAGATACGCCTTGAGCTAGACTCCAGCTCAATTGTGGTCTCAGCGGAGGTAACCGAGGTACCTGTCTGTTCGATCTTATGGGATTCTTTCCGGCTTGTTCTTCCTGATGACGTGGAGGGGATTCTTGGGTCTGTGAGGGCGACCACCTGCGCTCTGGATCCTTGTCCCTCTTGGCTGGTCAAGCTGGCCAAAGATGGGTTGTTGGATTGGTTTGTGACCATAATAAATGCTTCTTTGGTTCAGGGGTTGGTGCCATCCTACTTTAAGCAGGCGGTAGTAAAACCACTACTAAAAAAGCCTTCGCTTGACCCATCTATTTGTAACAACTACAGACCAATCTCCAACCTCCCGTTTTTGGGCAAGGTTCTGGAGCGGGTGGTTGCCACGCAGCTCCAGGAATTTCTCGATGACACTGATTTTCTGGACCGCTCGCAGTCTGGCTTCAGGCCTGGGTACAGTACCGAGACGGCTCTGGTCGCCTTGGTGGATGACCTCCGCAGGGAGCTGGACAGGGGGAGTGTGACCCTGCTGGTTCTCTTGGACATCTCAGCGGCTTTCGATACCATCGACCATGGTATCCTTCTGGGGAGGCTCGCCGGGATGGGGCTCGGTGGCACGGTTCTGCAGTGGCTCCGGTCCTTCCTGGAGGGTCGTTCCCAGATGGTGAAGCTGGGGGACACCTGCTCGGACCCCTGGCCATTGACCTGTGGGGTCCCGCAAGGGTCTATTTTATCCCCCATGCTATTTAACATCTACATGAAACCATTGGGAGAGGTCATCCGGAGTTTTGGAGGGTGTTGCCATCTCTACGCAGATGACACGCAAATCCACTACTCATTTCCATCTAACTCCAAGGAAGCCCCTCGGATTCTGAACCAGTGCCTGGCCGCTGTGGCGGACTGGATGAGGAGGAACAAGCTGAGGATCAATCCTGACAAGACAGAGGCCCTCCTGGTCAGTCGCCCATCTGATCGGGGTATTGGGTGGCAACCTGTGCTGGACGGGGTTGCACTCCCCCTGAAATCACAGGTCCGCAGTTTGGGGGTCCTCCTGGATTCAGCGTTGACGCTTGAGGCTCAGGTGTCGGCGGTGGCCGGGAGGGCTTTCGCACAACTCAAACTTGTGCGCCAACTGCGACCATACCTCGTGAAGTCTGACTTGACCACGGTGGTGCATGCCTTAGTTACCTCTAGACTGGACTACTGTAATGCGCTCTACGTGGGGCTTCCCTTGAAGACGGCCCGGAAACTACAATTGGTCCAGCGCTCGGCAGCCAGATTAATAACAGGGGCGAGCTACAGGGAACGATCTACTCCCCTGTTTAAAGAGCTCCACTGGCTGCCGTTCACTTTCCGGTCCCAATTCAAGGTGCAGACCATCATCTATAAAGCCCTAAACGGTTTGGGACCCACCTACCTTAGGGACCGTATCTCCTACCATAAACCTGCTCGTTCCCTTCGTTCATCCGGGGAGGCCTTCCTTTCGCCACTGCCTCTGTCCCAGGCCCGTCTTGTGGGAACGAGGGAGAGGGCTTTTTCTGCTGTGGCCCCCCGACTGTGGAATTCATTGCCCACTGAGATTAGGCAAGCCCCCACCTTGTTAGCCTTTAAGAAAGATCTAAAAACATGGCTTTTCCGATGTGCCTTTGGGGAGTAAATGTAATATATTGCTCTGGCCATTCCCCTTGGTTTTTATCCTTTAGACTGCTCCACCATTTTATTTCCCTGTTTCCCCCTATTCCTATGTCTCTCTCTCCCGAGTTTTTAATTAAGTGTTCATGTGGCCCGCCCTGTTTTTTACTGTTTTCTCTGATTTGTGCTGTAATGTATATGATTATTTTTGCACTGTTATATTGTGTTATGATATGTTGTTTTATTTTGTTATATTGTATGGTGTCTGGGCATGGCCCCATGTAAGCCGCCCCGAGTCCCCGTTGGGGAGATGGTGGCGGGGTATAAATAAAGTTTTATTATTATTATTATTATTAAATGTAGAACATGCCGACCCAGAATTTCTGCAAAGAGTCTTCTTAATTTGATCTCACTGCATTGCTGCTAATGCTGTATTATATGACCACAACCCATGGTTTCGTTTACATACATCCAACAAAATATATCCTCTCTGGGAACTTTTCAGTTCCTTTGGGACTATTTTATGACAACTTCCAGCAGAAGTCATTTCAATAGGATTTCCTATTAGCATTTCTTGTTTCCATTGTAAGTTTTGGAACATATCCCAAAGGATACTGGGTTGTATGGTAGTTTCTTTGAAGAAACTACAATAGAGAAATAAGTGCCATGGACATTCTAGTCTGGTTAAAAAATCAAAATGGAACTAAATAAAATTCCACATATATATTTCCACAAAGGAGGGGATGTTTGCAGATGCCATGTAGAAGATAGTCTTTAGACAGCTTTTATAAAACTTTATTTTGACTTTGGGAATTACACTGTAGGCAAGGCACAACATTGTTTTTTATTTTAAAGTATTTGTATTAAATTATTTTCAACAAGATATAAAATGTACACACATGGGGGGTTTAAAATTATTTTCTGATGCAGGTTATGATCCTAATTTTAAAGCAGTTCAAACTGAATCCTGACAAATTACTATACATAGTTCACATTGAACTGCATTCTGTACAAATGAACTCCCGAGGACTGAGCAGAAAAGATAACAGGGTTGTTGTATGTCTTTCGGGCTGTGTGGCCATGTTCCAGAAGCATTCTCTCCTGACGTTTCGCCCACATCTATGGCAGGCATCCTCAGAGGTTGTGAGGTATGGAGAAAACTAAGCAAAGAGGTTAATATTAACCTCTTTGCTTAGTTTTCTCCATACCTCACAACCTCTGAGGATGCCTGCCATAGATGTGGGCGAAACGTCAGGAGAGAATGCTTCTGGAACATGGCCACACAGCCCGAAAGACATACAACAACCCTGTGATCCCGGCCATGAAAGCCTTCGACAACACATTGAAAAGATAACAGTTCTGTGCATTTGCAACACAAAGGAACAGCACTGATTCACGAATGTTTGTGCTATCAAAGACCCTCCTGCAAATCCAAAATGCTTTCCTTCAAAAAAACCTATTTAATTAATAATTATTTTAGTAGTTCACAATTACCCTTTCAACGCAAGATAAGCACAACTACTGTAATAAACACACAAGCAACATTATAGAATAAGGCGGAGGTAGCAAAGAGGCATGGTTTATATACTTGCTCATGCAATTACCAGCAGGTGGAGATATGTGCCGTTAAATAACAGAGTTCAGGCACCTTCTGAAGCAGACTTTGTTACTTAAATACCTGTCTACAGAAAATCTTGCTGATGAACAGAGATGTTTTGTTTTCTGGTTTGAGACTGCTTCCTTGAGAATTTCATCTTCAATAAAGTGTTGCTTGGCAACATGAAAAACAGAAATGTTCTCAGTTTATATATGTGGCAGACAAAATCACTTTGGAAGTATAATTGATTCACTTAGTAATCTGTGTAGGATGTTAAAATTCAGGTGAAAGAAAAATGGAAGATAAAATTGAAAAGACACTCTGCTTACTTTCACCTTGATCTTGAATAAACTTCCTCAAGGAAACTGCCTCTGGAGTGCAGCTCCTAAAGCACTAGAATGTGTTAAATAACATGTGTCTGGATGGGGAAGGTACATTCCAAATGCCTTTCTACATTGAAAGATCTAGTGCAGCTGAGTCTCTATTTTTTCATTCAAAGTAAACATGTGAGAGTCCAGTTCAGACTTGCATCACCATCAGGGGCGTTTCAACCGCCAGGCCAACTAGGCACTTGCCTGTGGCACCATGTTCTCGAAGGGTGCAGTTGAGGTGCTCCCGGGTGCATGTGCATGCATGCGCGCCTGCATGTTGAGGTGCACACGGGAGCACCTCAACTTCGCCTTAGAACATGGCACCACCTTCCGGCCGGCCTGGGCATTCCGGGTGACAATAGGCAGAAGGAAGTGCCAGTTGAAGCGGGTGGAGAGTGCGCACACCCTGCGTGCCGGCGTGTGCATTCTCCATCCGCTTCAATCGATGGAAGGAAGTGCCGATTGAAGCAGGTGGAGAGCGCGCGCACGTTGGCACGCAGGGCGAGTGCATGGCAGCACGCAGGGTGGATGCACGGCCGCCCGCAGGGCGGGCGCACACTGGCATGGGCCAGCCCTGCATGCCGGTGTGCACGCTCTCCACCCGCCCCAACCGGCACTTCCTTCCATCGATTGAAGTGGATGGAGAATGCACACGCCGGCACGCAGGGTGTGCGCACTCTCCACCCGCTTCAACTGGCACTTCCTTCTGCCTATTGAAGCGGGTGGAGAGTGCACACGCCGGCATGGTGTGGGCCCGCCCTGCATGCCGGTGTGCCAGAAGGAAGCACCGGCGGCGTGCGCGCTCTCCAGGAGGCTGTCGCGGCCTCGTCTGCCACCGCCGCCTCCTCCTCCTCCTCCACCTCCTCCACTGAAGTCTGTAGGACAGAAGGCAAGTGGGATTTTTTATTTGTGTGAATGTGGCAAGGGTTTTTTTTGAGAGCTATTGGTTGGGGGGGGGGCAAAAATTGGGGGGGCAGAATAAATCTGTTTGCTTACTCTTCAAAATCACCTAGGGATGGCTCTGATCACCATGCACAAGTAAGGGAAGCTTAAACCACCCTCCAACCTATACCCTGTCAATTCACCTGCTCCCTGTGAATATCATCTCTCTCCCACACAGGATCGTAGCCAGGATTTTGATTCGGGGGGGGGGGGGGGCTGAGTCTGAGTGAGAGAGGATCTACCGTAGCAAACCTTTTGTATCGTTACCCCAATACCCCCATGCATATGGGATATATTGAGCATGGTAATCAGATCATGATATGAATAAACATAACAGTTTAAATAATAAATGTTATTTATTTACTTTCATTAACAAAATGTTTAAAATACTTTTGGACTTATTTTTTACTTTACAGCCACAGTTTTCTTTTCTTCTCACCGGCCATTTTATCAATTTTTCTGGTTTGATAGTGATGTCCCAAGGGATGGAAATCATTGCTAGTCCACTAAGTATCTGGTCTGTCATTAAACTTCTAGATACACTTTCCACTCTCTCCATGGTTGAAAACGATCTTTCCATGCTGCATGTTGTTTCTGGTAGAGTAGCTAACACAGTCAAAATGAAATTTATTGACTGATAGTAGGTTTTGTCACACAGTTCCAACACTTTAAGTACCAGGGGCACCGAAAACTAAAGAGAGTGCGCTGAGGGCCCAGGCACGGACAAGGATGCCACTGTGCCACGTACCAGTAAGGCCTTCTCGTGGACCACCCTGAGAATTTTGGGGGGGGCTGAAGCCCCTCAAGCCCCCCCCCTCCCTGGTTACATGCCTTCCCCCACATAAATTATAGGAAAGGTTCCCAATCTTTCATTAACTTATCAATTGATTTTGATCTCATTAGCAGGATTTTGGAGTTTCAAGTGTTCTCAATGTAGCCCTCCCCATTCTGCCAGTCACTTATTTCACCACTTAGTCATGCAAGGGGGAGTAGCTGAAAGTGATATGCAATACCAAGGTGTCTATTTTTTTCTTGGCCAGGACTTTGCTCCATACTGTGCACCAGGATGGATCTTATAAAGCTGGGCTGTAATATTGTGAGGAACATTCCATATGAAGGTCACCATAAGTTGATAGGAAACTTGAAGTCACACACTCATATAGATATGGAATGGCTTCAAGTTGATAGCACCCATTTTAAGCATATCATAGAATCATAGAATAGTAGAGTTGGAAGAGACCTCATGGGCCATCCAGTCCAACCCCCTGCCAAGAAGCAGGAAATCACATTCATAGCACCCCCGACAGATGGCCATCCAGCCTCTGCTTAAAAGCCTCCAAAGAAGGAGCCTCTACCACAGTCCGGGGGAGAGAGTTCCACTGCCGAACAGCCCTCACTGTGAGGAAGTTCTTCCTAATGTTCAGGTGGAATCTCCTTTCCTGTAGTTTGAAGCCATTGTTCCGTGTCCTAGTCTGCAGGGCAGCAGAAAACAAGCTTGCTCCCTCCTCCCTATGACTTCCCCTCACATATTTGTACATGGCTATCATGTCTCCTCTCAGCCTTCTCTTCTGCAGGCTAAACATGCCCAGTTCTTTAAGCCTCTCCTCATAGGGCTTGTTCTCCAGACCTCTGATCATTTTAGTTGCCCTCCTCTGGACGCTTTCCAGCTTGTCAACATCTCCCTTCAACTACAGTGCCCAGAATTGGACACAGTATTCCAGGTGTGGTCTGACCAAGGCAGAATAGAGGGGGAGCATGACTTCCCTGGATCTAGACGCTATTCCCCTATTGATGCAGGCCAGAATCCCGTTGGCTTTCTTAGCAGCCGCATCACATTGCTGGCTCATGTTTAACTTGTTGTCCACAAGGACTCCAAGATCTTTTTCACATGTACTGCTGTCTAGCCAGGTGTCCCCCATTCTGTATCTTTGCATTCCATTTTTTCTGCCGAAGTGAAGTATCCTGCATTTGTCCCTGTTGAACTTCATTTTGTTAGTTTCGGCCCATCTCTCTAGTCTGTCAAGATCGTTTTGAATTCTGCTCCTGTCTTCTGGAGTGTTGGCTATCCCTCCCAGTTTGGTGTCGTCTGCAAACTTGATGATTGTGCCTTCTAACCCTTCGTCTAAGTCATTAATAAAGATATTGAACAGAACCGGGCCCAGGACAGAACCCTGCGGCACTCCACTCGTGACTTCTTTCCAAGATGAGAACGACGCATTGGTGAGCACCCTTTGGGTTCGTTCGCTTAGCCAATTACAGATCCACCTAACTGTAGTTTTGTCTAGCCCACATTTTACTAGTTTGTTTGCCAGAAGGTCGTGGGGGACTTTGTCGAAGGCCTTACTGAAATCCAGGTACTCTACATCCACGGCATTCCCTGTATCGACCCAACTCGTAACTCTGTCGAAAAAAGAGATCAGATTAGTCTGGCATGACTTGTTTTTGGTAAATCCGTGTTGACTATTAGCAATGACTGCCTGTATATTTTTACTATATACAGTAGAGTCTCACTTATCCAAGCAAAGCGGGCTGGCAGAACCTTGGATAAGCGAATATCTTGGATAATAAGGAGGGATTAAGGAAAAGCCTATTAAATATCAAATTAGGTTATGATTTTACAAATTAAGCACCAAAACATCATGTTATACAACAAATTTGACAGAAAAGGTAGTTTAATACGCAGTAATGCTATGTTGTAATTACTGTATTTGTGAATTTAGCACCAAAATATCACGATATATTGAAAACATTGACGACAAAAATGGCTTGGATTATCCAGAGGCTTGGATAAGTGAGACTCTACTGTAGTTGGTGTATTATTTTAAGATTTTAAAGTGTTTTCACCACTGTATGTCACATATTTCACACACTGTGAAGAGTTCCAGTCTAATTTATCAAAACAAAATTGGCTAATTAAAAGAGCCAATATCACATATTATAGTTTTGTATCATGAGCTGTAATACAGCTTGGTTCAAAATTATCTGAAATACTATATCTACTTATACAAGCTGTTCCCAACCTTTTCAAAGTCGCAAGCCCATAGAGGCAAAGTGACCCGCGACCCCGATACATTAAATTTAATAGAGTAAATGAAAACAAATGAAAAATATATTTTTCAGTATAATAGAATTTGAAATAATGTTAACTTCTGATATATGTAATGCCATAGTCCCCTAGCATCCTGACAGGTTTGTTTATAGTAGATTTTAGAATTCTGCAAGATGAACCCAGGACATCCACCCAGGACACACCTTTTTAACCTGTGTTTTTCAGCCAATGATGCAATTTAGCTTGCATTTTCAGCAAGCATCATCTAGCCACCCCTCCCCTCCCTTTTATCCCAGTTTCTCACAATGCACTAAGGGATCAGCAGCACTGAAAATGTGTAAAGAGGAAATTCTGAATTTTAAACCCATCATTTGAGATCAAGGATTAACTGAAGAATGAAGCATTTCAGAGCAGTGTTTGGCTCTTATATTTATTCCAAGAGAATTGGACTGCAAAACATCATTATTCTATGTATCCGGGTACAAAGTATGTTTACAATGCAATTCTAATTTTTGAATGACAGTGTCAGATTGGAAATGTCCTCCTCTACAGCAGATGGCTAATGAGTCATTAGCAGCTTTCTATTTTGCAGACACCTTGTTGTGCCTTGTGACGTGCTGTCGGCCAGATTGTGTGGGATGATTCAGAAGGAGAGAGCAGAACCTAATAGTCCTTTCTTATGATGGAGCTATCAGCCTTCTCATTCACTTTCACCCTTCAATTCTAAAGGATCCATAGATATCTTCATACAAAAACATGCAGCAGTCAGTGGAGATATGGAGGTGAGAGCAAGCTTTTGGAAGCAGACTCTCCCCCGACACTTCCTTCATATTGATATTGTTCTTAGATTTGTCTGCACAAGCATTTGCAGACACTTTCCCACAGTGCATTTATATTGTTGGAACATCAGGGATGATTTGTACCAAAGAAGGTTAAAACAGTGTGTTGTCAAAGGCTTTCATTGTCGGAATCACTGGGTTGCTGTGAGTATGACTATGTTCCAGAAGTATTCTGACGTTTCACCCACATCTATGGCAGACATCCTCAGAGGTTGTGAGGTAGGTTAAAACAGCCATAAGTACTGTAGGAAACAACTTTACACAGTTATAGCAATTTGATATCACTTTCATTGCCAGGGTTCATTTCTAAATCCTAGAATTTGCTATTTGTTAAGAGACTGAGGATGCATCTACAATGTAGAAAGCAGCTTGACACCACTTTGACTGTTATGGCTCAATGGTATGGAATTAGGAGAGTTGTGGTTTTACAAGGTCTTTAGCCTTCTCTGCCAAAGAGTGCTGGTGCCTCACCAAACTATGATCCCAGGATTCCACAGCATTGAGTCATGGGAGTTAAAGGGGTATCAAATTGCATTAATGCTGCAATGTAGATGCACTCTTAGAGTTCTGCTAGAATGCTCCAACATAATTTGCTGAACTAATAATTTCCACTACATGATTCAATCCAAATCTTCCCTCTCAAGGTACAATGGCTATAGTAATTCAAGAGAGTACACTAGAAGTCTCTGTCATTCTAAGTGCCACTTTTAACTTAAGTTTCAAACTCAGTTCCCTGAGGTAATTCAGAGTGATATACTTGTTGGCCCATTAATGTGGTTCATGAGACTCCGAAGCATCAGTTCTCCTGAGAGAAAAAGGGTGTCCTTTTTAAAATTGTACTAAAGTCTTTAAGTATTTAAAAGAAGTGCTTTCATTTCAAAGCTGGAGGAACACTATATGTTCAGGATTAGAATCAAGGTAAGGAGAAACAATATTCCAGGTATGCATTCAGCCATACACACACACACAGAAATATATGAATAAAAATGCCTCCAGTTACCATAAGGAAATAGAAGTTGGCATCCTAATTGTATTGAAGAGAAGTTAATGCCCTGGTTGTATTGAAGAGAAGGTGCACAAAGACGGGAAAGACAGGCAGTATGAGGCCACCACAAGGAAGTTGACTCAGGCGATAAGACCTTTTAACATCTCTATAATGTTTATTTATGGAGATTTATTTTATAATCCTTAAAGTCACCACAAGTTCAGTTAGTTTTATTTTATCTTAGCTGAGTCATAGCTTTTCTCATCTCTTACCAATTCACACCCCAAATTCAAGAGGGAGGGTGCTCCCTTAGTTGTTTGAGGGGAAGGCACAGAGGAAAGATTAGTTCTAGTCATTCTTCCCAACAGTTACTCTCTCACCTCTGTCATTTACCTCATCCCTTCCCTCATGTTGTTTGCCATTTTCCTCATACCCTCTGAGTGAGGTGATGTGGGGCTTCCTCCCCATGGAAAATATTCTCCACTCCCCCATTTTTAGCTGACCACTGTGGAGGCCAAAGCCCCGCCCTGTGACGGAGGGGCAGGAGAAGCCATGACAAAGTATTGCCTTCTTCTCTTCCCCTCCCACCCCCACAAAAAGAACCGGATTTCTCTGCTGGAAGTACATACCATCTAGTAATTCACAGAGGAAGACATGACCAGGTACTATTGGAGTGTGATCAAAATGGCAAAAGTTATTGATAGGTACATGCTTGAACACAATAGTATTCAGTTTTTCCTTTGTTAACATATAGCTTCTAATTGACCATATACAAAACACTCTTACTCTAATATTAAAAAATCGATACATTGTCTGTTTGTTTGCACAAAACATGCGGGGAAAATTACAACTGCATATGCTCTGGGGGTGCGTGCCGCCATTGGAGGAGTGTGAGAGAAAGAAACTAGAGCTGACGTGGTCTATCCGATGCAATTTTCTGAATCAGCACCACAAATAACCAAACTGAATCTAAAGTTGACCAAAAACTGATTCGTAACCTTTTTGGTACTAATGTTGGAGAGAGGTCCCTGGTCAAAGTGGTTATTGGCCAAAAAAGTGTTGGAAACCACTGTTCTAACTGGTTCATACCTATGTAGCTGTATATTTTATCTCTTAGAGTACACTTCTCTGTACTTCTTCATTTTAATTTGTGGTGCCAGGGCTCCCTATCTTACCACAGAAATATGCTCCTTTGAGTGTGTGTGTGCATGCATGCGCGTGCACACATGTGTTTTAGTATTGTTCAAATGGCATCTTTCCTTTGCAGCAATGGAAATATGCCAACAACAAAGAGGGAAAGAAGAAGGAGAATAGAAAAACTTTTAAAACCCTTTTCTGTACTTCTATAAATAGAAAATTTTTTTAGAGAAACTGAGATGCTTTGGAGTTACCAACATGACCTCTTAATTAATGATGCAGCAATACTCTGTATCGACCCTAGAGGTGACCATATATTGTAGAATGCATGCAGTTTGGCACCACTTCCACTACCATGGTTCATCTGCTTCAGACGCAGCACTTACCCCTTTTGTTTTTGTTGTAACTCATTGCTCTGTTTTACAGATTTGTTATGTAGGTCTGTTGCTCTTCACAGCCTTACTGCAGTATTTGCTAGTTGCTTTTTGGTAAGAAATTTCTTAAAGATACCCATCTTTTACTAAGAGTATTTATCCTGAATGGTCGCTCTGTGGTGGTAGTGAAGATCAGTCTATAAACATCTTTAAATATACTAAAATTCATTGATCAATTAAAAATAGCTCCAGTTTTTAAGCTGTCCCTTAGTGTCTGTGAGAGAGTATCTGCCAGATATCTCAATTTCACAATCTTCACATTGTAGCAAAGGAAGCTGATGAAGAAACACAGCCTACAAACTATCTACAGTTCCACTAAGAAAATCCAACAAATGTTATGTTCAGCGAAGGACAAGAGGGATCCTCTCACCTCTGCAGGAGTCTACCGTATACCATGCAGTTGTGGCCAAGTCTACATAGGGACCACCAAACGCAGTGCTCAAACACGAGTCAAAGAACATGAAAGGCACTGCAGACTAACTCAACCAGAGAACTCAGCCGTAGCAGAGCACTTGATGAGACAACCTGGACACAGTATATTATTTGAGAACACAGAAATGCTAGACTACTCTATCAACCACTATGTTAGACTACACAGAGAAGCTACTGAAATCCACAAGCATGTGGACAATTTCAACAGAAAGGAGAAAACCATGAAAATGAACAAAATCAGTATTTAAATAAAACCCTCTAAAATCAGGATAGTAAATAATGAACAAGACTCAGAAAACAGGGGAATTCCAGACATTAAACTATCAGGACCAGCTAACACCTCCCAACAAAGGTTTCCCCAGACAGAAATCAGCCAGGCCTAAAAACTGCAAGTCTTTTCAATGCTAATCAAGGTGATTAATTGCAACATTCACATTTGCCTCCAATAGAAAAGAGTTCTTTCTCCCTCCCTGGACATCATTCCACAGATATATAAGCCTCATTTCCCTAGTTTCCAATATACCTCACAACCTCTGAGGAGGCCTGTCATAAATATGAGCAAAATGTCAGGAGAGAAAGTTTCTGGAACATGGTACTACAGCCTGGAAACCTCACAGCTACCCAAATAAAATTGCATTTATGAGTGTAAGCTAAATAAAACAGTAGTTATCAGGAAAATAACAAAATAAAACAGTAGTTATCAGGAAAATCTACTATGTATGCAAAAATTAGCATATGAAATCAATTTTCAAAATACTATTCGAGATTGATTAGAATGGACTGACGATAGCATCTAAATTTTAAGTGTCTCTGACTGGGGAATTCGGTCACAGTACTGCAATAGAACATCCCTTATATTATTCCTGAAGACCCTGAGTTTCAGAGATAATTCCAGAGCTATGATTGAATCTTATAGAAAAAAGTCAGTTGCAAGAATAGTTGAACAAGGAGAAATCTTTCTGGTAAACCTGCTTGACCTTCTGCATTTGCTCAAAACTCAGTTGCTTGATGTAAGCTGAGGTGATAGCCTTGCTGGTCCGTTTCTCTGAACTATTCATTTTTCCATTTGGATAATGGAGACTCTCTGGCGCACCAATTCTCCTAAGAACATGGTCAACATCTTCAGCCAAAGTCTCCAACTTCCCCAAAATGTCATAGTGGATGTTACAGGGATCACAGAGCAAAAACATGGGCTTCCAGTGTATATCCATATCGCTTTGATTCCTTGTTACCAGATAGTTGACAAACTCCTGGAATGTTATTTTATTTGTGGAATTTATGTCCTTTCTAGAGAATACTTTGATCTCATTTGCCACTGTGATACTGTAATAGGGCTCAGAGTGCAAGAACTTGTCTCTGTAAGCAGAGACCAATCTTTCCAGAGGATGTCTGCTGAACATCACTTTAGTATAGGTGTTGAGAAGCTCCATTTGCTGTTCAGGAGGGTAAGTACTCAACCTCTTGAGAAGTTTTGTTGTGTGGATTCTCTCATGGTTTACTTCCGTTGTATCCCTGCTTAGGTTGAGTGTAAAGAGTAGAATGATTTTCTTCCAATTTGAACAACCGACTTTTGGCACTTCACAGTAAATAAATTTATGATTCTCATCGACAAAAAGCTGCCAAGCAACATTATGCTCCAATTGCCATTCTGAACTCGACGAACTATTCTTCAGGCAGGTGTTATTCAGGATGTCTCTACGATTACGTTGCTTTTTTAGCCAAATGTCTTCGAAACCTGGAATAAAGATTTTGGGGGGGAGGCATAATTAGAAGAATGACATGTTCTTTGGGCACGATGGGGACGGAAGCATAAGTGAAGTAGTAACCATATAGGCTTGTGGGGTTTTTAACATTCAATAACCCTTGGTTTTATTGTCAACATTTTAATCCTCTTCATATATGGAAATTAATGACAGCAAGACATGCAATATTTTTAAAAAATACAAATATGATCCACAGAATTAAACATGAAAAAAGTTCAAGGCTGAAATAAATTCATTGAACGTAGAACCATCCTAGAAAAACAAACTTTGTGGTACTCATTTTTATAAAGTAAGCCAGAATTCTAGAGATGTTATTGTCTGCAAATAATGTCATGGCCACTGAGTACCCACGGAATACTATAAATGACACTAGAATAATCTGACTTTATAATAGAATGTCTCTCTAGCACTTTAAAACATATTTTAATGTAGCCTTTTTTGTGGCCTTGGGAATTTTTGCAGATTATTTTATTGACTCGCTTGTCAAAAAGTGATCCAACGATCTCTTGGAAATAAGCAGTATTTGGCTTCCTATGCATAAATCATGGAGTCCCCAGTGGCACAGTAGATTAAACTGCTGAGCTGCTGAACTTGCTGACTGAAAGATTGGCGGTTCAAATCCAGGGAGCAGGGGTGAGCTCCTGCTGTTAGCCCCAGCTTCTGCCAACCTAGCAGTTCAAAAACATGCAAATGTGAGTAGATCAATAGGTACCGCTCCGGCGGGAAGGTAATGGTGCTCCATGCAGTCATGCCATCCACATGACCTTGAAGGCGTCTACAGACAACACTAGCTATTTGGTTTAGAAATGGAGATGAGCACCAACCCCCAGAGTTGGATATGCCTAGACTTAATGTCAGGGGAAAACCTTTACCTTTCCTTATGCATAAATCAGAATGACTTTCACTTTTCTAAAGTGATTTATTGACTAGAGTTTCATGATTGTCACTGGGCACTTTTTTATATGATTGCCCAAACCTTCCCTTGATTGATCAGGCTAAAAGTACAGCCATATATTTTCCCCCACCATTTTCCCTTCATTCCAGTCTTTCCTTCCCCTGAATAACACGTGTAATTGTACAAGTTCTTCATAGACACATCTTAAAATCTTGTTGTTTTAAATGTTTTAGTGGCAATTACGTAAATTTTGCTATAGCACAGTGCTAGACTCTGACCCTTACCTGTCATTTTCATCTTCCAAACAGGAAATAACCCAAGAAAAAAAGATCCAAGCAGAATAATGAAAAGGAGGAAAATGAACAATTTTTCAAGAAGGTGGTTCATGTTGTTTTCCCAAAAAACCAAGCGTGTTGGTCTTTATGAAAAATCCTAGACAATTGAAATAACAGAACCAGGCTGTTATAAATATGAATATATATATTACACAACACAAAAGAAGAATTTCATTGTATCTTAAACAACTGCCCTGTTCACATTACAGATATACATGCATACATATTGGTATAATACAGCTTGGGATGTCATCTCTTAAAAATAAGTAATTAAACTTTCTTTATTATAGGCCTAATGTAGCCTGGAGCCCCGGTGGCGAAGTGTGTTAAAGCACTGAGCTGCTGAACTTGCAGATCGAAAGGTCACAGGTTCAAATTCCGGGAGTGGAGTGAGTGCCTGCTGTTAGCTCCAGCTTCTGTCAACCTAGCAGTTCGAAAACATGCCAATGTGAGTAGATCAATAGGTACCTCTCCAGCAGGAAGGTAATGGCGCTCCATGCAGTCATGCCGACCACATGACCTTGGAGGTGTCTGTGGACAACGCCGGCTCTTTGGCTTAGAAATGGAGATGAGCACCAACCCCCAGAGTCAGACATGACTGGACTTAATGTCAGGGAAAACCTTTACCTTTTAATGTAGCCTACATTGTGTTGTCTTCTGGATCTTACAAGTAGAGATCTAAAGCATATCCATAAAGTCGAGCAACAACTACGACGTCTAGTTGCCACCAAGATCTCCCCGATGAAAAGAGAGGCACAATTGGCAATGGTAGAAGGAAGAAATGCCATTGCTATCCAGGAGGTGTTACACAGCTAAGTAGTTGTTACCGCTCCTGCTACCACCAAATATGCTAGGTAAATGGCAGCGGCAGATAGTACTAGCAGTGGTTAATTCTGCTTATGTCTTAAGGCACTCACTCCACACTGTTCCAGAACATTTTAAGCTGCTGGTGCATTCCCGCAAAAGAGAAGAAAGGAAACAGAAAACAAAGGAAGCACTTTTCCTGTCTCCATTTCTGACTAATTTTCAAAAGTAAGGAGGAGGAGCTGTGCATTTGTGGGCTATATGCAGACCTTGGGAACTTGGGAACTCCTACGCCCACCAATCTGCATTACCCCCTGTTCCAGAGAATACAAAAAAATCCAGAAAAGTTTTAGCTTGAAAAAATAGGCTAGTTTTGGCTTTAAAATGCTATTTCAGAGGGCTACCCTGAAAAAAGGGGGAGGATTTAAAAGTGTGTCCAAAAGTGACTGGAAATGATGGAGTTATCCTCATGGTGGCTCTAGTGCAGGGGTGGGGGACCTTTTTTCTGCAATGGGCCATTTGAATATGTATAGCATAATTTGCAGTCCATATACAGTATTAATTAATTAATTAATTAATAAGTTATAAAATTATGTATTGTTGTATTTTTATTAAAAAAAATATATTACAAACCAAATTGAAGTTCCAAAGACCTTGTGGCCCATGCAAATTCCTGCATGTACACAAGCTTACAGGCTTCGGTTTAGTAGGCAAAAACAAGAGTGGAAGAAGCAGAACATGCCCGCATGAGGAGAGGAACCTGGAAGCGGCTCGGGTCTGACTAGTAAACAGAACCTGGCCCACAGAAGAGTTAGCATGGCAGCTCAGAGGAGCAGCAAGACTTGGGTTAAATTGGCAGGCTGGAGCAGGCGTCCTTCCCTGTGCCAGGCCACACCAAATTTTGCGGGTCTCACAGAGCCAGCGGGCAAGACATTTCCTGCCCTCTATTGTGCCCTGCTAGAAAATTCATGTCAGAATTGTCACAGACAGAAACAGTCAACATTATAGGGGAAACGCCTGACAGGCAAAGGCATTATAATTAGAACCCTATTATTCATTGGGACAGGGAGGAGAGGGAGCAAGGATGGAAAAGCCTAGTACAAAAATTGCAACCTGCCTCCCACCTCCTACAGTGCTGCCAACAGTCTACCTTCATCCCCATGCCAACACTGAAACCACAACAAACCAGGCAAAAAAGATCCACGGATATCACAGGGCTCCTGTGGAGTGATACAGCATTCCCCTTGATCCAACATTGAAAAGAGCAGAAAGAATGCCGGAGGAGAATAGCCTGGGCTTATAAAACCTCTGGCCCTGCCCTCCCCATGTGAACTCCCTCATCAGACACACACATCAGGCAGTTTAACTCTGATCTATCCAGGGAGGCCATCAAAGGTGCCCTTTCACTCACAGTGCCACAGATGCATGGTCTTGGGTGCAAGTTATTTTACTTTCATTGCTGTTCTAATACTGCACCTTAAATTTGAATCATGTTCAAAGTTCATTTCATCTGTTCTTGAGGTTTTTTATGTGTTCTTAATTTCCTTAATCTTCATCTGAGATACAGTTTTTGCAAGGATTGTTAAAGGTACCAGATTTGAGTTATTACTTGTTTAGTATTTGGGAGCAGAAAATTGATAGGGTTTTGTGTGTTTTCTGGGCTGTATGGCCATGTTCCAGAAGTATTCTCTCCTGACATTTCGCCCACATTTATGGCAGGCATCCTCAGAGGTTGTACTTCACAACCTCTGAGGATGCCTGCCATAGATGTGGGCAAAACGTCAGGAGAGAATACTTCTGGAACATGGCCATTCAGCTAGGGAAACACACAACAACGCTGTGATTCTAGCCATGAAAGCCTTTGACAGACCAAATGATTTTGGAGTCCATATATGGCCCCTGAGTCAGAAATTCCCCACCACTTCTCTAATGATATGACATAGCTCACTGTGTTCCAAGAGGAGCTTGATATGAGCCTCCCTGCCCTGAGACCTACGCAAGGGCAAACCCAGCTATTTGCTGAACCATATGAGTGTCCCTGAATAAAGCAAAACAGCATGGGACGTTTACAAAGCAACAGAAATGTCAGAAGGAGGACATTCTTAAAATAAAAAAGTGATACAACAGATCATAAGATAATTCTGCCTGAAATGCAGGCATTTATATTCCACCATCTAAGGAAATACATTAAAAAGTATTTTTAATGTACTAAAAAGCAAAAATATACTATTCTAGGAGTAAGAACATAATTTATTACTAGCCTTAATGAAATACAGACTTATCATAAATGCACGTTATATTACTCTTCTATATCTCTCTATTAACCAAACGATGACATACTGCTTGGAAATCCTGACTATTATTATTATTATTATTACTACTACTACTACTACTACTACTACTACTACTATTATTATTATTATTATTATTTTATTTTCCAACTGTCGTACTGGAACAACAATGATTATTTAGTTTAACTTTAACAGTTTTTGGCAGTTCTTTGTTAGAGCATTTCCAATGTCAGCTGCCTCTAAGCTAGCGATTTTATTCGAAGTGTTTAATGCTAGTGCTAATGCTTTTTGCTTTTTCTTTTTAGTGTGTTTCTTTGCCAAGTACTTTTGCATTTTTATATCGCCATTTGTTCAGATTGTTATATATATAAATAAAATATGGACACTTTAGCTTTGGTTTTTGGTTTCTCTCCCCCCCCCCCTTTTTTGATCCTTTTTTAATCTCAGTTTTCCTACTTTCTATACAATCAAATGTTCTCACTCTTTCGATGTTAATTTACTCTATCTTATAAGGTAAAACTTCAATTAATTTTTTTAAAATGTCAGAAAGAGGAAAGTACCCAATACATCAGTGGTTCTCAACCTGTGGGTTCCCAGGTGCCTACAACTCTCAGAAATCCCAGCTAGTTTACCAGCTGTTAGGATTTCTGGGAGTTGAAGGACAAAACTTCTGGTGATCCATAGGTTGAGAACCACTACAATACACCAAAGTGCCTCTGACCTGTAACTGAGCTCAGATTCCTCTTTTTCTCTCATACAGCTTCATTGATACCCTTTCCAGAGCTAAGAGGAGTGTGTCATGTTTCCTCAAACTATTGTTTTTTTCTCTTCAAAAGAAACCCCTGCATCTAAAAACTATCTTCCAGCAGTTCACCCTTCCTACCAAATGATCCATCTCGCAGTCACCCTAAATCAACACAATATTATAACATTATTTATTGTTGTTATTATTATATTTATTTATACTCCACTTTATCTCTCCCACAGGAGACTCAAAGCAGCTTTATATAAAAGCATCAGCATACAAATTTAAATATACAAATATGTATAAAAACAGGATTAAAACAGGATTAAATATAAACAATATTTTTAAAATTCCCAGTTAAAAATCATTAAAACATGTTCAAAATTATTTTTAAAAACACAGCACCACGTGAACTGATCGTTAAAACCTTCTTCTTTAAAAGCCTTTCTGAATAAAAATGTTTCAGCCTGCTGCCAGAAAGACAGCAGGGAGGGGGCCATTCTGGCTTCCCTGGGCAGGGAGTCCAAGAGTCAAGGGGTGGCCACTGAGAAGGCCTGCTCTTTAATTCCCACTATCTGCTACATCCCAGACAGCAATCAGACTTTGCTCTGCGACAAACCACACTAAATAGACGACCCACAGTGGCACGACTAGGCTCTCACAACTGCAGAAACAAAACAAGATATGTTAACATCTCTTACATTTCACGGGATCAGCCTCTAGTCCTCCGGAATGAATACTCACGTATGCTTCTAGCATTTTGGAGACCTCCACAGATGCATGGTGTCTGCTTCACTGGAAGTGCAATCTTACAGATGAACCAGAAGCCACAGTTCTTATGCCTCCCGAGAACCAAAGCGAGCTCTCCCCTCCTATCAGAATACCTCTGCTATAAACACACACCTACTGGAACCTCTATTGTTGATTCAGCTAATGTTACCTGTTTCTGCTATCTTTGAAATCAGCTTTTTCCTTACTGTTGGATTTGAAGTCTCTGTTGTATGTTAAAGAATTCAGGGGTTCATTTGTAGCTGTGTTCTTGAAACAATCATACATCATCACGCAATGACGCTTTCAAATACTTAAATGCCTCTCCTCAGATTTCACACAACTGCTAATCCGCTCATTTTTCCTGCTAGCAAACTGGTTTTCTCCCATTGTCAACCCTAAAAGAGGAATTAATACCTAGAGGAAATAGTTCTCAGCCTCTGAGGAAATACTTATTTAAAGCTGCAGTTTAATCCTTTCAGAATATGGTATAAATGCCTTTAACCACAAACAAAATTAAAGGTACTTTCAATTTCCTTCTTTCAAAGTCAATTTATTTTAGAAAGACATTTGAAGGTAGCAGAACTTATTTGATGGCATGAAAAGAGCATTTTGCTTTCAATAAATACCCTTTGATAGGAAAAGAGAAGGTTCTGCTGCACAACAACATCCAAGACAGAATTGGGAAAAACTGGATAGATTATCACAATAATCTCAATAGAAAGAAAGCTATATGACCTTATAGCTCCAAGTTGATTCAGTTATTGCCATATAATAAGGAATGGAGAGTCTGTGGTTCTTCAGATGTTGTTGAAGGACAACTCTCACTGTATCTATTTTTTGCTGGCTGGGACTGATGAAATTTGGAATCCAATATATTTGGAAAACCACAGGCTCCTTTACGTACATTGTCTATGGAGTTGAACTTGACAAAGGACCTCTTTACACAGCTCATTTGCATCAGCAAGTGCCGGCGAAAGGGAAGGCACGCGGGGCAGTTTGCAGCTCACATGGAGGGGACGTCCCGGAGAGGGTGCTTTGGCACCCTTTCCCTCTCACCATCAGTGGCGAAACAGGGCATAAATGCCCTGTGTGAAGAGGTGGAAAAGATTAAATGAAGCAGTAACACGTTTTTTCATATATGCATCATAGAGACATAGTTTAACAGAATATGACTAAAGGATTCTGGTAATATAAATGCTACATCAGTAGCTAGATGGAAAATGTACTAAAAAAAGTTATTGGAAACAAAAACGTTAAAATCCCAAAGGTGTGGAAAAACCGATTTTATTGGCTATATAAACATGAGTTTGCCCCCCATCAAAAAGATGAACCTTTCTGTTCCTCCAGCCCTAACAATGCACTCCCTATGGTATTGGGAAATTTAGAATGGGGCAGAACATATTTTTGCGTTTTCCAGGGACTTCCACTGTGCCATACACCACCTCATACTGTAGGGTCTCCTGGCTTTTTGGAAAATAATTTTCAGGAGACTTTGCATGTGGGAAAACCAGTCTCCATTCATCTCCATCCTCCAGTGAATAGCTGGATCCCAACATCTTTATTTCTCATAGGGCACTAATATGTTTCCCATGGACAGTCGTTGCACAAGTTGATATCCTTGCAATCCATTTTCCAGACTCCAAAATGTATTATCAATTTTTAAGCTGACAGTTTAGAAGTGTCCTCACTAGCAGCCCCTAATCTAAAGAATCTTTTTATTGCATCTGTCATTGTGAAAGATGGAATGCAATAAATCTCAGCACTTAGGTCATACCCTCTACAGGGAAGAAACGAAGCTATTTCCCTGTATGTAGACAATTCAAGCAAGAAAATACAGAGAAATTGTTTAGTTTCTTCCCTGTAGAGGGTATAACCTAACTGCTGAGATTTATTGCATTCCATCTTTCACAATCTACACCACAGTACTTTCCAGATTTTGCCAGCGTATACCTCTGTTGTCCAAGAAAAAGAGTCAGTTCAAGGGGAAAATATCAATTGCAAGTTTCTAGAAGCAAAGAATTCAATGTAAGCAGCTTTATTAAAACCAACCAAAGTTTATTTATAGAAGTCTATACATTTGTAACAAATGCTGCCAAGACATCAATGAATTAAAGCAAATAAACCCATCCCTCCCAATGAGCCTATGTTGTCATCACTCAGTCACATGCATTTACAGAGGAGAAAATGTTACACCTTCATACACAATTAATTTCATAGCTATTTGAGAAAAAAATACTCTCTCAATATGTTTTTCTCAGTGAAAAAAAAGGTGGTGGACTAAGACCCATCCATTGCTTCTGCTCAAAGCAGAAGATACATGAGAGTTATCTCAGTCACTTTTGTCCATAATAGGATTCCATTTTCTGATTTAATCATCTCCTCTAATCCAACCAGAAAAGGGGAAACTGATACATATTTACAATTTAAGGAGGTTTTCAGTACTTTGATTATGGAGTTCAGTATCGGGATGTGTACCTCTGTTGCAAACATCTGTTGTAGCCTGCCATGATATAATTAGGTGGGATCATTAGACCATTAGTTAAACTCTGCCTACTCTTCCCTTGCTCCTAGGTCACAGCTTTGTAGAAACTGGTGAGCAATCACAGCCGTTCAAGGGGTTGGTGGTTACATTTTTCTACATTAGAAATGTTGGTATTGGAAACACTGGCGTCTACAGATTAAGTTGCTTGCAAAAATCAAGTGATAGAGATGCATATCTACAAAGGATATCATGATGGCTCCCAAACAGCTATACACTGGTAGAATCTAGAAATTCACTTTAGAAGTACATGTGTAAATAAAGGTCTGCAAAAGTCTGAGAACAGTAGCTAGAAAAAGAAAAAAGCAGAAAACAAAATGATACACATTTACAAAATAGTCCACAAAGCTGTAGACTATCCAGTAAATAAAGCCACGCAGTTCACACAACTTGACAAAAACCCACTTTAGGAGAATACACCACCTCCCCTTTTCATTTCATCAGGTTTTACACAGTTATGTCTCCCTAGTCTTAAATAAGGAAGGAAGAAAAGGGTTAAAGCATCAAGAGGGATCCCAAAGATCACAGCCAAAAATGCAAACTCCTATTCAGATGTAAGCAAAGATTTTGTGGGCTTGCTTTTTGTTGTAAAGAGAGATTTTTCCTGAACCAGAGTCAGCACTTTCCAGCACTGACACTTGTTACCTGGTGTTACCGCTGTATGTAGTTCTCAGTTCATTATAATCCACTGCAGCTCATTTCGAAGAGCTTTTTGATAAAATGTCATTTATTTACATTTTGATCTTTACACCTGAGTGATTATCAAGCAGTCATCTTGTTCCTATTCAAACATTCCATACATACAATCCTTGTGCTAGAGTTGAACTGCACATGTTGTACCAGTTACATATAGGGTCAAAGAACTGCTCTTTTACAGTTTGTTATTTATACTGTATCCTTCCCATTTAGAAAATAAGATTTCATAAACCGGAAATTAAAATAGGAAGAAAATCATAATTATAACAATAAAGTTTAGGTCTGGAAAAGATCAGGCGATAATGAGGCAGAACAAAACAAAGTATTCCATAGATACTGTTGAGGAAGGAGAGAAATATCTAAGCAGTCAAGGAGGATGAACTGGTTTTACCAGAAGAGGGAAGATGAAATACATATATGAGAGGTTACATAGTAAACGTCAGTCAGGCTTTTGTTGTGTGTGTAGGTTTTTTTTTTTTTTTAACAAAAAACATTTACTAAGTTTCCTCTGCTGTTTCAGATGCTAAAATGTAGCTGGTAGAAATCCAAGACAGCTTTAAAGAACTGTGATAGACAGATACAAATTTACTGCCGGTTAAAAATGATTAAAAAAAACTACCTGGAAAAAATTGTCACAACCCGCCCATTCCCACAAAAATGTACACTTCCAACTAAACCAGTTTGTAAATATGCCCTTCTCCAGAGCCAGCAGTCAGGGAGAAAGAAAAGACGGGGGAAAGTGCAGGTGACCTTCACAAGAGGTCTTGTGCCACTGCTTCGACTTGCCTTGCTTGTGGTGGTGAGACAGCCAAGTGCCAACACTGCTTCTTCCACCAATAGGTTCCTGCAGAAATCCGGACTCCGAGTTAACACTGAATACACACAGCTAACCCCAAACAGCTGCATTAAAAAACACCCCCCTAAAAATAGCACAGATCCATATTTGTGGGTGGCAAGAAGAAAGGGCAGAAAAGGAGGTCTATACAGTGAAGAGTCAATGGTTTATATTACAGATGGCTGGCACTATTTAAAGAGTCTCTTCCCAACTCTAGTGCTGCTCCAATCCAAAAGGGCAAATGGAAGAGGGAGGGAAGAAAATAAATCTTGTAGCATGCAGGATCAGAAGCAGGGAGAAGGGGCTCAAATTAGCCCCCGCCGTTTTTTGTAGTCCTCCAAATTCAGCGATCGTCGGGGAGCACCATCTTTTGCGGGGGGAGCTTTGGAGGTGATGGCCAGTGTTTTGGACTCTGTGGGAAGACAAGGCACAGAGACACATGTCATCACCGTTCATAGTTCTCTTCAAACCACAGGGCTGAAGGCAAGATGTCACTTCTGAAAGCCATCTACAGAGGACACTGTTGGTCATGAATATAGTGCAAAAAAAAAAAAAAGGCAAAAACCCCCAAAACATAGCAGAAGACAGATCTAGGAAATAAATCCCTACTTCTTGCAGTTCGGTTGACTTTCTAAGATGTAAAAAAAAGGCAATAAAGCAGTGGTAAGAAAGATAACCCACCAAATACTGATGAGGACGATAATCTCAGATAATGTTAGGAGGCATATATCCCATTAATCCTAGTATGTACAGTATAGTACAGAAAGACATTCTGGAAATCATAGTCCAATTTCTGGACCGTCAAACATTCTCCATCCATATAGTGAAGCTTGCCAATTGCTCCAGCAGTATTTACAAAGAGTAAGAATACAATGTGTTGTCGAAGGCTTTCATGGCCGGGATTCAGAGGGTTGTTGTATGTCTTTCGGGCTGTGTGGCCATGTTCCAGAAGTATTCTCTCCTGACGTTTCACCCACATCTATGGCAGGCATCCTCAGAGGTTGTGAGGTATGGATAAACTAGGCAAGGAAAGGAAAATATATATATCTATGGAGAGTCCAGGGTGTGGCAAGAGTCCTTTGTCACTGGGAAGCCAGCATTAATGTTTCAGTTAATCACCCTAATTAGCATTGGAAAGGTTTTGTCTCTTGCCTGGGGGGCATCCTTTGTTCAGTCATTAGCCGTCCTTGGGGCTAATGACTGAACAGAGGAGCCCCAAGGACGGCTAATGACTGAACAAAGGATGCCCCAGGCAAGAGACAAAATCTTTCCAATGCTAATTAGGGTGATTAACTGAAACATTAATGCTGGCTTCCCAGTGACAAAGGACTCTTGCCACACCCTGGACTCTCCACAGATATATTTTTCCTTTCCTTGCCTAGTTTATCCATACCTCACAACCTCTGAGGATGCCTGCCATAGATGTGGGTGAAACGTCAGGAGAGAATACTTCTGGAACATGGCCACACAGCCCGAAAGACATACAACAACCCAGTAAGAGTGCAATCAGTACCAACCAAGACAGCTCTAATATAACCTGAAAATCCTCTCTTTTTCAGTTTCCAGTTCCTTTAACCCACAGTTAACTAGCAAAAGAGGGTCCTTACTAATTCAAGATTATGTATTTAGAATTAGAAGCCAAATAAAACCTAATTTGCTAATTTGTTAGCATTCCATCCACATGTTTTGGGAGTTTGGTAAAAAAAAAAAACACAGTAGAAACTCAGATTTTCTTGACTTTTAATCCCCTTAGCAGTAGAACCTACCTGAGCTGGGAACCTGGAGATCAATCTTTACATCAAAATCATGTACTTTGAAAAGGTCCTCTGAGAGGTCACTGGCCGATTTTGAATTCACATCTTTGTCTTTGCCCTGACTCTGAAAGAGAAGAAATCTTCAAATGACATGGAGCCCAGGTGGGGGAAAAAGCAAGATGAAAAACTACATTTTACTAGCAATTGTGTTCAAAAGTATACAGAAAAGTCTTCATGTCCAAAAGGCAACCCCCCATTTTATTCTCAAAAACAAGAGATAGGTTTGAAGCACAATTTAAAGTAGTTACAGTTGTGTAAACTGGAATTCATGACTTATAATTATGGGTAAGGGAAAGAAAAAGCATACAACATCCAGTTTAAGGGACTTACCTTGGTCATGTCCTTTGGAGCATCTGGCAATACACCCGATCCATATTTTGCATTTAGCTGGGCAAGGATAGCAGCTTGGACAGCGGGATCTCTGGACTGTGGGCAAAAAAGAAAGATGTACCATTTATTTTCTATCTTTGACATCCATTCTGTGTACAACATTTTGAAAGACTTGAAAAGTAACAAAGAGAACTGTATGCTTAATTTCCAAATGTAATACAGTTGTCACACCACATTTGCAGCTGACTCTATACTCAACCTCTTCCAGTCATACCGGAGGACTTAAGAGATTTCTAGAGAGAACAGTTCTGTAGAATCTCTAGGTCCTCCAATGCGATTCTAAGTTCAGCTTCCAGCAGAAGTCAGCTACAGAGTCATGCTGGAAGTCTTAGAAATCCCTAGTGAAATGTTCTCAGGTTTAAAAAATGGCAATTTCATTATTTGGGTTTTTTTTACTTTCACAGGGGTCCTGTACCCTTAACCCCAGTGAATGTGGAGGGTTAGCTGTAGATGTTTTCACTGATTTTCAAAGGATAACATAAATGCTATATTTCAACTATATAATCTCTGTTCTCTCATGTCCTGTTAAAACAGGACATGACTTTGTTATTTTCTGTGACTACATTGTTATGTTAGCAGTTTCACATTTAGATACTATAAAATATGGGTAGATATTTATATTAATCTCTCCATATGCACAACATTTGCCATATTTTCTACTGTTCTCATTGTCTGTGTTTTACTTACATTAGAAACTATTGTGGGTTTACACTGCCGCCTAGTAAAGGGATCCATCTGTTGGTTTTTCATACTACGACTTTCTGCCTGCAGAGAGAGATATGAAGTAAAGTGTCATTATTTGTCTTGTTGATCAAATTATTCAATCTATTCCATTGTCAATGCATAAAACAAAATGGCAAAAAGATCAAAGAAATGTATAGAAGGGAGGAATCTTTAAAGAGGACCAAATAATAGCCATTCCACAAAAGGTGACATAACCCTACCAAATTATGATGTTATCCAATTGGTCCAAATGGTTAAATCTGTAAAAGCCGATAACTCAATTGCATGAATCCACACAGAAAGAAGCATGTTACTAAAACAATATGAAGCAGATATGTTTTGAGCTGAAACTAAAAAACTAGAAGACAAAATACTGAAACTCGTCTATTGAAGAAATGTTCAGTAAATGGACTTGAAACAATTAAATAATTATAAAACAATTTGGCACCATCTCCTACACCAGGGGTCCCCAAACTTTTGAAGCAGAGGGCCGGTCCACAATCCTTCAGACTGTTGAGGGGCCGAGTTATCATTTGAAAAAAACAAAACAAATTCCTATGCATACTGCACATGTCTTATTTGTAGTGCAACAACAACAACGAAAAAACAATACAATATTTAAAAATGAAAACAATTTTAACCAACATAAACCTATCAGGATTTCAATGGAAAGTGTGGGCCTGCTACTGGCCAATGAGATAGTCAAGTTAATTAGGATTGTTGTTGTTGTGTGCCTTCAAGTCATTTCAGACTTTGGCTGAGCCTAAGTCTAAAATTAATTATTTATTTACTGCATTTATTTACTACATTTATATCCCACCCTACATTTCCTACATTTATACCCTGAAGGGGACTCAGAGCAGCTGTATGTACATACAATATATTATATTATTAGCATAACACAATATTAGCATTATATATTACTATATTGAACTATACCACTATACTATTATATAATATGTAATATATAACATATAATTAATATTATTATATGGTATTACTATTATACCATATGTTATATTATATTATATATCGCATAATATTATTATCAATATTATATGTATATACAATATATATTATTGAAACTGATATAAACATATTATATTATAAAACTGAGGGCGGGGGCCAGGTAAATGACCTTGGAGGGCCGCATCCGGCCCCCGGGCCTTAGTTTGGGGACCCCTGTTCTACACCATTTTGTTTTTTTCCTGGAACGTTACTTTTTTCAAACTGAAAGACAAATATAACAAAAGAGAAAAGAATATCTAGAATAAATGACTAATATTGAATGTTAACCTATATAATCAAACTTAACAATAGACTTTAACCATTAGATCCATCCTGGTTGTAAACTAATACAAATAAACTCCTTTCAGGTAAAATTAAATAGAAAAGAGAGCTTTGAATCTATTTGAAGCAGTGCAATAACAACATAATCAAAATAAAATCACATGTTTCAAAACCATACCAAATAATACAAGATGCAAAATTTGGTAAAGGGACAAGGCTTATTTGGGAGTCAGATTTGGGGATAAGAATAATAGAAAAACAATGGGACTCAATTTAGAAAATGTCCCCTCATAAATCTGCAAGATCAGAAAAAAAATCAACTGAAATTGTTTAGAAATTGTATAATTATTCACTAAAACTTCAGGAGATCAATAAGGAAATGTCAGAGCTGTCTTGGCAAAACTGCGGCAAACCAGTGATGGGAATGTTATGTGGCTAACTTGTCCAAAATATGTAGATTCCAGGAGGATGTATTAAAATGGATAAATCAAATGTTCGACCAAAAAGTCTGTTTCACAGGGCCACTATTACTAATTTCTATATTTAAAAGTGAAAATGAAAATGTGCTATATGGAGGATCTTATGGCACTTATGTTAAGTTTCACAATGCTAGAAATTGCTAAAGAAGGGAAACATTAGAAAATCTCTTGATTCAAAGTGCTCTCACAGAAAAATTGACACACAAAGTAAGAGTAGAAGGAGGAAGAGAAATGTAAATATGGCTGAGATTACTTAGTAACCATTCAATGCTTTATATTACTTGTCAGTACTGGATACAAATCTCTCTTACATCAAGTGAGATTTTGGAAGAATGAGTATTGAAGGTTATGAGTAATATATAAACAACATATAATTGTTTAGAAGCTAATTCATATTTATGGTGATTGAAAGAGATAAGGTTCATGATTTCATGATCTAGGGAGGGGAGAGTTGTAGGAAGGGATAGGAAGAGATTTAAAAAATGAAATTATGCTATCTGTATAGAAAGAAAGAACTATTGCATGTACCAGGATTAAAATAGTTAACTTATATTTATTAGAATAATAGGGGGAAAAGAAAACACGTAAAATAATCTTTAAAATGAATTTTTCTTCAAACAATCAATAGAAATCTTTGATAAAAAAGGAAGGGCTGTATTTTTAAGATTTTCTAATGGAAAGTGAGAAGAAAAAACATTCCTTCTCTCTCACCACTCTCTGAACATTTGGGAATAAAAAAAATCTAGATCAGATTGACTCTGCCCCCTTATCTATATTCTATCCTCTGTGATAATACTATGTAACATGATTTTTGTTCCTACGTTATACATGTAATTTCCCAATTGCTTATATCATAAAAACATGGAGAAAATTTATTAAACTGCAAACACTATGTTTTTGCAGGATTCCTGCAGCACATTTTGCTATAGTTTTTCAATGAATATCTGATCGAGTCTCAACCAATTCAACATAGTTTGTGGCAGCCACCAAAATGAAGTTTCTGGAGTATAGCAATTGCTTTCAAAACAAGTACTGCACAATTAAACAGGAATAACACTTTCAAATCAGAAACAGATTTTTTTTAAAAAATTTGTTACATAGTATAATCATCATAATCACCACTGGTGGCCTTTATGATTTCTTCCAGCTCTGTTATTTTATGATCTGCATTCCATGCCCCCTCCAAAAATGTTTGGACTAAAAGAAGTTTACAATATAGATGACAATATATATACAATGAAAACCATCCCAAAATGAACATTAAAACAGTATTAAACTATTCATAGTACTAAAATAAGTCAACCCCCAGTAAAAAAAAGAAGATTAAAACCAGTCCCATTTAAAGCAACACAGCACCCTCTAGCCTGTCCTTTTAAAACTTCTGTTTAAAAAGTCTTACAAAATACAAAGTCTTAAATCTACCAATGAATAAGGAGGAGGGCCATTCTAGCTCCCTGGGAAGCAGGAGCAGCCCTAGGTTTTTTCAGTATGTAAGCAAACCTAGGGCCGTGCCTCCCCCCCCCCCCCCAAAATTATGCCTCCCCCCACAACTTACCGGCGGCGGCGACCACTGGGTCGCTTGCCGCGGAACAAGGAAGTACTTCGTATTCTCACGAGATTTCTGCGAGATCTGACGAGATTTCGTGAGATCTCGTGACATCTCGGGAGAATACCAAGTATTTTCTTGTTCCGCGGCGAGTGACCCCAATGGTCGCTGCCGACGCTTCAAGTGCACCCAGCAAGGGCTGCGCCTGAAGCGGCGGCTTCATGGGCCTCCATAAAGAACCGGGCCTGCTGGGAAGAGTTTCAGTTTTTAGGGGCAGCCACTGAGAAGGTTCTCTCTTGCATCCTCACTAACCATGCTTGTGACGTGGCAGAATTAAGAGAAAGGCTTCTGCTGATGATATCACACAGAGCAAACTCATCCAAGGAGATGTAACCAGCCAGATTGAGCCATAAAGGGTTGTATAGGTCATAACCAGCACTTTGAATTGTGCCTGGAAACAAACTGCCAGCCAGTGGAGCTGTTTTAATAAGGCTGTAATATGGTCCTAGAACCTGCTCCAGTTAACAGTCTGGTTGCAGCTCTTTGGAACCAGCTGAAATTTCTGAACACTCCTCAAAGGCAGCTCCAAGCAGTGCACATTACAACAGTAACTAAAGCATTATGCAAACACCCGCCATAAATACATGCACTCCCTACTTACCACTAAGGCTTTTTCAGATTCCACAATATTCCATTCTCTATTTCTCTGATTAATGTAACTGCAAAAAAAAATTATTTACTTCATTACATGAATACTTATTTGCAATTACTTCAGAGACAAGCAAGTCTCACAAATTCACATAATGAAATTCTGTTTCTGGAACTCAATTCCTAACACCAATTTCTTTTTGCAATTACTGAAAATAAGGTCAAGTTTTTAAAAACCTGAAAAGCAGAAAATTCTATCATGTGCAGTTAAGGCCATTTCATAGCAATTTAACTGCCATACAGCTATCCTACAGAAGCCTGGGATTTGCAATTTGATGAACAATATTATGATTCTGTAACAGTGAGTTCTAGTACAATCTTCTGAACTGGATCACAAGGATACTCTAACAAAGAATTCTAATAAAAATATCAAGATTACATAAACTGGGATCAAAGCTGGAAAAAAAGGTATCAAGTTGCTGTAATTGTGCAGTGTACATACAAAACTAGTAAAATTGCTGAAATAAATATGGGTATCTGTGATAGCAATACACAAGGATTATATAATTGCTATGCTGTTTTTCCATTTTCTGATACCACTATTGTTAGATACTGACCTGATGGCTGAAATATTTTTTGTTCGCTGGCGATCCAGAGCTTCTGCTCTCTCATCCAACTCATTAAGCTGGTCCTGAATCTGCTTAGCCCTGTCCTGATCCCCCATGTCTTCTGCCATGGCCTTCAAAAATACATATTTACATTTGTTAGGCTTGATTAAAATGTATATTCAAAGCAACACAATTATTGCATTCATTAAAAGATGTTTTGATATTTCAGCATCAAATTTAAAGGGCAAAAGAAAAAACTAGTGGTACACTGGCGAATTCCATCTCACTTCACATTTTAGCTCACATGTGTTAAACACAAGGCCCGTGGGCCAAATTTGGCCCACCCTGTCATGCTATGTGGCCCCCCAGACGCCAAGCTACCACTCTGTATTCTTCATCATTAGACATCATGACAACAGCTGATGGAAAACCACAGGTTGTTCTGTTTAATCAGAGTTTGGGTTTGTATTTATCTACAAAGCTTGTGAATATGATGCCAGACATTAAAATATCATCTAGCATTTCCTCAGCCTGAGAGCCACCACAAGTGCTGTTGGGTTACAATTCTCATTATCCCCAGTCCACATGGCGACTAACCAAAAGTGATGGGCGTTCTCCTTCAATAACTGAGTCAAAATGAAAGAACACCAATCACAATGTGTGTATGTGTGTGTGTGTATATGTATGTATGTATATATATATATATATATATATATATATATATATATATTCACAGATTTTCCATCCATTCAATGATCATTTGAGGGAAGACGTAAGTCCGACGTGGCCCTTGATGTAAATGAGTTTTGACACCCTGATTTAGCTCCTCTCTCATAGTGCAAGATATACCACAAAATGCACTTAGTAGGTCCACTATGGGCAATGGTGAAAGTTTCCTAAGCTGTGCAGTTCAATTAAAATTTAACAGGGTATGTCTTTTGCAAAAGTGATCACCATGCAGTAATATCTTGGTAGTAAACCAGAGAACGTATTATCAAAATTGTTATGATCATGAAGCATAAATGAATGGGAATTCTAGAGGGCAAAAACAGTTGTGAGAGGTAATGTAAGTTGGGTATTCCTTATTCAAAATTATTGGAATCAGAAGAATTTTGGATTTCCCCCCCAGATTTTGGAATACCCGTATTTCCATATAAGTGAGATATCTTGGGGATGGGACACAAGTCTAAACATGGAATACATTTATGTTTCATATACACCTTACAGCCTAAAAGCTATTTCATACAATATTTTAAATCATTCTATGTGTGAAACAAAGTTTGTGTACCCTGAACCATCAGCAAGTAAAGGTGTTATTCTCAGTTGTCCATGTGAATGATTTAGCCTTGCTTATCCAAGCTTCTGGATTATCCAAGCCATTTTTATAGTCAATGTTTTCAATATATAGTGATATTTTGGTGCTAAATTCGTAAATACAGTAATTAAAACATAACATTTACTGCGTATTGAACTACTTTTGCTGTCAAATTTGTTGTATAACATGATGTTTTGGTGCTTAATTTGTAAAATCATATCCTAATTTGATGTTTAACAGGCTTTTCCTTAATTCCTCCTTATTATCCAAGATATTCGCTTATCCAAGCTTCTGGACTCTACTGTAAATACGGGGGTTATTTTGGATTCTAGATAAGGAATGCTCCAACAGTATTATTCTCTCAGGAAACAAAGATGAGTGAAGGGTGAATAAAAGGTTGCCATAATGCACAAATAAAGGTAATTTGTCTGGGGAAAGGATCAGTGCTCACTGCTACCCAAGTTTACCTTCTCTTTAAGAAGTTGTGTTTTCTTCATAGCATAATTTGATGGTGCTTTCCGGAACCTCTCTTTCTCTTTTACTATCTATGAACAAAGAACACAGTATTATGTAATAACTAAATTCTTCAAATAACAGGTAACTTGTTTCTTTTCACTACCATAAAGTAGTTGATTTGAGTCTTTGCAAGCCATGCTTGAGATTGTTCCTATATCATCTACTCTGTGGTCTGTTTAAAATTCTGGTCTTGTTCTATAGTTAAAGAAGCATTTCAGATGCATGCTGGATGCAAGCCTATAGGTACAAAACAATCATGAATAAATGCAGATTATTTTAGCTGTAAAATGACTACAGAGGACAAGTGGTCAAAGTAAGCTAATTTTGTCTTTGAGTTGATGTTCCAAAAAACCACTGTCCCAGTTTCCTATCTTGTCTTCAGTCCCTTAAAGGTAACTATGCAAAGTATGAGTCTTATTTCAGTTGTGACAAATCTTCTCCAACTCTGAAGAATGGAGATCAAATGTAATACATTAAAAAGGGATAGCAGACTAAGGTCTAAACGGAGCCCTAAATGTATCTTTTCCATCAGAGAAACAAAAACTCAAAATTAATCTATCTTTAAAGGGGGAAAAAACCCTGAGAACATCTCTTTTAAGACCTCACCTACCTTTAGGTCATGAACCTTCAACTGAATGGTTCCAGCTCAAAAGTACATTTTCTTCATTTACCTCCTCAATATCCTGATCATTAAATTTATAGTTGATGGCTTCTTTAATGGACACTTCCTTCTTATTTATCTCATCTAGCGTGGGCAGCTGCATCCCAGCAGAGAACATCTAATTAAAATGTATAAAGAAAGGAGGAAAAATGTCAGAGAACTTTATTCAGCATTCAAAAGTATATTCTTGACAAAACTGTGAGGAAATACTCTAATCAAACTTACAGCTTCTTTCCACTTCATAAATTCACTCTCTGTGAATTCTTGATTGGAGACAAACTCTAAACGGAACACACGATGGTCATTACCATGCCTGTACAGAGACAAAAAAAATACTTAGGAACTTCTGTACAGAAACAATTTCTTTTATCTCTCAGTGTCTGGAGAGGGGGCAATGGCAGAGATCCCTCAGGAAATGTTCAGACATAGTAGACTACTAATAATTTCTCTCCATAATGGATTGTATTATTCCAGACCCAATTCTACCTTTGCAACAGGAAAATACATTCTGAATTTGTTAGTAATGATGCAAGAAAAATCATTAGTATCAACAGTACTCGCCCTCTGTCTCACTGCAATGTTTGTTTGAGCACTCCATGGTTATTAATTCTCGAGGGAAAGGAAACTTTATGAGTAAATATACCAATTCCCTACTGGTTAAGGAGAAAAGGATAAGTGGAAATCAATTCTTTCATTCTCGTATTTTCCAGGGATCACACACCTTCAACGTGGTGCAATGTGTTCCAGCTGAATTACTTACCGTAGCTGCAATCCCTTGTTTGTCCTGGCACCCCCAAGCTGATAAACCTTGGCAGTTTCAACAACACCAGTTATTTCTGCCACCTATAAAAGATGAAAGATAAAAAAACGGATACTTCCATTTAAATCTTTCTAATCAAGAAAGCTACTGCTGAAGTTCTTTATCGTTCATTTTGTAGCAGAAGACCTTCTTACAAAACAGCACATAATTATCAAATTGGTACCATTTTAAGTTCTTAGGACTGGATCCATGCTTAAAGTTATAACAAACAAAGAAGTGAATCTTCTATCCACAGTAGGCACAGTAGGCTGAAAAACCCGATGGGTGGAAGAGAGGGGCGCCATCTTTTGCCAATAGCTGTGCTGCTTCTGACAATCCACTCTAGAGAGCTTCCTAAACTCTTTTGATTTGCGACCCCTTTTTGTTCAATAATTATTACGTGATCTCCAGGTATACAAATCAAACAGTTTTTGACTATTGGATGTTATATCTGTGGATACGGCAGACCAATTGTATTAAAGCAAAAACCATTATAACATGTCTAACTTCCAAGTACACAATAATCAAACCCCTTAAGTAAAACGCAGTGGCCCTCAAAATCTGCTGGGGTTTGGTTAAAGGACCCGCAATGGATACTAAAACCCATAGATACTCAAATATCATGATATGGTAAAATGATATCCCGTATATAAAATGGCACAGTCAAGGTTTAAGAGATATACATATAGATATTCAAACGACAAACTCACTGAACTACAAACCCAAGAATTCTGCAAGAGACAACCACAAGATTTAAACACTCTTTACTGACTCTTTTTTCTGAACAAATAAGAGCAGGTATCCTTGATGAGAAAAGGAATGAAGTCTGATTCGGGACACACTTACTCTGTAAACCGGTTTGCTATTGTGATTTCCTATGCCAATGCGCACAAAGCAGCCAGTGACTGTCTTGGCAAAGAAAGGCATGTGACACCATCGCTCCAGTTTGTGTCGTGATAATCGAACACGGTTCAGTTCTTCAGGCAAAGATACTGGTTGCGATTTTGGAGGAATTTCTTCTTTTCTAGTGTGAAAGGAAAGGGGAAAAAACAGAAGTCCATTAATACCCTCAAATGGAATGAGAATCCATGATGTCACACTCTGGCATCAGAATCCTAAACTCACACATTTTTCATTGCAAGAACAGCACTGATTTTTGTTACTTAGTTGGAAAGAATGAAGCTAAAAAGAACTGAACACAAGAGTCATGCATTTTAGACTTACTTTTTATTGCTTCCCTTTGTATCAAAGGTACTATACCTCTTACCTTTGTGCCAAGGAGTTCAAAACAGTTATTTCTGTTTTATCTTCACAGCAATTTTGTGAGGTAGGACTGGATGAAAATTATTGTCTAACTCAGTCACCCAGAAAGCTTCACAATTAAGTTAAGTACTGAACCTGCATCTCCTCAGTCCTGGGGTGCATCTACATCGTAATATTAATGCAATTTGACACTACTTTAACTGCTATTTCTCAATGCTATAGAATCATGGGAATAATAGATTTACAAGGCTTTTAGCTATGCTAGTGCCTTGCCAAACTACAACTCTGAGAAGAATACAGGACCGAGCCATGCAGTTATCGTTGTGTCAAACTGCATTAATTCTACAGTGTAGAAGCACCCATTCTCTGACATTCTAACCACTGTACTCTACTGACTCATATTATGAAAACAAGTATATTTCTTACTGAAATCGAAATCAGTACAAAATAAAGGACATATCTAATCAAAGCAAAAGGTAATTCCTCTGATAGGCTTCTAAACTCTCAAACCTAAATGGAATTTGAGTACTCACTCTTCTTCTTCATCAGAAGATGAAGACCTGGATGAACGATCAGTTTTTTCACTAGATTTATCATCCTCTTCTTCCTCTTCATCATCTGAATAGACTTCACTTGTTTTTAATGGTTGCTTCTTTGCCAGCAACTCAGCTATAAATGAAAAAGAGTATTTTTTTCAGTGTCTACTAGTTTGGAGATTCCTTTAGTTTTAAAAGTAACCCAAACTGGAGACCAACATTCCATGTGCAATTAAATTTATGAACTCCCTCCCACAATATTAATAACAAAAGTCTATACATAGGACCAAGATACAAGTAACTCCATCAGGGCAAACAAGCTTTTGAAGACAGCACTGAGTCATGCTCCATTCAAAGTTGTTCTAAAACAGGATATAGCACAGAAAATAGTGTTTTAAATATCTCCTGCTGTGGATGTGCAGATATTGGGCATAGCCAAGTGAGTTGTTGACTATAACCAAGGCAACAATATCCAGTCTGAAGAATGCTGGAATAATACATGTAATAAAAAAATAACTTCATAGTTGGCATAATAAAGATGATGGCAAGCATCCTAGACAGCTTTAAAAAGGAAATCAGACAAAAGACAAGAATGCCTATGAGGATTGCTACACATTGCCTCCAGTATCAGAGGAAGTACATCTCCAAATACTATTCAGGAAACAGTAGTAGGAAGACACTGCTATCCTCATGTCCCGCTTGCAGGCTTTCATATCCACTTGGCCACCATGGAAACAGAGTGTCAGACTGAATATGCCTCTGGTCTAATTCAGCAGGGCTTTCCTTATGTTTAATAGGTGAATAGATATGGCATTAATTAAAAATGAGTCTTTTTTTTAAAAGGGTTCCAAACAACAGGATGCCCTCTAAATCTGATGCTTGGATCTAACTTCTGTAAATAAGAAGAAATTAAGCAGTGATCGCAATCATCTTCAGGTAAAAGAAAATATCTGAGCCTGTGAACAGTTCCAGTATTAGTCTAAAAATATCTGGAAACAAATACAAATTGAGAAACTGGACTTACTGTGAAGGTTCACTCTGAAATGGCAGGAGGTGCAATCCTAATTCTTGGAAATGGTTTCTACAATTTATGAGAATCCAGTTCTTCATATTTTTATTATTGTTGTTGTTGTTATTGATAATATTACTGGTAATACTCTGCTTTTCTCTCAGGATTGGTACCCAGAGCAGCTTCTAATTCCTGCATCCATGAAATTATTACCATAATAAACATGGAAGCAGCTGCTGATGCCTTAAGCTTGAAGTTCTGCTTTCATCAATTGCTGACTACGTTGGAGAGAGCAGGGGCTTAATAGAATAACTGAAAAAGAATCTTGTATCCTGGCATTCCAGTTGGAATGTGGGGGTGAAACCAAACTGTAGTGGATTGCTTTTCCTGTCATCCCTAGAAGCGAATGGCTCATGTCTAGATCCAATACAATTACGGCTGTTCTAGAACATGACCTCAAATTGAGGGCATACATCCACCACACTATCAACATACCAGTTCACTGCATTGAAAGCAACATCAAGTCACTAAATATAAAGGAAGTAAACAGCAAAGATATGGCAAGACAGACTCGTATCTCGCCTAAATGAATTTAAACTGTCAATAATAACATCATGCATGAAAGGTAAAGGTGGACGTTCTTAGGTATCAAAGTAGAACTACCTTTGAATAGGATGCGTATCTCATGGCAGAACATTTTTAATGGAGAAAAGTCTTTTAATGGTGCATGCTATATTGCTATTCTTACGATATGATTTCAAATGACTGGCATTGTTTTTAAAATATGGAAATATTAATATTATAGCGATAATTTTTTAAACATTTTATTGTTAAGTGTTAATTCATATATCTTGTTTTAATTCACGAAGTGAGCGGCAGTGGGTCACATATGAGACAGGTGAGATACAAATGAAATAAACTAAAATAAACTTACCTGTTCTGTTCTTCCGTTTCTCCCTTTCAGCTTTCAATTCTTCCATAGCCTGGGATTTCTTATCCAATTTTTCATCTCGTTTTGACCGTCGCTCTTTATTGTGTGACATTACCTGAGGAAAAAAACCTAGTTAGAAGTTATGCCTCAAAAATAATTCAGAGTACATACGCTTAAATTCACATTACTTTTCCTTTTGCAACACTGATTTGTTTGCAAGTCCTCATTTGTAACAAATATTATGAAATGGTTTAAAATTTATTAAAGGTTGATAATAATCTTGAAAACCACAAAATGCATGATTAAGAGTCTTCAATGTCTAATGACTTCAAAAATATTTAACAGCTAAAATAAAAATATTTTGTCTGGACTAGTCCCCATTATAACAAATTTGTTAAGTTACCAAACCAATAGAAGAACCTTATTTATGTTGTAAGAGACTGACATGATAACCTTTTTTGGTAACAGATACCCAAGATGAGTAGTTAGTTATGAGACTTATAGAAGGCTAGGGAAAAAAATCCTCCTGATCAGAACTTCATTGAGACCATTCCTTAATAAAGTTCTATCTTAATTAGAGCACATGATTGACTGGAATCTACTCGTTGATTTGATATTACAAAATATGGGCTCAGGGCAATTTTACTCTCCTAGTGAATAAGTTGTGTTTCTTACCTGCGATTCCTGAATCTGCGTGAGTTTTTTCTTCTCTTGTTCTTCTTCTTGCTTTTTCTTTTTTTCTTTCTTTTCTTTCTTTTTAGCTGTCTTTAGTTTCTTCTTAATTTCAAATCTGGACTCAAAGAAAGAGAAAAGATACATAAATGCCTATAAATAATTTTTGGTAGCCCAAGTCAGGGCAGAAGTGAAATATAGTATGGTAGATGAAGAAATTCCCAAACTAGGGAATTATCAGCAAAGTTAAATGTATCTAATTGTTAGGCTGGCATTAAATACCATGTGCTTGGTGATTATCATCTCATCGCTACATAAATAACTGAAAAGATTGTGAACTTAGTTGCTCAGTTTTAGACTAAAGGATCAAGATTAAAAAAAACTTGGGGGTGAATTTGTATAAATGCTTAAGTTAATTGTGCTCCATAATGTTAAATCATGAATAATTTTTTTATACTCTGTAACGAGCAACGAGCAAAATTCTATTTAAAATTCAGACACTAAACTAATTACTAAATGTAGGTTGTACTGGAACCTTCTTTAGTGTGGTACACTGCAGATGTACTGGACTACAACTCTTGACTAGGAATGACAGGAGTTGCAAATTAACACACTTAAAAAGCACCAGGTGAAAATAAGCTGTTTTATTATATCAGGGGTCCCCAAACTAAGGCCTGGGGGCCGGATGAGGCCCTCCAAAGTCATTTACCTGGCTCCCGCCCTCGGTTTTACACTTAGACTCGTCCAAAGTCTGAAATGACTTGAAGGCACACAACAACAGAAATCCTACTTAACTTGACGATCTCATTGGCCAGAAGCAGGCCCACACTTCCCATTGAAATCCTGAAGGATTTACAGTATGTTGATTAAAACTGTTTTTATTTTTAAATATTGTATTGTTCTTTCATTTACTAATATTGTGCTATGGTAATAATATAATATATTGTGTATACATATAATTTTGATAATAACTTATTTATTTATTTATTACAGTATTTCTACCTCCGCCCTTCTCACCCAATAGGGGACTCAGGGCGGCTAATAATAATAATACAATATAATAATATTATATAATATAATAATATAAATTATATACTATATATTAAATGTACTGTAATATTACTAATAATATTACAGTATAGTGGTATAGTACAATATAATGTACTATACTAATAATATAATATATTGTATGTACATACAACTTGTAAGCCGCTCTGAGTCCCCTTCGGGGTGAGAGAAGGTGGGGTATAAATGTAGCAAATAAATAAATAATTGTTGTTGGGGGGGGGGGGTTTACACTACAAATAAGATATCTGCAGTGTGCATAGGATTTTTTTTTCAAATGATAATTTGGCCCCTCAACAATCTGAGGGACCATGAACCGGCCCTCCACTGAAAAAGTTTGAGGACCCCTGTATTATATACACATGTTGCTCCAACAGCCTTACAAGTAAATGTGGAATGTGCAACACAACACAAATTGCTGATGCCTGAACATAAGTAATAGCATATTGTAGGTTAAAGCTCTTAATACTAGTTACTAAGTCTAAGGAACACTATTTGAACCATTTATAATGGGAAAGAAGCAAATAAAAGCTGAGAAACTAGCAAACATTTGCTGAGGGGGATTACATAAATGGGTCTTATTCAGTTCATAATCGAAATAACCCTTCTTTTTAAACAAGATGCAGTCTGCTCACTATTTAAGTTTATACTAGATTTTTTTTACTAAGCTAAAACTGGATTTTTTCCAATTTTTTGTGGGCTGATCACTATAATTCCAAGGGGAGGAAAATCAGCTTCTGGACCATGACCTTCTGTTCGAAAAGGCAGCCCTAAAAGCACTACAAGTGTTTATCTCCTGCTTTTCCTAGTAAGAACAGTTCATTGAAAAAGACTTAAATGATGCTTAAATGAGGCAGGGCCAGTTGCATTTGCCTATTCTTATTTTTGCCTTTGACTTTAAATATATATGCTCTGTATAGGCCAAGTTTTAGGGCCAAAATATGGATTTTGATATGACCCATAAAAAAGTCGAGGGTGGTTCTCAAGGAAATGAGGGAAGCATTAATGTCACTTTAGGAGGCCTGCCACCTTTAGCCCCCACTGCCATTTCTCTATCCAGACATTCAGAAAGACCAGAAACAACACCCCAACGGAAAGAGTAGAGTGAGCTGGTGTTTCCCCCAGCACAAACAGAGCTCCTGTCTTTTGCCACTCTACTCAGAAGGGGATGATTCAAGTTTTTAAATAAGAGTTAAGGTACTCAAACTGACTTGTGGGTTGATTTTTTAAACAATTTTTTTAGATGTATGCATGAGCATATAGGGTGCCTTTCCAAATGAAAAATACCAGTGTGCTATAGGATGGAATCATAGCAGTTAAGATTAGATCAAATAGCGATCATTGTATTTTGAAATGTACTCCATGTGGAAGACTGCTATTTGAAAATGTACAGATCACTCTGTCAATTGTAACTAGAATATTTGTCAGGCAAAACAGCCAATTTTGTCTGGTAACTAATTCTGGAGCCATCAAACACAAAACTCTCACACACTATTAATGTCGCACATACTGAAAAAGAATTATTACTGTATACATCTGTATTTACATGGCAGATGGGAAACCAAATCAGAGACCAAGAAATAACTGGTTTTGGTGATACTCTTCCAAGAGAAAATAGGTGTTGAGCTAAAGGAAAAATAGCAGATCCACTAGCAAGGGCGACATGAAGTACGGTTGTTTCCTCTGGATCAAAACCTCACCTTCTCTTTAGAACCTCTCTCTTCTCTATCCGGTTAAACAATTCCTGCTCTCTCTCTTTTTCTGTCATCTGTTCTAGACGAGCTCTGTCTTCTTCATCACCCATGAGGTCATCCCCATAACCATCCGTGAACTCATCTTCTGATGATGAATCAGAGTCTGAGCTGGAACAAGAGCTGTTGCTTTCAGAATCAGAAACTTCACCTGAAATAAAACAAAAAGAACCCCACAATGCTGAAGCACCCAAGGAGCTATAGACAAATTTCAAAGGTATCTGAGAACTGGACCACTTACAGCCGTTCCTTGTTCCACTTAGAAATCTCTTCTCCCACACCAATCTAAATTTAGATTCTAAGCTACACAGGCAAAGATCTCCCTTTGTTTATGCTGCTTTGGGAGGACAACAATAGCACTAGAATATATAACACACCTCTAAGGGAGATATCAAGTGTTGTTCAGTGAACCTTCCTCCACAATAGATCCTTTCTTAACCCTTGATACATTGAAACTGAATTTAATGTGGGCCTACTTCTGTATAGGACTGCACTGGAGAACTGAAGGAGTTGCTTGTGGATTACATTTATAAGTACAAGCATATAAATGAGATTTTAAAACTGAGAAGCTAAAGTGCTTCTAATTTATTATTCATACTATCCTGAAGGTGCCGATTACATATATATTCATGTATGTATAAGTCGATTTCATATGCAAGTCAAGACCAGGTTTTGGGGCCAAAATTATGGATACGTTGAGGGTTATTCTATGGAGAGCAGAAAGTACCAGTGTTGTCGCCCCTGGCTGTCATCGCTATTTTCATGCTCAAGTATTCAAAAAAGTCAGAAGCAGGCCCTGGCACAGAGAGTAAAGGGAGTTGATCCTTCTTTTAGGTTCTCTTAGGACAGACTAAGCTTTCACCTTTTGTCATTCTACTCCATGAAGAGAATGGTTCCTTTATGATAAGGATTAAGATACAGTATGTACACTGACCTTTACACAAGTCAACCCAGTTTATTTTGGTTCAATTTCTGGATTTCTACATAAGTATATAGGGTAGGTTACAGTAATGGTCCAGATGAAACACATACCTGAAAAAATGTAACTGAAAAGTGTCAGATCTAATTGAAAATATAAGTGGTTGGACCACATTAACAAAACTTTTTTCTTTTCATCTCTCACTTCTTATTTATATTCTTCATAGTAAATTATTTCTACCACTGAACACATCACCATTTTGATTAGACTCACAGCATCTCAGAACACAGAATACTTTGCCTTTGAGGGTAATCCTTGTTTCAGTATACAATCTGAGTATTAATGGTCTGATGCAAAGGCTTATTGGTATTTTGTTTAATAGATAAGTATGTGGCATTTCTTGGATGTTTCACAGATTTCAGAAAAGTTGCTCTTTGGACTACAATTGCCAGAATCAATAGTAGTAGTAGTAGTCAATAGTAGTCAACATGACCACTACTAGTTGCAGTAATTATACATGGGGGGGGAAAAAACATTCAGAGAGTTCAAAGTATAAGGGGGTATCTTCATACATCTGACAACAGTAACAGACTGGCAGCTATTTGCATATACTTCATATAGTAGAAGGAACAGTTCCAAGACTCTGTTTTTTCAAAATAAGGAGAAAGGGGATTTAGGACAGATCCAAGAATGTGTTATTGTTATTCTTCATTTATATCTCGCTTTTACTCTTCACAAGGAGACTCAAGGCGGCTCACATCTGAATAAGAAAATCCTAAGCCAAGTCAGGCAATGTGCCCTTTGAGGCTCCCAATTTTTCTTTTAAAAATTGACCTTGTATTTACAATTTCCTGGCAAAGTGTTCATTGCACTATAATCAACAGGAAAGTATTGCAGCCAATTTCCCCTCAATATAAATACAGTAGAGTCTTGCTCATCCAACCTTCGCTTATCCAACGCACTGTATTATCCAATGCAGTCTGCCTTTTAGTAGTCAATGTTTTCAATACATTGTGATGTTTTGGTGCTAAATTTGTAAATACAGTAATGACTACATAACGTTTCCGTGTATTGAACTGCTTTTTCTGTCAATTTGTTTGTTTTGGTGCTTAATTTGTAAAATGATATTAGGTTTAATAGGTTTTTCTGTAATCCGTCCTCATTATCCAACATTTTCGCTTATCCAAAATTCTTCTGGCCCGTTTATGTTGGATAGGCGAGACTCTACTGTAGTGAATATTATCAGCAAAAGGTTATTAAAGAAATTGTGAATACAATTAAAGGTCCTAAGTATTAAATGTGAGTAGATCAATAGGTACCACTCCGGCGGGAAGGTAACGGCGCTCCATGCAGTCATGTCAGCTACATGACCTTGGAGGTGTCTACGGACAATGCTGGCTCTTTGGCTTAGAAATTGAGATGAGCACCAACCCCCAGAGTCAGACATGACTGGACCTAACATCAGGGGAAACCCTTTACGCTTAAGTATTAAATACAGTAGAGTCTCACTTATCCAACACTCGCTTATCCAACGTTCTGGATTATCCAACGCATTTTTGTAGTCAATGCTTTCAATATATCGTGATATTTTGGTGCTAAATTCATAAATACAGTAATTATTATATAGCATTACTGTGTATTGAACTACTTTTTCTGACAAATTTGTTGTCTAACATGATGTTTTGGTGCTTAATTTGTAAAATCATAACTTAATTTGATGTTTAATAGGGTTATCCTTAATTCCTCATTATCCAACATATTCGCTTATCCAACGTTCTGCCGGCCCGTTTATGTTGGATAAGTGAGACTCTACTGTATAACATTAATAATAAGAAATCAAGTATGAATTGAAAAACTGTATCTGCTAATCTTAGAATCATGACATTGGAAGAAGCCACATGAGCCATCAGGTCTAACTCCCTGCTAAGTGGAAGTGCTCCAGCTAGGGCATCTCCAGCAGGTAGCTGTGCAGCCCTTTTCTGAAGACGTCCAGAGGAGACTTCGCCATCTCTTTAGGCAATTGAGTTCTTTTCCAAATAGCTCCTGCTGTCAAGAAGTTCCTTCTGATATTTAAAACCATAAGACCTAGGTCTTCCCTCTGAGCAGCAAAGAACAACCCTGCTCCCTATCCTTTGTGGCAGTCTTTGAGGTATTTAAGGAATGTGATCATGTTATCTCTCCCTCTTCTCTTCACCAAGCTGAACATGTTCAGCTCCTCCAATCTCTTTTCATGTATTGTTCTCCATACTTATCATCTTTGTTGCCCTTCTGCAAATTTGCTTCAACTTATCTGTAATTGAGAATTTTCAAGAACTTAATGTTGAGTGTAGACTTTACTTTTAAGCTATATATAATATAGCTATTTTTCTGTTTTAAAAGTCAAACCAGCCCTTGGCCAATTTGAGAAATGGCTTCTGTCATCTCAGGATATCATATCACTATTTACATATTTCTGGGACTAAAAACAAAGTGAAATAAATTAAAAATATAAAAAGTAATCCCATCTGTATTTTAGGAATGCTTTCAGTGCAACAAAGATAACATAATTTAAAAATGTATTCAACATCCAAATTCAACGGAAACTATGTTTCCTGATGATGTTTCATGTTATTACATGGCACATACTCTTTTTTACCTTCTTCAGGTGCTGAGCTCTCTGCAGAGCTTTCTTTATCAGAGCTGCCTGATGAGGCTGCTTTGTTCATCTGTTTCTTCATGGCTCCTTTTTTTTCTCCTTTCCCAGTTTTCACTTTCTTTTTGTTTTTAGAGCCTCCAACAGTCCACTATAGGATCAAAGAAATGAAGGTAATCTCATATCAAAAGGCTGAACACTCTCTGTACATAACTACAAATTCAAACCTTAAAATGTTGATTTTTTTAAGGCAGGTGGGACAAGGCATGAACAACTGCAGAATGTAAAGCATATTTCTGTCAATAAAAATCCTGTATGAGGCTGCATTTGGTGGTTTGACTAGAGAGCTGCAAGTCATATTTTTGAAACAAGTTACACATCATCATCATCTCTAGTAATAGTTGTAGTACCCCACTATTCTTTCTAGATCAAGGCCCAAAGCAGCATTTGAGTTACTGTGCAGAAGATATGGGTGGTTAAGCTAGAATTTCTGTCTGTACTTTCCATTTAATGTTATATAGAACTTCTCTAGGAAGAAAAGACCATTATTCACAATCCAAATTACTTCTACATAATTTTAAGAATTAGCCAATAATAGAAGCAAAGTTATTTTTTTCCTCTTCTGGCATGAATGTGAGAATGCAATATACTATGTTATCCAAACTCTAAGTTTTGTTAATCTTAAATTATGGCTAGTCAAAACAAGCTAGCTTCTCAAACTATAATGTGAAGTGGGTTTCTTTCCATTGATCAAGATTCCAGATGGTATGAGAAGCTGTAAACAACAAAATGCAGAGTGAAAACTTGGGGAATATTGTTTTATTTAATTTGGTTCCAAGTCATTCACCTTTTCTTCTTATAAGATTTTAGGCAACCTTGCTGACTGACCTCTTTATCTGCTAACAGCTTTCATTATATTTTCTATTGCTTTTCTTATTCTGAATACCACCCAGAAGCTATTTTTGGCAAAGAGAAATAAAAAAACCATTTTATCTTAAATAAAGAAAAAACACCAGAATGTAACTGCTGAAATCAAAATTAATCAAAATGTCTGGTTGTGATTTTATCAGCTTGTTTGCAAAACTATTATGTGGGACCTTATCAAGATACTAAAATTCCTTCATCACTTTCTTGGTTTTCCTCTTGTCTACTTCCATAACCATATAGAGCCCCGATGGCGAAGTGTGTTAAAGCACTGAGCTGCTGAACTTGCAGACTGAAAGGTCCCAGGTTCAAATCTCGGGAGCGGAGTGAGCGCCCACTGCTGCTCCAGCTTCTGCCAACCTAGCCGTTCGAAAACATGCCAATGTAAGTAGATCAATAGGTACCGCTCCAGCAGGAAGGTAACGGCGCTCCATGCAGTCATGCCAGCCACATGACCTTGGAGGTGTCTATGGACAACGCCGGTTCTTCAGCTTAGAAATGGAGATGAGCACCAACCCCCAGAGTCAGACATGACAGGACTTAATGTCAGGGGAAACCTTTACCTTTAACTTTACTTCCATAAACAATTGAATAAGACATTTCAAGCAATGTACTCTGTAAAAGATTATGTGTTCCTTCTCCAACATTGTGCCCTTCAGCTATGACCCTTGTGATACCAGTGGTGAGAGCCTTAATCCAGCATAACTGAAGTTTGAAGTAAACTGGTGGTAAGGCAATTATCACCCAAATCTAGATATCCATAAAGCCATGCAATACCAAGTGTACCAGGACTTTGGAAGAGGAGTCTATAGAAATTAGTAGTTGTGATTACTGCTACAATTATGTTTTATATTCTCACCACATTAATATGATACACTTGCTTGATACAATCCACCTCTGTGGAAAAACGTACCTCAACATCACTGTCTGATGTCTCAGAATCTGAAGACGCTGTAGGTTTACTAGCAGGTGTTTCCTTTTCCTCAGAGTCACAACGTTTCCGTTTCGCCAATGACAAGAGCTCCTGATAAAAGTAGAAGTACAGAGTTAAATTAAAAATGAGCAGGCACTTCCAACCATGAGTGACAACATTTTGAAGATAATATTTTTCATTCACCTCATGGCTAGCAATATTTTAAATGGAATCTCCTGTTTCTATTTTAAATAGGTATAGTTTACTGGTACAGGGGCCAATGGTGTAATGATTTCAGTGCTGGATGAAGACTCTGGAAACCAGGGTTTGAATCCCTACTCAGCTATGGAAATGAACAGGCTGACAGAGGCAGCTAAAGGCAAACCTCTTCTGAACAAATATTGCTAGGAAAGTCTTGTCACAGGGCTGTTTTAGGGTTAATTTGCGTTGGAATGACTTAAAGGCACATAACAACAGCAATGTCTACCGTGCAAATAAATAACTGCAAAATCCAGCAGGCGCAGAGAGACAGGGGTTTCTACCTTTGAACTTCCTATTCAGTAAACATGACCTTTTAAACTTACCATGTAAATGTATTTTAGAAATATTTTAAGTTATACAACTTATGGGTCACTTAATTTTCAAGTTCTTTATTCATTATCAGATTCAGCCACCCATGATTTAAAAAATACCCCTTAAAAAAGGTTCCAAATAACAAACCTTGATTTGTCATTTTATATAAGAAAAACTATTTTACTGCAACACTGTATATAATGGAATTTGAGCATCCACAGCTTTTAGTATCCACGGGGTGGGTGGGATGGAGGATAGCCCTGGAACCAAACCAAAACAGATGCCAAGAACCCACAACATTCTTAAAATACACACACAGGAGCAACCTCTGACATTAATAGTACTAAGAAAGCACAGAACAGGAATAAATATGGACTGAATTAGATTTATTTATTTGATGTTGGTGTTTATAATTAAATGCTTTACAATGTTTAATTCACTTACAATAAATTAAAGTAAGCCAATACAAAATTAATACAAACATCTGGACATGCTGCAAACTATATATGGTCCTTAGACGTTTTCTCAAGCATATATCACATTTTAAAAGCTCACCGATTAATATATTTGTATAGAATACAGTACTACTAGGCCTGATGGCTGAAAAGTGTAGGTTTCCTACAACATTCAAATATTTGGTCACAAGAAGCAACTAACATTACTATATGTAAGGGCCTTACACATGTGACTTCAAGAAAAAAAAACACACCAATTGAAATCCACTACAAAAGTGTATACTTATCAGTGTCTGGCAACCAAATCACAAGACTAAAATAAGCCCTTAAATTCTCCATTTAGCTAATGAAGTCATACAACACAAATGTGACTAAGATTAATTTCTAATAGTAAATAAATATGCAACCCCCCCCCCCCCAAAAAAAACCCAATACTGAAAAACATGACTATGATAATTTGCTACTCAAGAGTATAAGCTGGTCAAGATTTTTTTTTTCGTGTCAGGAGCAACCAGAGTTGCTTCTGGAGTGAGAGAATTGGCCGTCTGCAAGGACGTTGCCCAGGGGACACCCGGATGTTTTGATGTTTTACCATCCTTGTGGGAGGCTTCTCTCATGTCCCCACATGGAGCTGGAGCTGATAGAGGGAGCTCGTGGGATTCAAACCTGGCAGCCTTCAGGTCAGCAACCCAACCTTCAAGTCACAAGGCTTTTATCCCCTAGGCCACCGGAGGCTCCCGGCCAAGATAATGATACTGATCAATTTCAGAAATCATGCTGCCATACCTTAATTTGCTGATGAGAAACATTCTATACTTCATGTCCCTCTTCTAGGTTCATCCATACCCTTACCTTCTTGATTAATGATAACTATATTTTTCTGTGACTCCTGAAGTACAGTTATGACCACTCAACAATTCTCTCCAAACAGCAAAGATGAAAAAGGATAGCTTCACTGCTATTCTATGCTTCCAACAGGTAAAACATGATTTAAAACCCAGGAAGTACAATATCATTATTTGGCCACTATCTAAAAAGTTTATTTCTGTAAGACATTTCTAATTTGCAAGAAAGAAAAATACTGCAACTCCCAGCAGAGAATACAGCTACCTAATTAATAGGTTTTAAACTAGCAATGGTATATTTTTGGCTGCTAAAGAAAGATGCATTGCCTTGTCTTCTGACCAATGCTGGTGTATTCATTCAGCAGGACAGGCTCAATGCTAGAAAACTCTTCAGACTCACTTATCACATGAGAGGGAAGTTATGGAAAAATGTAGGGCTAGCAAACCTCTTTCCGCATGTGCTGGTTTTATTCTAAAAAAATTGTGAACACTTGGCTAGAATTAGATCATTACCTACATCTGAAGTGACCAGACACAATGGATCATTTTTACCTTTAAGACAGATTGCAGCATAATCTGTCTTAAAGGTAAATAAGTTTTGCTTAAAATTTCTAGATTCAATGGCAGGTTTGCTAGACTTTTAGAAGTATATCCCAAACTAAATCTGCCACTTCTGGAGACTTCAAGAGCTGCACAGATATCCGTTCAAAAATACAATAAAATGTGCTTTGTAACAGTTTTAGAGTTTTGACGCCTGATTAAAAATAATATATATCCCTTTTAATTTCAAATACTGAACTTGAGCTATCAATATTGTACAGTGGCATACTGACTACCACCTGAAAGCTTAACACGAGAACTGTTAAAGCAGCGTGCGAAATGCAGGCATCCTATGAGTGGGTTCCTATGCAACCCTTGGGCCATCCTGAAAAACTGCTGTTTCTGCTTCAGGTTTCAGAACATAGCTCATACATATCAGGAGAATCCAACCTTAGCTCTTCAACTGAAGGGTTTTAGGCATGAAGGAGAGAAGTTTTAATGAACAAAGTGGATTTCCTTATTTGCCTTATAAAGCCAGAAGTACATGAATTTATCCAACAATCTTTTCAAAGTCACGTTTTCCAGAGGACTTATTATCATCAATCTTTGTTTCAGTTGAGATTGAAGTAACAGTTGGGCAGGGGAAGGGATTTTCATCATCCTCATCAAGACTCTGCCATGGGCTGAAGGAAGAAATGTATAATCTTTGGTGTAGTCCCAAATTATCTTTTCTGATACCTGTATCTTTTATCCACTATTTAAAGCTGAAAAATTAAGGACTCACAGTCAACTTCAGGATTTAAATGTAGTGTGTACTTTTAGTCATTTATGAGGATTCTCCAAATGATATGATACACAGTTAATCTAAAACATCTAAATAAAGTAATGCCTATAAACAGGAGAAAAATGTGTAAATGAATGAACATTTAAATAATGCTGACTCTCAATACCAAGTAGCTTTGATGCTTTCCCTCAATGAAATAAGCCTCTATGCAAAAAAAATATTTTCTGTCCTTCAAGGGAAGAAAGTCTAAGGAGTGCAAAAACAAATATGGATCTACGCATCATGACTAAAAAACATGCATCATTGATTCAAAAACTTGGCACTTTCGTTTACAGTAGAGGTGAGAATTCTGTGGTAATCCAAATGCTCCTGGGATACAAGTCCCAGCATCATTCACTATTGGCTATCTATGCTGGCTAGGACTGCTGGGAGTTGAAATCCAGTAATGTACAGAGCTGAATAATTGCAGCCCTAGCATTATAGAACAATTCACCAAAGTGGATCCTTGAGGGAGGGCCATAGAGTTACAGTACAAGACTTTAACACAGCAGTACCACAAAAAGCATATCTTCAAGCAAGTGCCACAATATGAATAGAAATGAAGATGATAAAAAGTCATGGTAAGAGGAGGAAAGGATAACAAGATCTCAACAGTTGAAAATATCTATCAAACTCCATCCTCATGAAGTTGCTTAATATGGGTATAAAAAAAAATTCTGCATGTCTTAATTGCTACTAACTCAAGACAGTGGACCAGGTAACAGATACTCCTTAAAATTTGTATTCCCAAATCATGGTGTGAGAAAAATGTGGCAGCAGGAGAAATTCTTCTCTGAAGATGAATAAAAATTAAATGGAAAGGCTAGTGCTGAAAAATACTTATACCATAGAACTACTTATGGATTGCTCACATTTGAATGATAGAGACAACATTCAATAAGTTGACAAAAGGCATGGCAGCAAACACATTATAGGTCAAATTACCAAAACATCCCCCAAAAGCCAAATAATAATATAGACCTCAGCATTCAAACCAAGTAGGAATTACTGCACCCTGTAAAAAGCTTGAAGAGACTTGCAAAATATTCATTCACAGTATCCAAGAAAAAAATAACAAGACTTCACAAGAAATTAGCTATGGTGACCTAAGCCAAAAGCTTTTACCTAGTAGTATTACAGGGAAAAAAGAAAAATAAGTCTCATACACACTTGTCCATCCACTCTAACATGAAATTGTCATGGATGTGGGCGCCCATGTTTAACTTATTCGGATACCCATAGTAGTATATTGGTAGCTCAGTGTCAGAGGTTGCATAGCATACTGGTTGCTGTGCAGGAAAGATCTTAATGCATCTATGAACTTTCCATTGGGGTGTTAGTGTTGTTGTTGTTTAATTATACAGTACCATTGCTGTACATGGTATATTTAACTAGCAAAAGAAGATAGCTGATATCTAGTTAGCCACAACTGGTAAAAATCACAGGACTAGACAGGCTGTTGGTCTGATCCCACATGACCACTCTTATTTTGTCATATGAATTTAAATCAGACAACCCACCAAGAGACATAAATGCACTTATGTACTTTAGCATATGGAGAGGTGGAGGACTAGGACACTTTAACCCAATGGAATGCTGGCTAACACACTTGTATTTTATGGCTGCTATGATACACATGGCTGGTATGATACATCTTAGCCATTTTAAAGTGATTGCATCTTAACTGCTTTTAGGGTATATGTTCTAATGTTTTACTCATACTTTAGTTTACCATGTCTTATTGGATTGTTTTTGATTATTTTCATCTTGATGCTTAATTTTTGTGGTAAGTTTACTGTTGTTACTGTGAATTATCTTGTATTATTTTGATGTGTTTGTACTCATTTGAGGCATTAAATGTTTGCCTTTTTGTTTTGTGTCTGTAAACCAGAGAGAGGGCAGTCTAGAAATAATAATAATAATAATAATAATAATTATTATTATTATTATTAAGAATAGAATTAATGCAATTCAGTCCCACTTTGACATTCAATGTTATGGAATCATGGGCACTGTAGTTCATATAAAGTATTTAGCCTTCTCTGCCAAAAAAAATGCTGTAGAATGAATGCAGCTTGACACCCTTTTGTCTGCCATGGCTCCATGCTAAGGATCACGGGAGTTGTAGTTCTGCAAGTTCTTTAGCTGCCAAAGAGTGATAGTGCCTCATCAAACGACAACCCCCAGGAATTCCATAGCATTGGGCCATGAAAGTTAAAGTGATGTCAAGCTGCATTAATTCAAAGGGTTGGCAGTTCGAAACCTGGGTCGCAGATGAGTGCCTAACCTTCAGCCCAGCTCACTGCCCACCTAGCAGATCAAAAACAGTTGTGAGTAGATAAAAAGGTACTGCATAAGCAGGGAGGTGTTTTAATTGGAACTATAAGGAAATACCAGAAAAATGTGGCAATAAAAAAAAGGAGGAAGTCTGTGAACAGGGCTCTTTGACATGGAAGATATAGCAACAGCATCCTCTCATGGCTGGAACTGAGCACAACCTCCAGGATGCCATAGACAGGAAATGCCTATATACCTCTATCTGTACTATGTCTGCCCTGCCTGTGTATAACGGCACTGAAAGCTTGCTATATATGTGTAGGGTAGATCAGGCATTGGGCAAGTTTTAGCCCTCCGGGTGTTTTGGGCTTCAACTTCCACAGTTCCTAACAATTGCAGAGATTAGGCTAGCACCCACTCTGTCTACCTTCTACAGGGATCTCAAAACATGGATGTTCCAATGTGCATTTGATAATGGTTAGGCCCCTGTCCATGAAAGGTAAAGGTTTTCCCCTGACATCAAGTCTAGTCGTGTCCAACTCTGGGGTTTGGTGCTCATCTCCATTTCTAAGCCAAAGAGCCGACATTGTCTGTAGACACCTCCTAGGCCATGTGGCCGGCATGACTGCATGAAGCACCGTTACCTTCCCACTAGAGCGGTACCGATTGATCTATTCACATTTGCATGTTTTCGAACTGCTAGGTTGGCAGAAGCTGGGGCTAACAGCGGGAGCTCACCCCGCTCCCCAGATTCCAACTGCCAACATTTCAGTCAGCAAGTTCAGCAGTTCAACTATTTAATCTGCTGCGCCACCACGGGCTCTGCCGGCTCAAATTGACATCAGACTGAACTCAGCCCTGGCCCTATAATCTGTTTCTTGCACAAGCCCATGCCTGGCCCCATCTAATGAATAATCTTGCCCAACTTTTCCCTGGTTCTGGTTATCTATGTCTGTTTTGATTCATTTTAATTGTTGTTCTGAATTGTTTAATCAGATTGCTATATGTGTATTATGTTTTTAAATGTGTTTTTAGTTTGTAAACTTTGTTGTACCAGGCTTGGTCCCACTTGTAAGCCACTCTGAGTCCCTTTGGGGAGATGGTGGCGGGATATAAAAATAACGTTATTTCAGTATTATTAATTGGACAGTGTAGATCAGGCATCGGGCAAACTTCGGCCCTCGGGTGTTTTGGCCCTCAACTCCCACAATTGTTAGACCGAAGTTTGTCCAATGATTGATCTACACTGTAGAACTGACACACTCAGACACCACTTAAAGTTCCCAGGGCTCAGTACTGTGGAACCATGGGAGTTGTAGTTTGATGAGGCACCTTGCAAAACCTTGTAAAAGTGCAGTTTCTGTGATTGTGTAGCCCTGAGCCATGGCAATCGAAGAGCGCCTTCGCTGCCTGTCTCCCAGTCCCCGGCTGCCCCTGGGCCCCGGGCCGGCCATCTCCCTCCGGGGCTGCGTGTGTTGCCCGGAGACCTGCCCACGGCCCGCCCGCCAGCCTGCCCGGCCTCTCTCCCTCCTTCCCGGAGGCCCCGGGCGGGCGAGCTTCCTCTCCGCACCGCAGCCCGACCCCGACCCGCCTGGGAGCGCGATCCCGGCTGATGCGAGGCTGGAGCTCCCTTCTGGGCCCAGTTCCCCAACCCACCTGGTCCAGGTTCTCCTCACTGCCGCTATCCTCGCTGTCGGAATCGACGAGGACCCGTTTCCGTTTCTTCACCATGACGGCGCCTCCTGCTGCTGCTCCTCACGACACTCTGCTCCTCACGGCCGGGCCTTTACCCAGCCAGGGATCCTGCCTGCCGCTCGCCCGCCAGCCAACCAACCAGCCCGGGACACAAAGGGCACCGAGCATGCGCCATACGCAGCCCCGCCCTCCAGGGCGGGGCCGGCGCCTCCAACGTCGAAAGGGGGCGTGGCCAGGACGGGCGACGTTAGCGGCCATCTCTCCGCCAACCGTCACCTTTGTCCCAGAGTGAGAGCAGGAGACGGAGCTATAGGCTGCTCGCTGCCTTTGGTTGTCGGCCATTCCTTCTCCTTCTCCCCCCCCCCCCCAACGTTGTGGGAAACACTAGAGCCCCCTTTCTTGACTGTGGGAGGCGTTCATTTTGAGCCCCGTCCCCCACAAACAAGCGTGACGCAGGGCCGGGCCTGGGAGGCCTTCTCCCTTCAGGGCCGGGCCTGGGAGGCCTTCTCTCCTCAGAGGCCTTTTCTGGGCGAACACTAAGGGGGAAGGAAGGACACAGGCTTCTCTGTGGCGGCGGCTCCTCGCCGCGGACGTTTAGGCTGGGCCGCGGCGTCCGTTACTTTTGAAAAAGGGAGTTCGAACCCCAACGGCGGTTGCAGGCGGAGCGCTTCCTGCTCGAGGCGGAGGAAGGCGGGCCTGGCGCGCGGGCCGGAACCTTCGGAGCGAGGCGCTTGTATTCCTGGAAGGGCGCCCGGATCGCTTTCGGGGTTGGACTCGCCGGCGAAGGGCAGTCCCTGGAGCAGAGATGTCTGGTGAGACAGTGCGCGAATAGACTTCGGAAATGGCGTGTTCGAAATGGGTTGCTGTGAGTTTTCTTGGCTGCATGAAAACCAATTTAAACAGTGTATATGCACCTATATGAGTTAAAATAACAAATAATATTTCCGCTTACATCTTTTAATTTGATATGTCCTATTTTCTTAACCTTTCCAATTCCACAACTATCTCCCACTTGTGTCCAACAGTTCACCCTTCCCTCCCCCATTATATTCTCCATCTTGTTGGTTTCTGTTGCTTTTTGGAATAAACTAATATATATATATATAGAGAGAGAGAGAGAGGCTGTTGGTGTGGTGATAGTTCTATCTTACTAAAATTATTGGTCTGGATGAAATACATGATAATGTAACATTTGCCATTTTGTTTAGTCTAAGATTGCATGTACCTTGTTTTCTTGTACCTTGTTGGAAGATGGGGTAATAATAAAGTTTTATAGTATTAGTATTCTTACATTATTGCTTTTCTTCACCATTTAGGAGAACTTGCTCAACTAGCTGTACTTTTCATCAGAGTTTGCTAAGATGGTTGGTAATGGTTCTTCAAAGGAGCATTGAATTAAGCAATTGGCATATTTCAGAAAAAGTAGCGGGGGGTGGGGGTGGGATCCAAAATTGGGTTGTGACCCCAGGTTTAAGAAGTTCTGCATTTGCAGATTTCAAAAAGGAAATTAGTAAACACATTTTGTTTTAAATATATATATTTCATTTCTTTTGTTACAGGTGGAGACAAACAACATTAACCAGAAAGAGATACTAGTGATTTTATTTAATCAAGAAAATTTTGTTGGAAAGCAGTTTAACAAACTCTTAGTTTTCTAAGGCTGTGATTATGCCTTTATTGCGCAAGGTGTTGGACAATGTCTATTTTTTGAAGAAATGGCACTGCCAAAATGGCTTGTTTTCTTTGTTTAGACCTCTTGTTGGTTGCAATCTCAAATGGCACAGCAACTATAAGAGACCAGGGACACCTCCTGACAAGACTCCACCATGGAAGAAAATTCACTTCAGCTTTCAGAAGGGAATAGAAGGAATCAAGACACATTTTGGGAAACTGTCAAAGGAAATCGTTGACCATGTAAAAGGACCAGAGGGACGTCCACTGTTGGATTATATGCTGAGCCAGACGACAGTCATTTGGGAGTTTCGCAGTGAAGAAGACTTGAAAAATTGGGTAATTTCTTCTGATGCTGAAATTGGAGGGAAAAGTGAAGTTAACTTAAAACTGGGTAAGAATAACCAGTCTGCTGTGCTGTTTGGGACCCTGAATACTACAGTACCTCGTGATGGAGAGACAAGGTACAGCGGCTATTGCTCTATGAGATCAAAACCACGACTGGTGAGTAAAGTGGTAGTGTACTATAACATTTACACCACTTTTAGTCTTGGGACAAATTTCTATTAAATGGAAACTTACTTGCATGATTTTATTTCCTCTTATGTTTTTTCTCAATGGGATGTGGGCTGATATAATCAGTGTTGTAAAATACAATGGATTGTATCCATTTGGTAACTCTTGCAAATGGAATAGCGTTAATTTGGAAAAGCATTAATTTGCAATGGTGAGGAACAATCCTCCAGAGCAGATTTGGAGGTGATGTGATTGGGGGGAGGGGGGAATGAAATCAGGTGTTCATGTATCCTTCTAACATATAGTTGGCCAATATCTTAGAATTTTGATTCCGTCACAAGTTCAGGGGAAGGGCACACCCTAAATTATACATTTGAATATGTGAGCTAAAACAGTCCCCCATACAAATGATTTTATTTAAAACAGCAAAATTTGTGTATTTCAGTGCTTGAGCAAAAAGCAATAGCATAGCATGTAGAAAATGGTAAAAAGTCATAAGAAATTTACTGCTTTTATGTGAAGTCAAATGAATCCCTGCCAAGGTTATACTGCCAGGTAACGGTAAATAAGATTGGCTGTTTAGTGCATTGTTATACATTTTGAAGTTTGAAATATTTTCTGGCTTCACTTTATTAATTTAATACATCTGTTATTGTTTGCTTTTGTCATGGCATGTCATGGGGTGGCAAAGCGGAGCAATCCACTATAATTCGGTTTAACCCCCGTATTTACAGTAGAGTCTCACTTATCCAAGCTAAACGGGGCGGCAGAAGCTTGGATAAGCGAATATCTTGGATAATAAGGAGGGATTAAGGAAAAGCCTATTAAACATCAAATTAGGTTATGATTTTACAAATTAAGCACCAAAACATCATGTTATACAACAAATTTGACAGAAAAAGTAGTTCAATACGCAGTAATGTTATGTTGTAATGACTGTATTTACGAATTTAGCACCAAAATATCATGATATATTGAAAACATTGACTACAAAAATGGCTTGGATAATCCAGAAGCTTGGATAAGTGAGACTCTACTGTATATTGTAAGTCACTGATGCCAGTGAACTTGGAAACTGGCTCAGCAACCACCAAACTGCTACCAACCTTAAGACTTTAGGACTGTTCCAAAATTGAGCATGATTCTCCTAGCAAAACTTGGGTGCACATAATTTATCTGCATGAAAAATTAGAGCAGCTACGGCTTTTTTCAGTACTATGCTCTCAATGTATATACCAGGCATGGGCAAACTAAGGCCCAGGGACCGGATGTGGCCCCCTGGATGCTTACCTTAGGCCCTCCTCATTTTCCTTGTCCTGTTGGCACAATAACATGGTGGCCCATCATATTCTTATGTAGAAAAGATGGGGGAAGAAGACAAACAGCAGCTGAGAACCCTCTGGAGTACTCTCAGCCACAGGTCTCGCCCTCCTCCTGGCATAAGGATGGTGTAAGCAACCCTGTCGTCCTTTTGCTGAGAGGATGGCCCAAGGAAGGCATGAGAGCCCTCTGAAGCTCACAGGCTCAAAATGTGGCCCCAGTGCAACAAAGTTTGCACATGTCTGATATATGCTCACTTATAAGTCAAAGCACTGATTACAATTGTCCCCCCCCCCCCAAAAAAAAAAACAACAACTTGATTGACTTATACATAGGCCCATGCAAGAACAGGGATCTATTGAAAAGAAGTGGCAAGAAGTACTTACTCTATTATTCTGCTCTTGCCAAAATCAAAGATAGTTAATGTTTCCTTCTTCCTCACCTTCTTTTTTGGCTTGAGCCATAAGCAATGTGAGTTGGCAGCAGCCATTTTTAACAAGGGTTTTCTACATAAACTGCAGAGACTGTGGTGCCCATTTTGATAGAGGTGTGCATATTTTTACAGAAAGCAGAGCAAAATCCATAATCCCTCCCCCCCAAAAAAACCTGTCTTCTGCTTATACATAAAGCCGATGTATGCATGAGTATCTTTGGTAGTTCTGAAGCAGTGTAAAAAGGCTTAAGGATCATGCTGTAATGTTTCCCAATTTGGGGAGAACACAGGTGCAGAATCCTAATGAGAAAGTCAAGTTGGCATGATAATAAGACCTAGGAAAGAGCTGAAGTAGATTAATAGTACAAGTCAAGTATCTGCTCTTTACCATTCCACAGTCAACTCCCTTTGCTCCTACATAGGAAGAAAGGTGAGATATAAATAGATACAAGTTTTTCAAGGTGCACGTTTGGACCCTATTAAAATTTTAAGAATTTAGTTTTCAGGTTGGATAAGAAAAACTGGGTCTGACTAAATAATAACTATTGAAACACTTAAAACAATATCACATTTTGCTAGGTTGCTTTTGATCGAAAGAACCCTTATGATTGGTCGAATTTCAACATCCTACATCTGCGTGTTCGTGGTGATGGTAGACCCTGGATGATAAATATTTATACAGACCCATACTTCTCTCATCAGAAGGATGACCTTTATAGTTATTTTATGTTCACACGAGGAGGCCCATATTGGGAAGAAATCAAGGTAAAACACAATTTTAAACAATATATGACTTCCACTGGAAACCAAGCAATCTCTGGGGGTAAATTTATTAATAGGCATTGCCTTTGTAAGTGGAAGCTCTTCATTGAAATGAAATCAAGGTGGCCTTAAGATGTTTACAAATGCTTTTTGTGTGTGTGCAAAGTTTAACTTGATCTCATTTCATTTCGTATTTACACCTTGTTAATTTTGAAGATTTTTCCCCTGAAACATTTTTATTATTCTCCTTTTTTGTAATGTAGGAACCTATTCCTTTGCATGTTGTTTCTGCCTCAAATTTTCTCATAAAGTAGCGTCTTGGAAAGTATCTAGTTCATTAAAAGGTATACATGAACAAAATTTTGCTTGCTCAAAGGACACTTTTTTCACAAATGAAACTTGTATTCTAGGTTTTATTCTACATGTCTTAAGAGGGGAAATGAAATCAGAATTTGAGCTGGCTATTAGATAAACAAGCTTAGAGATGTACATAACTACAGTTGCACCTTTTTTCTGCAACATCAGCCAACTACTGGTTATAGGGACTACACCAGAAATGGTACACTAGAAATGGGCTCGGGCTGTGGCGCAGGCTGGAGAGCAGCTGCAATGAATCACTCTGACCAGGAGGTCATGAGTTTGAGGCCTGCTCGGAGCCTATGTTTATCTTGTCTTTGTTCTATGTTAAAAGGCATTGAATGTTTGCCTATATGTGTAATGTGATCTGCCCTGAGTCCCCTTCGGGGTGAGAAGGGCGGAATATAAATGCTGTAAATAAATAAATAAAAATACACTGGTTAGTCAGAGTTCCTATATTTTAAGTACTGTTTAGAACAGAAATTCTGGAATACTTCAGAATTTCCTCCACACCTGGATATAGGTTAGAAATCTTTGAAAATGTTTTAATGTTTGTTATATTTAATGGAATTATATTGTTAATGATTTACCACTGCTGTTAGATACCAGATACAGTAGAGTTCCATTTATCCGAGTTCTGGTTAACCAACACTCTGTATTATCCCAGGTGCCGCCGGGGATACCCCTCCCTCTCCTTCTCTTGAGTTCCTTTCTGGGGCAGCCTGAGGAAGGGAGTGAAGGGAGCTCGAGAGAAGAGGGGGAGAGGGAGGAAGAAGTGCTCCGTGCACGTTGCTAGGCAGCAGCACTCATGGGGTGCTTCCCTGGGCCAAGGGCTCACCGAAGGACGAGCTCCGTCCCTCAGCGAGCACTCACCCCTAGGCAGCAGCGCTCACGGGCACTTCCCTAAATTGGATTGCCAGGAGGGATAATAAGGGCCTCCCTATTATCCGTCAATTCTGGTTATTCGACATTCGGCCCGCCAGTTTATTTCGAATAACCGGAACTCTACTGCACTAGTACTGTATTGTATAATGTGATTTGATCTGATTGCCACCTACCCATAGTAGATAACAATTCCTTGTAGACAAATAATTTGGGTAATCATAAGCTGCCTCATAATGAGTAGGTGTATAAATATCTTATTTTGCTAACATGTTCCTGTTCTATTGCATATTTGTTTTCAGTTCTGATCGGTTAGCAAGTAACATGCAATTTAAGAAGTTATGGCTGGATGCATTTAGTGACATAGGTTCCAGACTTGTATATGCAAGCTTTGTATTTAAAGTTTGATGAATACTTGGAGACAGTTGCTATCATCTGTTTAGATTGTACTTCTTTCTAATGAATTCATCATTTCTTATTTACAGATTCCATTTTCGAAGTTCTTTTTTTCAAGCAGAGGTAGAATCCAGGATCACCAACATGAGCTTTGGTTAGATAAGGTATGTATGTGATTCTGCATTTTAATCGTGATACTTAAAAAATAACCTTCTAAATAATAATATAGCTAAAATAAAGCAGAAAGGAGTTCATAGATTTCAGGCCATTGGTGACCTCTGCTTGGACCGTGCCCTGGATATTTTGCACAATAATTTCTCCTTTCCTCTTAATTTTTGGATGGAGGAGCACTTAGACAGGAGAGGGCCTTCATTAAATCCAAGACATGTCTTTTCTGCATGTCCATATAGCATTCTTTGTCTTGGTGGATTTTGAAAAACAGAAAACTAATTCATTTTCACTACTTCACTGCCAAAATGAAGAACTGCCCCTTTCCTTGCATTCTCTGTAAATGCAAGATAATTGGAGGAATCAGTGACAACCCCAAATAACCTTAAGTCAGTTTGTGGGGGTCTTTAGATCACACAACTAATTATACAGTAGCCAGAGATTTTTTAAAAACTGTAACCTGTAATCCATGGGACCTCAAACATTTTGTGCAGAGAGCTGGTTCATGGTCCCCCAGACTGTTGCAAGGCCAAACTATACTTTGAAAAAAAAATGAACAAATTCCTATGCACACTGCACATACCTTATTTGTAGTACAGAAAAACATGAAAGGACAATATATTTAAAACGAATAACCATTTTAACCACCATAAACTTACCAGTATTTCATGGGGAAGTGTGGGCCTGCTAATGGCTGATGAGATAGTCAAGTTCATTAGGATTGTTGTATGCCTTAAAGTAATTTCATACTAAAGCTAAAGTTTAAGACGGATCCTGGAGGGCCACATGTGACCCACAGGCCTTAGTTTGGGGACCTCTAATCTAATTTTCAAAGTACCCAAAAACATAGGTAGGTCTTTCTCAAATCCAAACCCCTACTTCAGCTTCATTCTATCAGCTCAAAGGGAGATTTGCCATTGCCTTCTTCTAAGGTTGAGAGTGACTTCCCGAAAGTCATTGAGTGATGTATTGAGTGGAGTTCCATGACAACAGAGATTTAAACCCCAGCCTTGAATTATGAGTAGTGAAATTTGAGTGTAACCAAGTTCAAGATGAATAAACATGCTGTAGTAATTCAAAAGAATGGCCTTTAATATTAAACTATGTTTTTCTTTAACAGATTAGTACGTTAGGATTTACTGTGGGTGACAAGGTAGATGGCCCCTTTCAGCTGGAGATTGACTACATTGGATTGATTAAGGACAGAGCGCATACAGAGGAATGTGCTTATGAGTTATATGATAGAAATCCCAAGAAGTAGAATGCATTGAGCATTTGGAAGACTCCTGTTCAGTTATTGTGGGTGAATGAAGCCGGCTTTTAGACATATACCAGAATATATTGTTAACAGCTATGTTTATTTATCTGTCAATCAAGTAAGACGGATATATTAAAAACAATATGAATCTAAAACTTACTATTTTGTCTGTTGTCCATATATATGTTAAGATTTTTTCCAGTGCTTTTAAAATAATCTTTTAGGTTCCAGCCAAACCAACATGTAGCAAACATAAACTTTGCAAAAAAGCGGAAAAGAACAGTTCACTTACAACCTGTATTCTTACTAAATCTGTATATTACCGCAAAGAAAATACATAAAAATATTTACAAGGAAATTATATATATGAAAAATATTAACAGCAACATTGGGATTAACTTCAAACAGCACTCAATCCTCTCCGATTTCCAAGCATTTGGTCTTTTTTCTGTTTTCTCTCCTGTACAAGTTTCTCACGTCTTTCTTCTCTGTAAGTGAAAAATATTAAATTGGATAATTATTCAAACATTACTGTTTTTAGATAGCCAGTTAAGATAAACTGCTAGTGTTCATGTTAGTTCTAGTTTCAGTTTCCATACTGAAAATGCATTCATAATTTTGGTGTCAAAAACCAACCTATGTGAAAGACATATAACTAAATTATCATTGTAATATACCTAGATTTTTTGGAAATGCTAAAAAGGAACAGTAACTGATCAACAGAACACACACCTCTGAAACAAATATCGGCAGCTTGGAGCAAGAATTGTCAGTAACTCCTTGTTTAGATATATACATTTTTCATTCCTGTTTGCCAAGTCAAATTATAGCCAAGCATTTATGTTTGTATCGTGATGATTAAAGGACCATTCTCAACTGTACTGGAGAATCATAATAAGCACTCAAATCATCCAAAAAATACATAAAATCTAGGTGATACGACCATATTTTTCAAGTTAGTCTTTTTTTAATAGACTAGTACAAAGAATCCCAGGGCTTCTCCTTCTTCCTTGAAACAATTGTATTAGCATTATTATACTCTGCCTTTTCCCCCAAGATTGGGACTGAAGGCAGCTAATAAATTAATGATCACAATAGTAAAAAACATTAAGAGGGCCACTATTAAAGTAGAATCAAACTATTAAACAATTTAAAATACACTTTAAAGCAAGGCTGGGCAACTATGGGAAGCTAAGGGTACAATTCCAACCACCAAAATACCCCCTTTTTGCCTCCAAATACTCCAGTAAGGGCTGTGACAGGTATGTTTTGCTGTTTTGGCCCCCTTTTCCAGATTTTTTGAAAAGCCTTTTCTAGAAGGACTAAAATATGCCAAAAACATTTTACTCCCGAGGAGCTGCATGCTGGCTAAACTTTGAAGACCATTACCATTTAAAACAGCATTACCACAAATATTGTAAATTGTCTAAAAAGCCTTTCAGAGTAAAAAAAACCTTTTGCCTACTAATGGAAGTACTTCAAGGATAGACTATTAGCATAGACCTAAGCTGTAGTAATGCATGGTTGCTGACTCCAGTTCCAAGTATTAGATCAATGAAGCAGTACTATAAGGCAAAGAAGGATTTCATTGCAATAACATAGCCAGAAGGAAACCCCTGCCCTGGCTCCATTTGTATATATTTATTGTTTAATGACAGACCTGTTATCTGTTATTTTACATACTAACATTTTTGTTTGTTAAAAATGCCTTGAGGACATGTGCAATTAAAAAAAATCCTGGATATTTTCACCTGTTCTTGGTTTGCAGTGCATTTCAGGCACATATAACAATATATGAGAGCAGCCAAACTAAAAGGATTCCATTACAGAATGGTTCAGTTTGTGACAAATAGTTGCAGAGACAATTTACTTTATTAAAATGTTACTGGGGCACATTTGATTTAAACTGAACAAAAGTTAACAATTTCCGAAGATTAACATCAAATGCAATTTGATCTGTCTATACCCAGGACAGCTTCTAGACCAAACTGTTCAGGTTCTTGTCAAACACTGCCCTCAATATTTTCACTTAATAGTGACAAGCAGTTTCTCATTAGCCATGGTGATTGAGTTCCATGGGCAAACACTATTGGATGTGACATCCCTTGCAACTCACATTTAACATGCAGGTTGATTCAGCATGAACTGCATGCAACACAACATGAAAAGTATAACATCCACTTTACAAATGTGGTACAGTGTTTCTTCAAACTATGCTATGGGTGGATAGAATAGCTTCATATGGGTAGTTAAAATATATATTTATGTAATATGGGTTCTTTTAAGGCTTGAACGTGTACTTAGTAAAGAAAAGAAGTGTTGAGGTATATACAGCTCTTGGCACTGATATTTAGCAGACATGACAGCTCTGGATGAAATACTTGCCTGGTCTGAAGAACTGGCTGTTTAACAGCTCTTTTATGGGAACAGATACTCTGGTTCTCCTTTGAGTTACCCCAGGGTTTCAGTTTTCCTGAATGGCAGAAAGGCAAATGGGCCAAGATATAACAAGTATATTTTTCATATTTTCCATTTTATTAAATAACTTCCTTTGATGAATATTGAGCAAGGCGGGAATTGTGTGATGTTCCCGAACTGCAACTATTATCTTATTTAGACAGCAGAGCCAATGATGAGTAATATTTGGAGGGTCCTCCCCCCCCCCAATGTAGAGAAAGCTAGTACAGTAGTTTCACTTATCCAACATAAACGGGCCGGCAGAATGTTGGATAAGTGAAAATGTTGGATAAGGAGGGGTTAAGGAAAAGCCTATTAAACGTCAAATTACTTTATGATTTTACAAATTAAGCACCAAAACATCATGTTTTACAACAAATGGACAGAAAGCAGTTCAGTACACAATAACGTTATGTAATAATTACTGTATTTACAAATTTAGCACCAAAACTTTGCAATGTATTGAAAAATTGACTACAAAAACATTGACTACTAAAAGGCAAACTGCGCTGAATACAGAACGTTGGATAAGCAAGACTCTACTGTATATTTAAGTCTTGCCTATATGGTATTATGAAGAGATTAATTTTGCATGTATCAAAATGGTGGCTGTGTGTGTCATTTTTCTTTTACATGGTGTGACGTAGATATCAGCATCGCTGATACTACTGCAAAAAGTATTTTGTGGGGCAACAATATGGTTGATATTTAAGGCTCAAACCCACCCTGTTTTGTGTTCAGTTCCTTGCCGAAGTTACTCATACTTTCCGACTACATAGGCTCCCATTTTGTAATAAGTTCTCAGATTAGCAAATAATGCCCACCATCCAACACAGGCATTGAAATATTCTGTGTTTTAGCCTGCATGTTGGGAACAAACACAAAAGGATAGGAACAATGTTCCTCAACTTGGTTGGTAATAAATAATACTTGCCAGTAGGCATGGCGAAGTTCAATGTTCTATAAAAGATTGCATATGAGAAAAACATTTAAAATCCAAATACAGTAGAGTTCTGGTTATCAGAGTTAAATGGGTGGGCCGTGTGTCGGATAACCGGATCTTGTTGGATAATAGGGAGGCCCAGCCAGTCAGGCCTTTACCAAAAGAATGAAACTCTTCCCTTCGGTAAAAGCCTGAGACCGGGGAAATGCGGAGCAACCCCTTCCCATTTCCCCAGTCAAGCGCCTTTACTGGAGGGAAGAGAAAACTCTTCCCTTTGGTAAAGGCCTGACTGAGACTGGGGAAATGCAGAGCGCGTTTCCCCAGTCAAGCGCCTTCACTGGAGGGAGGAAACTCTTACCTTACCTTCCATGGCTGTCTCTGCGTCTGCCTCCCTTCCTCCGCCGCCTCCTCCTGAGGCAGGCCAAGAAAGAGGGAGAAAAAAGTCCTCCCTTTCTCGAGCTCCCTCCGGCTCAGCAGTGCTCCCTTCTTCGGGCTGCCCCAGGAGGGGGCAATGGAGGAGGCACAGAGGAGGGGGAGGCAGATGCAGCGGCAGAGGCAGCCATGAGCGCGGTGGGGGGAGGGGGGATACGATGCGGCGCCTTGGATAATATGGAGTGTTGGATAAGGGGAAGATGGATAAGCGGAACTCTACTGTATAATAAAAATCAGAATCACCTTGGGAGGAATGCCATTTTTGGAATTATTTTGACATATAGTTATTGACCAAAATACCAATTTGCCTTCCCTGACTATTTCTTAAGAGTTAGAAATACAGATTCCAATAAAAATATAACAATACCTCTGTGGGGCTGATAATTAAGAGGCCTTGACAGACTTGCTTGCAGATCAAATACTGGCTTTTTAGTGCTTGTGAGTTCTGCAGTGTCGGATACAGACTTGAAAAGAGTAACAGCTATAAGGAGACAACAATATATTTATCATCACTAAGCAGGATACAAGAAAATATTACCTGAAGGTATTACTTAAATTGATAGCTATCTACAGCTATAAATATAATGAAAAGAACAATAAAATTGCTTACCTATTTCTGGATTCAGGCAGCAGTAGGACTTTTAATACTGAGTTTTTTAGTAACAGTACAGCAAACAATGATGCTTATGCTTACTGAGCTGAAGCAGGGGTCAATTTTGTATACTGTACTCATTTAATTTATTGGAGAAGGTGTAAAGTATTGCATATTTACACTCTTACAAATTTTATTTTCTCCTGTACCTTTGTAGAACTGTGTCCTACATCTAAGAAGTACTAATGTTTCTCAAAGAAACTGTTCCTATGAAGAAAGATTAATTATTTCAATTTATCAAGACAGAGGAGATTGGAAGTTTGAATTAATGAACGATATCGGATAGGACTCAAATTTAAGTGATAGCAGAGGAAGAAAAAAAATATCTTGCTCAAGGTTTCCAAAGGAGCTTTACTTAAGCCCATAACAAAAAAAAAAAAAAAATGATTCAATATTCTTAGAAAAAAGTATTCCGACCTTGAAGAATGAAGCAAAGAACTACCCTATTTCTTTCATTCTAATGTGCACTTTTCCCCATATAAACGTATATAAAAATTGAGTGTAGAACTGCATATACTGCATATATCTATCTATCTATCTATCTACGAGGGCTATCCAGAAAATAGGTTACATTTTGGATTTTTAAAAGGACGAAGTATAGGATAAATCATTTACCATATGCAGCTGAAAGACATTCAAATACTACAATCTCATGTAATCCCCATTGAAATTTAGGCACGTTTCATACAGATAAATGAGTTTGAAAAGTACTGCTCCAGTAAATTCCCCGCTTGTGTCCTCAGCTCTTCCCCCTTCTCCCTTCCTGCAGCGTACCGAAAACGCTGCGCTGCCAGCCACGCCCCATTGTTGGAAACGGAGGAGAGAGGCAGCAAATTTACTAGGGCAGGCCTTTTCTAACTCATTTATCTATAAGAAACGTGCCTAGATTTCAGTGGGGATTACGTGAGATTCTAATATTGGAATGTGCCTTTCAGCTACATATGGTAAATGATTTATCCTATACTTTGTCCTTTTAAAAATCCAAAACGTAACCTACTTTCTGGATAGCCCTCGTATCTTACAAATGATGGCATCTTAAAATTGAAGAAATACGGTACTTTATAAATAAACACAATGAAGTGGTTATGCATGCATATGCTTGCTCAGGTGTGGAGAAGGGAATGGGAGAACAGACGGAGGGGGGCTCCCTTCCTTTGGCCAACACAGGTGAGCGAGTGTATATACACCCTCTTCGTGTCCCATCCCTCTATGCATGAGACAAGGAGCATCCATGTGATTGGTCACACACCCCCTGCCAGTGTGATTTCCTCCCCACAACACGAGTGTTATCAAAGTGCCTGTTAAAAATGCTATAGGGCAGCAGAGAAGTCACAGCAAATAAAATAATCCAAGAATGATTAATGTTCAAATGAAAGTCAACCTTATGTAATAATAAATTTAATTTACAAGAGTTTCTTTGAGCTTCTTTTAGTTGACACTTTGTTGCACTTCTTGCGATGTTCTTCCTAGTTATTACATCTTCATTGCTCTTCTGCATGTCTGGGGTGCAACCATTGAGGAATTGAGGTTTTCTAGAAGGGGTCTTGGTAAGGGAGCGTTTGTGCTCATTGTCCTCTGTAGACTCAGAGAATCTGAATAGAAACATTTACGTTATTTAATTGCTCAAGTTTAAGAAAATTCTTAAATCAACTTCACCTAAAGAGAAGTATACCGTACATTTCTATTACATTATTAAAATACAATCAAATCTGAGCTACTGACACTACAGATGTTTTTAAAGTAATCATGCTATAAATTTCTGAAAATTTGGTTCCATAGTTGTAAATGTGATTTCATAAATTGTGAAGTTAGATTCTCATATTACCAAATCAATACTATTTACTTTATCAGTTGATGCTGCCTATAGTGCAGATGCTGGTATGAATTACCTGACATTCGTTTTAGTGGCTGAGAGGTCAGTTGAGCTGAATGCTGATTTCTGAGATAAAATATTTTTTGAGGTGCCAGGAAAATTCCGTGGTGAGCGCCTTAAGATTGGAGTACATGTAGGAGAGAGCCTATTCTTTTGATTGTGCGGGCTGAATAAAACCCCACTGGAACACATCTGCAAACAGGTAGTTATTAGTACGATATAAAATCTGACTTGTATGATTTGAAGTAAAAGATATTAGATCAATGAGGCCATCCTGTTTTAAATTGATTTTAATCAAGCATTTATTCCTACCTTGGAACAACTCTTTAGAGTTTCTTTCTTGGAGGATTTCTGAGGATTGTTATTCTTAGTCAGAATCTGCAAAAAATGGAAAACATATTGTATAGTATTTAGCATTTTATCATGAGCACTATTATGAATCATTGTTTCAAAATGGATAATTTCTAGAGTTCTTATATAACCATAGAAAAAGTGTCAAATTAAAGGAACAGCGGGTCTGTCAAAGATCAGTAGTTCACAACTGGTTTTCCCGGGTATCTCTCCAGTTTCGGAAACCCTTCTTCTGGTACGCGACAATATATTTCTAAATTCTTTTTGTTATGATGATATATATCATCAGTTGTGAACGACTATATTACCTCTATTTTCCATGACAGAACCTATTCCAGCCAACAACCAGCTACTCAGGATCTGCATTAACGTCGTATCTGTTTCCCTTGTTTTTGAATTTACTCTCGTTATACTGAATTTACTAATGTTATACTGAATCTTTGGAGATACCTTACATCTTTGACACCATCAGCACAGGAGTTGGAACATCTATAAGACTTTTACCACATTTGGTTGATGACCTAGACTGTTCTACTCTAATCCTGTGTTTTACTCAGTTGGGGTCCAGAGTAAATCCTTCCAGGATTGCAGAAACTGAGTCTGTTTGGCTCTAATCCGTGTTCAATCTAATTGAAGTCCATAGGAAATTCTTCCAGGACTGCAGAGACTTACATCTAATTGTTTGGTTTAATATGTTTAGAAATATATTTTTTCATTTTTAATCCCATATGATTTCAGAGGATTTGTCATGAGTTAGTTTACGTGAAATGTATCTGGTGCTCTAATATACATATTGTGTATATCATATCTTTTGAACCATTATTGTTTTCTATATATTTTGGCAAGCTGTTCTTTACACCAAACTCTGAAACTGTAAATGGAAAGCAGCTGAAGGGAGGCGCGGGACAGTAAAAATCCCAAGGAAGCTAGATTGTCCTGGCTTTTCTTGGATATGCATGAAGTATAATTCTATTAGGCATTTTGTGCTAGTATGCAGCGGTGCTGTATGTTTTTCCCGTGTTCGGTTTTAATTTTAATGGCACTCTGAAATTATATTGTTTATTATTTTTATTTCATTTAGTTTTATTATAAGTTTTATAAATCTCTTTATTGTATGTAGCTCTGCCTCTTATAGCAGAGGATACAATTTATAATTCTAAAATAAATACAGCATTAAAAAGGAGTGAAAACAAGGAGAACACAGAAACAAGTTGTTTCATATACACCCTGAATATACACACACACACACACATATATATATACACACACAATATAAAACTATGTACACTGAACTATCAGAAAACAGAGGTATCATTATGTCGGCCACCCAATGTAGACAATTTTGGATTCTTGGGCACTTCAGATTTCTGGATATGAGATAGTGAACCTGTATACCATCAGAATATTTTACATGAAAGAACTTCACATATTTGGTGGGATACTCTTGCGGAAAGAAAGGATAAATACCTAATTTCTTTAAAGCATACCTATATTCGCCAAAGTACAAATATGACTGAATAAAAGCCAAAACCCACTTAGGGTTTTTTTTTTTTTGGGGGGGGGGGGGGGGACGACGACTTTTACCTTATCCTCCTTAACTGAATTGCTGACGTTGCAAATCATTTTCTTTTTCTTTTCAATGTACTCATCAATTGATTGCATTTTCTTGAATTGAGCTTCGTGAATTTTTTTAAAATCTACAGAATCAAAAGGAACATATTATTGGTATTTTGTTAAGTACATTGATAACTTGTTAGGTCGCCCAAGTTGGGCTTCTCACTCAAGCAATATGTAACAAAATTTGAAAATGTTTCTGTTCCTGGTTTGAAAGTGTTATTTCTTGTTTAATTGTGCGGTTCTTACTTTGAAAGTAGTTGTATAATCCAGAAACTTTGTTTTTGTAGCTGCCACAAACTATGTTGAATTGGTTGAGAGACTATGAGATATTCAATGAAAAACTATATTTATTTCCCATACTTTTACCTTGCCCTTCTCACCCCGAAGGGGACTCAGGGCGGCCTCACAACAGGCGACAAATGAATGCCAAACATACAATTCCAAAACAACAGTTACAATTAAAACCAAATATCAAAACATCAATTATTAAAATGAATTAAAATCACAAAAGTTCAAAATGTGCTGCAGGGTGTCTTGTAAAAACAAAGTTTTTGCAATTTAATACAGTTTCCCATGTTTTTAGGATAGAATCAATTAGGAAATGACATTTACCACCCAGGAACAAAAATTGTGTTACTTAGTGTTATGAATGAACATATACCTGAACTCAATAAGTATGTCCTCTGTAAATAAAGTAGCCTTGGGCAACTTTATTTAGTCTTATGCACAGCAATAGAAGATAATTACTTTTAAAATGGAAAACAGTCACAGAAAACACAAGTTATATATAGCTTCCTAAAACTAGAAAACAACTTTCCTTTTGTTTTCATATATTAAAAAACACAGAAATCACCTGAATGAAAATAATGTATTATTTTATGATCACATGGTGGACATTCTCAGAAAAGGACTTGAGGTCCTGTTTTAGAGAGAGGAGCAAACTGTTGACTGAAGAGGTCCCCTTCAAGTCCTTTCCACATTATTTGTTGCTTAAATAGTTGGAGCCAAGCAAGTATTTTTTAATTACTATTAATCCAAGGCTTTAAACAACCTTTTAACATTTTTCTTATATCAGTCTGTATTTTAGTTTTCCAACATCTTTTAAAATGTTTTGTAGTCAGGAATACCAAATACAGGTAGTCTCAAAGTTATAAGCAAGATAGATTCTACAGGTTTGTTCTTAAACTGAATTTGTTTGTAAGTCAGAATAGGTAAATTTTTAAGTGTAACTCCAGCCAAATTTGGCTTTTAGTGGAAACAAGGATTAGTGAGAAAGCTTCAGTGGAGCCACCTTTTCCCCATGACAACTCTTTCAGGAGTGAATTTTCCAATTGAGATTTCCCTCATTTCCTGTTGTATAACTCCTGCTCTTAACTATGAGTCATTTCTAAGTCAGATATTTGTAACTCAGGGACTGCCAGGATACACATAATTCTTTGAAAAGAATGTATGAAAATAGAAACAAAAAACCCCAAGCATGTAAATATCACATTTCTTGTGAGTCAGCCCTCCAAATTTGCAGGTTTACCTTTTGTGAATTTGATTATTCACAGATCGCATTAGACCTTCCAGGGCAACTATGTGGTCAAATTCTGCTGGTAATTGATCATATTTGCCTAGGGGATCTAGACATTCCTAAAAAGGTGTTACCCCAACTGCCACAGAAATAGAAAATCTATTGTAGTTGGTATCATGGCACTCAAGTATTAAAATAAGCTAATTATTATTTATGCACACAGCAATGGCATGACATTTTTATTATTTTGCTCTACAAATAAAATCTTTTATATATATATATATAATAACTCATGTTAGAAAACAAGCCATCAGAATGGGCTTTCAGACAAAAATATGTCCGTTATTAATGGATAGCTGCTATCAGATCCATTTCTAGAGGCTGCTATATGGGCACGGTTATATTACTGTTAGTGTAGCGGCAAGTAAGCTTACAACTTACTTGGAGTGGTAGGTGTTCCTCTTCTCCCAGATTTTGGCAAGTTGCCTTTGTAAGGTTTCTTTCCAGAAAGAGAGCTCACAGGAGTATCACCTCATATAAAAACATTGGAAATAAAGCTTTAACATTGGTGGGAAGCAACTTTCACTAGCAGCCAAAATGAGATCACCTCATGAAATGACATTACCCACTGTAAAAGATAAAAATGCTTCCTAAAGTAAAAGGCAGGAGAGGAAGAATAGGCTACAGTCGGATTAAATAAAAAAGGCATGACTCTGAGCTCTGCAAGTCGGAAAATCATGCCCTATGAAATGCAGCTTAGGGAACTGGAAATATTTATGGGAAGGAGGGGGTATGATAATCACGTTTAAATATTTGGAAAGATATACTATTGAGGATGGAGTGAACTTGTTTGCTGCTATTCCAGAGACATGAACCAATTAATTCCAACTACAGTAAAAGAAATTCCCCCTAAACACTAGGCCAGTAAACTAAATAAGTTGTCTCCTTATTAGAAAACTATCAGATTAAAATAAAACTAATATTCTATTTATAAGGGCAAATTACTTTCAATTGTTTTTTGTACAGTAGAATTCTCTTTTTGATGGCCTGGAGTAACAGATTCTGCTGCCAAGTTTCCTGTCATTTTGCTGTTGGTCAGATATTCATCTTGGTATGTCTCCAGTGTTTTTCCAGATCCAGCATTTTGCAATGGTTCATTTTCTTTCTGATCTTCTGGAATCTACAGTTGAAAATCAATAGACAAATATATTTGAAGTCTAACATCTAGCACCAGCTGGTGGTGCCATCTCAATGAGGCAGCAAGTCCAATCAGTCTAAAACATAAAAAGATTTAGAAATAATCCGAAGTTCAGACAACATTCCAGAGCAAATTCAGCACCCCATTCTTATGGAAGTCACCTGCTTCTACATCATTATTTTCTTCCTTCACATGGAATGCAAACAAAATAACAACTGCAGAAAGCAGACATTTACAAATTGTTAGATGTTGACCACACACATCTATTTATCATATAGATGTGGGTAGGAACTTCTGAAAGACTCTCACGAGAGTCTTGAACAGATTTAGGGTGTATCTACACTGCAGAAGGTTGACACCACTTTAACTGCCATGGCTTGATGCTATGGAATCATGGAAGTTGTAGTTTTACAAAGTCTTCTCTGCTAGAGTGTTGGTGCTTCACCAGGAGATCACATGATTTTGTTCTTCCTGATGAATAACTGAGAAAAAAATTGTTGGCAATATTTCTTGCTGCATTTTAAAGGACACAAAACACAAAACTGTATTAATGCTGTAATCATCCAGTTATTATATAATGTGCCATAACTATTTTGTGTACATTGCTTTTGGTGCTTTTCATAGCAAGGATGGAACATGAATAATATAAATCTTATATGCTGAAGAGTACCTCTTTCTTTGGGTGACATTCTGGTTTTAAGTCACAAATGTTTATTTCTAGACTTTCCAGTGCATTATGAGAATTCAGTTTTCGACGACTTTTGGTAACCATGGACAGGTTGGCAGGCATTTGACTGCTGTCACCTTCCTCAACATCCGAAGCAGAAAAGGTTTCGTTGCTGATCTATACACAAAATAAATTGGACCACATTATTTCTATTTCAGTGTTATCAGTGAAGAAATGAAAGATGTTCTCAGCTACTAGCAACTAATGCTATATTTCATGCCCCGAGAATAATTGTGACAGTTAAGGGAAATAATTGTTTCTTTGGTCATATATATATGGCATATAGCCATCAAGTGAATGGGACATTTCAGAGGCAGAATACGATTCACTTTTTAGAAAACAGGGAAATTACTCTTTTGGTTCTTTCTTAGAAACAGACTCAGTAGTGGATTTTTTAAAAATGCTTACCATACTTCCATTTTCCTGTGTTGCCTCATGAAAATGCTGCTTCAACACCTTTAACAATTTGTCTGCCTGTTACAAAAATATGATAACAAATTTCAGAGCTAGGTATATGCAGCTATATTACATAATTCATTACATGAAATACAAAAATGTACTATTAATTAAGTTATATAAATAAACAAGAAAAAATATTGCATTAAAATAGCAAGTTCAGCTTGAAATAGTAACAGGAGTGTGAGAAATCTGTCTGCAAGATGCATGCAAACATTAGATAGAAACATAACTAAGACATCTTTTACTGCTGTGTGGCCCATGGCTGTCTTCATATGACTGAAACGGAATTCTATGAGTTTTTCATTACTGAGTTCACACAAAAGGAAATGTACAATACAGTTATTTGAGGATACCATTCTTTGCCATCCAAACTTTCAAAATGTTTTTGTTGCTTTTAAAGCAACCTGTTCAGAGTATTTCAAAAAGATCTGAAATTGCTATCTCTCTGCCACCACAAACCACTCACAAATAAAACCTTACCACTTGAAATTAGAGCATAGTTTCAAACAATTCTTCTTAGAGGCCTCTTCCAGCACACAAAGAAGCTCCTATACAAAGCAATTCACAAGATGGCAACACCACAACATAAGGGCCAATGAGATTTTCCCCATTTCCAGGACTATCTTCTAGATATGTTTCTGGCTGAAATTAAACCGTTTCTAACTTTTTGTGTAATTGTAACATGTTGCCATCATGAAATATCCGTATTTACAAGATTGAAATGTGCACCTTAATTTTGAGGTGCTCATCTCTAAAAAATTGATTTCCCTCACCCAACCCCAAACTAAACCCTGAAACTTCACCCCTCCTGGGAGAGAGCGCAAGCCACGAGATGGGGTGGAGGAGCAAGCCACGCACCATGGAAAAAAGTGCAGTCGGAGCGCCCAGTGCCTCAATGCCACTGCCCTCCCAGACATGACTTCACCCCCGCAGGCGACGCGATGCAGCGGATTGATGATAAATTGAAGCTCTTACGTGTGCCCGCAATCCAGTCATCCCGCAGAACAATAACATGCCAAATAAAAATATAATTTAAAAATATTGATGCTGCTATATAAATATGCAATACTAATAGGGATACAATTAAATTACTCAGCATAAGTGCTAACAGAATCAATGTCTCAGGATTACCCATAGGTGTCACTGTAATTGAGGTGTGGTAGCAGAGTGCTGAGATTTTTGCATATAAATTTATAGTAACCTGATGAAAGTTTGATGAGGGTTGGAGACTGGTGAAGATAAGAGTTTGTAAATACTGAGGAGACCACTCCCTAACAGGAGTGAAGAGTCCCTTCCGCTATAGAACAGAGAATTGTCAGGGGCTGATTTCAACTCCTGGCAACACCAACATCATCAACTACTCTGAAAACAACAATAAAAAAATAACCCTCGAACATTACTGAGACAATTTCCAGTAAAGAAGCAATGCACTTAACAGGAGGAAGAAATATTAACACACAATGTACACAATGATACAGTGTAAGTGCTTGCAGCACTGCCTAGTTTGGAAGAAGTCAGCAATGCCATCAGCCAACAAAAAAACAACAAAGCCAGCAGACCTGATGGGATCCCTGCTGAAATCTTCAGAGGGTGGACCTGAGCTGATACAACAACTCCACTGAAAAAGTGTGGGTGACCGAAAAAATCCCAGCAGACTTCAAGGATGCCACATCATCACCCTTTTCAAGAAAGGGGATAGAACAGACTGCAGAAACTATCGTGGTATCTCCCTTCTAACCTCCGCTGGGAAAATCCTCGCAAGAATCCTTGGAAACCTTGCAAAATGCTGATGATAGCGTAGTCTGTGCGCATTCAGAAGAAGACCTACAAGCCATTCTAAACACCTTTGCAGAAGCATACGAGAAGCTCGGCCTCTCACTGAACATGCTCTTCCAACAGGCACCAGCTAATCCCTCTGCAATGCCAGGAATACAGCTTAATGGTGTCACATTAGAAAACGTTGAGCATTTCCGCTGCCTTGGCAGCCACCTCTCCACAAAAGTCAACATCAACACTGAAATACAACACCGCCTGAGCTCTGCAAGTGCAGCATTTTTCCGTATGAAGCAGAGTGTTTAATGATCGGGACATTCGTATAGATACCAAGGTGCTTGTTTACAAAGCCATTGTCCTCCCAACCCTGCTCTACGCCTGCGAAACTTGGACGGTCTACAGACGTCATACTCAACTCCTGGAGTGTTTCCATCAGCGTTGCCTCAGAAAAATCCTGCAAATCTCTTGGGAAGACAGGCAGACAAATGTCAGCGTGCTTGAGGAAGCAAAGACCACCAGCACTGAAGCGATGCTCCTATGCCACCAACTCCGCTCCGATCACCGTCTCCCAAAGCAGTTACTCTACTCCGAACTCAAGAACGGGAAACGTAATGTTGGTGGGCAGGAAAAGAGTTTTAAAGATGGGCTTAAAGCCAACCTTAATAACTGTGGCATAGACACTGCGAACTGGGAAGCCCTGGCCCTTGAGCGCTCTAATTGGAGGTCAGCTGTGACCAGCAGTGCTGCAGAGTTCGAAGAGGCTTAAGGGAGAAACGTGCCTTCCACCTGGAAACCAATGTCCTCACTGCGGTAGAACATGAAGATCAAGAATAGATCTCTTCAGCCACCTACGGACACATCCCCAAGACACCAGAAATGGAAGACAATCATCCTCGAACTATGAGGGATTGCCTAAGTAAGTAAGTACAGTGTAAATCAGGCATGGGCAAACTTCGGCCCTCCAGGTGCTTTGGACTTCAACTCCCACAATTCCTGGCAGCTTTAGGTTGCTTTTCCTCCTCAGCCGCTTAAGTGGGCCGAGGCTGACAGGAATTGTGGAAGCTAAAGTCCAAAACACCTGGCGGGTCCAAGTTTGCCAATTTCTGGTGTAAATGCACCTCAAGCTCCATCAAATCAGTTCGTCTCTAAACACCGAGTTCAAGACCCTTTCTGTTTTTAGAGGCACAAAACCACAATCGAGACTTCAGGTTTCTTCGATCGCAGGTCACAAAGGGTGCGTTTACACTGCAGAAATTAGCACAATTTGACACCGCTTTAACGGCCATGACTCAACTATATAGAATCATGGGAACTGTAGTTTAACAAGGTCTTGGGCCTTCTCCGCCAAATCCCGGGATTTTATAGTACTGTGCCATGGTAGTTAAAGTGGTGTCAAACTGCACTAATTGTACAGTGTAGATGCACCCTCATGTCCTTCCGCGTCCCAGATAGCAATCTGTAAATACGTTCTCATGGGGAATATCAATAACTACGGTGAGGCGTTAAGTTCTCACCTTGAGATTGGCTCTCAGTCCCAGAGCCTTGGCCAGGGACTGCAGCTCGCTGTACTTGAGCGTCTCCAGCCGTGCCTCGGGAGGGGAAACCTCCATGACTGAGCGCCACCGGTTCCGCTCGCCTCAAGCCACCAAAGGCAACGCTCCAACCGCCGCACCTCGAAGCCGCTCGCGCTCTGCCTTTGAATATTCAATTGCCGCGCTGCGTTGGTTGAACCCTCGGGGAAGAGGGCGGTGCCTGAAGGGGGCCCTTGACCAATAGGATGCCTTCGTGCGAGCCAGCAAAAAAAAAATGTTTATTTTTAAAAGGCGCGAGCGTAAATGGTGACTCCAGAAGCGAAAACATCGCCTTCCCCCCTCCCTTGGAATAATCTGATTGGGTCAAATCGCAAAGTGAGCGAGCAGCTCCAGCCAATAGGCGAAGAGAAGGCGGCCGCGTGCTTCCCCCAGACTTAACGGAGGCGGGGAATGAGGTTTGAATCTTTGGCAAGATGGCGGTGCGTCGGCAACTGCAACTGCTCTTCCAGGGGCCCCAAGCGTGTGGCGGCATCATGGTGGAGCGGGCGGGAACCGGGGCGGCGAAGGGCCTCGGCCCGCAACCAAGCAAGAGGCCTGAGGATGCCTTGGAGCGAGGCTCCGGCACTCGGGGCATGAGGCCGAAGGACTGCGTGCTCTACCAATGCCGGAGCTGCCGCGTCGTGTTGGGGGACTCGCTCCACCTCTGCGCCCACGAGGACAAGCTCCGCCTCCTCGCCTGCTTCAGTGAGTTCACCTGGCTCTGGGCATCCTCTCTAAGCCAAGTGGGGACAAGCTGGCCCTCCAGTGTTTGGGACTCCCAACTCCCAGAAGCCATAGCCAGCTTGTCCAATGGTCAGGAATTTTGGGAGCTGAAGTCTGAAACATCGGAGGACTAGAGTTTGCGACTCACTTGGGAATGAATGCAGTTTTTGTCACCACTTTAATTTAACTACTTTAACACTTTAATTCACTGGGTCTGGAATACCCATCCAAAAGAAAATAGGTTAGCCCTCACCCTTCAATTCTTCCAATCCAGCCTGAAAACATGGATGTTCAAACAGGCTTTTGACATGGGCTGAATAGGCCCATATGAAGTTGACACTCTGGCACTTTAGTTGTGAATTGATGGCAGCTAGTTTTATCTATAGATGTCAGTGTTTTTAAAATTGTGCTATACTAATTTTATGTTATAGGTATTGACAGGGGTCCTTATAATTTTATGTGATTTTGTTTTATACGTATGTACCATTTTTACAGTTATGTCATATGCGCCACCTTGGACTGCCCTTGTAAGCCGCCCGAGTCCCTTCAGGGAGTTGGTGGCGGGATATAAATAAAGTTTATTATTTATTTGTTTACGTACTATATATCAACCCCACTCTTTTCACCCCGCTAGGGACTCAGAGCGGCTTACAGTTTGGCCACTTCAGTGCCACATTGCAAATACACAGTGTATAAATAGAATACACACCTGGTAAACTGGCTGTTATTTCTGGGAGTTGTAGGCCAAAAACATCTGGGGGCTTCCAGGTTCAGAACCACTGCTATAAGGTATCATTATTACTGTGCGTCTATGTTTTAAAATTATGGGAGTTGTTGTTTTCATGGTGTTTAAGTCTTCTCTGCTCAAGAATGCTGGTGCCTCACCAAACTACAACACTACAATTCCATATCATCAAGCCATGGCAGTTACACTAGTGTCAAGTATGTTCTCTCAGGGCTGTTAAACCCATCTTCATGGGGGGGGGGGGGGGGGTCAGCCTTATGGTTGCCTTCAACAGGCCTTTGAATCCATGGATGAAGAATCTGAATACAGGGGGCCAGCTATATTTTTTCACATAGTTGTCTTGCATTTTTAGCCCATTTTGGTCCCCAGATGTTCTTGAATGACAACTCCCATCACTTTTGATTATCAGCCATGCTGACTTGGGAAAATGGGAATTGCACTCGATGGCACTTGTAGCTATGAGGTTAGGGAAAGTTTAAAGGACATTTTATAGTCAAATATCATATCCACAAGCCTTATATCTAAATTCAGACACCATTTTTCTAACTAAAAAGGACAGTTTGCAGCCTTACAGATGTTACTGTATCACATTTCTTATTAGCTCTAGTCATGATGTCTATTGAACAGGAATGACAACAGAGTTGTCATTCAGCATCTAGAAGCCCACATAAAATGACATGGCAGGTCAGATTTGTGTAGATTCACCCTCAGAAATCTTTCCAGCTCAATTATATCCATATATCCTTGAAGGCTACCTCTTCCTACTTCGTGTTTTCTTTTCTTTACTTTTTGTTCCAGGCCATCTACCAACATAAAAATAGTTCACCTTTTTCTTTTCTGTTCAGCAAATGAATGAGATTCTTCTGCAGTCAAATTTCTTGTCAAGTCTTTAAGCAGTATGCAATTATTGGGATACAGTTGACTCTTCACATCAGTTAATTTGCAGATTTCTTTGCTGTATTTATGCCACTTCTTCTGCTGTTCTACACACAACCAAAAACATGTGGTATTTTCTGTCTAGACATTTGTGTCTCCGAACAAATGGCTAGAGCAGTGTTCTCACAAGTTAAAAAATAACATTTACAATTTATATTTGCATTTCCCCCAATTGAGACCCTGTGGCTCTAACACCTGTAAATGTGGATGAGCTACTATATATTAGAGATGTGTGAGACGTCAAAAAACTGCCATTTTCTGTCCTATTTTCGGCTCCTCCCCTTCTGTTTACCAGGAAATTCCCGAAATCGGAAGGGGAAAAATAACGTTCCATGATCCAACAACCAGAAGCTCTGTTTCTGGGAAGATCTGGCCCATTGGTGACAATGGGGAATTTGCAAGACTTCTCTCTCTGTCATTTTTATGGCTATCGGGATAAAAATGGACACACTTGGAAGACACATTTATGACTGCAAGCCCTACATGTTTCAGGACGTTTGGGTCATCCACTGATTTTTAGGAAATTGTTAAAGTTTCTAAATTGAAATAATATTCTCCTCATGGGGACTCAAGGGAGTCAGGCTATCACTCCCATCCCTAAACCTATCCCACACTCAATCAAGTTAAAGCAAAAAAAAGTTTAAAATATTTAAACAAACACACACAAAACGCCCTTTTAAAACTCACAGCCCCCCCCCAAACACACACACACACACGCCTCCCTAGTGAAATTAGTAAAATAAAAGAACTACTGTATAAGATATTAACTCAAAAAATGATATACTGTAATACAAAAGAAAAAGATTGGAATTCTCAAAAAGCGATCATAAGCAACAACACTGAGATAGAACACAGAGCTATTTATCATACGCTGTCTTGCTCTCTCTCAAATGAAGGTAGATGATGACAAGCTGGAAAGTGTCCAGAGGAGGGCGACTAAAATGATCAAGGGTCTGGAGAACAAGCCCTATGAGGAGCGGCTTAAAGAGCTGGGCATGTTTAGCCTGCAGAAGAGAATGCTGAGAGGAGACATGATAGCCATGTATAAATATGTGAGGGGAAGTCATAGGGAGGAGGGAGAAAGCTTGTTTTCTATTGCCCTGGAGGCTCGGACGTGGAACAGTGGCTTCAAACTGCGGGAAAGGAGATTTCACCTGAACATCAGGAAGAACTTCCTAATTGCGAGAGCTGTCCGGCAGTGGAACTCTCTGCCCCAGAGTGTGGTTGAGGCTCCTTTGGAAGCTTTTAAGCAGAGGCTGGATGGCCATCTGTTGGGGGTGCTTTGAATGTCATCTTCCTGCTTCTTGGCAGGGGGTTGGCCTGGATGGCCCGTGAGGTCTCTTCCAACAATGAAAAAAACTGTGTGCAGTTGATATTGTCAATCACGGAGCAGCTAAATGTAGCTGAAATATCCGGCACCAGGTGGTCTGTTCCAGCTGAGTCTGGCTGCCCCCACCTGGTCTGTTTTTGGCGGTCCAGCTGCTGGATCACCAAATTTCCCCAAATCCCGCACCGCAAAATAAAACAATGCACACTCCTACTATATATGTTATGATATGTTATGCATTCATATCATATAATAATGTATTATTTATAAAAATATATTATTTTAGTTTGTTCTTATACGGAAATGTCTCTTAAAAGTATACATTAAAGTTGAAGTTCACACTGTAGTGATTCTAGCAATAGATTATGGTCTTCTACAGTCATGACTATAGATAAATATCTGTTTATATATATATACAGTAGAGTCTCACTTATCCAACATTCGCTTATCCAATGTTCTGGATTATCCAATGCAGTCTGCCTCCTGCCGGGATACACAGCTGTTTCTCTAGACAGCAAGGACTGAACTTTTTACGCATTTAATTTCCAACAATGTTGTTACTATAAGTTCATTTTATGCAATTATATCTTTATTCGTAGTCAAATTGTTAGTAGCCAATGTTTTTGCAGTCAATGTTTTCAATACATTGCGATGTTTTGGTGCTAAATTCGTAAATATAGTAATTAGTACATAACATTACCGTGTATTGAACTGTTTTTTCTGTCGATTTGTTATAAAACAAGATGTTTTGGTACTTAATTTGTAAAATCATAATGTAATTTGATGTTTAATAGGTTTAATCCTTCCTTATTATCCAACATTTTTGCTTATCCAACGTTCTGCCAGCCCATTTATGTTGGATAGGTGAGACTCTACTGTATAATAAAATCTGTTAGCAGGATTTTTGAAGTTTAATTTTTGAAAAATGTTTTTCTCTTTCAGAAGTTACAAAAGATATTGTTGTGGAAGATGATTTGATGGTTTGTGTTGAAGGCGATCTTACTGGATGGTGGGTATTTCTTGAAATTATTCCTTCTCTTTTATGCATGCTAAATTAAGTGACTATTACTTGTAGAAGATAACTAATAGTTTCCAGGCCTGTGTTTTGCATCTTTCTTCAAAATGCAATGAGTATATCTTTCTATTTCCTTTGAAATGAAAACCTTCTATGAGAAAAAGGGGTGGGTTTTTTAACCAAAAAATATGATGAAGAGAAACTTTGTATTGCTTTTGTACGTCAAAACTTATCTTTGTTCACCCTTCAGTTGTTGAATAATTAAAGCTGTACCAGATTTGGTAGGTTTTAATACAGTTTTCTTACATTAACATCTTTCATGTGTGTTTAAATTTCCTATAGATAATACTGCTTTTCTAATTGATTATGATGATAATATATTAGTTTTTATATTCTATATTGCTTATATTCTAACTTGTTTGTGGAGTATATTTCCTGGCAAAGCAGGATCTAAATACTTGAACAAATTAACAAAAATATGATTGGATTCTGTGGAAAAAGGAAGTGTTCAAATTATGTTATTTTAAATATATTTTAGATGAAGCAACAAGTGTTAGAATTTAATGAAGCATTTCTGTAATAAGGAAAGTATAGTGATATTGATAGGTGCCCCAGTGGCTCAGTGTGTTAAAGCGCTGAGCTGCTGAACTAGCAGACTGAAAAGTCCCAGGTTCAAATCCCAGGAGCGGAGTGAGCGCCCGCTGTTGCTCCAGCTTCTGCCAACCTAGCAGTTCGAAAACATGCCAATGTGAGTAGATCAATAGGTACCACTCCATTGGGAAGGTAACAGTGCTCCATGCAGTCATGCCAGTCACATTACCTTGGAGGTGTCTACGGACAATGCTGGCTCTTTGGCTTAGAAATGGAGATTAGACATGACTGGACTTAATGTCAGGGGAAACCTTTACCTTTTAGTGATATTGATGTTTACTGAATCTGTTTTATCCGTGAGTTGAACTGCTATTCTTACATTACATTAGGAGAAGAATGGCTTTTGTTACATTTTCTTTAGGATTATATAATGGAGAACCCATTGAAATTGCAAAAATACATGCCGAATATGCATATTCTCAGACACAGTATTATATACATTTATCATGCAAATCTTCAAAAAAATGACTTAAAATAACTTCTGAATTTGGGTTTTCAGACTGCAGTTTTTTCAGGAATTTATAGAATAGGTTCAAGAGCTGTTTCCATGGTGTTTGATGCCTATGAAATGTGGTGTAAAGTTCAATTTGTTATATAGAAGACAATTTGGAACTTTGAGCTGACTCCAGCCTCTGTCTTTTTCTGCCAGCACTTATAACTTGTTGCTCTGTCGGTCCTGTGAAGCATGTGTAGGCTTGAAGCTATATTGTTCAGAATCTCATGCTTATCTCAGAGGCTTCTTCTGCCTTTTTAAGGACAACATCATATGGTTAGTATCCTTCACAATCATACTAAACCTCAAATTTAGAAAGCTAGTTTTAAGAAGAATGGATCTCAGGGCATGCTGAAGCAATCTGTAATTAAGTAGAGGTGGGATGATGCTCAGCCCAAGCTTACATATAAATATCTTTTCTTTTTTTAAACTAGTTCATATGACTTGCCCTTATGTGAAAAGATTAGGACTTGGAGCAATGGGTTCAAATCACAGGAAAGAAGATTCCATCTGAATGTTAGGAAGAACTTCTTAGTTGTGAGAGTTATTTAACAGTGGAACTCTCTGCCTTGGCGTGTAGTCAAGGTTCCTTCCTTAGAGGCGTTTAAACAGGCTGGGTGGCCATCTGTCAGGAATATTTTGATTGTGCTTTTCCTGCATGGCAGGGGGCGTGGACTAGATGGCCCATGTGGTCTCTTCCAGCTCTATGATTGTATGATTAATTAATAGTCACAATTTGGTCTGAATATTTAGATGTGAGGACTTTCTCTTGCTGCCGTAAATGGAAAAGAATGCGGATGTGAAATATTCAGAAATGCTACGATTGCTGAAATGAACTCAGCCTGATGTTTCAAGAATTAACCCTCTTCTGTATCACCTGCAGCCTCCTGCATGTTCCCAAATATCTAGTGCAGTGGTTCTCAACCTGTGGGTCCCCAGATGTGTTGGTCTTCAACTCCCAGAAATCCTAACAGCTGGTAAACTGGCTGGGATTTCTGGAAATTGTAGGCCAAAACATCTGGGGACCCACAGATTGAGAACCACTGATATAGTGGGTGTTTTTTCAAGCTAATTTAGGGGATTCTATGGGCTTGTGAGAGGTGTAAAGGAAGGAAAATCCCCTCCTGCAATCATTTTTGATGGAAGCTGATCTTTGTCAGGAGGGATTAGATAACTCCAATATACATTAATATGAAATTGTTATTGTTGTTTTATTACAAAAAATGTATTTTCTTGTCTTAGTTACTCATTAGAGACTAAAACCACTGTTGAAGCTTCAAAGATTATCTGTCCTCAAATCAGCTTAAAGGAACAGGTACAAAAGGTAACCTTTTTCTGCTTTTTGAGTTTTTTAAATAAATGTGCATATTAGAATTTATATTTTGCTTTGGCACAGAGAAATATAACAGATTACAATAAAACTAAACAGTTCAAAATATGCACAGTACAGCATTGTAAGTACCCTGGAGGTTTTCAAAGGCTGGATAACAATTTGTCGGGAGTGTATTCCTGCATGGCAAGAGATTGGACTGGATTACCCTTGTGACCTTTTCCAACTCTGATTATGTGTTGATGGACAGGGTACTTAGACATTTCTCATTCATAAGGTCGCCATAAGCAGATTTGCCAAAATCCTTTTTCCACTGGACAGTCCCACCATGTATGAAGACAAAATCCTACCAAAGCAGCTTCTTCAGCATAGTGAAGAACTATTATTATTAGTTATGTGGCACCTTTAATTAATTTTTAAAGTGCCACAGCATTCTTTTCTTTTTTTCATCCTTGAAGAAGTGGCTGTGGGTGACAAAAGCTTGTGCTGAAATAAATTGGTTAGTCCTACAGGTGCCAGAAGACTAGCAGAAATCCGTTTATACCATGGGACTTTCCTATTCATTATTATAACTCTACTGCAGGTTCTTGTGCATCCTGAAAAATGGGGAAATGAAGGCCAGGAACTTCATTTGGGTCTTGGACCCTATGGGGAGACTCAACAAATATTAGGCAAAACACTAAAGTAAGCGTGAGCGTTTTAAGATGCTTGAGTAGTAGACATGCCTTTCCCACTGAACCTCATAGAGCAGCATTTGTCCCCTCTGTACCTCCATATTTTCCCATTTTTTTTAGTTAGAACTCCCCATGCCTTATGTTTTGTACCTCTTATTTTAAAATTATATTATTAACATTATTCATGTCCCCGCCCTCAGGAATCCCCTTCCAAAGGAGACTGGGCTCCCCCCCCCCCCCCCCATATTATAATTTTACCAACAGGCAAAGACATTTTTATTCAAGTAGACCTTTATCTGATAAGGTTTTTATAGGATACACTGGGCCCTTACTATCTATTGGGGTTTGGTTACAGGACCCACCCCCAGACCAATGGATACCAAAATCTGCATGCTTCGATCCCATTACAGTAGCATAATAAAATGGTGTCACTTATATGAAATGGCAAAATCAAGGATTTTGTATCCCTGTGTCAATATGTTAAAGCCATGAATAGTTAAATCTGTGCATATAGACTATTTTATCAATTATTTGTTTGTTTATCTTTAAAATGTTTTATGTGGCTCTGTTTTAAATTTTAGTATGAATATTTTAACTGATTGTTTTTGGGAGCCGATATAGGTCCCAATCTGAAAGACAGTAAACAAGTGCAATACTTAAATATTTTAAAGTAGTAATAACATAACACCCTTGTTTTTGTTGATATAAATATTTGTCAAGTAAAAAATAGTTTTTAAAAGTTCCACAGTACATTGAATATTTTACCAATTCCTAATTATTTTATTAGAAAGTGTTTAACTCATATTTTGTGTTACTTGTTTTACTTAAATGTTATTGTTTAAACTTCTTTTGAAGTTGAAAGAAAGACTTGTAATAGTACACACACGTATAGAATTGCTGATGGAGAAATTGGAAGGATTAAACCAGCAGAAAATAAAGGCAGAGAAGCAAGACTCTCATGGAAGACGACATAGCCAGATACCTGGATGTAAAAGGAAAAAGTCAAGCAATTAATCTGTTGAATTTCTACAGTAATATCTTAATTGTGTCAAACATGGTGTTTGAAAGGAACTTCATACAACTTTGATTTTGAATGCATTTGAAAATGGACCTGCAGTTGAATTTTATGTGAAATTCAACTGCAGGTCCAATTTCAAATGCTATTTTTTTACAGAGCACTCAAGTGCATTAATAGGTTGAATAGGAACAACATGTGCATTATAGATGCCTTTAGCTTACATTCACAGAAACATGGTTATCCTTCTGTTTTATGATTGCATTATGAATATATTTTGATACAGATTGTGACATTTTGCCCATAGGGCACATGCCTCCCGTTGATCCTGCCAGGTACCATCTATGCTAAAACAGATTTTTTTAAAAAGGAGTACAGCTTGGGGGTAGGTGGGGGAGAGGAAGGGCCTGTTGAAATTGCTGTTGCTTTGTCAGAAATAAATGTAAAATTTGCACATGTGTTTTTTTGACCCCAAGATCATCTGGTCTTCATTTTTGGGTGAAAGCAGTTAGGATTCTACTTCAGTGAAATAGAAGTGTGAATTTAGAAATCAGTTATGTTAAAATAAATTGAGCCTTTCTTAATTAGCTTAATGTTGTTGTGTGCCTCTAAATTGTTCCCAATGTATAGCAACCCTAAGGTGAACCTATCATGGGATTTTCTTTCTCAGAGACTGAGAAAGTGTGACTTCTCCTAGGTCACCTATTGGGCTTCCATGGCTGCGCAGGTATTCAAACCCTGGCCCTCAGAGTCCTAGTCTAATGCAGAAACCAATACACTACACTGGGATTAAGAAATTTTTAAAATAGTGTCTGAAAGAATGACAGATGGACAGTTGCTTCCAGGGGAGTTTTGCCCTTGTGAGTTAGCTGTCCTGAAGACTGATGTCATTTCTGCAAAAGAGCTTGCCTAATGCTCTATGAACTTCTAAGAAAGGGTGTGATTACTGCAATTGATATCAGCTGCCGTGGACTGCATTGCTCCACAAACTACTTGATGGATGTGCAGTGTCTTGAGTCATGTGCATTGGGGTTTGAAATAAACCATCTTTATCATCATGGGGTTTAGCCCTGAGGAGATGGGCTGCCTATTAAAATGGTCTGCTGCAAGAGGCTTATGGACCCAGATGCATTCGTCATGGCTCCTGCTGTCTTGATAGGTGGTACTTATGAAGTTCTACCCAATCTCTGGATTGGGCAAATGGCCCAGGCATTGAACACAATGCTCTTGAGCATCCCCTCACAAAATGAAGCCAGGCTGCCTTCCACTTTTCCAGGGAACTGGTGGTAATGAAACAAATAAGACTGACTGGAGCAACATTGGTAGAAAAAGTGCATCCAAGACTGGCAAAATCTCATCTAAGGGCCTACTCTGTGGCAACAAAGATAAATATAGTCTCTGCCTCTATTTCATCTGCGGAGAACCAGCCAGCAGAGCTGTTTCAAATAGGGATATTTTACATACAAACCCAAAAGAGGAAAATCCAGATTGCTCTTACCTCATAAAGCCACTTCCTTTATTTCAAGTCAAAACATGTTTTTCCAATTATATTGTATTAACAAACAAACAAAAAAGACTAGGAACTTATCCAGGTTGAAGGATTTTATTCACAGACTGATGGAATACAAGCGGTCTCACAAGGCACAACTGTTGATTATAGCTACAGAGCCAAAGGATGAAGCTTATTTAAAAATAAGCACATCTAACACCTTGGTATTAATGATCACTGTTCTTCTCTTTACAAAATTCCTATGTTACATTGTAGTCAGAATCCCAAAGCATTCTGTTCAAGAGAGATCATTCAACTTGTATTTCCTAAGGGGTTACAATTTAATGATTGGACTGAAAATATACTTCCTTATGTAATTTAACAAAGTAGTGCAAATCAACTTTGAGAGATTATTAAATTGTGCAAAATTTAAGTAACTGGGACAAAATACTCAATGCTTATAGAAACATGGCTTATGAGAGTAGCAAGAGAACAAAGTATTTGAACATTCAAAATAGCTTTTAGCAAGTTACACAACCAAAACTGTTAAAATCTCAAAATTTATTTCAGCCAATGTGATACTACTTAGTCTGAATGCAGGAATGCTTGAAGTAAAACAAAATAAATTTCCTTAGATCACAGGTTGTACATGTTCTAGATATTATCCTAATAATGACAGTGTTCTCATAAATGTGAAAGAACATTATACTCCTCCAGCTTGACTTTCATGTGTATGTTCGGAAACGAAAAATCCAATTGGTCTAGTGTATCATAATATGAAAAGAAAACTTTCCTTACAGTTGTCAACAAAAAGAATATGTTGCAAATACTAATTGAAAAATAGTTAACCAAAAGCACAAGCAAGAAATTCAAGACTTCACATTGCAAACATTTCAAAATAGATAGCAGGAAAGAATTTAACGTCTACTAGTTGAGAAATTACATATACATAAAAACAACATTAACAAGTCATATCCTTGGCAGGTGTCCCATCTTCCGGTGGACAAATTCATATACATTTGACATACTTGGAAGCCTATAGTCAACCAAGCCTTAGTCCTGAAAATGAAATCACTGGCTTTGCATCATTACTTTTTGAGGTTTAGTAAAATGGGCAGGCATCTATTTCAACAAAACCAGGAGAAGAGAAGGCAGTTATGCTGGCAAGACAAAGATAATGGAGTATATAGGTACTACCGATCAGATCTTTGTTGCACTTTTTTTGAAATGGCTCTCAGCCAGCCCCTACAGTAGAATTTGCTGTCCTCTCTAATTTATAGTCCATAAGATGGTGGAAGAGTACAGTACACGGGAAGAAATAATTTATAATCAGAAAACAATGCAAATAGAACCGTGATGAAAAGGCTGTTTCAATGCTCCATTCCAAGCTGCATTGCAGCCATGTTTCTTGTTCTGATGCAGAAGGAATGTTCACGCTGATGGAACAAACTGGGGAGGGATTTGGAGATGTACCTCACATGCACCAGAAGCAATGCTCAGGAAAAAAGATAGTAAAACAAACTATATTCCTTAAATATGAGGACAATGCAAGGATTTGGCCTGGATTCATCAGTGAAGAAATCGAATGCTCATTTTTTGTTCTACATCCACCTTCTCCAAAACCTATAAAAAAGCAGAACTGTTAACACTTTTTTACAAATTTGAATTATATTATACAGTACTTTTAAATTTTGGCTTTAGGTGGCAATATTCTTTCATGTGGTTAAAGTTCTGTATTCCAGATTTACTATTTTTAGTAAATTTTATCTATTCATTAAAGCATTAATACAAGAAATGATAACTGCACTTGCCAATGCCAACATTTTAATTTAATATACAGGGTGTTTGAAAAAGAACTCCCTATTCACCATTTAATTTCAATGGGTGAATAGGGAGTGCTTTTCCAAACACCCTGTATAACCAACTTTTCTTCCATGATGGAAATCTAAGAGGTATGTAAGACTCTCAGACAGTACTCACTTATGTACTAATAAGACCCAGATCACACTCCTATATCTATGACATGACCTGGGGGCAATTTGTAAGGCCATTCAAAAACAGAAACATAGATGAACATTTTCCATCTATGATATTCAAAATGTGAAGTTTCGTGCAATTACAAAACTGAATGGCATTCTACTTATCAATTGTGTAAGATATAGCAAAGCAATAAAATATAAGAGCACACACAATACCTGTACACCACCTTTGCATCTGTGCCTATTCCAACCAATAAAGCCTGGCAGCGGATATATACTATGTAAGAAATGTTCCTTTCTAACCTTAACAAACTCTGCAAAGGATATTGCACTGTCACCATCTTGATCAGCCTCTTGAATGGTTCTGTCAGCAATACTTCCCAGCTGTTCATCAGAGATGTTTACACCAACCATCATTCTCAACACCTACAATTCAAGCAAAGTAAAGACTGGTGTCTAAATGAAAATAACTAGAGGTATCTATTAATCTCAGTACTTCCAAAGTCCTATCAAGTAAAATTATATTTGATATAAAACATGGAAGGATCTGTTCAGATCTACACATTAACAACTCGTATTTGAAGGAGAAGCTTTCTCATATTCAGATTAGCAAGACAGTCAAAATTCTCCAATGTCTGGATCCACTTCACAGAATTGATTACTGTGACAGCAATATTGTTTCCTTATTAATCTAAGCGGGCTGCACAGAAACGCACAACACAAAAAACCACAGAAGTATACCCCTATCCAGTGTATTCCCAGTACTGGTCTTGTTCAGACCTTCTGCCAGTCTTTAATAGGAATCTTGTATTGTTGAGATGCACAATGGAAACTTTTCCCTTTCCCACCATTCCTGAACCATTTTGTACACTCTTATTCTTCCATCACTTTCAACATTAAGCTAGAGGGCTAGGAAGTACTTCATATTTACTGTATTCCTCATCCCCAAATCCCATATATGTTCTAACCCTGGATTTGATTCTGGACGATGTGATTTTAATAACAGTTTTAATAATGCTGTTGATTTTTGGTTTTAATTTTTTTTTCTGTATGTATGTATGGCATAAAATTGCTGCCTTTCTGTAAAGCTGCTCTGAGTCCCCCTTTTGGGGTGAGAAGGGCAGGATATAAATGTAGGAAATAAATAAAACAAGGAGTTAAAAGCTAAAACAAAATAGTCACCAGACTATAGAAACTTAGCCTACCTGAAGTAGCTCATCTCGAGAAATCTTGTCATCTTTATCCAGATCATAAAGTCGAAATGCAACTACAGGAAAAAAAAATAAGGATTAGCTACCTTTTCCAATTGCTGCGAAGCAAAGAGGACAGAAAAGGCTTTTTTCTTGAGTGCTGATGATTTTTGATTGAGAGGAAAAGATAGGGTATAAAAAGAAAGAGGTGGATTCACCTTGAGCTTCATCCATCAGTTACTTAGTTTGCTCAGATTCAGTTTCTTATGCTAAACTTTTTGGGGCAAGTTAAATCATGTTAACTGTCCACATGACCATGAAAACCATTTTGCTATGTTGCTTATGACAGCTTCTCAAATCTGTAAATGTATCCACAAGTCTAGAGAGAGTAGGTACTCCTGCAATATGGGAACTGGGTTTTTGTGCACAAGTATTTTGGAAAATAGTTCCAAGCTCAAGGGATGATAAGAGAAAAGAGGTGGATTCATAGGGAACAATAGATATTTAATAGTTAAGCTGAGAAAGCAAAGCTTATAAGCAGTGATCGGTTATGGAAACAGCAAAGATGTACAATTACACAGGTTTTTTAACGTATATTTTAATTTTTATTGTAATTTTTTAATCTTGGAAGACTTTTAATCTGATGTAAACTGTGTTTTTGATGTATATTGTAAGCCGCCCTGAGTCCCCTGGTGGGTGAGAAGGGCGGGGTAGAAATGATGTAATAAATAAATAAAATAAATAAAGAGATATGGGAGGAATACCATGAAATACTTGCATGCAAGTGGGAAGTCAGTATAGTAATGTTAGGAATGGAGATTAAACACTGAAAGGAGTATAGATTTGTATGCAACACTGTTCTGGGGAGAGGTAAGGAGACCAAGGTGAGCCCAAAACCTTTTTTGAAATGTAGTTTATACCTGAGATTTTGAAATCAGGTATAAACTACATTTAAAGAAAGATGAACTTCCAACATGTAGGACTAGTAGACGGAATAGAATACAAAGCAATGCAATACTTTTTAATAGACAAAATTAAATCATCATACAGTGTAATTTGTTGCTCCGACTATTAAGTGGCTCCAGTCCATTCTGGTCTTTGTTTTTCTCATTATCTTCAATGGGCCGAAAGTGGGCCAACGTCCTCATGAATCCACGGAAATTCACTTGGTCTTCTCTGCACAGAGTAGAAACATGCACATGAAGTATTCACTGGAATTACTATTGTAGTAAAATATGATTCAAATAGCATATTCAAACTAATTTAAATTTTCTGCTATTTTTCTCTACTTATTTAATGAGTACTACTCTTGTTTGCTTTTTCCATTATTACTGAATAAAATTATGTCGATGTTCAATTGGACAAATCATCCACCCCTCAAAAGCAAACAATGATATTAGATGTAGATTAAATGGTGAAGACATAGGTTTTCAATTTTCAATAGTTTTTCAAAAATTGATGTTTATGAATTAAGGTAGAGTTTTCTGTCACTAATGGCAAAATGGAATGTAGCTTAAAAGGACAATTCAGATCTAACAAAAATGTAATTTCAGTAAGACTTGAAGTGAATAATACTTGTACATTCTAATTATCTACCTTTAAGGGAGAGAAGAGGCAGACACAGCTCCATTATATCTTGGCCCAGAAAAAGGGAAAAGACCTTCTCTCCATCCCAACTGGCCCTGGCCTAGCCTTGGAAGGACTTAATCTCCTCTTTCCCAGTTGTGTCATGTTTTAGGTAGACTCTCAGGCTGATGGTAGCATGCTAGGCTTTTTTTGTTTGCTCTTTTACTTGTAAAGCATCATGCCTAGTGATGGCTCTATATAAATAGATAATGACCATGATAATTGTTCTGGTGATGAGTACAGATATCTCTTTAATAGAGACCGAAAATATACTGTATATACTCAAAAAGCTGAGCTTTTCAGCCCTTTTTATGAGCTGAAAAGCCTCCCTGGGTTTATAATCGGGTCAAGGTCAAGCCGGCAGTGGAGTCTGGAGGCTGCTGCTTGCAATATATATTTATCTCTCATCTTACCCTCCATTATCAGTGTTTACTTTTCCAAAGCCTCCCTTGTTCTTAACCAAGGGAATGTTTTGAAAAGGGATAGAAGCCCTTGCAAGTTAGGAAGATATATTCATCTTATAAAACATTTCCCCCTGAAATATTTGTTAATCTCTGCTACAGATATATAAGCATTTTCCCCGCAAACCTTTCAAACCCTATGTACTTTTATACTTGTATCTATCTATCTACATTAATTTTATATGATTTTCCCCCTATGTTTGCAAGTCTTTGCAAATCCTATATACATATAGATATCTAGAGATTTCCATGTACCTGTATATCTGTGTGTGTGTATAATTATTTTATATATTAATTTTCGCCTCATGTGTTCACAAGTCTTTGCAAATCTTATACAGATATAATTATATATAGAGAGAGAGATGTCTAGATAGATATATCTATTGCAGGGGAAATGCACACACACACAAAGATTTCTAGAGAGATATAAACATAAATATATAGGGATTGCAAATATTGCGGGAGGGAAATGCACATATATAGAGAGGATTTGCAAATGTTTCAGTGGAAAATGCATATGTGAAATTAGTATATATAATTACTAGCTGTGCCTGGCCACGCGTTGCTGTGGCGTTGTCTGGTGGTGTTGGTGAGAAATTATTGAGGTAGTGGTGGTATTGAATGTCTGTTGTATGGTTGTCTTTATGTTTAGTATGCATTTGGTTGTTTGTGTACTGTGAAAGTGGTGAGGGTAGAGGGGGTCTATGTCCCTGTGTAGTATTGTATAGTATTTATACGTTGTCCATGTGTTGTGAATGCTTGGATTGTGTCCTGCTGCATAGTAGAAAGGGTTGGGCTGGATGGCCCTTAGGGGTCTCTCCAAACTTTTGGATTCTATGCTTCTATTATTATTATTATTATTATCATCATCATCATCATCATCATCATCATCTTCATCATCATTATTATGTAGAGGCTGGATGGCCATCTGTCAGGAATGCTTGGATTGTGTCCTGCATGGCAGAATTGGGTTGGACTGGATTACCACAGTAATTTCATATTACAGTAGAATCTCACTTATCCAACATTCGCTTATCCAGTGTTCTGGATTATCCAACACAGTCTGCCTTTTAGTAGTCAATGTTTTTGTAGTCAATGTTTTAAATTCATTGTGATATTTTGGTGCTAAATTTGTAAATACAGTAGAGTCTCACTTATCCAACGTTCTGGATTATCCAACACATTTTTGTAGTCAATGTTTTCAATACATCATGATATTTTGGTGCTAAATTCGTAAATACAGTAATTACTACATAGCATGAATGTGTAATGAACTACTTTTTCTGTCAAATTTGTTGTATAACATGATGTTTTGGTGCTTAATTTGTAAAATCATAACCTATTTTGATGTTTAATAGGCTTTTTCTTAATCTCTCCTTATTATCCAACATATTCGCTTATCCAACATTCTGCCGGCCCATTTATGTTGGATATGTGAGACTCTACTGTACAGTAATTACAACAAAGCATTACTGAGCATTGAACTACTTTTTCTGTCAAATTTGTTGTATAACATGATGTTTGGTGCTTAATTTGTATAATCATTACCTAATTTGATGTTTAATCGGCATTTCCTGAATCCCTTATTATCCAACATATTCACTTATCCAACGTTCTGCTGGCCTGTTTATGTTGGATAAGTGAGACTCTACTGTATATTTATAATTTTATATTATCTGCTTAGAAGTGGATTATATGAGGCCCCTTCTACACAGCTGTATAAAATGCACACTGAAGTGAATTATCTGGCAGTGTGGACTCAAGATAATCCAGTTCAAAGCAGATAATATAAGATTATAAATGGGTAATATAGCTGTGTGGAAGGGCCTTGAGTCTACACTGCCATATAATCCAGTGAAAATCAGATAATCTGTATCTTATAGGCAGTGTGGAAGAGACCTGAGGCCTAACTGTGCCTGTCCCCTGGGCTGAGTAGGTTGCTAGAAGACCAAGTGGGCAGAGTTTAGCCTTGTAACTGGCAGCAATTGGATAAAAAACAATTATTCCTCTCCCTCTAATTAGGACTTTATTTTTCTTTTCTTTTTGTTGTATGAACGTAGAGGCATGGATGAGGGGTTGTATTGCCAAGTTTAGTGTTTCTGGGATGTGTAGTTTTGTTGTTTTGCCTAGGCTGAAATTTTTTATCCTTTTATATATAGAGATCTGTATCTAGCTCTGCATTGTTTATGTAGATATTGAATGTTTGCCTGTTAGTATGTATGTTGGAAGCTGGCCTGAGTCCCCATGTGGAGATAAGGCAGGGTACAAATGGAGGTTTATTATTATTATTATTATTATTATTATTAAGTTATTGTTAATACCATATTGTTTTTGTTGACCCTACTTTTCCACTTACAGAGATAGTTTACTGTTTTTCTTTGAAATACTGTAAATATTCAAAATTCTTTAATCTACTCATGCCTCAATATAATTTCACTGGGATCTATGCTCATTTTGAAATTTATCAGTAGCTGCTGCATTTTCCACCCTCGGTTTATACTCGAGTCAATACATTTCCCCAGTTTTTTGTGGTAAAATTAGGTGCCTCAGCTTATATTAGAGTCTGCTTATACTCGAGTATATACATTACTGATTTAGTAGGCTGTCTAGACACAAACAACAGCAATCTGCAGACCTAGGCCATTGACTGATTTTTTTTAACCACAAATACACATTGTCAGCTTGTATTCAGTCTCTCTGAAAGAACACAAAAGTAATTTAAATTACTGACTACTTAATATTTTATCTGAAGTCCTGGGAGATGGATTTTGTATTAAAATGGCCCTTAAGAATGCAATCTTAAGATATATCCCACAAGCAGTCTAGTTTATAGAGAATAAAAACATTATGAAGCTTACCCTTCTGGAAAGAATGCATTGATGATCCGGTCCCCCAGTGGATTGATGGCGAGTTCTGGAATGCGCTGGAAATCTTCCCGGCTGTAATGCCAAAGAAATCCACTTCCATTTTCAGCCGAAGTAAAACTTTTGGTCATTATTTTTAAAATTTGTAACAAGGCTGATTTCTAGTTGTGGGTCAGATACCACATAATAGTTATGAATTATTTTTAAATGTAGGAATGTTATATCAAGTTCATAGCATTGTTCATTAGTAATTATCAATTAGTATTAACTCACCACAAAATAAACATTTATCTGCATTCATTGTCATTGCAGTCTTTTTAGAAAATTTAAACTAGAATTGACAATTTACGTATAATCCTAATTTTCTCTGCATTCATTTATAAACAACTAATTGCCATGACTCACAGTTATTAAAACCTTTAGACATAAACAGCTTCTGCCAGAGTAGGAATACATGGGAATTTATCAGAGCTCCAAGTTTTTAAAGAAATGATTGAATGACCATTATGAATTCATGTTTCACAATTGTGTATCATAGAAAATCTGTCATATCTTTTCCTTCTTCTCCCAAGACCTAGCCACAAGCTTCTTTCTTTCCACTGTCTACCAAAATGCAACAAAAACCAAAACAAAGCCCTGTAAATTAGCTTTACGCCTGATATTGCAATGGAGAAAGTATATCTCTCTGTGGTTTTCTGACCTTTGACCTGTCTCAAATGTCAGTGTAAGATTTGTGTAAGATAAATGTTTAAATGTAATTTGTGCTGTGCCTGGGATTGCAAAGTGATTGCATCATCTGAAGTGTATGGACGTTGAAAGAGTTAATCAGTAATGAACTGTGATGACCCTGTGAGTGTCTGGAAGGAGGGAGGATCCAGATATAAGAGTGAGTTCCTTCCTCTTGCATCAGCTATTAGCTACCAGTCACCAGTTATCAGTCATCGGTTGTTAGTTGTCTGTCTGCCTAGTCTGTATGTGCTGTATGTGCATTAATTTTACTGATGTCTCCCAGTTTCAGAGCTTCCAAACTCCAAAAGCTTCTTCACAACACTGACATCAAATCCCCTTTTCTGGTTCAAAAAAATGAACTGTTGCTCTGGGAAGCCCATTGCTGCAGCAATTTGTTTTTTAAATAAGATTCAAGCCCTCTATATTAGGGGTGTGCGAAATGACAGGATTCCTTTCTGTTTTTGGTTCCATTTTCGGACTCCCCCCCCCCCCCAATTCCATTTTCAAGCAAATTTGATTCAGGAGGGGGGTTCAGATTCGCAATTCGGAACCCTACATTCCGTTTTTGTTTCAGTAAGATTCGGTCCATTGGCGCTAATGGGGGAACTTGTGAGGCTCATATTTCCATCATTTTTATGGCTATCAGGATGAAACCTGCTAAACTTGTAGGACGCATTTGCGACTGCAAGCTTGCCACGTTTCAAATCTTTTCACTAATCTACTGTTTTTTTGGGAATTTTTAAAAAGTTTTATCAATAACATTTTGAAAAAAAAACACAAGAGAGGTTCCTGAGATTTGAAGTCCATATCAGAGCGCACCACATGAGGGGAGGAGAATAGACAGAACCAGATTGTGATTGGATGAGAAATGTGATGCAGCTGGCTGTGTTCAGGAACATTGGGAAAGGGGGCATTTCTCCATCATTTTTATGGTTATCAGGATGAAACTTACAACACTTGTAGGGCATATTCACAACTGCAAAACTGCAAAGTTTCAAATCATTTTACTAATTCACTGATTTTGTGGAAATTTTAAAAGCCTTTACCAATAACATTTAAAAAAACCACAAGAGGGATTTGAAGTTCAAATCGGAGTGCCGGGGGGGGGGGGGGGGGGGGGATGGACAGAACCAGGCTTGTGATTTGCTGAGAAACGTAATGCAGCAAGTGTGACTGCACTCACCACTGAGCCCCATTGCAACCACCATTGGAAGATTGCTGCTTGTGCTTGCAAAAAACAATACAAAAAAAACCCCAAATGGCCAGAATACTAATGATGAAAAATAAGCCAGAATCAACGTATCTTTCCTGAACTTAGCCGAAAGACACGGCAGCTCGTGTTTCATTCCGGTAAAGTTTTGGAGGGGGTCCTTTTTGGTTTGTATTTGGCGGTTCAGGTGCCGAATTGCCAAAATTATCCGAATTCCAAATCAATCCCCGGAATTCCACACACCCCTACTCTATATACTATTTATCAAAAGAAAAACCTGGAGCATAAAAGTAGCCCACTCCTGTATTTTGACATTTTTAAGCCCAAGCATAGCAAGGTTATGTCCCTGTCTAACACAGCTCTGTCTCAACTTGGATGCCAGATTTTAAAATTGGCTGATCATAAATCGCATGCTAGTTAAACTGCTTAATTCCATTCCTGGGGTCTTGATTTTGCAAGGCTTCTCTCCCATAAACAAAACAAAACAACCCCTCACATGATGGCACTTTTAAAGCATAATTTGGAGAAATCCAACTGCCACTTCACAGTCTCTCTCTCTCTCTCTCTCTATCTCTCTCTCTATATATATATATATATACACACACACACACCACCACCACCACCACCACTAGCACCACCAGTCCTAATCACAGCACATTCTCACTGTTGGTGTTAGGTCCAACTATATAAAACCACCGTGAGGGCTGGTATCCTATTTTATCCTGGCACATACAGGGCAATGAAATCAGTGGCCTTAAATTTAACTGCAGCATTGGAAGGGACAAATTTCTCTAAGAACCTGCACTTCCATCTATATTACAACTGTTGACCCACAAATTACATAGCGTTTTCTTAGGCAAGGAATACTGAGAGGTGGTTTTCCAGTTCTTTCCTATCAAACAATCTCTAATGTTCCTTATTTTCCCATCCAAGTACTAACCTAGCCTGACCCTGTTTTGCTTCCAAGATCACGCAAGATGTGGTGTCCTTAGAATATTTACAGTATTGCCATTTAAGACAGAGCATATTTGGTGACCATTCCTGGGCTTTGGAACTCCCCTATAAAGGGAGTTTAGTGTAATTCCATGTAATGCAAGGGTCTTCAAACTTTTTTAGCAGAGGGCTGGGTCCACAATACTTCTGTTGAGGGGCCGAATTATCATTCGAAAAATACAAACAAATTCCTATGCACACTGCATATGTCTTATTTGTAGTGCAAAAAAACAACAACAATGAAAGAACAATACAAGCTTTTAAAAATAAAAACAATTTTAACCAATATAAACCTATCTGGATTTCAATGAGAAGTGTAGGCCTGCTTCTGGCCAATGAGATAGTCAAGTTAATTAAGATTGTTGTTGTTGTGTGCCTTCAAGTCATTTCAGACTTTGGGCGAGCCTAAGTCTAAAACTGAGGGTGGGGCCAGGTAAATGATCTTGGAGGGTCACATCTGGCCTATGGGCCTTAGTTTGGGGACCCCTGACGTAATGCATCTGCTTGTAGGCATTTTTTTTTTATTCAGGCAGGCATTGGCAGCAGGTCAAATGCAAAGGAAAGCAATTTTACTAAGGCATTTTAATTGTGTTTTGAATGCGCCACTGTTTTATTATTTAAATATACAGTAGAGTCTCACTTATCCAAGCTAAACGGGCTGGCAGAAGCTTGGATAAGCAAATATCTTCGATAATAAGGAGGGATTAAAGAAAAGCCTATTAAACATCAAATTAGGCTATGATTTTACAAATTAAGCGCCAAAACATCATGTTATACAACAAAATTGACAGAAAAAGTAGTTCAATACGCAGTAATGTTATGTTGTAATTATTGTATTTACAAATTTAGCACCAAAATATCACGATATATTGGAAACATTGACTACAAAAATGGCTTGAAGTATCCAGAAGCTTGGATAAGCGGGGCTTGGATAAGTGAGACTCTACTGTATTTCAATGTAGAGCCCCCTCCCCCCCAAATTCTTTCATTTTGGGGAATAAAGCAGGCTATAAAGTCACTAAATAACGACTGTATTTGTACTTGTTAGGCATGTCAACCATTAAAGGATTTTTAATTGCTTATATTCATTACTTGGCCAGGAGAGTTTTGTGCAGTCACCCATGATACCACATACATAAAAACTGGCAGTTGCTTGATAACTTATTTTCCCCAAGCCACTTGGTAAATAATTCCCCTAGTCATAAGCATCCATTCATTTCCTGTAAACGCTCCATAGTATATTATTGTACACACCATACAAGTGGCATTGTTCCATCCCATAAACTAGAGATGATTTGTTGAAAGAAATGGCTGAATTAAGAGCAACATACAATATGGATACAGGGCACTAGACCATTCTCATTTCTTAAACACTACTACACAAGGTTTAGCAAAAACCTTCAAAGTAGCTTGTCCCCAACAGCTACCAAAGAAAGAAATGCTAGGAAACAAAATAATGCAAAGCTAATGTTTGCTTCTCTATTAGGAAGAAGACAATAGTTTAAGACACAATTACAGTCTAATGAGGTGCTGAGAATTAGAATCAAAGTGTTAACTTTATCATTGTTTTATGGGATTTGTTTAGGGTATCTAGTGAGGGAAAATCTTCATGGGAAGTGATTCATGAGAATAGGGTTTGAATTAGTATGGAAAAAGAATGTGATTTAACATCTTATACCTTCATGGCCTTTTCTGGCCATTCTTCAAACAAAAATGTGTCTGTTTATTTTACCAGCCTGTCTTTAGACCTCATAGCCTTATTAATAAGCAACATTTCACTTTAAAATAAACATTTCTATATGTGATTGAATAATTGATGAAAAGGTTGACCTAGTTTGTATCACAGAAACCTGGGTAGAGTAGCTGGAAGAAATTAATCCGCCATATCTTTGCCTGCCTGGGTATCTACTGCAGTATTAGCATAGGCAGAACAGTCAGAGGATGGGAGGAAAATATGCTTTTGTCTTTTGAAAAGACATCACCCTGTACAGGTCTCTGGTCTGGGAAATAGCAATTTGAAATGCCTCTCTCTCTTTGAGCATTTGTGAAAAGCTGGGAAGTCTGCTGGTTACATTTTTGCATGCCGGCGTTTATATGGAAGATGGAAAATATTTGACTTAATAGATCCAAAAGACCATGATGGAAGCACTTCACATGGGGCAGCTTCATGGCCAAAATGATTGTCTCTTACTATGCCACTGATACAGGATGTGGATCACTTGGAGACTGGGCATGAAGGATATTACTTCTTTTTTTAAGGGATCATTCTGATTATAGCATTTTTAGCAAAGAGTGTTGAATCCATTCACTCAGGTCTTTAAGAAAAGTAGTATGGGTCTGCACCTTAAAATCTTAGTTTTAGTTTAACAGTTATTTTGTTTTATACTGTGTTTTAATTTTGTCTTAATGTTACAATGCAGTTAAATGAATTCAATCAATAAATTATCTTAAATAAACAACAACAAAGTAACCTGGCCAAATTTAGAATGTAGTGCCTGAAGTCTACAGTGACTTTTTTGGATCATCTTTGCTTTTTAGGGTTCTGTTCTAAACAGATATTTAAAGTCAGGTCAACTATAGCTTTCCAGACAAGAAGGGATGCCAAGAAGTTTTTTGCCTTTTATTCTGCTTTTAAAAAAACTTTGATTAAAAAATCAAAGCAGCTAGGAAATTGGGCAGCGATTTAAATCAGAGGTTCTGAAAAGGGATGATTACAGCAGATAAGAGTCTGATTTGATTGTACCTTTTTCTAGTTCCCAATAGCTGCTAAGAAGTCAATAGCCATTGGATCATACCTGTCCTCTTCCTCATTTCCTTAGTTTAACAATAGTTAGGAAAGCCTTCTAATTCAGTATTTTGGAGGGTACAGATTTTTACTCAATTCTGTCTTTGCAGACTCTGAAATACGCCATCCAGCAGTCATCCGAAGCTCCTATAAGGCTGCTTGTTTACTAGGTTCCAACAGGTATTTAAGTGGGTATCACTGGTTTGTCTAGCTCCTTCAGAAGCTTTGACTCAGAAAAGAACAAGATGAGAGGGCATTCTTAGGATTAAGAAATAGGTATGTAAAAGGGAAATGTAGAGGGAAAAGCTGATGAAAAGAGGCAGGCAAGAAAAGAGAAAGGAATAACAGAACAAAAATATATGACTGTAGCAAAAACAAAGAGTTAAAAAACTAAAGCAAAGGGCAAGAAAGTCAATTAGAAAGTTCTGGTAAAGATTACAAGGCTCCAATCTCTGGGAAATAACCCTTAACCTAGGATAATTGCCCCTGTTTAACACAACTTTAAACTGTTTTCTTTTCCAACAGGGAAACAGCATTAGCTTCCAAGGAGGGGTTTGAATAATAAAATAGCAAAAAGTACACAGGGGCCCACGGCACCTCCTTCAAGTAGCTTAATTCCCCTTTGGCTCATGGTCGAACTAATGAGGATTGATCAGCAAAAAGATCTTATTTTACATAGCATGGATAACAAAAAACACAGCATTTCTAAGAACAGTTAGGAGCTCACTCTGCTATTTATGAAAGCTTTTACTACCGACTTTTTTCTCAGCCTCAAAAGTGGCACGAGGCCTTGTGCAGTCTGTCCCTATATGTTAAGATTACAGTTAATATTTACCTGTAGATAGTCACCTCTAAATTAATTTTATGTCTAAACCTGAGATTAAAGATTAACTAAATGTAAGTACACTTTCAAAATCCTTTGCTGCCATTGTTACTCACATCTAAATACTCCATTTTGCTCATGAAGGAATCCATCAAGATTGCTAACTGGAAACTCCAGTCATAACTGGAAACTGGAAACAAGTCATAAAAGTAAATGAACACCAAAAACAATTTGTGCTTTGCTCTATTTACTCAGCTCTTACTTTAACAAAACCTATTTCACCTGACTTAGACTGGAAGTTGCAGGAAACTGCTGCTTTTCTTTTGTTCACATGCCGTAAGAAAACTATCTAGTATGCTCTATGTTTTCTTGAAGAATACTTGCATATTTTTAGATTCATTAATTCTGAAAAATTTTGAAAATCTATCTTTGTCAAATTCTTGTAGATATACTAGCATATTTCAATGCAGTGGCGAGATGGATGGATGGTATGCTTGAAGTGACTGGCTTGGCCTTGAAGGAACTGGGGGCAGCAACGGCCGACAGGGAGCTCTGGCGTGGGCTGGTCCATGAGGTCATGAAGAGTCGGAAACGACTGTGATTAAAGAAGAATTTATAGAAAAATGTAACACAGCATTAGTTTATTGTCCTGACTCTAATACATGCTTCACCATTCTGTCAAGTTGTGGATTTAATGTAGGAATAAACACAGTGATCTATTGGTACACTATTATTATCGATGTACAAAATAGGTTGTGTGAGGGGAAACAGTAGAGAAGACAGGAAACGGGAAGTGGAGCATGCCCGAGTTCTAGATAGTGAAAAACATTCTACCCTATCTAACTCCTTACAAGAAATTAAATTAAGTTAAGTGCCTACAGGGTATAGGACTTAAGTGAACAAGATTAGTTATTTTTGAAATGAAAAATATTTGGCCAAAGTCATTATAGGGAAAATACTGTAAGAAATGGAAAGCAGATATACAGTATAGTATTGATAGCTGAGATGGACAACAGGAAATGTAGACAGACTTCGGAAATTAAAGACTTAATGGAAAAGAATCTTATGTGGAGTAGCAGGCAGTTGCTTATTATTTAGTAAGTGATTATTTGCCAGTATCTATTGCATCCACATAATATATTCCGAAGTCAGCAACTTTTTAAGCATTAAAACAGTCACATTAGATGAGTATCAAAGGCATTATATTTCCAGTCCTGCCATCTTAAAACATGACACCAAAAACTAAACCACATTTAAAATAATCATGCTAAGGCATATGAACAATCCAAAGGGCTGGATACTTATATAAACTTATCTTGCTATTATGTGACTCCTCTTTAAAAAATTGCAAGGAAAAAGCACTTGGGTTGCAGCTTTTAATATAGTGTTTAAGTCCTCCATTTGGCAAAAAAAAAAAAAAAACATGAAATCAACTACAGGAAGTAGGACAAAAATTATCCACAGGTGATACCTTTCACCTGTTAGAACTGTGCAAGCCAGGGACATTCTAATGAATGTTGGAGAAGGTGCAGGAACTCACCAAACAAGTTAGGCAAGCAAAGGACAACTGATGACACATTCAGCACAAGTTTGCATACTTACATTCTTATAAAAAAGTGATAAAAGAAAGCACCCCATCTTCCCTCAGCAGAATACTGAAAATCTTTTTGAATAAATATTGAGCAATATGCTTACTGCTAGTTACAGAAGCTCATTCAAATAATCAATAAATATTTTTTGTATTAATTGTTTATTGGTTGTATTGAACTGCTTATCTACCAAATAGCAAAACACGAATGTGAAAAAAAAATCCAAATACTCATTTAGAATGATGGTTTCAGTTTTTGTATTCTGTGCACCTTGACTGAACTGGTTGTGTTTAATGTTCTTTTTTAATTGTTCATGCTATGTTTTCCCTATTTTCACTGTACTGGAAAATTCTACATAACACTACAGTTATATTTAAAATAATAGTTTTGCTTTGCTATTGAAGTAATGCGAAGACGCTATGGCAAATTTCATGCATCTTTATATTGTCCAAATACTTTGATAATTTTTGAGATAATTCTTAGTTCTATTAAGATAGACACACACACACACAGTTGCATGGCACAACTCCCAAATTAATTTTTATATATGATAAAATTACCTAAATTCAAATTCTCCAACAAATAACACTGCTGAGATATTGTACAGAAATAATAGATTACTGCAATTTGTTATGCGATGTTTTAAATAATTTTGTGTGTGAAAGTTTGGGTACTATGAACCACCAGAAAGCAAAAAAGTCACTATTTCAGCCACACTTACAGACAATTTTGGATTTTGCACTTTGGAGTTCTGGATAAGAGACACTCAACCTGTCCTTTTAAAAGTCATTTAGGTTTTACTCTTGTTTACAGTGCATTTTATTGTAGTGTTCCTTCACTACTTCGCAGTTCACTTTTCACGGATTCGCTGTTTCGCGGTTTTTCAATAAACACTAAATGAATATAATAAAACATTTAAAATTATGATTTTTTCCTTTCTTCCTCTCTCTTTCTCCTTCTTTCCTAAGGAGAAGCCTAAGGAAGGAAGGAAGGAGCCGAAGGGAGAGAAAAGGAGGTTGAAGCAGCTTCGCGAGATTGTAAACAACACAGTCGGACTGCATCAGTGAGACTGTAAACAACACAAATATAGTGTCCGTACTTCACGGATTTTCACTTTTTGCAGGTGGTCCTGGAATGTAACCCCCACAATAAGTGAGGAAACACTGTAACTAAACGCTGCCCCATACCAAAATATTACCAGAGTGAATAATTCCCCAACCCCAGCCACCAAAAATTCAAAGCAACAGGTATCAATTGGAACAATTTTACACAGTCTCCCCTCCTTCCTTCTTTGATCTCTCTGTAAACATTTTTGAAAACTTTTCCAATCTGAGAAGTGTGCCACAAAATCTGGAGAAATATGCAAACCAAAAAATAAATACATCCTGCTTTGAAATAGTATTGAAAATCAGCTGGGTGTGGTGGCTTAAGTCATGGGCTAACACTCTAGAGCAGTGTTTCTCAAACTGTGTTCCTCAGGTGTTTTGACTTACCATTTGTTAGGAATTGAGGGAGCTGAAGTCCAAAACATCTGGAGGAGCAGAGTTTGAGAAACACTGCTCTAGAGGATCATGGTTCAAATTCCTGCTCAGCTGTTTAACTTGGACATATCACACACACTCAACCTCAGAAAAAAGCAATGTCAGAAATGACTTGAAAAAACACAAAAACTAGAAATATATGAATTAGGATTGCCTGAAATTAGCTTACCAGAAATCTTTCAACATAGATTGCATTTTCCATAATGTTTTTGTTGGAAAGTGAAAAAGCAACTATGAGGTGAGATATGTCATCCTGCTTCAATCTAGTTTTTTTGGCATTGTTAATACTGTTATATGCATTGCAACCATTAGTCTTTTCCATTGTAACCAAAGAGTTAAGGTTTATGGATTGTCTTGTTCTTTCACCTTGAACTGCAAACGATGAGGCCCCCAAGGTTACATTCCAATTTTCAAAGGCTCCACAAAGTATAATCCTATTACTCAAGCTCAGTGATATCATAATTAACTTCTAAGTACATGAGGAATATACTATGTGTGCTTAAATATAGATGTGTCAGTAAGTTCATGTAAAGATTAGTAAATACCTGCATATTAGATTTTGATAAATCACAATGTTGTTTTGGCATTATTATCCCACTCTTCCCATGGAAGAAATCCCAAAATGGCTTTAAAGTCAGTTCTTTCCTGTGCCTAGCCCCATTGTCCTGGGTGGGGGAGGATAAAAAGGAGACTATGACAAAGCAATTTCAGGATCTTTTCCATGATCTATAAAGAGCAAAGTTTTGTAGCAAGAACAAATGAGTCTTGTAGCACTATAAAGACCAATATCAGAAATATATTTGTACATTATGCAAACATAAATGTCCATTATGCTGGTGTAGTATGTTTCTCCTTATTTGCACAGGAAGGAAAACATAATGGTGATCTCAAGTTGCTACTGGGTCTAAATAACCTGCTTCCAAAAGACAAAGACAAAATCAGCCTTGGAGAAAACTGCTTTAAAATTGGCCTCTCTTTGGGCCTGTCTAAGCCATTTCTCCTAAGGATTCTCGAATTTAAATTAAAACCCTTCCACTTTAATAACTTTTCCATGAATTAAAAACAGCTTAGTATACTTTCACCTTGAACGTTTTGGGTGGAAATCAAGACAAAAGCATTTAAAATAAATATACTCCATGTAGTTGTAACATACAATTCAGCTGTCATAGTTACTAATCACTTACATTAACCATTTACATTTATTAAATTCTGAGATAACCCTGAATCTATTTTAAATAGAAATATACAAATGTAGCTCTATGCAAGAAACATTCCCTGGCTCTTCTCCCTGCTAAAGTACCAAGTGCTCCAAAAGCCCTTTTTGAGACAAGAGCAAAGGACTCTCTGGAAATGTCTGAGATGTGGGGTTGCACTAGAACAATTCTGGAAAGGCAGTATGCCGCAATGGTAAGACAAAACAAAAGCTGAATTGAAAATACTTACCTAAGAGTGCCATTCTCTCCTTTGTCCAAGCTGGTAAACCGACTATACAATCGAGTAATCTGACTATGAGAAACTAAAGAAAAGAAAGTCAGTTGGCCTTGAGAAGCAATAAAGACAATTAAGCCAATCCACAGAAAACAATTAAGCATGATCTTTACAACCACCTGATGCACCGAGTTTTATTTTTTAAAAGACTAAAGATAGCTGTTGTGTTTTGTTATTAGGCAAATGATGTACTTTAATAAAATGTCGTAATTCTTTAACTGCAATCCCATGTTTAAAAACTAAACTCTTGTAGCACCTTAACCTTGCTCATGTTGGGAAATGTACAGGTACATAAAAGTGCCTAAAAGTACATGTGTCTGTTGCTAGCTATACTCACATATGAGTATATACTTGTACATACATAAATGAGTATATAAACATCAGCATCGTGAATATAATAGGACAGCATTATTTTAAAAATGATAGTTTCATAGCTGTAGTGTCTTGAATTCACATAGTTAATTTCTGCTTTGAAAAGTTGCCAACATGTTTTTCTACAATTATCCATTCTGCTATGCCAGAATATATTCTAAATTGTAACTGGTTTTTGCCATTTCAGACTGTATGTGGCCAATTTCATAATTCTTTTATTCTCCTCACCAATTTAGTAAACATTTGGGGATTTATTCCTTTACTGAAGAGAAGACTGTATAACATTAATCTGTCCCAAAAACTGTTTTCTATTTGTTGCCGGCAAACTGATTATTTTAGTTTGATTTAAAAGCTTTCACAATTCAGAATAAAAAAGCTAATGTGTGAAAATAAGATCAAATTGCAAAAGTTGCTACATATCTCCTTGAATTTTCAGATTTTCTTTCAACAATGATTTATGTTGGTAGTAGTCACCAACAAAGGAGACAAATGTCACTGTGTAAATAAATACTTTCTTTTATTTGTCCTGAATCTCCCACTATTCAACTTTTCAGGATGACTCTGAGGACTGTGTTGTAAAAGGGAGGAACACTTCTATGATCATTTCTCTTTTATGAAACTTCACTTTACATATCGCCATTAGGTTTATCTTTAACTGCCTTTTTCTCTGAACTAAACAAGTTCTAAAATTATACTATTTTCTCATACAAAGGTTGCTCTAACTTCTGTTTTATCCAACCCTATAATGTTCTTTTTACAGTCCACTGATCTAATGGTACACAGTATTCCATAGTGAAACAGGAATCTATTTGAATACCTTATGTGCCAACAGATCACCATGGTTTTAGGCAAGATTCTTTTTTCATCATACATGAGAATGTCAAGGATTGAACCTTTGACATCCTGGAAACAAATATGCTTTAACTACTGCTTACTCTGAATCTGTAGAGAGGAATTATACATTAGCAGATTTGATCCTTTTCCTAGTGATCCCCAATATGGAATTTGCCTTTTTTCACAACAGTCACACATTTGGTCATTGTCTTCAGTGAGTTTTATCCGTTTTTCTGATAAGTAATCCTTCCCCTTATTCCATGTGTTTGATTTACTGTGGAGTCTTGGTGTGAATCTAGTTAAAAACTTTTTGAAAAAGCAAATATACAAAGGCTACTATCAGTAAACCTCCTATCTGCCTTGACATACTATCCCCATGGTAACTACAGCAGTTGCTTACACACACAAAGTGATTCCAGGAAACCATTAAGTATATTTTTAGCTTCTTTCACTACAGTTAAGTAACTGGAAAAATTAAACACATTCATACAAAAATCCTTTAGTGTAGAAATACCACCTCCTTTACAAACAACTACATGTTGTTAATTTGAAGAACAGACTGGCTTGTCCGAACACAGACATTTTTAAAGTTCCCTATGGGTTCAGGAAAAGTAGACTGACAAGACAAACAAGGATCCCTGTATGTACTGATGAGTTTCCATCACTGATGACTAGATGTTGCCTCCAATGTAAGAGACAATATGTTGGGTAGTTAGTTAAAACGGAAAGGTGCTACAGTATCCAGGTTCTGCTCATGGATTTCCGTAAGCATCTGTCAGGACTTTCTCAGAGCAGTGATCTCATCTAGCTCTTCCAATTGGAGTTAAATAAGAGCATTCTAACTCCAGGAGGAAGCATCCGGCAACCAGGCATCTGTGGGAGAAAAAGGTGCCACGCCTTTGGGTTGCAGCATGATTTCTATTGTCACATGCTGGCGAAGGTGAACAAGTGCAACAGGATATGTAGCTCCTTTGCCCTTATGAGAGCTGACAAAGGAGGAAAGTAGGAAAGTCCTTTCCCCCTTAGTTATGAGATGCTTGGGGGTTGTGTAAATTGATAACTTTTGGAAACTATACATCTTAAATGATCCATATGTAATAATATAATAATGTTATTTTTATATCTCGCCACCATCTCCCCAGAGGGACTTGGAGTGGCTTACATGCGGAACCAAGCCCAGAACAAACAACAGAGTTTACCAACTAAAACACAGTTAAAACATAACGTAATAACATCTTAACGATGCTATGATACATCTTAAATTAACATTAGTGTTAGCCATTTTAATGTAATTGTATCTTAACTGTTTTTAGGTTATGTGTTGTAATGTTTTACTCATGTTTTTGTTCACTGTCTTATTGGATTGCTTTAGATTATTTTCATCTTGATGCTTAATTTTTTGTTGTAAGTTTACTGTTGTTACAATGCATTATTCTGATGTGTTTGTACTCATCTGAGGCACTGAATGTTTGCCTTTTTGTTTTGTGTCTGTAGACCACCCTGAGTCCCTTCAGGGAGAGAGGGCGGTCTAGAAATAAAGTTTATTGTCACTATTATTATCATTATTATTAAACTGTTCCTTTAAATAATTTTTACTGAGTCTTATTTATGAACATCATAACAAGATAAAATATAGAAAGATATGGATTGGGGAGTGTGATATGGAAAGGGCTAATACTACAAAAAGAAAACAAAAAGAACATCTATACACATCCCAATTATCGAAGCGGGTTTGGAAGTTAAGGATAGGGTATTCAGTAGGAGGTTTAAACTTCCAATCTTCTCCTTTGTGGTTTTCTTATTATTAAACTGTTTACTGGTGCCAATTTTTCGCAACCCCAACATTGGTAGGCTGTTAGGAATTATGGGAGTTGAAGTCCAAAACACCTGGAAGGACCAAATTTGCCCAGGCCTGGTCTAGGGGCTCCCAAGCATTGATTCTGAGCTGTTTGGGGCTTCGGTTGGGCCTGATGTCAAGAACTGTGAGAGCTGAAGTCCAAAACACGCAAAACTGGGAAGCCAAAAGGCGAAAGTCCACAACCCCAACCTCCTGTCAGAAAAGGAGAGCCAGCGTCCCCCTCGGAGACAGCAAGCTCGGCCTCTGCCAATGACAGAAGGGAGGGTCAGCCCCGTCGGACTCCACCTCAAGGCCGTGGGCGCCTTCCAGGGAGCGAGAGAACAGGCCGGCCCTTCACCCCCTCCTCTCCCCGCCTTCCTGATACTCACAGCCCGTCTCTTTCTTGATTTCCTCGATCTCCTCGTCCCTCAGCAGCGTGGACGCCCGGGAGCCCATGGCGGCCGCCTCGCAACCAGCCTCCGAATGAAGGCAGCGCGGCGCGCGTCTCCTCTCGGCCTAGCAGCTGGGGACGCGCGGGCGGACTGAGGGGACGAGCCAAGCAGCTGAGCGTGACGTCTCGCTGCCCGCAGAGCCTCCAACCGCCAGGGCGCGCGCCGCCTCCCTTTTTATAACCTCTTCCCGCCCGGCGCCTGCCCTGCCTGGCTCCGCCTACCGACTTCGCGCCTGCGCAGAGCAACGCCTTGGCGTCCTTGACTCCTGGTTGGCGGGCGGGCGGAGTTTCTCCTGCTCCAGGTGGAGGTTACCCATCTTCTGAGAAACTGGGCTTCGTGTTGTATACAGCTCTACTTGCTTTTTAACTTATATGTTACGAAATAGGCGTTGGGGCCTTTTAGAAAGGTTGCCCTTTTTTCTTGTTGGTCTTACTAGGACATAGACTACAGTCTTACTCGGGCATGGGCAAACTTGGGCCCTCTCTCCAGGTGTTTTGGGCTTCGGCTCCCACCATTCCTCACAGCTTAAGCGGCTGAGGGAGGAAAGGAAGGGCCTGAGGCTATGAGGAATGGTGGGAATTGAAGTCCAAAACACCTGGAGAGAGGGCCACAGTTTGCCCATACCTAGACTACAATCTTACTGGTTGTTTCTTAGGTGCTGTTTCTGTGGGCTTCCTTATAAACATTGGGCATAAGCTTAAATATCTTGAAGGCACCGTGTCCTGCCTGGTCTTGGAGGCTAAACAGGGTCAGGTATGGTTAAGCACTTGTGTGAGAGACCACCAATGAATCCCAGGTGGCGTAGGCCCTATGTGACAGGAAGGAACTGGCAAAACTAAATATTCCTTGGACAAGAAAACAGTGGGGTATCCATAGGTCAGTAGGCAACTTGAAGGCAGAAACATCCAATTCAAGAGAAAAGACATCGTCCCACCCCCCATTGAACCTATAGTAATTTAAGAGTATGGAATTGGTATATCCGCCTTTGAGTATTCCTTGCCTACGAAAACGACAGGAAAGCAATCAATAGGCAACTTGGAGCTCCTGGTGGCGCAATGGGTGGCGCAACCAGTGGTTCTCAACCTGTGGGTCCCCAGATGTTTTGGCCTTCAACTCCCAGAAATCCTAACAGCTGCTAAACTAGCTGGGATTTCTGGGAGTTGTAGGCCAAAACACCTGTGGACCTACAGGTTGATAATCATTAGGTTAAACCCTTATGCTGGCAGAACTGCTGACTGAAAGGTTGGGTAGTTCAAATCCAAAGAGCGGGATGAGCTTCTGTCTGTCAGCTCTTCCTTCTCATTCGGGGACATGAGAGAAGCCTCCTTGCAGATGGCCAATTCTTTCACACCAGAGGCGACTTGCAGTTTCTCAAGTTGCTCCTGACATTAAAAAAAAGGCAACTTGAAGGTATTCCCACAGACACAAAAAGCAAATGTTAAAGATGTGTTGGTAAAACCACCCCTAAGTATTCCTACCCTAAGAGAATCCCATGAAATTGTTTTGGGTTACCTATATGCACATGTATGTTGGGATGGAAGTGGATGATTGTACGCCATTGCTCTGGTGCCCAACATGATATTGCAGCTTGTTGATTAGAAGGTGATTGGTCTTGACCTGAGAAAAATTCTCAGCTCTGTCTATATAAACCCTTTAATCCTTCTCTGTTAGCAGGTGGCAAGTTTTCAAAGCAAATTGTACCTATTTTTAAATGACCTGAACACTAAGACATTGAACTGATGCAATTTTAAAGTCAGCTTCCTTTTCCTCTTCTGAGGTAAGGGGCAAGCTTTCCAAATCAAAGTTATTCTGAATTCAGGAATTGCTTTCTTTAATCATAGTCAATTTAAGAAAGTATGCCAATTTTGCCTTTCCTGCCACATGTGTGACTGGCTAGTTAAGTAGATTACTGCCCCATTGGTTTGCATCTGTGCCAATTGTAAACACCTAGGTTAGGGAGCAATTCCTAATTAACTTAATAAGGTTCATATGTAGATAAACATGCTCAGGATAGTGACATAATTGTGATGAGTATACCAAAGCACAGTGCAGTGTCATATAAAACTGGTAATTATTCTTATAGACCTAGATTCTTCTGAAAGTCTTTTAATGGCTCTGTCCCACCTTTATTTCCACCTGGTCTTGATTTTTGGACAAGAATAAAGTAGATTTATTTTTTGTAGTTAATCAACTAATTCTCTGATAACAATGACAAGGTTTCACCCGATACCAACCTAGCATACTGTGCTAAAGTTCAAGAATTCTTTCCATTTAGGCAGTAGGGGAAAGGAGATTCCAGGGACAGAGCTGTTTGTAGTTCTCTAGCTGAAGTGGGACAATTTTTTTTCCTCTGAAATCCATTTTCAAAGTGAAATTCTTTGTTGCTTACTATTTTACCAGTCTAGCTGACCTCTTCTTTAAAAAGATTGTAGTTTAAATAAAGAGCTGTGTAAACGGCTGAAAGACCAGTTTATGTGAACCACCATTGATCTTGATTTCCTTTCCCCATTTTATAGCAGACTGCACATGCTGACTTCAAAATAAAATAAATTTTAAACTTTTTTGTAATTAAAAAAATACAACTTGCATCTCCCCAATAAAAATAAATCAGACACAGACACTAGAATAAAATGCACAAAACAATCTTCTAATCTTCCCTTCCACCACTGTATACCTTCCCTTTAAAAATAAAAATAGCATTAAAATGACAGTCTTGTTTGATTATTCCTCTATAAACTTTTGCCTGATCCCAAAGTAAAATGAATATGAGGAGAGGGAAATGAGAGAAGATTTATTGTTATTGGTAGCTGCTTATACCGAAAGGTTGTGTGTCATTATGCATACAATAGAACTGAATGGAATGGCAAACCTTTCAAATATGAGACATTCCTAATAGTCACAACCTTCTTGCATGCATGCCTGGAGGTTGAAATGACTCGTAACTCTAGTCTGTTTAGGTTGTTCTGCAACCTACAGGAGGCCTTTAATTATGTATGCACAACAGTGCGGTGATAGTGACTGTTCTCATGAAGCGGCTCTAATGTGATAGTTTGTTCAAAGATTTGGTTCTATTAGGTGGGGAGATTTTATAGTCTGACTGCCCACACCTGGTTTCCCACTCTACGTATGTGTCATCTTTTTTTCCCCCATTCTAACAGTGGAGTTTCTGTTTTGTTTAGTGAACTGTTTTCAATGTTTTTCCCTTTAAAGGTTTTATTAGTGCCTCCAACCAACAAGAAAGAAAACCAGTTCATGTTTTACTGTATGACATCAAATTTTAGCATTCAGGCTTAGCCAGGAATAGTTGCATGAATATTGTCGTATTCCTGGTCTTGAAAGTAGGTATGGGAAACCTTTTATTAAAAAGGACTATTGATATATGGAGGAAATTTTATTTGCAGGGCAAGATATTTGCAAGCAGGCCCAGAACCAAAAAATAAGTGAGGTAAGCCTATTCCAAGGCTGGAGAGCAAACCCAGGGCTCCTTCCAAAAGCTGAGAGTGAACGATTTGCCAACTTTTACATCATATGTACTTTGGGCTGCATCATATCAATGGATCTGATCTTAAAGGGATATTTTATTTCATGGATTTCAGTAGAACTTCAGTGTGATGCAGAATTGCAGCTCATAAAATATTGTATTGATTAAATAGCTAACATAAGCATTGGCAGTACTGGACTGTCCCACAGGGAAATATTTAATTTTAGGAGGAAAACAAGGTATCCTGCTTGTTATTTCAGTATCTTGTAGGGACAGGAATAATTAGTATGGTTCATTCTAAGCAACAAAATTCCCACCCCCTTCCAGGTAATGACACTATTACTAGAGGTGAAGACAAAAGTGCAAAGGCACTATGTACAGTAACCCCCCCCCCCCTTCGGTACCTTCCAATTTCACTTACCCATATGCCCTAAGAAATTTCTAAATCCTCCAATATGGTTATATGTTACGCTTCTACCAGAAGTTACCATAGATTTGCCCTGGGGGACCTAGCAAATTCCTAGAATGGATACAGCTCTAGGAATGTTCTTGGTCCTCTAGGGTGAATCTCCAGTAAGTTCTAGTAGAAATTGTTAATTTCAGTAGACTTCGTTATTAGCCACTGTTTCCTGATTCCACAATAAGTTCAGGAACCTGTTCCCTGGGAATATGAGGGTCCTAGTATAATAGTAGACCTGGCTCTTCAGGGATGAATGCAGGCACATCTAAGCACGAAAGGGGATTCCTTTTTGTACCTTTTCCCAGAAGTATGACAGCAACTGTCAATAGCCAGGGTCTATTTTCTTCATGCTGATACAGTTTCAATTGAATCTTATAGGTATCCTTGCCCTGACATGTTCTATTCCAGCTCTGTAACAGAGCTACCTGCATTATGTAATTCAGTCTGTATAGAAGGAAAGTGAAGGGCGGGAGCACTGACCAAAGAAGAGGTTTACATACCATTTGTCTCTGTGCAGCTTAAACTCATCTCAGAAATGGTGATACTTTAATTTGTTGATATTATTGCCATGTTTTAAACCAAATTTGTTTAAGAGCCCCATGGGTCCCTCACTGGAAAATAGGTGGCATAAAAATACAAGAATTGCGGTATATATCATTAACAGCATTGGAATAACCCAGGTTCTTGAGTTTTATATTCAAGCTGATTCAACATACTGTTTCCTTTTGAAGTTATTGGAGTTCTAGAAGTGATTTAACACAAGTTGTCTTGATTTAGTTTCTCATTTAGGTTGAGCACTAGATTCCTTGGAGGAAAAACCCACAATGGATCGAAGCAGTGACCAGCACTTTCTCCATGGCATTCTTGGGAGAACTGTGAAACTCACACTGAAACACAGCACATTCCAGGGGGTTTTGCAACATTTGGATCCCAGCCCAAGTATTCTTCTAAATAAAGGTTCTGCTCTTGTTTTGAATTACATCAGTTTCTTTGGAAAATTATTGCTTAATGGGTATTCTTTGGTCTTCTAGATTAGAGGACAGGCAGCTTCTCCATTTTCAGGCATTGGTTTAGCATTATGTTTTTAGTGTATAGTTGTGAAGTATGTCAATAATAAAGTATATGAGTAAATATCAAAAGTTGTTATACTCAAATCCAAATAAACTCTTGAGCTCTCAAGAGAAAGAAATAACGTTCCTGTAAATCAAAGTCTAGGCCCCAAGAACTTCTTAAGATCTTATCAGACCTATGGTCAACCACTTGGGTATCCTTTTAAAAGACATTTTCAAAATAGCTTCGCGAAACAATAGTGGGGAGTAAAAGATCGTATTAAAACTGATTCTACTTGTAATCATTGTTTGAAAAATTAAAGGGGCAAATGGAACAGAGTACATTATATTAATTGACAGCTTGCGATGTTCCAGTATTATATCACATATTGGTCCATATGCTTGTTATCCGTTCTCAGGAAGGCACTGAGGAGCAATCTCCTTTACTAACGAGTTAATCCATGCATGACAATCGAATAGGCAGGAATCCACATTATTTTCTATTGCTACTGTTAGATTCCCTTGCCAATTTTTATTATCCTGCTTTGATGCTGGATGGGTTTAAAGCCTTTTCCTCTTATGAAGAGAGACTTATTACTATAAAATATGTGTAAAGTAAAAGCTTAGATATAGAAAAGAAAATAAGAGGAGAGAGCCAGGAAAAAAGGAGGGTTCTGGAGAAAAATTTAAAGAAGACTGTCCCTCTGATTGGGGATGAGAGAAATCATGAAAATATGACAATTCACAAAATATCTACCCATTGGGTCTCAAAGGATAACAGAGAAGTTGATTCACAGAAAACCCTCCCAAAATGAAGAAAAATAAACACCTGATTAATAAAATACATAATATACAAAGTTAGATAATGGTTGGAAAGGGAGAGAATTTAATGGTAGTAACTGAAAAGAATGTTAACTCCTGTCTGTCTAGGGGGCACGTGGGGACTAATCCCTTAGTAGAACAAATAGCTTCTCTTGCCATCCTAGAGTGAACATTCATGATAGATATAACTTCTCATTCTTAGGCAATGTAGACTTTAGTCTTATAAATTATTATGTTTATACATAAGGAAAGTTCAAAGAAAGGAACAAAAATGCCCACAGTATTTTAGTAGTGCTAACTCTTACACAACTGCTTAAAATGCAGCCTTGTCATAAGCAATATTGTACTTAGAAGTTCAAAAGACTCTGATATATCTCTACAGGGTATAGGAGGTTTAGTCCATACACTTCTGAATTCCAGGTTACTCTGGGATTAAAAGCACATGAATTGCTTTGTGTTTCAGGTGTGTCTTCCTGGCAGGTAGAGTGGCAGTACAGCATTCCTCTCTTCTGCCTCTAGCTGTGTATTCAGTTATTTGCCATTATTATCAGTCTGCGATCCTAGATGAACAGGAAGAAATTCAGTTAAGAGGAAGCCTAGTCTCTGTTTTTTATCAAAGCAGACAATCATAAGCACTGGACATCCTGGAATGATTGCCATGTCAATTGTTCTGAAAGGACTATAGAGTTGTAAGAGATCCCATGGATCTTCTTTTCCAACTCCTGACGTGTTCGTGGAGCAAAACAATAACAGAACTGTTGCAAGAGACTTAATTTGAAAGCTCAGTGGTTAGTTCTTAGGACCCTACAGATTGAATATATTTGTTGCATCTTTGTAGTATTTTACTTGTATCTATTAAGGAAAAAACATACATTATGTAAGTAACAGCATTCCTATACTGCACTGAATACCGTTTTTCTTCTCTGTAAGATTCTATCAGCAGAATATTGTTAGATATAGCTACCCCACTCCACCAAAAAGTGCAGACATTTTAATATTAGAGTTATTTAAAGGGGCCTATGTTTTTGTGAAATTTCAAGGCTGTAAGATTGGTTAAATAACCAAGAGTTGCTTATGTAATTCTGAATGTATTTTGTATAAATGAAATGTAATTTATTATTAAAAATTCCTTAGCTACCCTCATGCTGGGAATTCTTTACTTGTCCTGTTGACTTTACATAGTACACTGGAGTGCAAAATAGTACTTGAAATTGTTCTGTTTATGTGAACACTGGATCAAATACTTAAAATGTTTGTTGAATGCATTCTAATAGCATTGAGAAATAATTAATACAGCTATATTTTATTCAGCAGGAGAAGAAAAATTATCATTTGTACTGCCCTAGTTACTCAATAGCTGGCATCTATTGATAATATTCCAAAACCATGATACGGTTGAACTATTATAGTCATGTGTGCAAAGGTTCCTCCTGTTGTATTTTCAGCTTTACATTTTGTTGCTTTTTAAAAAAACAGTCTTGGTTAGCTTGAAAAAGAAGAGGCTAAAGAACTTAGTTCTTGACAGACCAGAGTCTTATTTGGAAAGTTGAATCTGGCAGGATATTCAAAGTGCTTAATTTCTATATCTAGATCTTGCTGTATTGCTAAACATTCATGGCAACTAATGGTAGAAACTACCTTCACCACCTCTGAATATCAAACAAGACTTTTAAATGGTCAAGAAGTGTAGACCTTGCATAAGAAAGACAACAAACCTGTTAAAACAGGCTGAGCTTTTCCAAGCACCCTGAAGCTGGTGATGACAATATTATGTAACTCAAGAAGAAAGGAAAATAATGGCAATGTCCTACACAACTTGCTTATTTTAATTAATGTCCTACTTTGTATATATTCAAGTATGACATCCTCTCCAATGTGAATAAGCAATTTATACAAATAACAGAATATATATGAACAAATCGAGCATAAGAACAAATATTTGCAGGAGAGTTCCATAATTACAAAATCATTCCTATATTGCTCCATCCATGTTGCATTGAGGAGTGCTTATATTATTGATATGGCATGAAGGAGCAATCCATCAGGACTGGGCTTAACACCTGCATGCCAACCAGACTGGCAAAATATTAAAAACAATTCACCTGGCACCTTGAAGTTAAACCCAATCATAATGCATTTCTCCTCCTGCCCATCCCAGAATGAACCTTCATGGTAATTCCTATTTCTCATTTTATATCTTAGATTCTAATCTAAGTCGGTAACATTTCTCTTTCTGTATTTCAGTTAAAAACTTGGAAAGTGGCAGATATGTACCAGGAGTCAAGATGTTTTTTGGCTATGAAATTATTAATGGTGAGATGCCCCTCCTTTTACTTGGGCATTTTCTGTTAGGCTGTATGCCACAGGAATTTTAATTCCCTCTTACTATTATGTTTTCTTACTCTTAATAATTGCAATGTCTTCATTAAAATGAATAAATTGGGGGTCATTCTGAGGTTCCACTCAAAATTTACTGTAACAAATACTTCTCAATCAGTTAATTATCCCAACCTTTAATTGTCATATCTTTAAACTAAATACACAATTTGATGAGCAGTTGCGGGAGCATGTATTCAGAATGTTAGGTGGGTACGAATGTGAGACAAGAACCGACGAAGGAGAAAAAACAAGGTAGAAGATTAGAAAGAAGAGTAGAGGGGAAGGAAAGAAAAGGTAGTTGGAGATTGTAAGGACAGAAGGAGCAAAAATAGGGCAACTTGGAGGAGACAAGAGTGCCTGAAAAGAGAAAGAGGGAAAAGTGCTAGCTGTAGCAATGACAGAAAGATGTAATTTTCTTCCATGCTTCAGTTTATGGCATTTTCTCTGTGAGGTGGGAAAATCTGACTATTGTTTTGCTCCATGAGTCTATGACTACTGAAAAGGCCAATGAACCTTTCTTGGGGGTATCAAAGGACCTTCATTTGTGTGGTGAAGAAAAAACATTAACTCTGCACCCCAGCAAAGCTACAGCTGATACTTTAACATTTTTCCTCTTCACTGAGTTGGCAGTATTGATGTTGCAATTTTATATTCACACAATGATCACTGTACCAAACCAGATTGTTGGACTCCCCCCCCCCCTTGCCCTAATTCCTTGTTTTTGTGCCATCATATTTTATGAAGATTTCTAGAAAACTTAGAAATTTGCATCACTTTTGCAACACTTCAGTGATCTTAATAAGAAGATATTTCCATTTCTGCTTTTTTGTTTTGTTCTGTTTTGACAGAAGGGTAGAAGAAGCATTTCCTCACTTCAGAGAAAACCTCAGCAAAAAAAACCACCCTAAAAAACAATATTTTAAGGGACCTGGAAGTGGATCTTCTGCCCAGATTTTCTTCCCTATTCATTTTTATTCCTTCAATAGAGTTAGATACATTTTGTGTTCTTCCAGAGGGACATCCTGTCACTTGTTCAGAACCCTGGTTTTGTCTGGAAAAAATATGTGTGTGTTTTGCACTAGTGTCTCCTTACCAGCTGCATCTTCCTATTGCCTCCTATGTTTCCCAGCCAAGCTCATGAAGTTGTCATAGGATACGTGAAGGGCTAATACTTACTGCTAGTCTGAATAAATACAGACACACAACGCTGAACTCCCTGGGTGAAGAGCTATACATTTCATTCATTTCATTCTGCAGTAACAGCAATTTTGTAAGAAATACAAAGGGCAAACTTTGCTAGGACATACAGTGTTCCCCCACTTATCGCGGGGGTTACGTCCAGGACCACCCGCAATAAGTGAAAATCTGTGAATTGGGGACACTATATTTATTGTAATAGTTATACTTTATTTTAGCAGTTACAATATATAGTACATGGGCAGAGAAGAAGAATGGAAGCTAAATAACTTTTTTTTTATTTCCAACCCTTCCCTACTCTCCCGCCTCTCCCTTTATTTCTCCCTTTCCCCCCTTCCAAAACCGTTTCATAATTTTTTACCATGTTTCACTTGAAAAAAAAACTTAATAAAACCTGCAAAACAGCAAAAATAAAAAATAAATGTGTACATTAATATTTTTTGAAAACCCGCAAAACAGCGAGGGCGCGAAAAGCGAACCGCGAAGTAGCGAGGGAACCCTGTATATCTCTATTGCTATGTCCCTCTTTTTTAAGGATGTGCTTTAGAGTGTAGTGAAAGTGGTTGTGTGAAAGCCAATAATATGCTGGGGAGAATTTCTTACAGCAAATTGTCATCACAGCCCTCCACAAAAATGCTTCTGTCTTCATTTTTTTCTGTTGGTGGAAGATCAGTTGCACTAAGAAAAATAATTACAAGTTGCTATATCCTTTTAACATGTTAAAGAGAAAATTGGATATAGTTTAGAGATTACTGAACAGAATGTTTTAAATCCTTATCTAAAATTACACAATTTGATTTTTTGTGCAATTTTCTCTCCTTCTCTCTCTCAGGTTGTTTAGTATTATTTAAAGTAATTTAGAAGTAACAAAATCTCTCAAGCTAGCACTTTGATTTCAAGTTACTTCTGCCAGTTTAGTTTATTAAATATCTGTCTGAAAGAAAAACAATAATTTGATTTTTTTACATTTTATTTTATACATTTGATGTCTCTGTATCTTTTGTACAATCTTTTGTAATGTGCCTGTTTTTAATAATAATTATGCTTATATATGTTCATATTTAGATTGGCACGTGCAAATTTTTGCCGATTTTGTCCTCCCCCTTAGTCATGTATTTGTGACTATCCTTCTCCTACATATTTTCCTCTTTCTTTCTCTCCTGAAGAAAAATTGCCTCAACTTGATGCAGTAAAGCTTGGGGTAAAGGTGGCTTCTATTGATATCACTGGAACATTTTTCCTAATCTGAGTTTGCCCTGGGGGATTTTGGGTGAGGCACAGTGCAATGGAAGAAGAAAATTAACCCTTCCCTTCCACATTGAGCCCATGGGTTAACCTTTCTGTCTTCAACTGTAACATGTAAACTAGGGGAGGGGAAAAAGTACAGTGCCATAAGTAGGAATGCAAGGCTTTGTGGGCCCAGACCTAGTGGCAACATCCCTCCAGGTGCACTGTATCCTAGCAAAGAAAGAACTTAAATTCTCATTGTTCCATGTGGGCATCTGAATTTAAAGAATGCTGATGGGCATAAAGTGATCAACTGAAAAGTACCAAAATGTTCACGGCTGAAACACATTCAAGTGCCAGTGTCCCAGTGATGAGTAGTTTCTAATATTTGACTTACCCGTTAATAGTTCATAGTTCAATTTAATTTATCCCATGTACATTTTTGAGGGGGATACAGGAAATGGTTGTTATCACATTTTTCTGTTTTTCACTTGTACAATATGATTAAAATCAAGAGGATTGCAGGGGAGAATTATGGTTTAGGTTTACATTGAATTGTATTATTATCACCATTATCATCATCATTCTGCATTTCTCCCAGGACTTGGACTCAAAGTGGCATACAATCTTAAAAACTATACAATTAAAAAACCTACAAAATATAAAATAGAATTAAATATCATAGTTACTCAAATAATTATTAAAAGTAAAAAACTGTCTAAAATCATTATTTGTACCATACACATTACCTACCCTTCTTATGTTCCCTGAATGTTGTTTACTTTACCCCCACTAACCTTAAAACCTTATACATATTTAATTTTGTCTTTCTTAAGCTAGCTTCATTTTTAGTTTAGGCAGCTTATTTTTCCAAATATGTCAGTGAAATAATCCTACCTTTTTTTGTCAATAGCATCTAAAGGATTGTAGGGAATCGTTCAGGAGAACGAATCAATGGGGCCATTTTCTGCTTTCATAAAGTGTGTGTATTTAATGTAAAACTGCAGTGTACTTCAAACATGCAGAATCAATGCCCATTTCCTTCTGGCTCCAATTTTGGTAGTTTTACTTGATTGATAGTCATTGTGTTATTACTTGACATTGAAGGTTTTGGCACATCTTCCACTTTCTGTGGGTCAAGCGTAGTTCCTGGTTGAAGGTTGTTTCTATAATAGGACCTGCTGGTTTATGTTTCAGTGGAGTTACTTGATAACATAGAACAACATGCAGGAGAAGGAAAAACAACAACTGCCACTAAGTGTAGGTATGTATGAAGAGGGTTTTTTCAGACTCCTTATTTAAGTAAAATAATTACTAAACATATGAATAACATAATTTGTGCAGAGACATTGCAGTTACCAAAATACCTACATCAAACAAAGGAGAACCATTGAAGCCAAGCATTCAGGATCTTGAAGCTCATTTCCAAGAGATGCAGGAGGTCAGGCTGAGTACCTTCAAATATATCTTTACAGGTAACTAAAAGAAATTAGGTCTGATATCTAAACTGTGGATCATGTTTTTGTATCCCACTTACGGATTTCCATGTGTTGGGGGACTGCAAGACCTAATAACCCAAGCCAGCAGCAGAATGAATGTTAAGGATGGCCAAGAGTTGCATTCTGTCAATATCTGAAGGACTGTATGTAACAACTAAGTAGCAGTTTGCTATGCTGCCAAATTTTTTTTTAAATGATTAACTTCATCATTAAAAAAGAGAGATGTGAATTAGGTGCTGGTGCAAAACTGAATATTTGTGAGCAACGCTGCTATAAATGTATAAACAAGTATAAAGTTTTATCTCTTCCAAGAAAGCCTGGAAAAGGTTACAGCTCAAAATTATAATATTCTTGTATTTGAAGCATTTCACTTGGTAGCTATAGGCAACAAGGAATCACACATAAGCAACTCAGAAAGTTGTTGAAGCCAGGATGAAGGGCTCAGTCCCTCTCCAGCCCTTTCTGAAGCTGGAGTGGACTTCAGAGGAAGGAGGTGTCTCTTCTTCCCCTTCAAATGCATTTGACTGCAGCTCCCGTCATCATCAATCCCCGCGTAGGCTGACCATAATAAGACATGTGACCCATCATGGGGGGGCTGCTTCAGGAGGTTATACTGAGTACAATCAAACAAGATTTTAATGTATACTTTTTATATTGCAGAAGATCAGAGGGAGAAAATTGAATATGTTGTTGTTGATCAATTCCAGAAGAAATTTGGCTATGCAGTGAGTATAATCTTGTGTTCTGCTTGAGTCTTCTGCTCAGTCTACTGTTGGTTTTTACACTGGGAAAAGCATATTTGTGTGTTAGGCTCTTCTGATCAGTATTGCAGTTCCAGCCACTTTTCTACCAGATTTTTCGATTTGAACATGCTATAAGGAATGGTATGAAAAGCTGTGTGTCACTGGTCTTGACCAGCATCATACAATTGGCTACTATCCTGGGATGGTGGTGGTGAATTTATTTCCTTTGAGATTATTTCCTCTCAGAGCCAAGATGGGGCAGCTAAAGTATTTGGATTTTTATTAAAAGTTTGAAAGTAGTGAATTCAATGGAGAGGTGGTAGAATCTCATTAACTATTGCCCGGCCTTTTGTTGGTTGAGAGATTGTATGGCTCTGTGAGGCAAGAGGCAATGACAATGATAGTAGCACTGCTTGTTGGGTCTTCCATATCAGACAGGCTATTGTAGAAGAGCCAAAACAAAAAATGCAAAACAGCTACTATGTACAGTTGCAATAGAGGGAGATATTCTTTTCGTGTCAGGAGCGACTTGAGAAACTGCAAGTCGCGGAAATGATACTGGTGGAAGATCTTACAGAGACAACAACAGTGGTGCCATAGCTAACTCTTGTTAGTATTAGAAGGAAGGCAGTGGTAAACCACTCCTGAAGCTTTCTAACTTGAACACCCTGTGATGAGAAAATGCAAAATGAAACAAGAGCATCTGCTAGAAGATGAGTCTCCAGGGTCAGATGGCAGTCAGCAAGCTGCTAGGGAAGAGCAGAGGACAAGAACAAGTAGCGCTGTGGCTAATGAAGCAACTGGGCTTAAGCTGATAGAATGTTCAGCTGTGACATGTTCAAACTGAACACCATATTATCAGACCTTAGAATGTGAGAAGTCAGACTTAGGGAAAAATAGGCATTGTAAAACAGCAAATTGAATATATGAACACTAGCTGTGCCCAGCCACGCATTGCTGTGGTGTAGTCTGGTGGTATGGAAAATAAAGTAACGAGAAGCAGCCAGGCTTTGAAGCTGCAAGGCTATTCAGTGCTAATCAAGTTGGGTAACAAAGAGGTTTATATATCTGAAATGTCCATGGTGGTAGAATAACTCTTCTCTGCTTGAGGTAGATGTGAATGTTGCAATTGATCTCCTTGATTAGCATTGAATAGTCTTGCAGCTTCAAGGTCTGGCTGCTTAGTGCCTGGGGGAATCTTGTATTGGGAGGTGTTTGCTAGCTCTGATTGTTTCCTGTTTGGAATTTCCATTTTGGGCCCTCCAGGTGTTTTGAACTTCAACTCCAACAATTTCTAACAGCTCAGATTATATGATACATATGTCATACTATATGTGTGTATGTATGTATACATTTATTATTCCAAACAGGAAGCATGTGCCAACTTGGGCCCACCTAGTGTTTTGGACTTTAACTCCCACTATTCCTAGTGTACTGTTTGTTAGCAATTGTGGGAGTTGGAGTCCAAAACACCTGGAGGGCCCAAGTTTACCCATGCCTGTTGTAGCCCCTGGCATGTCACCCAACATAAAATGTTTGGGCTGTATTATATTCTAGCTGCATTCTTGGGCAGAAGAGGCTGCAGGCTTAGGAAAACGAGAACTCCCAGCCATCAAAGAGGTCTTAAGATGCAGCCTTCAAAGTTACTAGGCTAACTTAGGTTCTGCAAAGGTCAAGGTGGGAAAGAGGGTGCTGTTTTAGGCAAGGCGCAACCAGTGGTGCAGTACAGAATTTCTTCCCAAATATCTTCCCTTGGCAATTTGAATTGGTAGTTCTGCTACTCGCCTTGGCCACTGACGCGAAGAACATCAGTCTGTCAACCAACACGGGGCCCAAGGTGGTCAAAGTCCAGAAGAAGAGGCCCAACCCAAAAGGAATGGGGGGGGTCCCAGGCAGAGCCTTAACAGGAGCACACACGCAGCAGCTGTGAAGGGGCAAGGACAGAAAGCTGCCATCTTGCTTAAGGTCACACATGGGCCTTTCCCCCCAGAGAGGGGAAGAAGGAAAGCAGCTGAGCGGCTGCCATCTTTGCTAAGGGCAAATTGAGCTAAAAGTGGGGCCCAACTGCATCCGTTCTACAGTGTGTGTCCAAGCCGCAGCCTGACTCCATGGCTGGACCTCACTTGGCTCCAGCAGGGACAGCCAGCTCACTATGGATGGTTGGTGCATTTTTTTTCTTCCATTGCACTGTTACTTAATCTTGGTTTTGGGGGACTTTATGCTCATTCCTGGTTTTTTGTTTGTTTGTTTGTTTGTTTGTTTAGTGGAGGTCATACCTTGGATGTGTTGGTGTATTGTGGCCAAATTTGGTGGTATTTGCGTCAGTGTTTTTTTTTTTGTTAACTTGGTCCTACAAACTGACAGTACATTTTATATATCAAGATTGGAGGCAAGCAAGTTATAATCTACAGAAATGTTTAGTCAAAGAATTACACAGTGACTCAGGAAATGAAAAACCAAGGAAAAATGGGATTGCATTAATAATGAAGACTGGTGTATCAAAAGCAGTCAAATGATACAGTCCAAAGTCTGAGTAAATAATATCAAAGAGTTGTATTAGTCCAGAAGATCAGTATGCAAGGGAATCTTGTAACACCTTAGTGACTGAGAGAATGGAGTTGGTAGTACAGTAGAGTCTCACTTATCCAACACTCACTTATCCAATGTTCTGGATTATCCAACGCATTTTTGTAGTCAATGTTTTCAATATATCGTGATATTTTGGTGCTTTATTCGTAAATACAGTAATTACTGCATAACATTACTGCGCATTGAACTACTTTTTCTGTCAAATTTGTTGTATAACATGATGTTTTGGTGCTTAATTTGTAAAATCATAACCTAATTTGATGTTTAATAGGTTTTTCCTTAATCCCTCCTTATTATCCAACATATTCGCTTATCCAACATTCTGCCAGCCCGTTTATGTTGGATAAGTGAGACTCTATTGTATAAGCTGTCATAAACTAAATCTTCCTCAGGTGCATGGAGTGAAATGTTTCAACTGAATAACTAAGCATAAGAATTCTTAAGTGAATTGTTTGACACTCGCCTCCCCAAATCACCTAATTTGAGGAAAGAAAAGCATAACTACAGTATACATTTTGAGAATTCAGGAGGGAATAATCTAGTAATCTATTTAGGGAAATACAAGGAAGGGTATTCTGTTATGCTTTAGAATGCCTTAATCTGAAAATATGTCTGTATAAGTAATGTCCAAGAAATTGACATTCTGATTTATTCTTTATGAACCATCCTATAAAAGCCCTACTACGTTTTATCCATATTGAAATTACTCACTACGTTTGATAGTAAAAAAAGTCCGTGTTGCATTCCTTGTTTTCCAAACACGCCTTTAACTATAATTTCTCTTCCCCCCTCCCTATCACTAGATGATGCACATCAAAAAGCAAACTGTATGCGGTATAGCAGCCGAGGGTATCAATTTATGTCGTTATGGAAAACTGTCTTGGCTTCAAGTAAGAAAATACACTGAAAATTTTGCCTGAAACTTGTATGAATTTTTTATTCTGTGATTCTTAATCAGTACAGTAATCACTTTCTGGGAAATAGATGTAGAGAAGAAAAATATGTTCTGTCCTTGCTTTTTAGTATCACCTCTTTTTTTCCTCCTTTTAGTTTGACTGTTCTATCTTTGGTTTAACAAATAGAAGTGTGATGTCCCTGGGAACCTTCAAATTGGAGGCAGGATGAAACTTGATAACATTGGTTAGCTTATGTAGTACATTTATTCTCACTATAAAATAATCAAGTAAACTGCTAGCTACCATTATCTACCAATTCACAGGATGTAGGTGAAATCAAGTTCTGTTCATCAGCCAGTGGACCCCAGCATCTATTCCTGGAGTACTCCTTGAACTCCACCATAGGGCTCTATCCACCCCTAACATTTTTTCTTCAAGACTACATAGCAGGAGCTTTTTCATGCAGTACCCTAAGACAGGGTACTACTGTCATGGATAGGTCAATTGTTTTAGCTAGTCTAATCATCATCAACAACAATTTATTGATTAGCCAGTTGGCCTTATCAAGAACAGATAGGACAAACACACCATACAACATACATCTAGTTCACTTAAAATAAAATACAGATATACAGGTATTTGCCAGCTTGGTGCCAATGTAGCTTAGCCAAAGATGTATGCATCAACTATCCTCGTCTCCCATACACTGTACCCCAATCTGATCTATGTACTCCTATCTCCTTTTAGCAGCTTTAAACAAATACAGAACCACTTTTGTTTTAGCTAGTCAATTGCATGTCTTTCGTAATTATATAAGAAACTAAATTTTTGTAGTACTGTATCTGTTTGAATATTTTTTTCTTTAAAAAATCAGATGAATACTAGGGGCATGCAAAATTTGTTTTGTCAGTTCAGCTTTCAGATAATTTTGGAGATCTGGCAGCTGAGCCAGTCCAGGAAGGACCCCTTCAGAGCCTTGCTGGAGCAAAAAACGGACCATCTAATCCTTTGGCTAAAAATTCAGGAAATATTAGTTGATTCGGACTTACTTTTCACATTAGTATTCTGACTGTTCATTTGTTTTGTAAGCACAAGCAGGCAGCAACTCCTCCATGGTAGATGGGGCTAAGTGGTGAATGCAGACACACTTGCTGCATCATGTTTCTTAGCCAATCAGGTCTGGTTTTGTCCATTCTCCTCCCATCTTGTGGTGCGCACAGGTTTGGACTTCAAATCCCAGAAAACCCTCTTATGTTTTTTTAAAGTGTTATTGGTAGAAACTTTTAACAATTTCCCCAAAATGGATTAGCGAAATGATTTGAAATTTGGTAGGCTTGCAGTTGTAAATGTGCCGTACAGTCATGGCAAGTTTCATCCTGATAGCCATATAAATGATGGAGAGACGAGCCTCTAAAGTTCCCCCATTGGTGCCAATGGACTGAGTCTTCCCAGAACGAAAACGGAACTCCAGATCCTGAATTATGAATCCAACCCCCCACCCCATTTCCCCCGAAAATGATTCTACCATTTCATACACCCCTAATGAATACAGATTGAGGAAATAGTGAGTTTCATAATCTGCTGTTAAACATTTTACTTGAAGTATATTTGACTGTGATGTCAAATGTATACAATACTGAAATTGCTGGAGAGTAATTACTGAGATTCATTTTATAAAAACATTTTCATTCTAATACTTAAATAATAGTGCTTTTAATTCTGGTCTGTTCTGCACACTTACCATAGGTAGCAACGAGAAGCCAAGTTTTCTTATTTGACATTTTTCTTCTGGGACCTCGAGTGTTCAAGAATGGACTTCAAATTATATTGGAAGATCAGCATATTTTGAAAGCAAGTATTTATAAAACACTAGCTTTGCCCGGCCACATATTGCTGTAGCTTATGGAAATCATTTGTTGGCCAGGTGGAATGGCAGTGAATAGCCTTGCAGCCTCAAAGCCTGGTCGTTTTCTGGATTAGCTGAAGTAGCACCCTCAATCAAAGAGCTGCTTTGAAGCCTGTCTACTTCCTTAGTAGGGGAATCCGTGTTTGGCCAGCTTGAACTGTACTGAATAGTCTTGCAGCTTAAAAGCCTGGCCACTTTCTACATAGGGCATCTTTTCTAGGCCTGGTTGTATGGGACAGAGTAGCTTCATGGCTTCAGAGCCTGGGGGTTTTCTATCTAGGGGAAATCTTGATTGGCCAGGTTGCTGTTTGCAAGCCTGGCCGCTTTCTACCTTGCAGAATCCTTGGTTGGCCAGGTTGAATAGCAATTAATAGTCTCAGTGTGGCAGGTATGAATGCTGCAATTAGCCACCTTGATTAGCATTTAATGGCCTTGCAGCTTCAAAGCCTGTTTGCTTCCTGCCTGGGAGAATCCTTTGTTGGGAAGTGTTAGCTGGCCTTGATTGTTTCCTTTCTAGAATTTCCAATTCCCCTGCTTTCAGAGTGTTTCTCTTTATTTACTGTCCTGGTTTTAGAGATTATATTGTTCTGTATTATTAAACCACAGTAAATTTTTCATATTACAGTAGAGTCTCACTTATCCAACATTTGCTTATCCAATGTTCTGGATTATCCAATGCAGTCGGCCTTTTAGAAGTCAGTGTTTTTGTAGTCAATGTTTTCAATACATTGTGATGTTTTGGTGCAAAATTCGTAAATGGAGTAATTACTACATAGCATTACCGCACATTGAACTACTTTTTCTGTCAAATTTGTTGTATAACATGATGTTTTGGTGCTTAATTTGTAAAATCATAATGTTAATTGACGTTCAATAGACTTTTCCTTAATCCCTCCTTATTATCTAACATATTCGCTTATCCAACGTTCTGCCGGGGTGTTTATGTTGGATAAGTGAGATTCTACTGTATATTTATAATCTTATATTATCTCCTTAGAACTGGATTATATGAGGCTCCTTCTACACAACTGTATAAAATGCACACTGAAGTGGATTATATGGCAGTGTGGACTCAAGATAATCCAGTTCAAAACAGATAATATAAGATTATAAATGGGTAATATAGCTGTGTGGAAGGGCCTTGAGTCTACACTGCCATATAATCCAGTTCAAATCAGATAATCTGTATTTTATAGGCAGTGTGGAAGAGGCCTGATTGAAGAGGCCCTGGGCGCCATTAAATGGCTGAGTGGGTTGCTAGAAGACAAAGTGGGCGGAGCTTAGCCTTCTAACTGGCAGCAATGGGAAAGAAACAGTTATTCCTCTCCCTCTAATTAGGACTTTATTTTTCTTGGTTTTTTTTATGTAAAAACACAGTCCGGATTACCATGTCTTTTGTGGCCAAATTTGGTGTGTTTTGGTTGTGTACTTTTGTTGTTTAAGTTAAGGGAAAAACTATCAGAACATTTATATATATACTAGCTGTGCCCGGCCACGCCTTGCTGTGGTGAAGTATGGTGATATGGGAAATAAAGTATTGAGGAATTGTGGTAGTTAAGGTAAAGGGTAAAGGTTTTCCCCTGACGTTAAGTCCAGTCGTGACCAACTCTGGGGGTTGGTGCTCATCTCCATTTCTAAGCCGAAGAGCTGGCGTTGTCCGTAGACTCCTCCAAGGTCATGTAGCATGACTGCATGCCACGCCGTTACCTTCCTGCCGGAGCAGTACCTATTGATCTACTCACATTTGCATGTTTTTGAACTTTAGGGTTGGCAGAAGCTGGGGCTAACAGTGGGGGCTCTCTCCACTCCTCCAATTCAACCCTGAGACCTTTCAGTCCAGAAGTTCAGCAGCTCAGTGCTTTAACATGCTGCGCCATCAGGGGATATTATTTCCTAAAGCTTGTGAATATACAATATTTCTGATTTTTTTTTGTCTGTTAGAGGCAAGTATGAACGCTGCAATTAGGCAAAATGATTAGCATGTAATGGCTTTGCAACTTTAAAGCCTGGCTGTTTCCTCCCTGAGTGAATTTTTGTTGGGAGGTGTTAGCTGGCCCTGATTGTTTCCTGTCTGGAATTCCGTTTTCAGAACGGTGTTGTGAATGTAAAAACAGCAAGGATTATTTTTGCTGACATCTGGATCAATTAACTGTGATACTGCTTCTTCCTCACATTCTTTAGGTTATTCATGACTGCAGGTGGCTTTCAGATTGTCTTTCTCACCAGTATGGAATTGAGCTCACTAATGTCTTTGATACACAGGTAGGTTGTAAGCTGTTTTTTTCTGTAATTTTAAAAGGTAGTCCAAGACAATTTAGAAAGAAACACTTTATTAAGATGTATCAGATTCTATATCTCAGGGCAGCAGATACTGTAATAAACTCAGTTTGAGCCAGTCTAAAAAATTAAAAATTAAAAGTTAAGGTAAATTGTACTTCCTAAAACATATTAAACAGATCAATTAAAAGAAGACAATTTAAATCTAGTTAAGAATGTCCCACCCGATGGAACAAAGAAAAGAGCCCTGTAGAGAACACTTTCAAGGTCCAAAAGCCATTTAGGACTTTGATTGTCATGAAGATTGAATTCAGTCCAGAAGTGTGCAGGCAAACAGTGAAACTGCTTGGGACCAGTACAGTACAATCTCCATATCCATGGGGAATAAGTTCCAAGATGCTCTATGTATAGCTGGAGTGGTGGATAATAGTGAACTCTATAGTTAGACTATACTTTGGCTAGAAGTATATCCTGGAATCACCCTGGAGAACCTAGACAGGCCCACAAACACCTTTAAAGGGGAATATTTCTTGGAACATGGGTAAGTGAAACCTTGATATTGAATCCATGAATAAGGGAGTCATGTTATGTTATACAATTTCTCTGTTATGTTCTTGTCAGCAGTTTAGCTGCTGTGATCTGCACTAACTGCAGTTTCCAAGTTGCATTCAAAGGCAGCTCCATGTAGTGTTATACACAGGGAAGTTACCAGTGCACAAACTACTGTGGCTAGGTTATCTGTCTAGGAAAAACTGTTCCTGGCAGGCCCTTCTCTTCAAGGATGTTTGCTAATACTATATGCATATAATTAAATCATAACATTCAATTTCTAGTATGAATTCTGTTTCTTCTGAAAACTCTCCCCATTTTAAACGTATCATTATTTGGGGAAATAGATACAACATCTTGAAAATTTTGTCTGTGCTGCATTTATTTGTTACTTCTTAATGAATCATGGAATATGGTTTGTCACAGGGCTATGTTTTTTGTGACATTCTTTTGCTTATATGCCTGTACCTAACTTTATACTTTTGATTTCTTAAAGAATTCTTACATCTCCAAAAATGCATTCACTGAATTAAAAGCAAGTATATAAATAATTTTAAGATAGCACGTATGGCACAGCAATGTTTACAGCAATATTCCTGTATATTTTGAAGCCCTCAAATTGTGGAAATGTCATGTCAATCCCCTGTTTTCTTCCATAGGTCGCAGATGTTATGCAGTTCTCAGTAGAAACAGGAGGATTTCTTCCACTTCGCATCAGCAATTTGCAAGAGTGCCTAATAGAATACTTGGGAATGTCACGAAAGGATGTCTCTTTCATGGATCTAAGGCAGCGTGAGATTGAGGTAATCCTGCCATCTGGAATAGCACCATTTTATGATAACCTTTCAAGTACTGTATATGTACAATACTTTCTGTTTGTTTATAAGGGACTGCTTTAGTGAACATACTTTTTTTTCCAGACATGCACCTTCTGTATTTAGTCACAGGCCTACTTACTGAATATCTTAAGTTTTTTGCTGCGGTGTGATAGTGGTAAATGCCACAATCTGTATTACTTAAATATAGTCAGCCTGTTGGTTCCTGGGAGGGTGAGCAGCAATGTTCTGAAAGTACTTGACCTGCAGGAAGTTAAAGAGTCTAAGTAATTAGAGACTTACCTTCATGGAAGGAAAAAGAGATAAGAAGAAAGCTTAAGAACATCTCTGAAATGAGGACAAAGGTCTGAGAGTGAAAGTGCATGAAAAGAACAAATAGAGAAAAGGTAAAATGCAATAAAGAGCCAAGGCTGCAAGATGAGAGAACTGACAGCTACAAAAGGGAGCTGGAATCATAAAAGGTAGGTTTCAGGGCTTGGTGCAACCAAGAGCCCCATCAGGAGCATTGTTTGGGACCACAAGCTTGTTTTTCTTACCTCGGAATGAGAGTAATTGAACTTTAATATTCATATAGCTGAAAATGAAGTTTGTGCATAAGTTACTTTGATAATGTCTACAAGAGATATCAGAATTATTATTAAATTATTGTGTTAAAATTGAATTGCTTGTTTCTTGGGTAGTTCAGAGCAGAGACAAATGCAATTTGAGGATGCTGAATCATAGCTCTCAACCACCATGGGTGGCCAATGCCATATGGACCCGTGGTGCATGCAGGCTGGAAAGAGAGTCAAGAAACAAATTAGAATGGAACAAAACAAACAAAATCATACTTGGCCTGAAGTCTATTTTGGATATTTATTTTAAAATTTAAAATATTTAAGGAGCCATGGCCAGATTGTTTATTCAGGCTGGCTTCCAGGAGCACAAAACTCCCTTGTTGCAACAGCTTCATTAGTGCTGGTTATAACCTATCTGGTTCAGGTCCAAGCTATTTGGAAGATCTTATTTCCCTATATAAACCTGCTCATACACTGAGATCCTTAGGAGAGGTCCTTCTCTCAGTCCCACTACTATCACAAGCTCAGTTGATAAGGATGTCAGAGAGGGCCTTCTTGATAGCTGCCCTGGACCCTGGAACCCTTCCCAGGGAGACCAGAATACCCCCCCACCCATCCTTTTGAAATCTCTTTAGGTAGGCTTTTGAAGGTTTTTCAGATGGAGTGGGGAATTTGAGATTAGGAATTCTCTTTAGTAGGTTTTAAAACATGTTTTAATAAATGAAATATTTAATTCTAATATTTATATTATATAGGTTTTTTTAATTGTTTTGTTTTAAAGATTGTGAGCCACTTTAGATGCCAGTCCCACAAGAAAAGCATGGCAGAAATAAACATAAACGTAATAGTAACTATTAAAAGTAGCGCAGCTGGCTTCTGTGATCAATTTTAAAGCTTTTTTTAAAATTAAATTTTTTTTTAAAATTTAAAGCATACTTCATAGAATCATAGAGTTGGAAGAGACCACATGGGCCAGCTAGTCCAACCTCCTGCCATGCAGGAAAAGCACAAAGTACCCCTGACAGATGGCTATCCAGCCTCTGTTTAACTTCTAGGATAGACAATTGATCCCTTTTTTTGGCCAGAAAGAAGACTGTTTGGAGAGTCTGGAGGGGTATAAAAGTGCAAAAAAAATCATTAGATGGTCAGATCTAGTTTTTGAGAATTACTAAACATCCTTTCCTATTTTAAATAATTACATTTTTGTCATTTTACATGTGGACATGAAGAGAAACCCTGACGTATGGTTTATGAGACCCCTTTCACCTGCCCTGCTGAATGTGTTGGCTCTGGAAACAGTGTACCTCCTCCCTCTTCGCCTGATGCTGCTTGATGAAATTATGTCTGATTTAACAACTTTAGTGGATAGATACCTTAATGCATTTCGGAAGGAATCTGCAGACCTTTTTGGAAGCACAGAGGTAGGTTTAACCTCAGGGACATCTCCAGAAGATGAGCTCAAATAAATCCTTATTTCTGTCATTCTTGAGTTTTAGAACCTCGACCTGCAGATTATTAGAATTTTATTATTCCAATTCAGATCATTTAAAGTGATTTATCAAAAATTCATTTCTATCAAAAATGCCAATATTTGAATGCTTTCCTTTCTGTGATGCTTCCATGTTTTACTATGGGGAAAATACCAGTTCTTTAGTACAAATTTAGCACACTCTTTAGTACAAATTTCTCTGTAACTCACATAAATAGGGGTTATTGTATCTGTGCAGTGTATCGTTCAGAGCTTTCTAAATCTGTTCCATAATCATTTTAGTGGTTGTCCCTCTTTTTCTCATTCTAATTCATTCAAATCCTGTGTTCCTTTTCATCTGCCACATCAATAGCAACAAAGGAACTGTTGATGAGCTGTTCACATCTATTTTCAGATTTATCTTCCCTCTGGTTTTTGCTTGCCCTTGGATTGTATCTTGGCACGACTTTCTGAGATTTTGATTTGGCATTGTCTGGACTCTGTCTTTTAGACTGTTTGACTTGGGAACATTACATTCAGTTTAGTGGTTTGATTTTGGTGGCTTACTATGGCTTTATCTGGTTCAGTAAAAATGTATATCTTGAGCTAAAATCACCCAAAGGGATGGTCATTCATACTTTCCTGGAAGACCGCCTTCTTGATGGGCCCTTCATTTGGACTCTCCTTACTTAAACTTTCAGAAGGATAAAATGATCCTTATACTCAACATTCTCTTTTTACCTAAAGAGCCATTTGTTATTCATTTGAATCAGGATATTGTGTTACCTGAATTTATTTAGAATCTTACATTGTCTTTAGTGGATGTTGGGCAGACACTAGGCTTCTATACTGATTGGATTGCTATCTTCCATGAATGCAAAAAAACCTCACTTTTGTTACTCTCATGAGCTGCTTAAAGTGGGTCATGTCAACCATACATCTAAGCTTATGAGCTTGCAAAGCAAGACCTTTCTGTTTGTGTCAAGAGCCACTGGACCAGACCTGTTTCTACTGCTTTTCTTGAAGCTGTGTCACTGAAGGACATTTATAAAATGGTGATATGGGCACAGCTTTTGACCATAATCTGCTATAGACTGGATGCAAGATCCAGGGCTGAGAGATGTATTGTGTTGTCCTTTGGCTCTCACTTCCTATGGTGAATAGGTAGTTAGTCTCCCTTTTGTGTGAGGCAAGTAAACCACAAAGGAGGACAGGTCGCTTACCTGCAACCATAGTTCCTTTAGTAGTTGTGTGTAATCTCACACAATACCCATCTTTCCTCCCCTGTATGTATCCTGTTTTCCTTAGCTCCTTGCTGATTCAGCTTCTAAGGGTTTTTGGGCATAGGGCTTGTAGATCAGGGGGAGGCTACGGCCAGAATGCTTACATAACATCTCCAGAAGGTTGTGAATGATGCAGGTGTAGGTGTACCCCATTTGTGTGAGTATACAAGTTACCAAAAAATTACGATTACAGATAAGCAACTCATCCTTGTCTAGGCAGAAAGAGAGAAAAATGTGTAACATTAACATTTCATAAAAGTCAAAGATACCAACAGATAAATTAATAAAAAGAGCAGAAAATATGAACACACAAATCAAAGGTCTGAAAAAATAAAAGAACTGCAAGGCATTGAAACTAATCTGGTTTCTCAATCATCTGTGTAAGGTTACTGTAACATCATTCTATGTAGTATAGAACTAAAAGTCTTCTTTTTATCAACTTTATTTGTTAGACTACATTAGATTAGCGCTCTATACTCCTATTCACTTCAGTCAGTGCAACTGTACTATATCCTTTATGTTTGGCTCATTTATAGAAGTAAGTAACTACAATTGAATGAAATGTTGATAATAAATTAATATTAGAGGTACGATCTATCTGTCTTAATCAGATTTCCTCTATGAAGCTACCACAAGAGCTTAGACAACTGAAAGATTTTCACAAAATTCGGAGAGAGAAAGCACTGCGAAAATTCCAAGTGAATGAGGATGGTCTTCTTATCAGAAAACATATAGAGCCTTTGCAAGGAAAGAGAGCACAAAAAGATGGAAATGAAGAAAACGGCACTGAATTAATTTCTTCCAATATGATAGCATCCCCCAAAGCATACAGTGCCAATAATCTTCATCCAGTTTGTCATGAAAACTCTAAAAAAGTGGAGCAGAAGGTATCTCACTGTGATAATCAAGGGGACACAGTTAGAGGAAATATAGAAGATGCTTGGAGACAAGAGGCCCAACTTGTAAATCCACAAACTTCAAACCACGAACCGCAGACAAAGATTGCTGGGACTTTGGAAAAGGAAATCAGGCAATTATTGACACAGTAGAATTAACTCAAGCTCCTGCAGTTTCTGACCTACATATCCAAGAAATAACGATTCTCCTCAGTTGTCACTTTGTTCTCGTCTTCTATAAAGCCATCTTGTCAACCTTGAGTAACAACACACTTTTCCTTTCAAGCAGACAGGATCCCATAAGTCCTAAAAGAAGAAAGTGAAATTAGCTTTACTTTGCCTCATGGATACATCTGCTGTCAATTAGCTTCAAATTTTGGAGAAAAATAAGAAATACAGTTGACACTCCACATTTGCAGTTTTGACTTTTGCAGTTTTGATTATTTGCAGATATGGGTTTAAAGTTTTTTCTGAGAGTCTTTAGGTCTTTCAGTGCAACTCTGTAGCCAACTCCCACCAGAAGTTGGTCATGGAATGAAGCTGGAGAACCTAGAAATTCATAGACAGAACACCTCTAGGAATCTCTAGGTTCTCCAGCACGATCCTCACTACAGATGGAAAGATGTGCTGGAGAACCTATAGATTCCTAGAGGTGTTTTTCTGTCAGATAAAAAAAGAAAGCAAATTTTTATCTGCAGTTTTTCACTTTTGTAGCAGTCCTATGCCCCTAACCTCAATGCATGTGTTATCAGTGAAAACACAGGTTGTTTATTAAATGAGTTATTTCCAAGTGTCAAAGTCTAAAGTTCATACACATTCTGAGACTTTTCTGGTTTCCTAACCCTTGTTTAGGTTATGTACGGGGTTTTTTTGTGCAATACTGGATGATTCTTACATATTATTCAATTATATTTAGTTATTTTCTTTCCCACACAGGACTTGCAGCAAGTCCTTTAGAAGAAAGCTTCCTTCACCACTGTTGACTGTACTGACTAGGGCTGGTGGGAATGGGGAGTCCACTCCGGATTGTCCACGGGTGCCACAGAGAAATACAGAAACATTTTATTGCATAAAAAGTATTTCTCGAGAGCAGCATTATTTGCACTTAGTTTCTTTAAAAATAATGTGAACACCAATTTGTTATGTCTAGTAAAATCTGATCCTTAACTATTCATTTATCACAGTGGACATAGATCAAAGTATATAATGCTTTGGCTTACCAGTGTTATTTGATTATATTATATGCAATGTCAGTTAATGTGAATTGAGAGAAGTATTCACATTACAGAAAGTTGTTTTCTGTTTTTAAAATAAAATAAGATGGAAAGCCTTCAGATAAGCAGCATGAGTATACTATCTAAAGAAGGCCAAAACATGAAGTGATTTTGAGCAAATGATTCCTAAAATGCAGGTTTGTGCATGTCACAGATAAATATGTTACACTGTGTTTTTGTTTGTCAGTATTTTTCCCTCCCCAGAGCAGCAGCAAAGATTTATGTTTAAAATAAAAGTTTTGATTGTTCATCTTTGTTCTATATGTAGGTTTAATATCTGTATTCAAGCCACTGTGGCATAGTGCTTTGAGTATTAGATTAGGACCATAGCAGACCATGGTTTGGATTTCTATTTGGCCATGGAAGCTCACTGGGTGACTTTGGGCAAGCCATTCTCTCTGCGCGTGGGGGGATGATGATGATGATGATGATAACACCTATTGACTAAGCTTCAACAATAAAACTCTGTTAACCTGCCAAGGGTTTTCATAAGTCAGAAATGATTTAAGGGCACACACCAATAGTAGCAAAGCATCTATGTACCGTATATACTCGAATATAGGCCGACCTGAATATAAGCCGAGACACCTAATTTTACCACAAAAAACTGGGAAAACTTGTTGACTCGAATATAAGCCGAAGGTGGGAAATGCAGCAGCTACTGGTAAATTTCAAAATAAAAATAGATACCAATAAAATTACATTAACTGAGGCATAAGTGGGATAAATGTTTTTTGAATATTTACCGTATTTCAAAGAAAAACAGTAAGCTAACTCTGTAAGTGCATAAGTAGGGTCAACAAAAACAATATGTTATCAACAATAACTTTATAATAATCATCATCATTATCATCATCATCATCAACAATAACAACAACTTCCTTTGTATCCTGTTCTATCTATCTCCCCATGGGGACTCAGGCCGGCTTCCAACATAGTAACAGGCAAACATTCAATGCCTATATAATCAATGCAGAGCTAGATATAGCTCTATAATTATATATACTAATTTCACATTTGCATTTCCCCGCTGAAAAGTTTGCAAATCCTCTCTCTATATATGTGCATTTTCCTCCTGCAGTATTTGCAAGTCCCATTTATCTATGTTTACATCTATCTAGACATCTGTGTGTGTATGCATATTTAAAAGGCCTATATCTATATTAATATCTATCTAGACATTGCTCTATATATAATTATATCTTTATAGGATTTGCAAAAACCGGGAAACATATGAGGGGAAAATTCATATATTAAATTAATGTATTTGTAGGGAGAAATCTATATATTATTTACAAGCTTTGGGGCATGCATTTGCCCAAGGAAGAAATGCAAGCAACCCCCCCCCCCCCCCCGCTAAAAACAACTTTGGCCTCTTTTCTCCTCCCCTTTCCCACCTCTTTTATTTATCCCTTTTCAAACTCTAAAAGTAGCCAGAAAAGGCTTTTTAAAACTTCCCTTCCTCTCCCAAAAAACCCACCCCATTTTTGTTTCCGTAGGAATAAAAAGAAATACACACCTTCTGTTGCTCTTCTTTCCCTCCTTCCCTCCCTACTGACTCAAACATTCTTGCAATAATAGTAATAATAATAATAAATCCTGCAAATTTACAAGAGTCTCTCTTTTTCTTCCCCTTGCACCCATGCAATCTTTTTCTTCTTCCTGGCTTGCAAGAGGCTCTCACTCACTCTCCTTTCGCTTTTGAAAACATTCTCCTCTCTCTCTCTCTCTCTCTTAAAAAATAAGATAACTGCAGCCTGGGAGGAGAAGCGGAGAAGGGAAGTTTTGGAAAAGAAAACATACTGTAGTCTCCAGGCTCCACTGCCTGGCTTGACCTTGACCCGATTATTTATTTATTTCCATTTATTTCCATCATTTCTATCCCGCCCTTTTCACCTGAAGGGACTCAGGGTGGCTCACAATCTGGCAAAATTCAATGCCAATATACAATACAAAAAGATAAAATATAAGCAGTTAAACAATTAGGTAATTTAACAAAATACAATAAATAGATTTAAAACCATACATTATAAAATACTTGAGCCATTTGTCCACAAGACCTTATACATAAACCTTAATCCAGACTGAAAAAGCCAGGGGAGGCTTTTTCAGCTCATAAATAAGGGCTGAAAAACCCGGCTTATCTTTGAGTATATACGGTATATCTGTGTTTCTAGATCAAGTGGGTAGTACCTCCACTATATGTATACCTGTCGGGTGATAAGCACAATTCCATTCATGCACTGTCGACCATTCCCACTTCCAACAAGCATTGTAGAGCTATTGGACGCTTTCCTTAAACTGTTGAAAACATTCCTTTTCAGTTACTTATGTAGACAATGTGGCCTATTCAAATCTTAAGTAGGATGCATAGTAAACTCTTTTATACTTTTTTCCTTTATTATTTAAAACTGCCATTTATCTGGTATGTTTAGAATGTAGTTACAGTACAAATCTAATTGAGATGTCATAAAATCCCAAAATGTTAAGAGTTGAAATGGAAGGGGATACAAGGGTCATCTAATCCAACCCACTGCCATCTAGGGATACACAAATTAAACACTTCTGAAAGATTCTCATCCAAATGTAAAGGTCTCCAAAGAATAAGATTCTACCATACTCCAAGGCGGTTTATTCTATTCTAAAATGCCTCTTACAGTAAAGAAGGTTTTCCTAAAGTTTTAGTAGAATTTCTTCTCTTGTAATTTAAATCCAGTGGTTCATGATCAGGTTTGTGAAGCAGATGAAAACAAGCGCACTCCATGTTCAGACATTCATTTACATACTTAAAGATGGCTCTCATGTCACCTGTCTTCTCTAAGCTAAACAACTGAATTAATTCCTTAAAGATCTTGGTCTCCAGATGTTTCCTTATCTTGGTTATCCTTCTCTGGACACATTTCAATTTGTCACTATTGCCCTTGAATTGTAGTGTTTCAATGAGGCCTGGAAAAACATATTTCCTTTCTTTGTCAAGAGGTCAAGTTCATCTTACGCTTTTGTATTAGTGAAAAGAAATCTAAGACCACAGGTCATTCTCTATAGTTTATTTCTTGTTGTCATCCCCCACTACAATCGAGTTCTTGTTCTATAGCCTAATTTCCTCGTTTCATTAAGATTATTGTCCCCAGTATTTGGTGTTCTCCAGCCTACTAGAATACTGTCTCACATTCCCATGTACCTCAAGTTTGTAGCCCTCCTGATCAGGTTTGTGACATTTAGCAAATATACTCTTACCAACTGCTTTGAGATGCAACCCATCTCTTACAAGAAGTTCCCTTCCTGAAAGTGCAACCCACTCTCCAAGAAGCCATATATTTCCTGATGGCATAATAATAATAATAATAATAATAATAATAATAATAATAATAATAATAATAAAAAAACTTATTTCTAGACCGCCCTCTCTCCCCAGAGGGACTCAGGGCAGTTAACATACATATAAACGGCAAACATTAAATGCCACAATTTCTTCATTAATATCAAAAGTATAAAATGACAATAACATACACATTATAGTAAATCCACATTAGAAAAACAATAAATTTAAACATGACAGTAAAAACATTATTGCACAGAGCGAGCGTATACCTGGACTAATTTAAGTGACCAAGTTGCTGAAAATGTTCAGTCCTTGTTCTAGTTTCACTTAGACCATAGCTGCTATGGGTGGCAGTTATGTTATTCCTCCTCTCCGTATGCTAAGGTGCATAGATGTATCTTTAACAGTTTCTATGGAGCCAGTTGTTCATTTCAACATTAAAGAGCAATGAGATACCAAGTTGTGTCCCAAGTTCCTTTAGTTTTTTCCTTAAAGCTTCATATATGCCTACAATGTGTTGAAGGCTAGATCTTGGAAGTATCATATTTTTATGTAATGGAGGGAGCAGTAGACTGGGGCTTTTGTTTTTTCCTCTAACAAAATTGAAACTCTTTTACTTAGATTACAGTTGGCATGTTTAACCTATACAGCACATAAAGGTTTTTTACAGGTGTACCAGTATGGGGACCTTTCTGAGAAAGAGAAGGCTAGCACTGCACAGGATACGGGCAACCTTGCTCTCTGGCGGAATTTATTTTTTGTTGCTAATGGAGTTGTAATTTAATTACCTGTCTCCACAAACACTTTGTCTCCAGTCTGCCATGGGTAAAACAGGGAGTGGCCTTTGCCTGCACTGGGATCTCACCAAAACAACCTAGCTAAAACAGAAACATCAAATATAAAATGTAGGCCTTTGATTCTACTGTGGTCTTCAGTATTTTTAAAAAATCCTTTTTTACTGAGGAAGAAGCCAGTAAAGCTTTGCAAAAATGTTGATGTATTTTCTGTATTTGAGTAGGCCAATAAAGGTATTACTTTTTATCAATGTTGTATTTGGTGCCTGGCCAAAACAGCTACCTCTGAATATGAAACATTTCAGAAACATTAATTGACTTAGTTCTCTTGTTGGACCGTGAGAGGATCAAACCAGTCCATACTCTAGGAAATAATGCCCGACTGCTCACTGGAAGAAGGATATTAGAGGGAAAGATGAAGTACTTTGGCCGCATAATGAGAAGACAGGAAAGTTTGAAGAAGATAACGATGCTGGGGAAAATGGAAGGAAAAAGGATGAGGGGCCGACCAAGGGCAAGAGGGATAGATGTTATCCTTACAGTGACTGGCTTGACCTTGAAGGAGCTGGGGGTGGCGACGGCCGACAGGGAACTCGGGCATGGGCTGGTCCATGAGGTCACAAAGAATTGGAAGTGACTGAACAAATAAACAACAAAAAGTTCTGTTGTTTTAGAAAATTCTAAGGCATGAATAGCTAGATGTTAAATATGGTAAAAGGAATAATGGATGTACCATAAGTGAAAAATGAAACTACAGTGTGTTGTAGATTACTGTTGGCAAATGATCCCTTTCCAGTCATTGCTGCTAGGCTCCATGTATGTTGGAACCTTGGGTTCATATGACACAGGATGGGCTGAGTCAGTGTCCCATATAACTTCTCCAGTAGTTTTATTTGTTGGTATGAAATCATCCACACTTACTGACTTACAGAAAAGTGGCATGCACAACTGTATGTAGAGGAGAGTTGAAAAACTATGCTTACTACTTTTATAACTACATTTGTTGACCTGCAAGGTACTTGAGACTATCCCATCACCAAACACCCATATCCAATTCCAGTATACAGAATACATGTCCTGTTTCATACAGAAGATAAAAAGAGTGAAAAATGCTTGGGGTTTAATAATAACTTTATTATAATAATAATTCTTATACCCCACCACCATCTCCCAAATGGGACTCAGGGTGGCTTACATATGGGAAAAAAGCCCATAGACACAAATGCAAACATTCCATCAAAGCAAAACACATAGGTTAAAATAAAAACATAATTAAAAAATAACAAAAGTTAAAAACACAAATTCAATAAAACATACAAATATAAACAACTGAGTAAACAATACTCAGTGAAACCAGCTGCCATAGTACAATGGCTGTGATCAGGAAATATTAGGGCTGGGCATGGGGTAGTGCAAACAGCATTGATAGGGCCGGGTATTGGATAAAGTGAAGAGAGCTCTGCACTGTCTGACCAAGCTACAAATCACGGGGTTTTGTAGAAGGCAGCCATAGTAAAGGTAAAGGTTTTCCTCTTTACTAGTTGTGACTGACTCGGGGGCTTGGTGCTCGCCTCCGTTTCTAAGCCAAAGAGCAGGCGTCCGTAGATGTTTTTGAAGTCCTGGCCAGCATGACTGCATGGAGCACTGTTTACCTTCCCGTCAGAATGGTAACTATTGACCTCCTCACATTTGCATCTTTTCGAACTGCTAAGTTGGCAGAAGCTGCAGCTAACAGCAGGAGTTCACCCTGCTCCCCCTATTCGAAATGCTGACCTTTCCGTCAGCAAGTTCAGCAGCTCAACGGTTTAACCTGCAGCGCCACCAGGGCCACAGTAGTCCATTACAAAAGAGAAATAATTGCACAGTACAAAGGAACATCTTAATTCATGTTTCAGAAAACCCAGTCCTTTACACAGGCATGTATACGTGTTTGCATATGAGGAAATTTTATAATATTGACACAGAACAAGCTGCAATCAAAATGGGGCAGGGAGAGAAGACTCTGTATTACGTAGCATTTCTGCTAAAGACCTACATTAACATCATGCAGTCACTGGTATTTGTTGTGTTCAGCAGAACATTGAGAAAACCATCACAAAACCATTCTGGAGTGAACCCAGAACCCAAGAGTTTTACCGGAGTCACGTAAATTCAATAAATTTGGAACTCCCTCCCTACCGAGATCAGCCCTCTCTCCTAGCCTTCAGAAGGAAAATAAAAACCTGGCTCTGGGATCAAGCTTTGAGATAATAGCACAGTGCAATAAGAAATGTGTAATACAGTAGAGTCTCACTTATCCAACATAAACGGGCCGGCAGAATGTGGGATAAGTGAAAATGATGGGTAACAAAGAGGGATTAAGGAAAGGCCTACACCAAAACATGTTTTATTTATTTATTTATTTATTTACAGCATTTATATTCCGCCCTTCTCACCCCGAAGGGGACTCAGGGGGGATCACATTACACATATAGGCAAACATTCAATGCCTTTTAACATAGAACAAAGACAAGACAAACATAGGCTCCGAGTGGGCCTCGAACTCATGACCTCCTGGTCAGAGTGATTCATTGCAGCTGGAGAGCAAACAAATCAACATAAAAAGCAGTTCAATACGTGGTAACGTTATGAAGCATTTACTGTATTTATGAATTTACCACCAAAACATTGCAATGTATTGAAAACATTGACTACAAAAACATTGACTACTAAAAGGCAGACTGTGTTGAGTAATACAGAACGTTGGATAAGCGAGACTTTATGTGCGATGGCAATGGAACGGCTCTAGACTACAATTTTTGGATGACGTAATTTTAATTTAATGTAATGTTTTAAATTGTCAATATGTATTAATTTTTAATTTGCAAATATTTTAACCTTGCGTTTTATGTGTTTCTAAGGCACTGGATAATTGCCATATGTAAGCCGCCATGGGTCCCCTTCGGGGTAGAGAAAGGCGGGGTATAAATAGGGTAAATAAATCAAAATAAAATAAATAATCAATTGCATCGAAATGGAGTTTTCATCCCTAGCCCAGGTTTGCAAACCCAAGCGGGCGACCCCAGGCCTAGCTAAGCCTCCGCAACCCACGCCTAACTACAGCAGTAAGGTGACGGAGAGCCTACGTCACTTCCAGAAAGCTCCCGTTTCAGCCCAGCTCTCGCGAGACCCGGGGAGGACTTCACGCGAGAAGTGCTAACTCACGCCAGCCTTTTCGGCCGAAGGCGCTCGGCAATTTCCGTCAGCGCCAGACCCGATCAGCGGAGCGACAACCGATCGATGCTAGAGGGGCGCTCTCGGGTCCTGGGCGGGGGGGCGGCGCCCGAGAAGCGGGTCCGGGGTCCGGGCGGGGAAGGGCGCCCACTTGGGCGGGGAGCGCCGGCGCCTTGGTGCGGGGAGCGGCGCGCGGCGGTGCCGAGCTCGATTGTTCTGGCCTGGCCATGGCGCCTCTCCTCCCCCCCGCCATGGCTCCCCGCGTCCCTGCTCCTCTCCTCTCAGTGAGCGAAAGTGGCCGCCGCCACTGCCGCCGCCGTCCCAGCGCCGGCCGCCGCCGCCTCCTCCGCAGAAGCAGCAGCAGCAGCGAGAGCGCGGCCGCCATCTTGGCCAGGCAGCAGCCCAGAGGCTCCGCGGCAGGAGGCAAGCAGCGCCCGGGCAGACGCTCGGGGCCGGAGGCCGGGAGGCCAGAGCGGAGGTGCCCCGGGCCCAGGTGAGTCACGGGACGGGCCGAGGCGGGCGGGGGGCGAGGCCCTTCCCCCTCGGGCCCTGCGCCGCGCTCCCTCCGAGGGGGCCCGGATGCCGGGCCTGCTCTTAAAGGGACAGGGACGCCTTTCTGCGCGGGCGTGAGCGGGGGGGGGGGGGGGGTGAGGGCTAGAGGTGGCAGAAGTCGGCGGCGTGGAGGGAAGGCGGAGGCGTCCTAGGCCCCGAGCGGCGGCGGGCGAGGGCGTGTCGGCCCCACCCAGCCCACGGAGACACACGTGCGCGCCCCGCGTGGATGGAGGGAGGGAGGTTGGACGCTCCGCCAGGCTGTCAGTGAGGCGGCGTGTCTCGGGCCCTCGAACACAGGCCGAGGAAGTGCCGCGCATCATTATCCTTCCATCCAACTGTAAAAGGGACCCCAAGGGCCATCCAGCCCAACCCCATTCTGCCCTGCTGGAAACACAACATCAAGGTGCCAGGCCCCAGAAAGCGCCTGTGGGGCCCCAGTGGGGCATCTGCACTGGGGAATGAATTATTATTATTATTATCATTATTTATTCATTTCTATAATAATAATTCATTTCCATAGGAGCCCCCGGTGGCGCAGTGTGTTAAAGCGCTGAGCTGCTGAACTTGCAGACCGAAAGGTTGCAGGTTCGAATGCGGGTAGCAGAGTGAGCACCTGCTGTTAGCCCCAGCTTCTGCCAACCTAGCAGTTCGAAAACATGCAATGTGAGTAGATCAATAGCTACTGCTCTGGCACGAAGGTAACAGCGCTCCATGCAGTCATGCTGGCCACATGACCTTGGAGGTGTCTATGGACAACGCCGGCTCTTTGGCTTAGAAATTGAGATGAGCACCAACCCCCAGAGTCGGACACGGCTGGACTTAATGTCAGGGGAAAACCTTTATCTTTACTTATTCATTTCTATCCTGCTTTTCCCCTGTGGATGGGACTCAAGGCGACTTAGAAAATACAAAACCAATACAAATATTGGTTCACACTCTTGTTACATCCTGTATAGATTACTGCAACATGCTCTATGTGGGGTTGCCTTTGAAGACTGTTTGGAAGCTCTAATTGGTCCAACAGGCAGCAGCCATATTGATCATTGGAGCGGCATACAAGGGAGCACACAACTCTTCTGTTGCGCCAGCGCCACTGGCCGCCAGTCTGCTACCATGCAGGCTTTAGCCTATAAAGCCCTAAATGGTTCTGGCCCAGCTTACTTGCCCGAACATATCTTCCCTTATGAACCACCTCAAAGATTAAGGTCATCTTGGGAGGCCCTGCTCTCAGTCCCGCTTGCTTAGCACGTGCGGCTCGCGGAGACAAGAGACAGGACCTTCTCAGTGGCAGCCCCTCGGCTGTGGAACTCCCTCCCTAGCAATATAAGATCAGCCCCCTCCCTTCTAGCTTTCAGGAGGAAAGTAAAGACCTGGCTCTGGGATCAAGCTTTCAGATAATAGCGCAGTGCGATGATAGATGTAATACTTTCAATGACCATGGAACAGCTCTACACTACAATTTTTGGATGGCATGATTTTAATTGAATGTATGGTTTTAATTGTCAATCTTTATTCATTTTTAATTTGTAAATATTTTAAGCTTATATTTTAAATGTAGTAATATTATTCTTAATGTTAATAATATCATTATTAATGTTTGCTTATAAACCAGAGGACCTCCTTACAGCAACACTAGAGGCACTCCAAGTGGCCAGCTACTGGTCAAAGGACATTTAGTATTATGCCAAGTTTTTAACTTTGTGTTTTTAAATACATTACAACTGTACCCTTGGTTCGCTTCTGACTCAATAAATAAAAAACCCAGTGGCTCAGCAGGTTAATTTATTACTTATTTATTTACTATATTTATATCCCACCTTTCTCAACCCCAAAGGGGACTCAAGGCAACAATTCAATGCCTTAAAAACAATAAACAATTAAAATAAAAAAATAAGTAAAAATAAGATCAAAATTGAAATACATTTTAAAACATTACAATCACTATTTAATACCACTGGGCTGTTGAACTTGCTGACCAAAAGGTTGGCAGTTTGAATCCAGGAAGTGGAGTGAACTCCCGCTGTTAGCCCTAGCAGTTCGAAAACATGCAAATGTGAGCTCAATAGGTACTACTCCGGTGGGAAGGTAACAGTACTCCATGCAGTCATGTCAGGCACATGACCTTGGAGGCATCTACGGACAATGCCGGTTCTTTGGCTTAGAAATGGAGATTAGCACCAACTCCCAAAGTTGAACACGACTAGACTTAATGTCAAGGGGAAACCTTTACTTTTATTATACCCCGCTTCTTCTCTCCACATGGAGACTCAAAGCAGCTTACATTAAAAGCATTTCCATAAAATTTAAAATCTGCAAAAATAGAAATATTAAAACAGAATTAAATGTAAATGGTATTTTTGATAGTTCACAATTAACATCCACTCCCTACACCCAGTGAGCAACCTGGCTGCAGCTCTTTAGACCAGCTGAAAGTTCTGAGCACTCTTCAGAGGCCGCCCCACATTGAGCACATTCCAGACGGGATGTAACTACAACATGTACGACCCTGACTAGATCCGGCTTCTCAAAGAACGGACACACCAGTTTTAAGTGTGCAAAAGCCCTCCTGGCCACCGCAGATACCTGGGCCTTCATGTTCAACATTGAATCCAGGTGTACCCCCAAACTACAGACCTGTGTCTACAAGGGGAGTGTATTCCCCATCCAACACAGGTTGGATCACTGAATGCAGTTACCTAGTATCTCTCAATGCTAAGGAGCCTTGGTATTAAAGTTTGGTGGGTACCAGCAATCATTCCTTTCCACAGAAAGTTCAATCCCTGTATTTTTAACCTACACACAATACTATTTTAATTGGGTTTGTTTTAAAAATCTGTATTTGCTTTGTTTTAAATTGATCAAAGTGCATGACTGTTAGCTGCCTTGGATCCCCTTGGGGAGGAAGACAGGGTATAAATAAAGATAACAATAAGAATAACTCCGTTCTGCCAGGCAGGAAACACATCTGATGCATCTGCACACTGTGGAATTAAGGCACTTTGACACCACTTGAACCGCAATGGCTCAATGCTGTGGAATCATGGGAGTTGAAGTCTTTAACCTTATCTGCCAAATAATGTTGGCGCTTCTCCAAACCAACAATTCCAATTGCATTGAGCCATGGCAGCTCAAGTGGTGTCAAACTGTATTATTACTATATTTATTCATATCCAATTTTTCTCTCTCCCAAAGGGGGGACTCGGACACTAAAAATCATAACCCTGTTTCTGAGACTGAAACAGTGTGACTTGCCCAAAGTCATCCACGTTTCTTCCAGTGTGACTTGCCCAAGGTTTCCATGGCTGAGGGGATTTAAACCCTGGTCTCTAGAGTCATAGGACATTTTTCCACCAGTGTTATAGAACAGATGCTATTGTCTCCCAATTGTCCAAGTTGCCCCTGCAAACTACACCATTCCTGCTCTTAGAGACCATAGTGATATTCTTTTGAAGTTGTGTACAGGCAGTCCCCAATTACAAACATCCAACTTATAAATGCCTCATAGTTGAGAACAAGGGTGAGACATTGGGAAGTGAGTGAAATCTGCCCCTCGAAAGGGAAATTGACCCCTGAAAGAATTATCATGGGAAAAAGGTGTATCCACTGAAGCTTTCTCACCAATCCTTGTTTTCACAACACACCAAATTTTTCCAAATCCAATTATCACAAGGACAAAAAGTGAAGTGACATCTTCTGAACAGGGGCACAGACAGCAAAACAAACACATAGGTCTCTTAACCTTCCCTATGCTATCCAAAGTGTATATACACTGTGTGTGTGTGTGTGTGTGTGTGTGTGTGTGTGTATGTACATGCACACTTACATGTATATGTATGTATATATATGTATGTGTGTGTGTGTTTATGACTGGAGTTACGTTTTAAAATGTACCTGTTCCAAATTCCATACAAATTAAACTTATTAAGAACAAACCTACCAAACCTATCTTGTTTATAACTTGGGGACTGCCTGTAGTGTCATGTTTAAATATTTGGATTTGGGAATACAATAGTAGTATTTTCATGACCAAACATGTTTACAGAACAGAAATTTCAGGCTTTTAAAGCAGTGTGGTTTCTTTATGCTGTAGAGACTTATGGCATCAAAGTTGATGTTCTCTTGCATAATTTTGTCTATCTACTTTTACCTAGTTTCGTAACTTGATAGATTCTTTTCATGAATATTTTCTTAATTACCAAAGCTAAGTAGTCAATGGAAATATTACTACAATAAAAAAACCCATATATGTGAGATCATGCTGGGAAAAATACCATATGTCCTCTCTAGGCATTTTCTAGGTCCTCCGACATGACTGTGGTATTCTTGGGCCAGAAGTCCTTCATTTCACTGAGGTTTGCTATTATCCACGGTTTCATGTATTCACATGTCCTCTGGGAATGCATCCCCTGCAGATATGGATGTGGTGCTGTATTTTGAAAAAACCAATAGAGTGAGAATTGTTGCAGATAATCAAAGATTGAAGTTGCACATGATTACTACTGCTAATCATTTGCATGATATTTGAAATTTGGAAGCTGTGTTACAGTTGTGTCTAGTATTACTCTTCTTCGAGTAAGTGCCTATCCATTTTGACTTAGAAGTTCCCACTTAATTGAACCTGTAGAACTGAAATATCGAAGTCCAGTTCTATTTCAATAAATAAAAATTATTTAAAAAGGAACTTAAATAGGTCTCATTGTGAATCTTTGAAAATGTTGTCCTTGAACTTTGATCTCTCTTTTCTGTTATTTGCTTTCAAGTGCTGTCTGACTTACAGTGACTGTCTTCAGATTATCTTGGCAAGAATTATTCAGAAGAGGTTTGGCATTCCCTTCCTTCACGTCTGAGAGGATGTGACTTTCCGAAGGTCACCTAGGGAGTTTCCAGTGCTGAATAAAAGGGAGCTGAACCTTGGTCTCCCAGAGTCGTAGTCCAACAGTCTGACCACCATGCAACACTGGATATTATTATTATTATTATTATTATTATTATTATTATTATTATTATTATTATTTGAAACACAACAAGATGAGTCCACAGCAGACACTCTGCTGGCTGTTGTATTGGATCACACGTCGGACCCTTCCCAAGTGTCTAGGACTGTGTGATGTATCAGCGAATAATGTGAGCAGATCCCAGTAAGGTGGCCTTCTGCAGCTGGCAGGTGGTAATTTTGTCAGCGTCGATTGTGTTTAAGTGCAGGTCGAGGTATTTAGGCACTGTACCCAGTGTGCCGATCACCACAGGGGCCACCTTGACTGTCTTGTGCCAGAGTCTTTGTAATTTTATCTTTAAATCCACATATCTTGTCAGCTTTTCCAGTTTCTCCTCAATCCTGCTGTCACCTGGGATTGCAACATCAAAAATCCACACTTTGTTTTTTAACGCAATTGATTATTATTATTAGATTTATACCCCGCTTTATCTCTCCTGCAGAAGACTCAAAGTGGCTTAACATAAAACCTTCAGCATATAGTTTAAATATACAAATACTCAAACATTAAAACAGGATGTTTTTAAACAGTATTTTTTAAAAAATCCCAGTTAAAAACCATTAAAACATATTCAAAGTAAAAAAAAAAAACCACAGCACCCCCTGAACTGATGTTTAAAAACACCTTCTTTAAAAACGTTTTTGAATAAAAAGGTTTTAGTTTGCCGCCAGAAGGACAGCAGGGAGGGGGCCATTCTGGCATCCCTGGTGTCCTTCTGTCAGCAGGCTTAAACCTTTTTATTTACTTCGGCTTAGTAAGCTTGTACACCTAATTTTTGCAGCATTGTACTATATTTGTAAAATGAGTAAAACCCAACTGTGTTTTCCTTGAGGATTGAAACAAACAATCCAATCAAGTTGGACAAGAAACTGCATTCCATATATTAGAACAAAAGTGTTGTGAATGAGTCTGCCACTTAATATTATTATTTATTTAACTTTCTACAATGTAGCAAAGAAGTTTACTTTGCATAATAGAAATTACCCAAAATAGGAATAGCATTTGTGGTAACTTAAATATGCTATACTTTCTTATATATACCAATCTGAATTCAGTTGCAATTTCATCTAGAAATGTACTGAAAAAGATTCATTGTTAGATTTGCAATGTTTTGGGTTGTTGTCTGTTTCAGGTTCATTCCTGTTCATGGAAACATGATAGACAAGAACCAAAAATGGTATTGTTAGTGTTGCCTGCGTTGTCAGAAGGAATGGTAGAAACCAATCCAGTCAGAACAATAATGGGACACATCCTTTGTTCCATCTACCTCACAGACATAGAGTATACACTCCATCAATCCCAAAGACATTGTATTGTCTTCATTCATATGCTACCGTTTTGTGGTCCATACAAATGTGGCTATTGTCACCAGAATCCTTGCTACTTAGCATTTCCTACAGATGAGGGTCTCAATGTTATTGTATTACTAACAGATACAAGCTGGTGCACAGAATCACACAGGGAATGAAGTATAGAGCACACGTTTAATAATATGCAGTCAGGTCTGTAAGTCATGTAGGAGAAAGTGAGTACCCAAAAGGTGTGTTTCCTAGGAAAAGTGTTCAAGTTCACTGGGAAAATATTGCCTACCCGAAGAAGAATCAATTTTGGCAAGGAAAAGGGAACATATTAGAATATGCAGTAATGGAAGCTACAGAAAACTCGCGGGGAACACATTCTGAGTTCCCAGTAGGTCAAGAAGGTGGCAGTTCACATTCTGCCCTGGAAAATGTTGAACTGACTGCCAAAGGCCAGTGACTTTTCCCTGACTATGCAATCATCTCAGAAAGAGGAAGGAGGCTACTAGAACCCAGTTCTTAGAGCAGTTCCCTTATGAAACCTTTGGGGGGGGGGGTTGTCCAACAGGGCCTTTATAATCTCCTCACATCCAGATGCATAAACCAGGACTGAGGGAGGGCTGTTGGGAGCTAAAGTGTAATGACATCTGGAGAGCTATACACTCCTCAATCCTGCTGTAAACCAGTCCATTCAACATGTCTAAGGGGCAAATTTGTCTGGCTGGAATTTTTGGCCATTCTGCAAGTTCACAGTACCAATTTTTATCTGGCAGACAGTAGATCAGCTGCTTCATTTACCTTCATGCTTGCATTGTCACTTAGTTTTTGACATATAGGAGTTATACTATAATAAAAAGAAGCTGGCCATTTGGAATCACTAGTGTTTGCTACTGATCATGGTATACAATTTGTTTATAGTGAAGAACGTCCATTTGTCTATTCCTGATTGAGAGCCAAAAAGAATGCGGAGCAGTAATAATAATTGTCAGTGGTCAGTGCTGTAATGATAATATTTTTGTTTAAGTGCTCATTAGAGGTAGACGAGCAAGCAGTTGAAAGGTTGTCACCACCTATGTAAGAAATGTGACACGTGGGGCTACAAGAGACCCTCCTCCCCCTGATCCTTTCAGTGTGGCCCCAGACATAACCAACTCCAGCTTTCACAGTGTATCGGTCATGGTAATTTTCCTTTAATTTTCTTTCTTGTCATTTCTGTTACTGCTTTTTAAAAATTCTTTTCTACCCGTTTCTGCTTTTTGCTGAGTTTTTGTGGCTACAGAAATCACAACTACCACTGTAATGACATTCCTTTGAGAGAGACATTAATACTAACCTCAGAGGACTTTCTACTGTTCCTTTGCAAAGGGCTTTTTGACAACTGCCCTCAGAATGTAGACACCCAGGCAGGCCCTGTGAAGGGGCTATTTCATTCCTGTTGTATTAGTGCTGCTGAAGAGCATGGCTTTCAAAAATAAGTTGGACACAGTAGCTAGTGGACATTGTTATGTGAGGAGGTAGCAAAGGTTCAGACAAGTAATGAGAAAAATCACATGGGCAATGGAAAAATTATGAGGAAATTAAACACATTTTATTGGCCATTTCCTTTTTAAAGGAAAATGTGTGAGTTGCAGCTTTCTTTCTGTTTAGTTAGTATTGATCTGAACTGCTTCAAGAAATTCCTATTCAGTGCCTGATTGGTGGTGGTGTGGAAGAAAGTATGCATGCATGCATGATATGTGCAAGTCGCCAGTCAATTTATGGCAACTCCATGAATTTCATAGTGTTTCCTTAGGCAAGGAATACTTAAAGGCAGTTGTGCCAGTTCCTTCCTCTGAAACCACCTGGGATTTCTTGATGATCTCCTCTTCTAGTATTAACCAGGTCTAATCCTGCTTAGCTTCCAAGATCAGATGGGATCTGATGCTTTATGTAATTTTGTGCTTTCTGGCACACACCAATGCAGCTTCATACATCTGGCTTTGTGGCTCTTTCTTGTTTGGTATTAATGGTATTTCAAGTTTGATTTTTATAATGTTTTAAATAAATAGTTTGCAATATACCATAGCTTGAAATTGCAGTGCCCAAGCAGGGTGTTATAGCTTTATTGTTTGAATTGTGTGATCCTTGCCTAGGGTTTATGTCCCAGTGCTCCTGGACTGTTATTGTCTGTAGCCTTGCAATACACCACAGAATCCATTGTCTGCAACGAAGCCTTACGATACAAATGCGACTGCTCAGATTTGTTGGACAGATGGTGAAACCAAACAAGGGGTTTATCATGCTTAGAATGTTGATCATACATGGAACACCACTATCTCTTCTGGTAGGCAAAACAACACATTTCTTATCTCAATTTATAGAGCCCCATTTCTTGAAGTCAATTTTATTCTTGGCATGATAAAAAAACCCTGATATTTGTTTTCTGTAGCTTTGACATATCACTTTGGTGATATTTCTGATTATGTATGTTGTGATGAGAGCATGTGGGTGCCTCTCTCCTTTGCAAGCCTCCCCACTAAATGGTTCACCATTACCATTATCCAATTCACATAAACTGCTCCAAGTATGCAATAAATATGATCCAAATTCCAGTGTATTAAGTTACAAAGAAATGAAATTTATCTCCAGCTCAGTTCACTATGTATCCTGGCAGATAATGCTAACAGTTTTCAGAGTGGGATGGGAAAGGATAAAGTGGGTTATAAAATGGTGCTGTGCCATCGTAGCACCATGGAAATGTAACATGTATTCTCACTCTGTGGGTGTCTTTCTCTTTTGCCAGACCTTTCTCAGCATTACAGCTTCTGCAATCAGTATGATTTGGTTTACAACATTTTAGTATGTGGGTAGAACAGTGTAGGGGAATGGCATCACCACCATGGCAGCATATGTGTTACATTTGAAATACTGCTATATTATCTATGCTGAGAAAGTAGCAAAATCACTGAGGATGTTCATGAATAGTTCATTATATATTCAGTCCTTTTTACTTCTTCCTGCTTCTTCAAAATACAAATTTGCAAAGAAGAATGGAAAAGATCTTCTATTGAGCCAGGATCTTGCCAGTTGAGCCAGTGGTGGTGGGAAATGTCAGGGTGCCTTTGACAAGAAGAGGCAGATTGACCTGTTTGTCCTGCCAATGTAAGGACATTGAATGCAGTTATAAAAAGAAACAAAAAAGATTTGAACTTGTTACCAGTAAACTACAAGTAACACTATAACAAAAAAGTACTGTATTATTGAAGGCTTTTATGGCCGGAATAACTGAAGTGTTGTGTGGTTTCCAGGCTGTATGGCCGTGTTCTAGTAGCTAGAACACGACTATACAGCCTGGAAACTACACAACACTCCAAAAAAGTATTGACTTGTTTTCCTTCAAAAATTTAAAACTTGGAAATTTATATCAAGCATTTCTCAAATTACAGTGTCTACCAAACAAAGAGACGAGACATAAAAACCACCAGTTGACAAAGTCAGTAAATACTAAGGAATAATTTACTATATGTCCAGCCCTAGTGGCCTGTAGCTCCTTGCTAAAGACATTCAGATATATCATCACTGTGTTACAGTCCATGGTGAGGCAGATTCTGTGTCTCATAGACTTTGAGAGGTGTACTTTCTTAAGGATTCTGTTTCTCAACTCAATAGGCCACACCACAATGATTCAAACACAGGAGCTGATTCTATTGGAAACGCAGATGCTAACCTTATCTCCATATCTTCTCTTGGAACACAATTGGAGAATAACACACAACATCAGATATTCATGTACATGTCTCTCTTCCATTGTAATGTATGTTGTCAGGTCAGTTAGTGTGTGAAAGATTGGATGGACATAAATCTTCTAGAATCAGATCGGCAGTGTTCAAACACCAGTTAGAGAGTACCAGTTTCCAGTAACAGTCTTTAAGGCACACTGTTGTACATTAGGATGGGATAGGCAAAGTTTGGCCTTACAATTGATGCTACATTTCAAAGTGCTAGCTTTGGCCTACAAAACCTTAAACAGCTCTGGTCCAACTTACCACTCAAAACGTATTCCTCCTTATGGGCTGTCCTGCAGATTAAGATTTCGAGTGAGGCCCTGCTCTCGATCCCACCGCCGTCACAGGTGCGGTTGGCGGGGACGAGAGACAGGGCTTTTTCGGTGGTGGCTCCGCAGCTGTGGAACTCTTTGCTAAGGGAGATTAGGGAAGCCCCCTCACTCATGTATTTTAGGAAGCAGCTGAAGACCTGTCTATGGGACTAAGCTTTTGGCCCATCCTAAGATATGAGCTGATATGACCTGATGGATTCTGTGAATTAATACTAAGTCGAACACGGACTGGCTCTGTCTTTGACTCAAAACTGCCTCTGTTGTAATGGTCACATGGTTTTAATTGTTTTAATTTGATTTGGATACCGGCTTTTAATTTTGTTTTATGTTTGGTTTTACTAAATGTTGTATTATACATGGCATTTAATTCTGCCATTATGTAAGACCGCTCTGGGCCCCCCTTGGGGAGAAGAGCGGTATATAAATTAAATAAATAAACTGCATCCACTATCAACGTTAGTCAACATAGCCAATGGTGAGGAAACCTGGGAGTTATACTCGAAGACCTGGAAACCTGTCATTTGACAATTCCTTTATATTAGGAAGTTCCAATCAATTGCAAGATGTTTGAATCAAGTTAACATATTATTAACACAGCATATGATTTAATTTGCACACCCAGTGCTATGAATTTATAAGGTATTATCAGCAATGTTCTAAATGACTGATGTTAAGAGCTTATTACTTTCCCTGTGAGCTCAGTGTCTACAAACCCATCTCAACCAAATGTATTATACTAGCTTTGCCCGGCCACACGTTGCTGTGGCTTATGGGAATCATTTGTTGGCCAGGTGGGATAGCAGTGAATAGTCTTGCAGCCTCAAAGCCTGGCCATTTTCAGGAGTAGCTGGAGTAGCACCCTCAATCAAAAAGCCGCTTTGAAGCCTGGCTACTTCCTTAGTAGGGGAATCCTTGTTTGGCCAGCTTGAACTGCACTGAATAGTCTTGCAGCTTAAAAGCCTGACCGCTTTCTACCGAGGGCATCCATTCTAGGCCTGGTTGTATGGGACAGAGTAGCTTGTGGCTTCAGAGCTTGGGGGTTTTCTATTTTGAAGGAATCTTGGTTGGCCAGGTTGAATAGTACTGAATAGCCTTGCTGCTTGCAAGCCTGGCCGCTTTCTACCTTGCGGAATCTTTGGTTGGCCAGGTTGAATAGCAATTAATAGTCTCAGTGTGGCAGGTATGAATGCTGCAATTAGCCACCTTGATTAGCATTTAATGGCCTTGCAGCTTCAAAGCCTGTTTGCGTCCTGCCTGGGAGAATCCTTTGTTGGGAAGTGTTAGTTGGCCCTGATTGTTTCCTTTCTGGAATTCCCAATTTCCCTGCTTTCAGAGTGTTGCTCTTTATTTACTGTCCTGGTTTTAGAGATTATATTGTTCTGTATTATTATACCACAGTAATTATTTCATATTTCAGGAGAGTCTCACTTATCCAACATTCGCTTATCCAATGTTCTGGATTATCCAATACAGTCAGCCTTTTAGTAGTCAGTGTTTTTGTAGTCAATGTTTTCAATACATTGTGATGTTTTGGTGCTAAATTCGTAAATGGAGTAATTACTACATAGCATCACCGTGCAGTGAACTACTTTTTCTGTCAAACTTGTTGTATAACATGATGTTTTGGTGCTTAATTTGTAAAATCATAACATAATTTGACGTTTAATAGACTTTTCCTTAATCCCTTCTTATTCAACATATTCGCTTCTCCAGCATTCTGCTGGGGTGTTTATGTTGGATAAATGAGACTCTACTGTATATTTATAATCTTATATTATCTGCTTAGAACTGGATTATATGAGGCCCTTTCTACACCGCTGTATAAAATGCACACTGAAGTGGATTAATAATTGTTTTAGGATATTGCATCTCATATTTTTGTACCTAGATACACAACAGAACAACAGACAACGATGAGGTATAGATTAACACACCCTGTGTCACAGACAGAACGCCAGCGAGTAAAACAAAACTCAGTTTATTGAGGTTACAGAACTAAAAACGCCCGTAGGAAACAAAGAACAGGGCAAACACTTGACTTCAGTGTGATAAGTAACAAAAAACAGCTCAGTTTGAGCTTAAACGGTTCAAAGGGATAAACCGGGTTAAACAGAAGTATAATCCGGATTAAATCAAAAGTGCTTACTTCAGCCTGGCAAACAATGCAAACAAAAAGAGGATCAACAGGATTCAGAATGTAAACAACAGACTGGTAGCAGATTCCTCTCTGCTACTCAGAAACAGCAGGAGAATAAACCAGGCTTGTTTATTCCTTCCTGCAGCGAACGAAAAGCGTGGTCGTAGTTTAAGGTTCAGCGGCCAACGATATCCAGGTCCAGGCACAGCAGTCAGGGTAACGGCAGTCAGCAGGGTCCCAATCCGGTCCAGAGGTCAATAGCCAAGCGTAGTCGTCTAGAAATCCAAAGGTCTCACCGATAGCCAGCAGAAGGGATAATCCGGAATCGAAGTCAGTCAGTCCAGCGTCAATCCAGTGCGAGTAGATATTGCCCGTCAAAAAGACGACGGAGGTCCAAGCTATCGAGATTAAACACAAGTTGCACAGAGAAAAACCCCGCACAGTTCCTCCCGCCGTCGATGCCCAGTGTCCTTGGTAAACTTACGTATCCAGTAACGAATCACACCCGTCTTCAGGAAGTTCCCCAACAAAAGCCCAAGCGTCCGTCCAGATTACCTTGCCCAACGCAATTAGACATTGGTCCCAAACCCCAATTTATCCCAGTTCAAGCTCATCATCGCTGTCAGCTGCCATCCCAATTCCAGGTGCCCCAACATCATCATCCTCATCAGAGCTTAAGCACCTTTGACTACGCCCCACAGCATCCCCAGCTGTGGATCCTGCTCCATCCCTCCAGCCAGTCCATGGGTCTGATCCTGCAACCCGCCAATCACCTCCCATGCTTTCATTGCCTGTTTCCCCAACACCCAAATCCTCCCTCACACGAGTCCATTCCATGTCGTCCTCCTCCGAGCTGGCCATCTCTTCCTCCAAACCCTCAGAAAAACCCTCAAATGAGTCCTCATCTGTCGGGTCTGTAAACAAATCCCGGAGCCGTTTTCTTTCACGCTCCTCGAAAGAGTCTGACTCTCGAGGAGTCTTATGACCCCTTCTTCTATTACCGTAGCCCGAAGGCTCAACCATAACACCCTGATTACATGCACACTCTCTGCAATACTTCTCCCATGTACCAATTCTTTTATGCCAAGCTGCTTTGATTCCCCTTTGGGGAGATAAAGCAGGGTATAAATAAATATACTCGTGATGATGATGATGATGATGATGATGATGATGATGATGATGCATTTTGCTTTTCTTCCTTTCATCAGTATAAACAATAGAAGCTGTTTCCAAAGACTGACTTTAGTGCCATGTTAAGGGTGAATCTTGAGGAAAGGTAGGGTAGATTCACAGAAGGAGAATATGTGGGGAGATTGAGAGCACTGTTCTGGAATGACCATCTAACGGCCTAAGCCTACCTTATGTGAGATATGACCCAACTGTTTCCCCGCCCAAAAACCACAGTTGGAGTAGACTGATTTAATACAGGCAGTCCTCAAGTTACGAACAAGATAGGTTCTGTAGGTTTGTTCTTAAGTTGAATTTGTATATAAGCCGGAACAAGTACATTTTTGAGTGTAACTCCAGCCAAAAATATATAATTTTTAGCTTTGAGTACCATTTATTTATTTCGTGTCAAAAGCATTGCATAACAAAATACATTTTAAAAATGATGGGGAACAAAAAGGAAATCACAAGCACCTAAATAGTTTTAGACCAAAAGCGGGCAACAGCAACCGCATTGTCCATAGCTTTAAGCAACTCCTCCTCCGTGCATGAGGCAGGACATTGTGGGCAAGCATACATATGCGGAGTTGTTTGTTCTGCTCCACAGTCACACAAGGTGGAGGATTCCTCCAGGTAGTGCCACCTTGCCAAGTTGTCTTTAGACCTGCCCACTCCACTTCTGAGTCTGTTCAGGGACTTCCAAGTTGCCCATTCTTGGTTTGTCCCTGGAGGAGGACCCTCATGGGGGGCCATCCAGTTAGAATTGCCAGGTTTAGCTGCCCAGAGGGACACCCTTGCTGCTGCTGGAGGAACATCAAGAGGAGTGGTGGTTCTCATGAAACCCTTCCTTGATTTGAGTCTGGTGGGAGGAGACCGATAGTCATGCAGTGGGTGGCTTTCACAGTGTTCGACCTTATTTCTCTCGTAGTTAGCAGCAACTTCCCGTCGCATGTCAGGAGGGGCAATGCCAGCTAACTTGTAGAGTTTATCAACAAGTGTAGGTTTAAGGCATCCTGTGATGATTCTGCATGTTTCGTTCAGTGCTATGTCCACCTGCTTCGCATGTGCAGACTTGTGCCAGACAGGACAGGCGTACTCAGCAGTTAAGAAAGACAAGGCCAGGGCTGATGTTCTTATTACTTGTGGGTCTGCACCCCATGCACTGCCAGTCAGTTTGAGTAGCATAGGGAAGGGTTAACACCACTGTGGTGTTTGCTTTGCTCTCTGTGCCCCTGTTCAGACGATTTCAGCTCATTTTCTGTCCCCATGATTATTAGATTTTGAAAAAATTGTCTTGTTGTGGAAACAAAGATTAGTGATAAAGCTTCAGTGGACACACTTTTTCCCCATAGTAACTCATTTAGGAGTGAATTGCCCTTCCGAGGAATAGATTTCTCTCACTTCCTGTTGTTTCATCCCTGCTTTTAACTGTGAGTCGTTTGTAATTCAGGGACTGCCTATACTTTAAAATGAATGCCATTATTGCATTCTTTTCCTTTCTTTTTTTTGAAACAGCTGTGCATTAGGAGGCATCTTTGCATGAGGAGAGGTTTGTTCTATGGCCTCAGAGCTGGGCTCAGGAGAGGATGGCAACTGCACAGAGCTGGCAACGCCCCTCTATCTGCAATATCTGGAGAAAGCTCTTCGATTGGATAATTTTTTACGACAGACTTCTGCCATCTTCAACAGGAATGTATCCAGGTATCAATGCCTTTCTTTATTTTGACTTAAGAATGCTGACATTTTGTTGCTTTCATGTTAGTTCTGTGAGATGCCAAAAACCTGATTTAGATTTAGATACTATTTTCATAAAAGAAATAATGTTCCTGGAGCATGTTTTTTTTCCTTCTCAACCTTCAATTTGTAGCTCAGCCATCTTGTGAAAACATATTCCTAAAAACTTAGAGATCACTGGGAATAACATGCAATAGTTTACTGGTTGACTGCAGATGAATGAGTCAAGTAACAGCTTCACTTTTAATCAACCTTAGTGAGGTGGAAGGTTCATATGGACTCATTGTTGCTACGGTTAATGCATTTAAAATTCATGGAAGACGTATTCATCTATTGGTGTCATGTCTCCTTTGGCCTTTATAAACAATAAGATTTTTGAATAATACACAAATCAAAGCCTAATACAGTGGTAGAGTGACACTGATTTTCCTTCTTTCGTTTTCCCTGCAATCCTTGCAATTTAAAAGCTAACTATGGAAGGTTTCTTCAATTTGAAGAAACCTCTAGGGTGCATGGGGAATCTTCAGTTGGAAATGGGGAGTGCTCTTTCCTGATGTTGCTGTTCCACTAGCTGAAGTTTAGAGATAGTGCTCTAGTTTTTGCCACTTGTTATTTTTAATAATATTTAAAACATAATACAATTATTTTATCATGTCATCTATTCCCAGATATATACCCTTTCAACCCTCCCATTACTTACATATTTTATAAAAATACAACACTGTCAATTCTATTACTTCTACATTATTCCCATTTTATTCTGTACATATAATCATTATAATGTGTTTATTAATTGCTCAACCACAGTCTTTCTTGGACATTTGATGGTTAAAATGTTCCATTGCTTTTGCACATCAATGGTTTCCAGGTTCTATCAAATAGATGTTTTTTCAATCATCCTTTTGTTAATCTTAATTTATTGGTTAACTTTTTAAATAGAGCTATCGCCCATATTCTATTTAACCAATTCTTTATTGTAAAATTCTCTTAACTTTTTCCAGATTTTCACAATTTCGGGTCTTATGGTGCATAACATAAACAGGATAATATTATTATTTACCAGATGCTTATTCTCACTTTTGAATACAAAACTGATTAATTGAGCTCCCCTGAAATGTATTGTTTTTCCCACTGTTTGGGTTATCCGTGATAGAACTTCATCCCAGTATCTCCGTACTTTTGGATTTTGAAAAATTTGACTCATTGTGGAAACAAGGATTGGTGATAAAGCTCCTGTGGAGACACTTGTTCCCCATGATAACTCTTACCGGAATGGATTTCCCTTCCTAGGGGTAGATTTCACTCACTTCCTGTTGTCTCACTCCTGTTCTTAACTATGAGTTGTTTACAAGTTAGATGTTTGTAACTCAGAGACTGCCTGTATATGTTGACTTGGTTTTTTTGGGTAGATTTTTCAACTAAAACCTCTAAACTTATACATTAATATATAGGGTATTAACATGTAGTAAGTTTTAAGGTGCTAAAAGACTGTTGTTTTTGCTGCATCAGATTATCCAGTACAATCCCTAGAAACCATCAGTCTTTTATATATTTGTTGAATTATACTTTAAAAAATTTTTTAAAAATATTTAATTATAAAGGTAACACTCCTGAGAGTGTCTGGTTGTTGGTTTCTATTTATTCCTCTTCTGCTGCTGCAATTATATATTTTTAACTATATCGTAGTGATGAAAGTGAAGATGGATTGGATGACAATCCTCTGCTTCCTCAGCCTGGGGGTTCCTTGATGCAAGTTAAAGAAGAGCCTTCAAGCTCCCTGCTTGGGGAAAGTTCTGGAGCAGGAGGAAGTTCTGGAATATTAAACACACATTCTCTAAATGGAGTATTACAGTCTGGTAAGTGTGTTTCAGAGTGAGCGTTAGTTTGCATTTGACAATAGTAAAGTTATCCAGCCTTGAAGATAACTGTATGTGTATTTGAACTATCAAACAATTTATATTTTGTTTTTTGTTTTGTTTTTGTTTAATTTATTTATATGCTATTTTTCTCTCAAAATGAGAAACAAGGTGACTTCCCAAAACAGCACATTTAAAACATTTACAAAACAATTGTGAAAACCAATTAAAATGGTTTCATAATACATTTTAAAATTAATTGAAGACATACAGGAGTCTAGAAGATAAATAAAACATGCTTAATAAAAATCCCACCTTCTTATACATTAAAAGATGCCTTCCTGCTTTGTTAATAGTATGCTAGATATGCAGTTCGGACACTCTACATGCAGGCACTTGTGAGCTGGTAATTTTTTGTTATCAGTGGATAGATTTTTGTATGTAGAGTGGTGAAATATCTCTAAATTGATTTGTGTGCATAATTTAAGTGTTTTCTCACTGTGTATTCTTTATACAGAGCCAAAAACAGAAAAGGGGAGTCTTTATAACTTTTCCAAGTTGAAGAAAAGCAGAAAATGGCTAAAGGTAAGGTTTTTATTACTCTGAAATCCAGATATGTTCTTTGTTGTGGTTCTGTTGCATTATTTCAGTTTTATTTATAGAAATATAGATGCATTTTGAAAACACTGAAGATTCTAGCAAAACACCTCTGAGAATATTTTACTTTTTAGAATGATGGAGAACTCACCAATCTTCTTATAGGCTTTCATGTTTTCATTAATACTAATCATGTGCCCACGTCACATAAAATCTGGAATGGGGAATGTATTTCTTAGTTATGAAGAGGAACTGACATAAAGCAAAACTCAAATCAGGACCCAAAGCTAATAATGGGTACAATTAGAGCCACCTTTTTCTGTCTGAGTTTTATCTCAGAGATATCGCAGATTCACTAATTGTGGTTATTTCTAACAAGTCAGATTTATAATCCATGATTTTAAGTGACCTTTTTGAAATTGACTGTAGCTAGTGATAAATCACAGTCCAGTAAGCTGTACAACAGAAGAGGCTACATTTCAAGAGAAATGAAGATATAGATTCCATATTCTTCCTACCATGTGTGTGAAGGAAGATGCGTGGGGAGGAAGAAGTCCACAAGCATCAGAAGAACCTATGTTTATATATATTACTCTTAAGAATGCATCTGTACTGCAGAATTAATGTAGTTCGGTGCCACTTTAACTGCCAGTGCTTAAGGTTATGGAATCCTGAGAATTGAAATTTTACAAAGTCTTTAGTCTTCTTCCCAAAGAGTGCTGGTGCTTCACCAAAGTACAACTCGCATGATTCAATTAGAACTGAACCATGGCAGTTAAAGTGGTGGGAAATTGCATCAATTCTAGAGCATGGGTGCATCTTATATCATGGTTTAGTGCACCATTTGATCTTACTACTTTCACGTGATTGTGTATTGAAAAGATGTGATGTTATCATGTTATTCATGTGTTGAGCTACTCTAAAACATAGCTGGGGAACCAATGGTCCCCCAGATGAACTGTAGTTGCCATCATCTTTAGCCAACATAATAAATGGTGAAAGAATATGGGATTTGGAGTCACCAAAATCTAGGGAACTACACGTTTACTGCCCCTCCTCTACAATGATAGAAGGAATATGATTTTATCATATCATATCTGATATGAGAAAAATTCTTGCATGGGAATTTCTAATCTTTGCAGACAAGGAGGGTGCATAGTCTTGATTTTCATTCTTGTTATTTAAATTTAGGGTACTTTGTTAGATACAAGTGTAGGTGAGTCAGTGGGAAGAAGTTCTTGGAAAGTATTAAAGTAGTTTAGTACAAATAAAGAGTGCTACTCCTGCCAACCTTAGTTACACCTTAGAAAAAATCCAGTAGGCACATCTTGAGGATTTTTTTATTATGATAATTTGGTCCCTCTTACTAAAATTAACTTGATCTTGGCAGAGCATTCTCTTGAGCGATGACTCTAGTGACAGCGAGTCAGCAACTGATGAGGATGTGGAAGACGGAGAGGAGTTTACTCTTTCTAGGGAAGAACTTCATAATATGCTGCGATTGCACAAGTACAAAAAATTGCATCAAAGTAAATACAGCAAAGACAAAGAGGTAAATACAACCGTATGTGTCCATGGCAAACCATTCTGAAGAGGAGATTGACTTACTTCACTATTCATGTATATATGACACCAATCTATCTACATCAGTGCAATTAACATGCTTTCCACACTGCTCTTCCTCTGTTATAGAGCAAGGGCAATATCATTGTTCCAGATTCCATTGCTTGAAAAGAAGCAGGTGTACTCCTTTCTTCTTTTCTTCTGTCTGTCTCATGATTGTTGTTCCTGAAGCACAATATAGATCAAGAAAGCGTGGAACTGTATTTTCTCATTTATTTTCATAATGTAATTGTACTTGTAATTCTGACATTCTTCTTTTTACTAACAATTACTATTAACTGACCAACAAAACAGAGTTTGTTGTCGAAGGCTTTCATGGCCGGGATCACAGGGTTGTTGTATGTTTTCCGGGCTGTATGGCCATGTTCTAGAAGTATTCTCTCCTGACGTTTCGCCCACATCTATGGCAGGCATCCTCACAGGTTGTGAGGTATGGAGAAACTCAGCAAGGAAGGTTTATATATATCTGTGGGAAGTCCAGGGTGAGGGAAGAACTCTTGTCAGTTGGAGGCCAGCGTGAATGTTGCAGTTAATCACCCTAATTTGCATTGAATGGCTTCATCTACTGACTACTTTCTGCCTGGGGACATCCTTTGTTAGCTGCCCCTAGTTCCCATGTCTCAGAGTGTTGCTTCTTATTTACTGTTCTGATTTTTGAGTTTTTTAATACTGATAGCCAGATTTTGTTCATTTTCATGGTTTTCTCCTTTCTGTTGAAGTTGTCCACATGCTTGTGAATTTCAGTGGCTTCTCAGTGTAGTCAGACATGATAGTTGTTGGAGTGGTCAAGCATTTCTGTGTTCTCAAATAATATACTGTGTCCAGGTTGGTTCATCAGGTGCTTTGCTATGGCTGATTTCTCTGGTTGAGTTAGTCTGTAGTGCCTTTCATGTTCTTTGATTTGTGTTTGGGCGCTGCGTTTGGTGGTTCCTATGTAGACTTGTCTACAGCTGCATGGTATACGGTAGACTCCTGCAGAGGTGAGAGGATCCCTCTTGTCCTTCACTGACCGTAGCATTTGTTGGATTTTCTTTGTGGGTCTGTAGATAGTTTGTAGGTTGTGTTTCTTCATCAGTTTGCCTATGCGGTCAGTGGTTCCCTTGATGTATGGTAAGAACACCTTTCCTCTGGGTGGATCTTTGTCTTTACTCAGAGTTTTTATCTCTTCTTCTGTGTATTTAGTCTTATGTTTCTTTCCCAAAAGATCCCACTAAAATAGCCTAGAGTTCCTTTGGTTTCTCAGGACAGAACTTAACCTATTGGGTTCAATTGGGGAAATCTTACTTAAACCATAAAATATGTCTTGAATTTCCATTGTTATAAGATATCTTGAATTTTCTGGTCGGAGTTATCCCACATTAAATCAATCAATGTCTTATTTAGTTACAGCAGTACCAGTATTACAGTGCAGGGTTGCTTTCCACGTATGATCCTTACTATGAACAACAGAGACATCTTGTAGGGCCCAAGAAAAAGAAATTCAAAGAAGAAAAAAAATTAAAAAGTAAGTATTTCAAATTTTTTCTCTTGAGATTTTGTACTATTGGGATTTTCTGCTTGCTTTTAATCTTTAGGACCGAAGCAGCATTGAATAGTAATTTTTTACTTAATTGAGTTGTTGAAAGAAAGTTGCACTGATATCTTATGCCAAAGATAGGATCTAATATAAGATTGTATAGACTTTAATTCTTAGAAATTCTCCTGTACACCAGATCCAGAGGTGCCTTTCAAGAACTGAAGGCTTCTTCCATGATTTGAAGGATTTTTTAATGAGTTCTTCACATGAAAAAAGAAAACTAAAATCCAGTAGCCTGATTCTGTTAGTGTAGGATGTTATATGCTCCATTGGTCATAAAATTATAATCTTTAGCACTTGATATGGTGATAGCTGAATGATCCCACTGGGGATAAGTCACCTTGACATAATGTGGTTGACTCTGTGGACTGTCATTTACATGGAAAGACTTCTTTGTGAATCTTCTGCAAGCAAGCAGAGGCAACAAGGAGATGTACTTATGAGTAATAAACAAATAAATGAATAACATGTTATTGAATAACCCAGTCCTGTGTGTTGATTTAACACAACTTGACTGCATACTAGATTTTGAAAGAAAATAAGTAAAGAGTATTTGCTCCTTTGCTGTACTTGTCAGAAGAGACCAAAGCAGGTCAGATCTGAAGACTTGTAACCTCAATCGGTAGTGTGGGTTTTTATTAGGAAAATCAGGCTAAGATTTGAGGGGGTATTCTGCCCCAAAGCTTCTCAAATGACTTTATCGCTGTCAAGCAATTAAGCCAAACATTCCTTTCTAGTTTTGCTGTAAGGGTAAAGCAGGACAGTGGTTAGCAGCTGCTGTGCATTCTGTTCTGAATTAGTATTCTGTTCTGAATTAGGATTCTCTTTGAGGAAAAGTGAGATCCAAATATTGACCATAGTATACATTGAGCTTCAGCGTTATAGAGCATGGTAAAATTTTATAAAATTTCATTTGTAAGCACCTAGATTTCTGAACCATAAACCTCTAGATTGGGTTTATCAATTCAATGATCTCCAGATGTTTTGAACTACAGTTCCCATATCCACTGTTATCAACTATTTTGGTAGTAGCTTATGTGAATTATAGTTAACACTTCTGGTGAACAGTAGATAGCCTATCCCTGGGCAATGTTATTGCCTGACATAAGACATTTTCAGTCTTACGAAAAACATTTATAAACAAGAGGTTAGGGAAGGGCTGTGTAGTTGAGACACAGATAAGACAATTGCTGCATGTGAAGCGTTTTAAGATGTTACAGAAATATCTCTCACATGAAGTTTATGGATTCATTATTAAAAAACAAATCACGTCTTCTCTTGATTGGTCATAGGATGTTTTCCAAGAAGCTGGAATGAAAGGTTGCTAGACCCAACATTGCAACGGAGAAGTAGATAATGTTTTTGTAATCTATGTACATACGTTTTCTGTGAAAGGAAAGCTGCCATTTATACCTAATCTTTTAATTTTTGTTTTTATTTATTAGATGCTTTGTATGATGCTTTTTCCCACAGATTCTCATACAGTCAAGCTAATGATCTGGGTCTTGCTGAATCTATGACAGTTTGATGTCTTATTAATACATAAATACACTAGCTGTGCCCGGCCACGCGTTGCTGTGGCTTAGTCTGGTGGTGTTGGTCAGTCTACATTAGGTTGTATTGATGCTGTGACCTCCACCCTTCTTCATACTCACATTAGTAGTAGTATTTGAAGTCTGTTACTTTTTTCAATTTTTGTGTTGATTGATAATTGCTTGAGATCCCTGTTGTCTTTGGTTTGTTGTTAATCGTAATGTCTGATTCTGCTGAGTGCGGTTTATATTTTTATTGTGGTACAATAGTCTTTTTTTTGTTTTGCCTGTGTAGGTGTTTATTATTGTTGTTGTAGTGATTATGAAGGCTGGATAAGTTAGATGCTACTGTATTGTTTTTTGGAGGCCCAGTGTAGTACTGACTGGCCTCTCAGCCTCGGTGCCTGGCTGTTTCTTGCCTGTGATGGTGTTGACTCTTATTGTTGTCGTTGTTGTCATTGTTATTATTGTAATTGTTTTTTTGGAGGCCAAGTGTGAATGTAGGGATTGGGGAGGTGGATGAGTTGTGTTGTCAAATGTTGTATTTGTTATAGTGACAATGCGTTGTTGTGAGTTTTGTGGGTTTGGATTGTGGTTTTGTGGTGTGGTTGTGTTGTTACAACTGAGAGGCAAGGCTTTTGTGTTGTGTTGCGAAGTTTTGTATTTCTGGGTCGTTTAGTTGTGTGCCAAGTTTTGTATTTCTGGGGCGTTTAGTTGTGTTGTTATAGTCACGATGCATTGTTGTGAGTTTTGTGGGTCTGGATTGTGGTTTTGTGGTGTGGTTGTGTTGTTACAATCGGGAGGAAATGCTTTTGTGTTGTGTTGCCAAGTTTCGTATTTCTGGGGCGTTTAGTTGTGTTGTTATAGTCATGATGTATTGTTGTGAGTTTTGTGGGTCCGGATTGTGGTTTTGTGTTGTGGTTGTGTTGTTACAACCGGGAGGCAAGGCTTTTGTGTTGTGTTGTCAAATTTTGTATTTCTGGGGCGTTTTGTTGTGTTATAGTCACGATGCGTTGTTGTGAGTTTTGAGGGTCCGGATTGTGGTTTTGTGGTGTAGTTGTGTTGTTACAACCGGGAGAAAAGGCTTTTGTGTTGTGTTGTCAAGTTTTGTATTTCTGGGACGTTGTGATGACTCATGGGCCTTGTAGTCCTGCTTATGACACTGTAATGCCTGATGATGAAGAAAACTTGGGTTTTTTACCTTCCCAGTCTGAACTGGAATCTTCCCAGCCAGATCTTTCCCAGGCAGATCTGGGAACCTTGCACCTGCAAGAGAGTTGTGACCCAGAAGTATGTCAAACAAATCCGGAGCCCACTTCTCCTGTGTTCTCCCGCCATGAGTTTTGTAAACAACAGAGAAGTTTGGAAGCTGCTTCGCGCAGGAGTGCGAGGATAGCAGCCAAGAATTCAGCCAATTAAGTCTGCTTTTTCGTGAGAATCCTTAAGGAGGCAAACATCTGGTCTCAAAGATTAGCTTTCGTTTCTGGTTCCCAGAGAACTGCTTCGGCGGGAAAGTTAGACTCTATATAGGTGATTTACCCGCGAAGTAACTTCGCGGAGTCAATTCGTCAACCTCCGGAGCGAGTTGTGTCTGGACAGCGCGCTCCGTTTCAAGCCTCGCTCCTGCTCAAGCCTTGCCCTGCTTTCCAGCCTTCGCTCCTGTTTCTGCCTTTGTTTACCTACGGACCTTGCTTGTTTCCCAGGACTAAACATTGCCTTGTATCACGGATTTTACCAAGTTTTTCCACGGACCTTGTTCTTGTTCCTTGTTACCTTGTTCCACGTTTTAAGCCTTGTTTCAAGTATCAAGTTATTTCCTAGCCTTGCTCAAGTTTATGGACTAAAGGACCTTGTCATCTCCCCTCACTTTGCCTGGCAAAGTGAGTGTTTCGGTTATTGGATTACAACTTTGAACCTTAATATTTCATATTAGACATCGCTTTTTTGGACTAATTTAGACCTTTCCTGAAAGGTCTGCTTTTGGACTATTTCATATACTTGCTTTTATTAACTTTATATATTCCTTCAATAAAGATATTAGATAGATTCTGGCCTCTGTGTTTGGTTATTGGTGCCTTTGCAGCCTGGGTCCTGACAGTTTGACTCCGCCACCCATAAGCACCAATTAACCAAGGCCAGAATGTCGACCGGAGCCGCGCCGGCTGGGCAGCCGCTCAGCTACACCATCAGCAAAGATGAAGTGGATCGCATCCGTGACAGACTCAACGCGCAGGATGGAGAAATAAAAGGATTGAGGGAGCGCGGAGTCCGCCTCCCGGCCATGGCGTTGCCAACTAAGTTTTCTGGAGAAGCTTCCAAGGTCCAAGTTTTCCGCCGCCAGTGCCAGGCTTACCTAGAGGCCCGTGCCGCCGAGTTTCCCCAAGAAGACATCAAGGTGGCGTGGGTTTACAGCCTTCTAGACGGACCAGCGGCCAGCTGGGCGACGGCCCTATTCGATCAAGCCTCTTCCCACCTAAGAACAGCGCAACGCTTCTTGGATCACCTTAAGGAGACCTGGGGAATCGAGGACAATTTGGAGGCAGCCGGCCATAAACTCCGGCGCCTCTTTCAAGGAGACAGACCCATGTCTCAGTACATAGCTGAGTTCCGAGTGCTGGCCCACAGCACCGGCTGGAACGATGTAGCCCTCAGGGGACAATTTCGGGAGGGTCTCAACATTGAAATGCTGGAAGAAATCTCCAAGGTGGACCCTCCCCAGTCCCTCGAAGCACTCATTGACCAATGTTTACGGGCTGAAGTCTTGATTGCCAACAGGAAACAATGGGTACGTGGTCAGAGCGGTAGAGCTGGGGCAAAACCCCCCGCTCCCGCCAGCGTCCAGCCGCGTCCAGTGTGGAGACCCCCACCACCAACCCCATACCCCAGAGGGAGCGAGGAGGTGCCGATGCAGTTGGGCAACGTGCGACCCAGGTTAGATGCCGCCGAGAAGGCCCGTCGCCAACGCTTAAATCTCTGCTGGTATTGCGGAAATGGGGGCCACTTCGCCAGAGAGTGTCCAGCCAAAGGGAAGCCCGCCGCCCGTCTTGCGGCGGCGTCCTCCACGGAGACGAAGGCGTCTGAGGCGGCTGGCACACAGCCGGCGGGGGAAGCCAACGACCGGGCGTAGAGAGGCTCGCCAACCCGGTCAGGAAACCCATTCAAGAGCCGCCAACCGGAGTCCTGTTCCTTCTAGTGGTCACCTTGTGGTCAGCAAAAAGGGGACCCGTCATGATCCACGCCATGATAGACTCCGGAGCCACCAACAACTTCATTGACAGAGAGTATGCCGACTCTCTGGGATTACAATATCATGACTTCAAGAATGCCCGTGTGGTGCAAGCCATAGACGGCCGCCCCCTCAAGACGGGGCCCGTAAGCCAGTGGTCAGAACCCACCAGGATGTGGATAAGGGAACATATGGAAGAGATTTCTTTCTTTGTTACCGAGGTTCCCCATTTCCCTGTGATTTTGGGAATCCCGTGGCTGACTCTCCACGACCCAAGCATCTCCTGGTCCAACAGAGAACTACAGTTTGCTTCAAAGTATTGCCAAAACCATTGCCTCGTAGCCAAGGTCTGCCATGCCACAGAGACCGAGCCCATCATCACCCTGCCCAAGAAGTACTCCGAGTATTGGGATGTATTCAATGAAAAAGAAGCCGAGAAATTACCCCCACATAGACCTTATGACTGTGCCATTGACTTGGTGGAGGGGGCCCCGATCCCGCGAGGGCACCTATACTCCCTGACTGAACCGGAGCAAGAAGCTCTCAGGGAATTCATAGAGACAAACCTTCGCAAGGGATTCATCAGACCCTCTCAATCCCCAGCCGCCTCCCCAGTGATGTTTGTGAAGAAGAAGTCAGGGGAATTACGCTTGGTGGTGGACTATAGAGCATTGAACAATATCACCAAGCGGAACAGTTATCCCCTGCCCTTAATCTCGGATCTACTGGACCGACTTCGAGGAGCCAAGGTCTACACCAAGCTGGATCTTCGAGGGGCTTATAATCTAGTTCGCATCAGAGAAGGGGACGAGTGGAAGACTGCCTTTCAGACTAAATTCGGATTATTCGAGTCCCGAGTTATGAATTATGGATTATGCGGAGCCCCCGCAACGTTCCAGCATTTTGTCAATGATATTTTTCAGGACTATCTAGATCGGTTCTTGATAATCTACCTGGACGATTTTTTGGTGTTTTCTAGATCACAATCAGAACATGAGAACCACGTCAAAATGGTGTTACAACGTTTGCGAGATCATGGACTTTATGCCAAGTTGGAAAAATGCGCTTTCGATCTACAAGAGGTAGATTTCCTTGGTTACCGTATCTCGCCTCTAGGGCTCTCCATGGATCCAGCCAAGGTTTCAGCAGTATTGGAATGGCGGGCGCCAACTAACAAGAAAGAGGTGCAGCGTTTCTTGGGGTTCGCGAACTATTACCGCAAGTTCATTCCAGATTTTGCCCGCTGGTCTGACCCAATCACTAGCTGCATCCGTGGAAAACAGCCCTTCCGCTGGACTGATCAAGCAGAGAAAGGGTTCCAGCAACTAAAGAAATTATTCACGTCCCAGCCAATTCTACAGCACCCAGATCCTGGAACCCCTTTTGTTGTGCAAGCGGACGCCTCGGATGTGGCAATTGGGGCTGTACTCTTACAACCGGTGGGAGACCACCTTCATCCCTGTGCCTTTTACTCCCGTCAACTAACCACACCAGAGAGAAATTACACCATTTGGGAAAAGGAACTACTGGCCATAAAGGCAGCCTTTGAAACTTGGAGACATTGGCTAGAAGGGGCCAAATTTCCCATTGAAGTCCACACTGATCATCGAAATCTAGAACATCTAAGAACTGCCCGCAAACTAAATCAGAGGCAGCAACGTTGGGCTTTATTCTTTGAACGTTTCAACTTCCAGATCCATTATGTGACCCCAGCCCAAACCAAGCAAGCAGACGCCCTGTCACGTAAACCGGAATACGCTGCAGGACGCAAGGAGACCTTTGAATCCCAACTACTACAACCCGAGAACTTTGCCACGCTCACAGTGGGGAACACCAAATCCACTCCCATTGGTTCAACTTCCTCTACTCCAGGACCCATCTGTGCTCAAGAAATCAGGGCTAGTCAGCAAGCAGATGCCTGGGCGCAGGACCAACTTCGTCAAGGTCTGCATTTTCCCTTTTCGCTTAAAGATGGACTGCTTTGCTATAGAAATCATGTTTATATCCCACCCGGACCGGGCAGGGAAAAAGCGCTTCGTCTGTGTCATGACTGCAAACCAGCAGGGCATTTCGGACTATTTAAAACCATGCATCTGATCCTAAGGGATTTTTGGTGGCCCAAGATCCGCAAAGATGTGGAAAAATATGTCAACACCTGCCCAGTATGCCAGCGCTCCAAGATAAGAAGGGAGAAACCCTCAGGGCTTCTACATCCCCTTCCTACCCCATCTCGCCCATGGGAAATAATTTCTGCGGATTTCATCACTGACCTACCACCTTCCTGTGGATTCACCACGATCCTAGTGGTGGTGGACCTTTTCACCAAGTTAGCCCATTTCATACCCTGTGAAGGTCTCCCCACGGCCAAAGAGACTGCAGATCTATTCCTTCAACATGTTTTCAGACTACATGGATTGCCCAAGAGTTTAGTCACAGACCGTGGATCTCAATTCACCTCTCGTTTTTGGAAGGCACTACAAAAACTATTGGGCATAGACTCTCGCTTATCTTCAGCTCATCATCCTCAAACAGATGGGCAAACGGAGCGCACCAATGCCACCTTGGAGCAGTATCTTCGCTGTTATGTAAACTACCAACAGGACAATTGGGCTTCTCTGTTACCACTGTCAGAGTTTGCTTATAACAATGGAGTTCAAGCTTCTACAAAAGAAACGCCGTTCTTTGCAAACTACGGCTTCCACCCACGTTTCTTTCCCCCTGTCATTGAAACTTCAGAAGTTCCCGCAGCAGAGGATTGGCTGCAGGAACTCACAGCGGTACAACAACTTTTGCTCCAGCAACTGGACCAAGCCAAGGAGGACTATAAACGCCACGCTGACAAACATCGCCAGCCGGGCCCCGAAATCAAGGTAGGAGATCGGGTTTTCCTGTCCACTCGCTTTCTGCCCTCCCACCGCCCTTGCCGGAAGTTAGATGCCCGTTTCATTGGCCCCTATCCAGTGGTGGCGCAATTAAACCCCGTGACTTTCAAACTCCAACTTCCGCGTTCAATGCGCATCCACCCAGTGTTTCACCGTTCCCTGCTCCTTCCGGCGGATGGTGTGCGTCCTGATACAGACCAACCGGCTCCCCCTCCTGTTTTGATGAATGGGGAGGAGGAGTTCGAGGTTGAGGACATTTTAGATTCTCGCTTTCACCGCCGCCGCCTGCAATATCTCATTGACTGGGTGGGTTTTGGCCCTGAGGAGCGCTCTTGGGAAGACGCCTCCACAGTTCACGCTCCTGATCTAACCCGTCGCTTTCATCAGACCTATCCCACCAAACCGCGGCCTCGCGCTTCGGGGAGAGAGTCCCAGTTTGGGAGGGGCCCTGAGGAGGGGGATAGTGTGATGACTCATGGGCCTTGTAGTCCTGCTTATGACACTGTAATGCCTGATGATGAAGAAAACTTGGGTTTTTTACCTTCCCAGTCTGAACTGGAATCTTCCCAGCCAGATCTTTCCCAGGCAGATCTGGGAACCTTGCACCTGCAAGAGAGTTGTGACCCAGAAGTATGTCAAACAAATCCGGAGCCCACTTCTCCTGTGTTCTCCCGCCATGAGTTTTGTAAACAACAGAGAAGTTTGGAAGCTGCTTCGCGCAGGAGTGCGAGGATAGCAGCCAAGAATTCAGCCAATTAAGTCTGCTTTTTCGTGAGAATCCTTAAGGAGGCAAACATCTGGTCTCAAAGATTAGCTTTCGTTTCTGGTTCCCAGAGAACTGCTTCGGCGGGAAAGTTAGACTCTATATAGGTGATTTACCCGCGAAGTAACTTCGCGGAGTCAATTCGTCAACCTCCGGAGCGAGTTGTGTCTGGACAGCGCGCTCCGTTTCAAGCCTCGCTCCTGCTCAAGCCTTGCCCTGCTTTCCAGCCTTCGCTCCTGTTTCTGCCTTTGTTTACCTACGGACCTTGCTTGTTTCCCAGGACTAAACATTGCCTTGTATCACGGATTTTACCAAGTTTTTCCACGGACCTTGTTCTTGTTCCTTGTTACCTTGTTCCACGTTTTAAGCCTTGTTTCAAGTATCAAGTTATTTCCTAGCCTTGCTCAAGTTTATGGACTAAAGGACCTTGTCATCTCCCCTCACTTTGCCTGGCAAAGTGAGTGTTTCGGTTATTGGATTACAACTTTGAACCTTAATATTTCATATTAGACATCGCTTTTTTGGACTAATTTAGACCTTTCCTGAAAGGTCTGCTTTTGGACTATTTCATATACTTGCTTTTATTAACTTTATATATTCCTTCAATAAAGATATTAGATAGATTCTGGCCTCTGTGTTTGGTTATTGGTGCCTTTGCAGCCTGGGTCCTGACAGACGTTTAGTTGTGTGCCAAGTTTCGTATTTCTGGGGCGTTTAGTTGTGTTGTTACAGTCACGATGCACTGTTGTGAGTTTTGTGGGTCCGGATTGTGGTTTTGTGGTGTGGTTGTGTTGTTACAACCGGGAGGCAAGGTTTTTGCGTTGTGTTGTCAAGTTTTATATTTCTGGGGCGTTTAGTTGTGTGCCAAGTTTCGTATTTCTGGGACGTTTAGTTGTGTTGTTATAGTCACGATGCATTGTTGTGAGTTTTGTGGGTTCGGATTGTAGTTTTGTGGTGTGGTTGTGTTGTTACAACCGGGAGGCAAGGCTTTTGCATTGTGTTGTTAAGTTTTATATTTCTGGGGCGTTTAGTTGTGTGCCAAGTTTCGTATTTCTGGGGCGTTTAGTTGTGTTGTTATAGTCACGATGCGTTGTTGTGAGTTTTATGGCTCCGGATTGTGGTTTTGTGGTGTGGTTGTGTTGTTACAACCTGGAGGGAAGGCTTTTGCATTGTGTTGCCAAGTTTCGTATTTGTGGGGCGGTTAGTTGTGTTGTTATAGTCACGATGCGTTGTTGTGAGTTTTGTGGGTCCTGTGTGGTTTTGTGGTGTGGTTGTGTTGTTACAACTGGGAGGCAAGGCTTTTGCATTGTGTTGCCAAGTTTTGTATTTCTGGGGCGTTTAGTTGTGTTGTTATCGCATGATGCGTTGTTGTGAGTGTTGTGGGTCTGGATTGTGGTTTTGTGGTGTGGTTGTGTTGTTGTAACCTGGAGGCAAGCCTTTTGCATTGTGTTGCCAAGTTTCGTATTTCTGGGATGTTTAGTTTTGTTGTTATAGTCACTGCGCCCGCAACTTTATCCTTTTATATATATAGATATTGTGTTTTTATATTGTAAATTTTTGATGAAAAGAAATGAAAACCTGTATAAAAATGTGGTAATAACCATAGGGATATATTTAAAGCTTGCAATTTAATAAATTAATGCAAACTGCCTCAAAGTGGTTAAGGAAGGAAAGCGATTCTATGACCTACTCTTTCCATTGCAGCCAAATTGAAAAAGGTGAAAAAAAAGAAGAGACGGGACGAAGAAATATCCTCTGAGGAGTCTCCACGACGCCATCATCATCAAACCAAAGTTTTTGCCAAGTTTTCTCATGATACACCACCTCCAGGGTCCAAGAAAAAGCATTTATCAATTGAACAGTTGAATGCTCGCCGCCGGAAAGTATGGCTGACCATTGCTAAAAAGGAACTGCCAAAGGTGAGCTTTGTCAAAAGAAAAGTATCAGATTGGAAAGAAAGGATTAGTTGGGGGGTGGGGGTGGAAACAGTTAGCATATAGTGCAATGCAGACGTAAGGGAACATAGGTACCTAGTCTGTTATTGGCCATTATGGCATTGGCAGATTTTATTTACACCTGACTTCTTTTTGTTTTTAACAACTATATATGTGCATGTTTGTATGTGCAATTTATGTCACAAAGATAACATATTTATACAGAGTTAATATTATAGCTGTACAAATTCATATATGCAAACACTTATGTATTGTACAGACTACAGCAGCACAGAGGCTGCTGTGGTTTTATATGTTTTTATTGATTTAATCTGATTTTTTAATAGTAATGCTGTTTAATATTGTTTTGATTTTTGTGTATTTGTATATTTTAAATTGTATTGTAATGCTTTTAATGTTAGCTGCTTTGAGTCTCCTTATGGAGAGAAAAAGCAAGATAAAAATAAACATAATAATAATAATAATAATCTATAATAAAATATACATTCGTGATCAGTGTTACCAGCTTTTAGACCTGATATATCAGTTACTTTAGATAAATCTTAAGTGAACACTTGATTTTTTAATTTTTCACTCTAGAATGCTTGTTTAGCAACTTATTTTGTTCTAACTGGTTACTTAGATGTAAGTTAACATCTCATACCTTTCTATCCCAAGTTCAGGGCTGACCAGCTCATGTTGGCTTTCTTAGGAAATTGCTGTTTTGCTACATTCTATATAAAAACTAATATGATTTTAAAGATTGTAGGAGCTGTACTCAAATACCATATTTACTCAGATCTAATGCTCACCTTTTTGGCTAAATGAAAGGTAAAGGTTTCCCCTGACATTACGTCCAGTCGTGTCCGACTCTGGGGGTTGGTGCTTATCTCCATTTCTAAGCTGAAGAGCCGGCATTGTCTGTAGACACCTCCAAGGTCATGTTGCCGGCATGACTGCATGGAGCGCCATTACCTTGGCTAAATTACCTTTCCAAAATTAGGGTGCACATTAGATTTGTGTAATATGGTAATGTTAGTGCTATGCCAAAGCAAAAAATGGAAGCTACTTGGATGTGAGGGTGATCTGGCTGCGACATCTGTCACCCCATTGATCGCCAGGGTTGATTCGGCTGATCTGGCTGGCTAGGCGGGTGTCCCCTTCCTCCCTCACTGCTCCATGTGCGTCCCTCCCGAAGCTGCGCGCTCGGTGGAAGAGGACGACGTCCCAGGTATAGAAGGAGTGTACCGAGGTCTCCAGTCTTCGGTCTCGGGTATACGATAGCTGCGCTCCCCTGCTAGAACCTCCAAACAAGCTCAAGGAAGCTACTTAAGTTGCACTTTGAGCTCCTATTTGAGGTACATCATCTCTAATTTAATTGCCAATGCTATGCAATACTAGGATTTGTAGTTTGGTGAGCCACCAACATTCTTTGGCACAGAGGTTCAAGACTTTATAAAACTATACAGTTAAAGGAAAAGAAAAAAGTACAGAGCAATATTTAGACATTTTATCTTAGTAGTAAAAATGGCTTGAAGAAGTTATAAGCACATATGGTGCATCTGTTGTGGTAAGGTTAATTGGCATTTCAGGTAACATTTGGCTTATTCATATTTTATTTAGTTGTAGCATGAATAGTGTTTTGATCGCTTTTATAAGCAAAATATTAAAACTGAGGAACATTTGAAATATTGTTATCAGTATACTCACTGCAAATATTGTAGTTTAATTCTGCTATTGATATTTTTGTGAACATTCTAATTATTGCTCTATAATATGACCAAGTGAATGTCTCCTTTCTTTCTAGGCATACAAACAGAAAGTTTCAGCCCGAAACCTGTTCTTAAGTAACAGCAGAAAGGTAAGATGAACTATGGATTCTGTTGTATTTTGATAGGATGGAAACTTATTCTCTATCGAACTGTTCAGTTTACATTATTTACTAATTTATATTTTGCTGTTCAAAGAAATTACCATGTATGTGATACTTGCAACATAATAATGTATGTATCTACACAACTATAAGTTCCTTGATTGTTGTGGAACTTACTCTAAGTAAATGAATTTAAGAGTGCATTCTCACTCTAAAAAGTATGTAAAGCATTTTAGGACATAAAAAGATTACAGAAGCAGGCTAACAACTTCACAAAGTTATACATTCAAAGTCTTGGGAGGATAGAAAAGGGATTTTTAGTGTTGAATTTATATTCATATTGCAAGCAGTATCTTTATTTGGGAGTAAGCCCTCTCCTATATAACGGAGCCCTCTCCTCAAGGAACCTAAGTTAACCCAGAAAAAAATCACCAGATAAGCATTTTGGCAATGTGAAGACAAGCAATTCTTCAGTTATCTTTTTTTTTCAAATCTTAAGAGCTTTAAAGGTCAAAATAGGACTTTGAATTGAGTCTCAAGTTGATGAAACACTATAATTCTAAAACTCAGTACCAATAAGCAGTTTTATAGCTCTGCCGTTGGCCCTCCACTTTTGCAGGGTTTAGTGGCAGAAGTGGTAAAACTTCAACTATCTCTAGGTCCCCCCCATACTGATTTCACACAAATAAAATGTACCTGTATTGGCAGGATGGCCAGACTTGGCAGTGCACACATTCCTTGGCTTGCTCACTTACTGGTGTGGGAAGATGAGATGGGATGTTGGGGTGAGTGGAGGGGATTAGGAGGCGCAGTATTAGTTATGTCTCTGTCTACTTACATAACTTTGTTCCATTCCTGTAAAACTATTATATGTACTGAATATTGCAACATTAAAATTATGTTCAATTTTATTGTGGAAAAAAAGCAAGATTCACAAAAATAGATTTAGCTGTGCAAAAGGTTCAGAATGACACCATCCCATGGTATTTCTCTACTTGCCTTTTATTTTAAAAGATCATTTTTCTTCTTCTCTGCTTGCCCCCCTGCCCTGATAGCTGGCTCACCAGTGTATGAGAGAGGTGCGTCGAGCAGCTATCCAAGCACAAAAGAACTGTAAGGAGACGCTACCTAGGGCACGACGCCTTACAAAGGAGATGCTTCTTTACTGGAAGAAATATGAGAAAGTGGAGAAAGAACATCGCAAAAGAGCAGAGAAGGAGGCACTAGAGCAACGCAAACTGGATGAGGAGATGAGAGAGGTAAGACCAGCTCATAGAAAGATGGAAATCAGAGGCACCAAAACAATTAGCTCCAACCATTTCAGACAAATAAAATCCACTTCAGAAAGAGTTTTTAAACCCCTTTAAGATTGTTATTTGGCTACTATTACAGTTTTAATTTTAAAACTATTTTTTGCCTCAGATGTCATCTAGAAGACGGGACTTTAAAGTTTCAAGATGTATAAATTCAAATTTTGATACTATGTTTTAAAATGTAAATCAGGAACCAGGTATGCTTTGGCCTGCAGTGCATATATATGGTTGGGGTTACACTTACAAAATGTACCTGTTTTGACTTACACACAAATTAAGCTTAAGAACAAATCTACAGAACCTATCTTCTTTGTAACTTGGGGACTGCCTGTAATACGTTATGTATTTTTATAAGATTAGGGGGGAAAGCATAATGAGGTGGACTTTACCGCTGTTTAAATATTTTGAAGAGATACCTTTAATCAGTGATAGACATTACTGTGAAAACAAAAAGATATTAAACATACTGTCTTACCTTCTTTTGGATGCCTTTACACATGAAGTTCTTTCCTATGTTCTGCTGTAAATTATTTTAGGCTAAGAGGCAGCAGAGAAAACTTAACTTTCTGATCACACAAACTGAGTTGTATGCCCATTTCATGAGCCGTAAACGAGATATAGGCCACGATGGAATCCAGGAAGACATCTTAAGAAAACTTGAAGACAGTTCTATCCAGAGGCAGATTGACATCGGTGGGGGTGTTGTTGTCAACATAACCCAGGAGGATTATGGTAAGGAGTGAAATTGAATTCCAGAAGGCTTGAATAAACTTTCTAAAGTTGTTATATTCTAGGCTAGTGGGTTCTTATAGAATTTGAATTTGCCTTGTTGATCTGACCCATGTGGCCTTTTTCTTAAAAACTGATTATATTTTCAGATAGTAACTACTACAAGGGTCAGGCTTTGAAGAATGCTGAGGATGCCTTTCGGATTCATCAGGCCCAAGTGAGTACTGAGAAAGAATTACGAAATAAAAAGATAAATGCCTGGAATTAAAACAATACTTCATTTTTTCTTCTACTAACAACTAGAAAGTTTTTAAAAATGTAGCTATGCTAGTCTCTTGCCCCTTCAAGCTAGAAAGGTGTTATCTGTGCACCAAATTTCTATTAATATGTAAAATCTGTAAAAGAGTGCCCAATTTCTTAGAATTATGAAGTGTTTTAAATAATGTAGGAGAAATCATCTACAATTTCATTTGTTAAGGCCAGTCCAGTATGTGTTTCTTGGGATGCTGCAACCTTCTAGTTATATTTGGATAGGATTTCACCTATATATTGCAATTCTGTACATTTTTATTCAAAATCCCACTAAGCTGAGTAGGGTGTCCTTCTAGTAACTGTGTGTAGTGAAAGTGATATAGCCCTTGGACTGTATTTTGATCAAAAAAAATAACAGAGGGGCCAAAACATTATTAAAACCATCACATGCAGCAGTTTAGTCCCCTTTGATGGCCCTGGGATCCACCCAGTAACTTACAGTAATTTCATGTCACTTTTCACTTTTGGGGGCATTTTACAAGTCTGACCTCCCAGAGGTTTGAGTATAGGAAGCGGGCTCTCATAACCAGCAGGGTTGCCCACCCATGATATTACAATTTAATCCCTTTTCTCTCGTCATTTAGACAAGGTCTTTTGATGAAGATGCTAAAGAGAGTCGGGCTGCAGCGCTTCGTGTGGCCAACAAATCTAGTAGTGGCTTTGGGGAAAGCTACAGCCTTGCCAACCCTTCTATCCGGGCAGGAGAGGACATTCCACAGCCTACTATTTTCAATGGTAAACTGAAAGGTTACCAGTTAAAAGGCATGAATTGGCTGGCCAATCTTTATGAGCAGGTATGCTAATATTTCTTAAGGCTAGTTCTTAGAAGTAAGTTCTTGCTTGGTTTAACTCCAGAAAGAAAAGTGAATCACACTTGCATAAATTAGCTCACAGTCTTATAATTAGAAGAACAAGTCTTTATGATTAAAAGTCAAGTAGAAAAAAAATATAAAGCTTTTTTCAAATAACACCTAATGTGCTGTTTGAGGGAGGATGGTAGACATTCATATCTCAGTGTGCGTTGTGGCTGTGTTCCTGGACTCAAAATGTAAATTGAGACAGACATAATTTGTGTGTGTGCAGTGGGGGATGGGGATCCAGTTTTGTAGGAGAATGGTTAGGGACCAGAAGGGGAAACCATTGCTGATCTCAAGATAGCTTGTCCTGGGATGAGCTGGTTTGCCATTAGACAAAAGTTCCCCTTCAAAGAAGAACACAAGCAGAGAACAGCTGGAAAGAACTGTGTTCTTCTGCTTTTCCTTCTCCAGCAGGCTTCCCAAGTGGAGAAAGCACATCAGGAAAGAGAGAGGCAGCACATATCTTTCTGTGTCTTCTGCAGCAGATACAGAAGGCACAGCAGGAGAGACAGCCTGTCTTTCCCCCAATGCCAAGACTGCCCATTCTTCCCCTTCCCTTTCCTCCTAGACAGGTGAAAGAAAACCAGTTGGGTTGCCTTTTCTAACTGCCAAAACTCTACATTGAACTTCAAACAGCCTTGTTCTTTCGCCTCACCCTTCGCTTTTTCTTTGCCACCAGCCTAATTCAACCTGCACAGACATGTCAGGAGTGCTATGCATTGTGGATGAGACTCTCATTTTTTTCTGGAAGAGCTGTATACATTTGAAATGTTGTGTGTATTTTTATGTCTTACACTTTGTAAATGTTTGTTTTCCTTAGAGTATAGACTATAAAGTGTTTCCTTTTTTCTTTCAGGGCATTAATGGAATCCTAGCAGATGAAATGGGGCTGGGAAAAACAGTGCAGAGCATTGCCTTGTTAGCACATCTAGCTGAAGTAAGTGCCTCACACACATAAGAGAGGAGTGGTATTTAATAAATGGTTCAGATAACCCTCAGTGTACTAATATTTTATTTAATTCCCTATATAATCAGAAATAGCCTGCATTCTCTTATTCTTCAGAGTCCTTACTGGACCATTTTTCAACCTTTTTCGTGTTTTTGGTAGTAATTGGTTATCCCCAGTATCCATTTCTGTTGTTTTTTTTAGCCAGCTGTCTTCTCCCATCATTTTCATCTAAGACTGCAAATCATTTCGACCATGAAAAGTGAGCCCTCAACCTTGTGGGCCATCCAGTCCAACCCCCTGCCAAGAAGCAGGAAAATCACATTCAAAGCACCCCTGACAGATGGCCATCTAGCCTCTGTTTAAAAGCCTCCAAAGAAGTAGCCTTGACCACACTCCGGGGCAGAGAGTTCCACTGCTGAACAACCCTTACAGTTAGGAAGTTCTTCCTAATGTTCAGGTGGAATCTCCTTTCCTGTAGTTTGAAGCCATTATTGCACGTCCTAGTCTCCAGGGCAGCAGGAAAAAAGCTTGCTCCCTTCTCCCTATGACTTCCCCCCACATATTTATACATGACTATCATGTCTCCTCTCAGATAATATGTAAATAGTAAAATTCTCAAAGGTGAACCTGGCGAAGTGGAGAGCTGACTGTCATGTCATTGTTTTGGCTACCTCCTGGTATTTTCTCTTAATGGGTGGTCGCCTGTAGCATAGTCCCAATTAAAAGCAGATTTATTCAATCAATTGTTGCATGGTGAGTCATGTATAGTTAAATCCCATGGATTGAACTGATGTATTGTAGTCAGGAGAAACAATAGAATCTAGGCCAATAAATAGCAAATGTTGTATAGATGGCACTGCACTTTGAAATGAATAAACATCTGTTCTGTACTTGAAGAGCAGAACTTGGTGGTGGAGCACAATAAAAACACTGCTGTGTCTCGTGGTACCCATTTCTCAAAAAGTAATGTTTGGCTGTACTTGTTTTCATGCTTCCTGAAAATATGGTTTTTTCTTTTTTGTAACAATATACTTTGGATATAAAATGAGAGTTCAATAAACATTTCACATTTCAGGTGACTCTTGTTACATATTTCTTACCGGTAGTAGGAAGTTTTGTTACAATTACATATTTCTTCTGTAAACAATATTGACTTGAGTGAAAAGTGGTTTCCTTTCATTTAAAACTTTTTCCTCTTCCAGAGAGAAAACATTTGGGGACCCTTCTTAATTATTTCACCGGCTTCCACGCTAAACAACTGGCATCAGGAGTTTGCCAGATTTGTTCCTAGGTTTAAGGTAACCGCAATATTTGAGATTATGATGTTATAAAAATACTCAATGGTGTGTTGTACATTTATTTCTCATAAATGCACTGCTTCACTTGAACATTGTGGTGACAGTTAAAACCTTACTGTGTGTAATGGTTTCATGTCTCCCCCCCTGGCTTTTTTTTTACTATTAAGTCCTTCAGTTGTTTTAATTTATTGATGGATAACCTTTCTTAGGGTGTTTGTACACTTACCTCCATGACTTACAGTATTACATTTGAGAATGAAATTGTTGCTGTAGAGCTGTGTTTTACTTCACTTCTTATTCTGGGTGAACAGTTCAGTATGTGTTCAGGTAAAGTTCAGCAAAGAGAAAGTTACTTTATTTTCATTTGTATTCCACATAATGATAGCTCTGCTCCTACAGTTGAATTCTAAAATCTGATGTAAGATACAAGATTTCTAAGATAACAGAGGATGAAATAATAAAGAATTCATCAGTATGAGTTGCCATATACTAAAGAATTGAAGATAACACCCGTCTTTTAAAAATTATAGTGTACCTTATCGTACACTCAAATCTTTAGTGCTGTATTTGGTGTTTCGCTCTATGGCTTTATCATGTCTTTGCCCCCTAAATGAGTTCCCCAACATATATGCTCTTTTTCAAAATAGCAATGCTTCTTAGAAATATTTTTATATTGTCTTTCCATTTTCTAATTTTCTTGATTATGTGATCAGTAATAATGCTTTCTGGGGCCTTAGCTGCCAGACACAAGAAAGCTCTACAGTCTTTGTTCACTTATATTGAAACTTTGGAATATATGGAATACATATGGAATATTGAAACATATGGAATATGTGTCCATTCTAGGTGCTGCCTTACTGGGGAAATCCACATGACCGAAAAGTGATCAGAAAGTTTTGGAGTCAGGTACTATCACGTACACTTCTTTTTACCCTTTCTCTTTTACTTTTCCTTCCTTCCTTCCTTCCTTCCTTCCTTCCTTCCTTCCTTCCTTCCTTCCTTCCTTCCTTCCCAAAACAGTCTGGTCAATTGCTGTGTCATTTCTATAGACTGTGTAAATATATTGCAAAAAGAAATGTTATGAATAAATCCATAGTAGTTTTCACCTTCTCAGTTTTATTTTACTATTCATAATATTTCTAACGCAGCTTCTGTATTTCTTCTGAACCATGTAATAGTCTTACATCTTCCAGGCTTCTTTAAGAGCCAGCTCTTACCATTCTGTGGTATTTCTTAAAGCAACTGCCCTGCCATCTTCAAAGCCCCAGAATTTCAACCCAGAGTCAGTATCTGATTTGCCATCTCCCCACCTCTGTGTCCCATGCCCCCTGAACTTACAAGAAATTAACTTCTTGCCCCAACATTTCAGCACTTCTTAATCAGAAGAATTCATAGTAGTTTTGGCCTTGAATCTTTAGATGTGTTTTGATGCTCTCAATGGATCTTGACTATAACACAAGATTCCTTCCTGCATGATAGAGGTGTGCATTGGAATGTAATCATTATGATGCAAGACCTCCAATCATAAAATAAAGGAAATGCAGGACTTCCCCATCCTGAAACAACTCTGTGCTGATTTTGCAGTGGGAATTCCTATAGATTCTCAGGGCTGTTGACGGGAAATATACACACAATGTGGATAATGTCTTTCACTGTCCACAGAGTGGAAGGGAAAATTGTCAGACCAATGTGATTGGTTGATTTCACTACTCCAGTTCCTTGACACACCTTTCATTTAACTCAGTGGTTCCCAACCTGTGGGTCAGCAGATGTTTTGACCTTCAACTCCCAGAAATCCTAACAGCTGGTAAACTGGCTGGGATTTCTGGGAGTTGTAGGCCAAAACACCTGGGGACCCATAGGTTGAGAACCACTGAGTTAACTGGAGGTCATAACCTTAGTCCTCCATACATAGTGCATGAATACATGTGAATGTGTAACTTTCAAAGTAAAGGATGAAGAGACACTTTTGAGTTTTCAGGCAAGAAACAGGTTACTCACAAATAGGTTCACATTTCTTAGTTGTAGTAAAAGCATTTTCATCATGGTTTTTAGATTCATACACACTCACACACACTAACTCTTCTGAATTTGGGGAAATGCATGAAAAATTATGTGAAGATAAAGTATTTGATATTTGTATCACTAATGAGTAGCTTGCTTTATGTAACTCCTGTATTTTTTCTGTATTATAGAAGACTTTGTACACTCAAGATGCTCCTTTTCATGTGGTGATCACCAGTTATCAGCTTGTAGTCCAAGATGTGAAGTATTTCCAAAGGGTTAAGTGGCAATATATGGTGCTAGATGAGGCACAAGCACTCAAGAGTAGCTCAAGGTAAACACAAATAAAACTGTTGTTTGAGACTATTAATAGAATGGAAGCTTGGATACAGGATGTAAAGGTTACAGGTGTTAGATTTTTCTTTTCCTTGTATATTTTGGGATGATTTTTATAGCATATAAAGAGATTTCTGTGTGTCTCTTTAGGAGGCTGTGACTTCTAACCTGGATGTGAGTTGTTAGGGTAGCCTAGATGATTACAGGCTCAACTTCAGTATGGTCAGATCCTCAAGGGTTGAGCTGCGGGCTACACCACTATTGATACCTGCCTTTTCTTTTAAAATATGTTTGTGTATATGTATATACGTTTAAATTGCTTAGCATTGTATAGAAGCACCGAGCAAATCAGCTACAAGTACTGCTGTAGCCACCCATTTTATCTCCGTGTTTCTGGGCCTTGACTCTCCTTCTGCATCAGAAGGAAAAGTCCTGAGGAGAAAGAAGAGCATTGTGACATGGTAGTTATTCAGGTCAGGGAAGTTTATTAATGGAGGGAAAATGCTTCTGTTTGTTCTATTTTAAACAGGAGGTGGCAGAAGTAAGAAGGCAAGTAGATCTGTGTGTGGTACCTTTTTGGCCATCATCCCTCAGGCTGGTGTAAGCAGTAGTTCAGAGGATTATCTACATAGAAATGACAAACATGGGTATTAATGGCCAGAAACAATGGGGATGCATCACTGCATGTTTTTCTCTGGGCAGCTTAACCCAATTTATTTTTTAAGAAGGTTCTTCTGCTCATTAGAAAACAGGGAAAGAAAAATAATACGTACATAGTCAGCATGATGGGGCCCAGAGTTGTGTAGGCAGTAGCACTCTTTCTTCCCCAGCAGTGTTTGCAGACTTGTGTAAGAGTTTGGAAGCTGACCGACCAAGTGTTGATGGATAGCTGAATGGATGAAGCTGGCTAAAGGGCACTTGTGGATGAGGCTGGCCATGGAGGTCACCTTGCATGTGACCCTCTGAAAGTTGGAATCGTTGAGGTTGAATATACGTTGCTTAGATTCACAGTGATTGTTCTTAAAATGATCTGGTCTCACTTGAGTGAAAGCAACTACTCTTCTAGTCTGTCTTAATTAGTTATTAAAGAAATTATCTATACTATCTTCCTTAAAACACTTGGGAAAGAGTAGACAGATTGTAACCCAGCAAGAATATTTTTGTGGTATCTTATCCTTATTAAAATATTCATTAGTAATTAATGAACCTACAGTGTAAAGAGCAGTAATATTCTGTATTGCAAGTTCTTACTTTAGTTTCTTTTTAATAATTTAATACATTTTAGTGTCCGCTGGAAAATCTTACTCCAGTTCCAGTGCCGAAATCGACTATTACTAACTGGAACACCCATCCAAAATACCATGGCTGAGGTATGTAAGCTTCACTCCCATCAGTTGGTTCTTCTATTTCGTATGAAAAAGCAGAAGAGGTTTGTTTGTGGAGAACCATGCACGTTAGTTGTTTTCCTGCTTTAGTTCTATTTTCAGTTTCAAATGAAGTTATAGCAAAATTTCTGCGAACAAACAATCCAGACTCTGTGCATGTTTCTTCTATATGCTGTTATTGTTTGTGTTCTTCGGTAGTTTGCCATTGTAGGAATGATAAATTTTCCTTCCACAAGTGTAGGAAGACTTAGGTCTGTCGTAGACGCTTTCTGATTGCCAGTCCATTTGTCCACCTATGTATACATCTGTGTTCCTTCTTGATGTTGTTGATACTCACAAGCAAACCTCAGTTCAGCTAATTTAGTACAAAAGTTGTATTTTTGTTTACCTTCAGGTTGACTGTAGTGATCATATCTCACAGTATTTCCTTGGAAAGATTTAACCATTATAACACATTTGCCTTGTAAGTATAGATAGTGGAGTAACATTTTAAAATACTTCTTTTTCTCTTGTATTGCAGCTGTGGGCTTTGCTTCATTTCATTATGCCAACATTGTTTGACTCTCATGAAGAATTCAACGAGTGGTTTTCTAAAGATATTGAAAGCCACGCAGAGAATAAATCCGCAATTGATGAGAGTGAGTACTGTTCAGAATAAATTCTTTATGCATCATACTTTCACACTGTGAGGAGAATTTATTTGTGTTTTATTGCTTTATTTTTTTCTGTTGCTTTGTTGATGTATTTTATGCTTTTAAGGGTTATATTTTTGGAAGCAAGGGTAATAAAACTGCAAAATGTTTATGGGAGTGAAGGCAGAGACATAAATCCTGCTTTTTGAACACAGCCAAAACTTAAGGTGGTTTGAACACTGAAGAAATATAGTATAGATAAAGGCATATACACGTTTTTCATTAAGTTACTAATATAGCCACTGACACAGTTGTATAACTAAACAGAAAGCTGAAGCACTAGGTTTCAACATTAATATATTAATCACAGGTTGATTTTTATCTCAAATTTCAGATCAACTGTCCCGCTTGCACATGATCCTGAAACCTTTTATGTTGAGGAGAATCAAGAAGGATGTGGAAAACGAGTTGTCGGACAAGGTCTCAGACAAAATTAGAGAATATTTTTACATTCTGTTTTTCATGGTTAATAAATAATAAATACATTGCTATGCAGTTTTTGTATCTAGCACAAAATCAAAGTGATCGAAGTTTGATCGAAGTTTGATTTTCTTCCAGCATTCATTGGGCTGGACTCAGAATTCACAGGAGTTGAACCTTATTCACAGTCACTTACAGTGAAGGAAGCAGAGAGAGATGATTTTCACATATTACTCCATCTGCCTATAATCCCACTTACATCCTGAAAACCTTTTCACAGGGTTAAGAGGCAGAAGAGGAAGTTAAAATAATTACTTCCCTGCTGTGACTCCAGTCCAGTCAGCAGGCTCCTCCACTGGATATCTCTTCTGCAAATGGAGGGATCACTTTGAAGCCAACCAATTAACAGTTTTGCGACATAGCCAAATTATATACAGGCAGTCCCTAAGTTACGAATAAAATTAGTTTGTAGGTTTGTTCTTCAGTTGAATTTCTATGTAAGTCAGAACAGGCACTTTTTAAAGTGTAACTCCAGTCAGATAGATAGATAGAGAGATATAAGCTTTGGATAGCATAGGGAAGGGTTAATACCCCTATGGTGTGTGTTTTGCTGTCTGTGCCCCTGTTCAGAAGATTTCATTGCATTTTCTGTCCCTGTGATTATTGATTTTGAAAAATTTAGCTTGTTATGGAAACAAGGATTGGTGATAAATCTTCAGCTGAGACACCTTTTCCCCATGGTAACTTTTTCAGGAGTGAACTTCCCTTCCTAGAGATATATTTCTCTCACTTCCTGTTGTCTCACTCCCATTCTTAACTATGAGTTGTTTGTAACTCGGGGATTGACTGTAGTCTTCTACTCTCAGAATCCATGTGTTCATGTAAAAATTAGTCACAAAATTCCCTAAAATAGAAATTTTATGAAACAGGATTAGTAATGTACTGTATAATGAATATATAGCATTAAATTCTCTGTGAAGCTATATTTAAATGTGACAGCAATAATATTGTTATTAGATAAAATAATATTTGTTGTCTCAGCGTGTCTTCCTTGCCTGTTGCTTAGGTTATGAACCACTTGTGGTAACTAACTTTAAGCAGGTTGTAGTAAGGAGCGCTTCACCATAGTTCCCATTACCACCCATAGCTGTCTTGCAGAAATTTAGAATGTTCCTCTCCTTTTGTGATTAAACAGGTATTGATTTAGGAGTGCCTATTGTGATTGGTTTGCATCTGAACATGCTACCATCTTTTCTTTTAAGAATACAAAATACCATGAATTAAGAGTGTTAATGAAAGTAGTAGACACGCTAGCAGGATACCTTCAAGAAATGCTTGAATTTCTAAAGTTTCTTAAAACAAACCATGCTGTTTTATTGCCAGGATTCAGTAGAACACATTCCTAATGTGACTGTTTCCATCGACGTAATTAATTAAACTGTTTCTGCTCTCAGAATCCATGTGTTCATGTAAAAATTAGTCACAAAATTCCCTAAAATAGAAATTTTATGAAACAGGATTAGTAATGTACTGTATAATGAATATATAGCATTAAATTCTCTGTGAAGCTATATTTAAATATGACAGCAATAATATTGTTATTAGATAAATAATTAGATAAATAAATAATAATAAATAATTAAACATCGAATTAATTCCCTCTTTCCAATTGCAATTTGCCATAAACTCCAAAGACCAACTCTGGAGGTCTATAAATGAAAGCTACAGGAAGAGGGGATGGAATAAAAGTTCCATTGTGCTGGCACTGCAGATATCACAATATGTTTTGCCAATGAGTGATTTTTCTAGAAAATCATAACCCTTGCACTAAGACATGTAGAAGCACTTTTACATGTGAGCTGTAGCCACCATAAGCTTTCATAGGTTGTGAATATTAAACCTGGCTGATGGTAACAGTTTAACTTGTGGTTTTTTTGTCTTTCAGATTGAGATTCTCATGTATTGCCCGCAGACTAGTCGACAAAAATTGCTGTATCAAGCTTTGAAGAACAAAATTTCCATTGACGACCTTTTGCAATCCTCCATGGGCACCACTCAGCAAGCACAGAATACTACTAGTAGCTTAATGAATCTAGTCATGCAGTTCAGAAAGGTGCGATATGTATGAAAAGATCTATCATGGGCCCTTGAGCAAAATGTGTAAACGTATTTTCTGGCCTCTGAATGTGAGACTGACATATTTCAGTTTTTCCTCAGATATGATTTTTATATTATAACTGATAGTTGCAGCTAGAGAATTTGCAATACCGAATGATTTGTGCCAAGGAAAATGAGAATTTTGGAGAGGCACTGCTGGGCCTGGAGAAGACAAAAAGTAGGGAAAGTTGTATTGCTTAGACTTCATTTTTGCCCAGCAGTCCTCATACCACTTATTGTGAAAAAGACCATTTGGCACATGTTTCACAATTTCTTGATTTTTTTCACACCCAAGAATACCTGAAAATGTACAAGGTTAATTTTCCTATCTGTTTCTGAATAATTAAATAATCTCATTTCATTGCAGGTCTGCAATCACCCAGAACTCTTTGAACGACAAGAAACATGGTCTCCATTTCACATTTCATTAAAGCCATACCAGATTTCAAAATTCCTTTACCACCATGGGCAGATCAGGGTATATAACCACTCAAGGGACAGGTAAGCAGTGTTGGTGTTTCATTCAGCTTCTGTAGTTCTATTTATTTAGTCAATGGGATTTTTTTCTGCCATTGCTATACATAAAAGAAAAACAATTATTCTCCCATAGATTTTATCTATGAGTGAAATAAGGAAGGAAGGGGAAGGAGAAAAAAAGAAATCTAGCAGCATGTTTAAGGCTAACTAGCTTTTATTTTCACATAGTATACAAACCCATTTGTTCAGATAAAATACAGAGGGGCAATGCTCAAGTATAAAGCATATTTACTTTCTGCATTGGAAAAATGGAGCAGTCTCTATGCAAGAAGTTTAATGGACACAAATCTGACATTAGAAATGGTAGTATTTCCCCCAAAAGAGTTGCAGAACATTTCAATTTTCCTAGACACAGAAAGTGATTCCCAGGTTGTGGTCCTGCAATAAGGAAATTTCAAAGGAAGACCAGAAAGAAAAACTGCTTTGAATTATATCCACAAATTCCAATCCATTAGTAGAGATATGAACAAAGACAATGACTTCATAACGCATTACATGTACTATGGCACTCTTATTCACAGGCATTACACAACTCCTTTAAATGTTAGGGTATCTTCCTGGGGCCTATTACTTTCCATCTCACCCCCATAACTGTGTAAATATGCTTTATCCATGAGCATTTATTATCACTCTGCTGCATTCAAAGAAGTGGGTTTATATCCACAAAGGTTCATGTGAAAATAGTCTTAAAGGTGGTAGATTTCTCTCCCCCCCCCTCAAACCTTTCTTTTTATTCTGAAGAAACTAATATGGCTACTACTTTGAACCATGCTTTTATTGAGTGAAGAATCCTAACTTACCTCACAGGGCTATTAAAACCAGTGGTCTTTTAGCTCTTTGGAAGAAGGGTGAGATATAAAAGCAACAATAATAACCAAATAAAATTGGGCCTGGGTTTAACTGACACTTTAAACATTCATATTTATGATTATTATCACTCAATAGTTACATTTATATCCCACCTTTTTCAGTGAACTAAAGCTGGTGTACTTGGATCTCATCTTTTCTGCTTTTAAGCTAAGTCAGTCTGAGAGAGAGAGAGACTGGTGAAAGTTTACACGGTTATTCATGTCCCATTTGGAATGTGAACTTGGCTGTCATAAATTCCAGGCAGCACTCTAACCATTACACTCTTCTGTTAATTTTTAGGTGGTTGCAATTTTTACTTTCTCCTTTTGCACCGGACCACATCCAGCAATCTCTCTTCCATAGGAAGGGTATGTTATAGTCCTTAAGAAATGTTAGGGTCAATTTAGCTCATATGCCATTTTACTGATATTAGTAGATTGTGATCTAGCTCTGTGTGAGAGAATCAAATTGAAAACACAGATGACTGTACTTGCAAAGTACAGAAATTTCGTATCTTCCTAATTCTAGGTATAACTGTCCTCAGATATTCCCTATAGTTTGTCATGGACATTTTTATTTCCATTTATTTACATAAACATATTAAAAGATCTTTCTGGTCACAAACAACTGGCAATGCCACCATTTGGGCATTATTCTTAGTTCTATTGGTACAGATACCTTTTTGTTTGTTTTTAGTTGTTGATGTTAATACTGTAGTTACTTTTCTTTAAGACAAAATAATGGCAATATCTGGATAGAAAAATGTGGTTACTGCTAACTATGTAAGTCACATACTCTGTTCATATATGTCATGTGAATTGCACATACTGGACAGTCAAGCAACCAGATTCTCTTAATGGCCTTGCTTAAATAGGATTACTTTCTCTGATTGGTGTATCAGCAGATCAGCCTCAAACTTTGCAGAAATTCAAAAAAAAATTAGGAACAAAACACTCACTGATAACCAAATGTGCTCATTGTCCATGGATTTCAAATGGTAATTGAAAAGTTGATGTGCGAGTATGGAAGAGAATGGTTGAAAACCTAAAAAGGAGAACTCCACACTGCAGCATTATGTTGCAGGTACTGCTTGTTGAGCCTGTTGTTTAACTGCACCAGTTGTTTACTGTTAGTATTGTCATGTTTATATTTTAGGTAATGAAAAAGAGAGTTGTTTCTCTTTCCTACGATTTATTGATATTTCTCCAGCTGAGATGGCAAGCCTTGTGCATAAGGGACATTTAGCCAGGTGAGGACTGCTAGTTCAGAGCTTTGATAGGCTTGTATTTTGAAAAACAATGCATGTATTTAACATTGTTTTTGCGTGGGAAACACAGTGTATTGCATGCCAATGTATTGACCAAGCACACAATCTAAGGGAGCAAAAATAGGGAAACACCTAAGAAAACTCACAGAAAACAGTGGAGACACATGTAAAGATGCTCAGTAGATGAATGATTTATTGATAAAATCTCAAAAGGTTTTTGGCCTATATGTGTTTTCTAAACCAGGGGCAAACAAAGGGATACCATATAATAAACAACACATACTTTTACAATATGTAAAATCATTATTACATGTTGGAATTCAACCCCATACTGCTCAAGTCTGCAGTCTTCAATGAGGAACAGTTAGTTAACTTATCAATAGGCTAAGGGAATCCCTTCCCCCTGACTCCTGAATGACAGTGAGAATGTATCTATTTGTTATTATTTTTATAAATAAACCTTTTGTAATTTTAAAGATTGAACTCTGCATCTTTGCCTCCTAAACTCTAAATTCCTTTCCACCCACACTGCTTCACACTCCACTTGCTGTGAGCTGAATGCTTAACTATAAGTATCCTGTTTGTATTTTTGGATGCTCTGCTTATTTTTGTGAGTTTTCCCTAACATGACATTTGTACGTTCCTTATGCTCTACGCATTTATCAAAAATTTAACTGGAGCTTAAACTCTCACACTATTTACTTGAAAAAAGGGGGGAGAAAGAAAGAAACATGAATTTTTAAGGCCAATATGTTTAATGTTAGCAGGTGATCAGAAAAAAACGGTTTAACAGTTAACATTCAAGGGCGCTTTGATGTAACTGGGCTGAAGGAAAGGTAACTGTTGAAATGTATGAGGAGGTTAAGATCCCCAATTTAATTTTCAAATGTGCTTTTTCTCTTTTGTTGTCAGAATCATTTCATCATTAATACCCACCTTTTCTATAGCCCAGCATTTCATTTTTTTGTTGCAAGGTGTTGTTGTTCCAAGATATGACTCACAGAGGGTACTTGTTTTGTTGTTTCTTTTGTCACAAAATTATTCCTTGCATGTTTCATGAGGGATCTGTCTGGTTGTTTTCCTCAAATATATCTTTAAGCACATTCATTGGATGACCTAAATAACAAATGTTTCTATTGCCGAGTGACAAAGTGATTAAAGTATACCTCTGTTGCTTAGCATGGTCTGTACATTCAGGCATTGCAGAAGTGTACATGAAATAAATGCAGTGTTCACAGGCATGATGTCCTGTGGATCTTGTTACACCCCTTATAGCAGGTCTCTTCAACCTGTGACCCTCCAGGTGTTTGGGCCTTCAACTCCCATAAATCCTAGCCAGCTTGTTCAATGGTCAGGAATTCTGGGATTTGGAAGTCCAAACAGCTGAAAAAACGAAGGTTGAAGAGACCTGCCTTAGAATGCTGTTTCTGGTCCTTGAAATTACTTCTTATCAAAACATCCTTAACTTTTCACAATTTTCAAAAGAAAATCTGGTCTTTCTCCCCATAGCCTGATATATGTTGAGCTATGTATAAATGTGTTTTGATGAAACTCAGTAAACCATGTTAACTTGATTGAAGGTAAAGCTACAATTGAGATGATTGAATGGTGATCTATCAGGTGCAGAGCAGGGGTTTTGAAATGCCTTGGGCATATTAACAAGATAACTCATGGACAGATGATAGCCAAAGGAAGAAGTGCTTCAGGGTCTGTGAAAAGCATTTCAAGCATCATGTGTTTTATTGTGTGTGTGTGTGTGTGTGTTGTCTCTTTGTATGTGGTTGAATGGCTAATATGACCAATGCCAAGAGTTAACCTCCCCTTTTTTTTGTTCCTCCTTGTTTACAAAACAAGTCATAAGTCAGAAAATGACAGGCTTTTTTCATCTTTAAATTCTTGTTCATAGAGCTGTGAATAAGAATATCTACTGTGGTTTGTTTCAGATGGTTAGCTCTTTTCCTGTCTCTGAAAGCCACCTACAGGCTCCAACATATTCGTTTTTGGAATGAGTTGGAAGGCGAGGACCAGCGTAAATCTCCATGTTTGAAGAACAAAGATTTCTTGCTTGATGTCAGTTTTCCACTCTCCCCTCCCAACTTGCACAGCTGCACTTTGCTGCAGGTAAACAACACTTTCAGTTATATACAAACACACAAATAGTTTGAGTTAAAGGAAATGTAAGAAAGTAAATGAATTAATAGTCTCCAATATTCTCGGAATGCGATCATTGTGTGTGTCAGCCCTCCACATGTTATGGGTTTGACTTTTTTGGATTTGCTTATGTATGGATTTGACTAAAGTATCTCTAGGTCCTCTAGTGTGACTTAGTGGTGAATTTCCTCCAGACATTGACCATAGAGTTTAGTTGGAAGACTTAGAGATGTCTAGAGAAGTGTTTTCTCGGGTTAAAAAATAGCATTTTAAATAATTTGGTTTTTTACTTTCATGGGAGTCCTCAGCTCTTAATCCCAGCAGATGTGAAGGACTGACTGTATTTAAAATATTTCTGTTTTATCTGAAGATCTCAGGGAACTTTCAAAAATAATTAAAAATAATAAATGTTAATAAGTTTTAAAAACTTAAAATATGTTGAATCATTTATCATTTCAAACTTTCATGCTAAATAAGGCTTAAAGAAAAAGCCGTATTTCGACAGCACTAGAATGACACCAGTGCTGCTGGTAATACACTTCAGAGAACATAGCCTGTAACTGGGGAGCCACTGAGAGAAGACTTGCTCCACAATAAGAGGGCTCTCCTCAATTAGATCTTAATTCTCAGATAGACATATACAGAGGCAGGCACTTCTTTTAGGCACATTATCACAAGCACCTTGAATTCCAGTTCAAAGTGTAATGGCAGTGGGTCCAATTTCTTTATAAAACTGTTCTTTTCCTTTCTCAAAAGTGGGTACAATAATTCTTTTCGTTTCCTTTTAAAAATCCAAATACTGCAAACTGCTGATTTGTGGTATAAATTCACCATCTTCTTGGAGCCTCCAGTGGCGCAATGGGTTAAACCCTTGTGCCTGCAGGACTGCTGACCGAAAGGTCGGTGGTTCGAATCCAGGGAGCAGGGTGAGCTCCTGTCTGTCAGCTCCAGCTTCCCATGTGGGGACATGAGAGAAGTCTCTCACAGGCTGGTAAAACATCCAAGCGTCCCCTGGGCAACATCCTTGCAGACGGCCAAATTTCTCACACCAGAAGCGACTTGCAGTTTCTCAAGTTGCTCCTGACACGAAAAAAAATCCAAAAATCAATTTTCCTGTCCACCTCATTCTTGGTGTAGTATCCACAATAGAGCATAAGGCACCAATATTTGAACAGTGTAATATTTTGGGTTGTTGTATGTTTTCCGGGCTGTAATAATATTTTTCTACCCTCTTTTATTGAAGTCACAACTAATAACTGTAAAAAGTAAGAAATTATTGCTAGGCTGAGAAATAAGTGGTTAGCCCTAAGCAAGTTAAAATCATAAGGTAACTGAGTTATGCTTTAATGTAACTAGTTACTTACAAGGTCTGGGAATAATTATAAAAATATTTTCAAATCTTTAGAGTACATTTTTACATTTTATTTCTTTTAGAAACTTGTATTCACAAGCTACTGTAAAGCAGTAATTGGCTACTCTGATTCCATCATTCATCAACGATCAGCTACCTCATGGAAACAGTGTTGTCAAATTACAGAATTACCTGCCTTCTTGTCTGTAGTGAGTCCAAGGGTAAGTCCTTTCTGCTCACTTCTGAGTTTTTTTTCCTGTAAAATATTGTGTCTTCATAGTTCAGCATTCATCATAGAGAGACAGCACTTATTTTGTGTTGTGTTACATTTGTATTTTATTTTCTGATCCATTCTTGTTTCTTTCAGAATTTAGTCTAGTCCTGTTTAACTGTTAGAAACTTACCACCATTGTAGCTGATTCTTCCCAGACTTGACTTTTTGTATCCCTAATCATTCAGTCTTTGTACTCTAGTATTACATTGCACACAAAGATCTAACATTTTCAGAATCATTGAAGTCATGAGAAATGTTTTTTTATCTTAAGGAAAGAAATGGGGAATGGGATTAAAAATATAATGCTTAAGAGGAGTGTACCTCCTGTCTGTCTTGGCAAAAGAAGGCCATCTTCACAGAATTCAAGGTTGTCCTATTAAGGGAAGGATGGGTGAAATATTGTCTATGAATTACATATGTGGCTTGGAAGAGTCCCTGCAATCTTTGAGGTGGGGGCTCATTTTCTTCCAAATGATAAATAGTGCTCCAGATCCTGTTGGGGGGGGGGGGGGGGAGACAGACCAAATTCAGGTCTGGGAATCTGTATATTTTTCTAGCACAGTAACTCCTTTTTATGGTTCAGTAAAATGAGATACCCTCTGGCTTCTTGCAGCCGGTAATTATTTGCTTAATAACTTAATATGAAAGGTCTTTAATTAACTGCACTTAATGCCGGAAGTTCAGTCAACCATCTGTTGTCAAAATCTTGTCTCCGTCCATTGACAAAATAGTATTAGTGAAGGTAAAGCAAAAATGCTTTCAGCTTTAAACCCACTTGCACTTCTCAGCATGATGTCAGTTAGTTATTTAACAGTGATAGCAGAGCAATAAATTCCCGCTATATAGAGATAAGGACTAAATACAGTAATCATATAAAAGCAGACAAAGACCATGCATTCTTTCTCATCAAGCCACCCACATGAGTAATTCCTGACATGTATTTGGTTTAGTAATATCACTTCAGTGAGCATTGGATATTATGCTAACATATTAGAAACGTCCTATAATTTAGAATCTTTCTGCTGATGTCCTCAGTCATTGGTCCTGTCAGCGTACTTCAAGGTTTAGCCCATTGACTTGAGTCATGTGATTAGTGTTATTTTTTTTAATTTGGCAGATTCCATTGTTCTTAAATGGCAACAGCCAATGTATATGTGTTCCTACACATACACACATGCTATTGTGTTACTTTCAAATTGATCAGCACAGTATGGAATAAGTGCAGTCCAGCAGCTTCCCTCAGCTGTGTTTGCAACTCTTGGTAGCCCTCCACATTCCCTTTGACTTTTATGCCAAATCATGCAAAACAAAAAGTCTCCCAAAGCCCTGTGTGATACTTTGGGGGACTTTGACTTCATATCCACCAATAGTATGAATATCTTTTAGAAGATAAGATCTTTCTTATCTATCTAAAATAAACTTTTCCATTTCTCTAGTAAAGATAAATCTGTTTCATTAGGATCCTTGTGCAGTTTTCAGCTACAATTTATTCAGAAACAAGGCTTTTCTTGGATAAATAGAGACATAAGGCATTTAGTGCATACAGCATCCTTTACCGAAAATACCTTTACGTGTCAATACAATTAATACTTGGTTCATATCTATGTGATTTTTATTGGTTCTGAAAGGAGAGATTGGTTGTTAGATATGAGTGAATAAGGATGCTCTCTGCATGTATCATTGGGAGAATACCTGAAAGTGATCATAGATTTAGTCACAGCCATTCCTTCCACCTTATTGGCCTTCTTTTGCTGATTAAAGGGCTTTCCGATTTGGCAAGCTTTTGGCCTAACCTTTTGAAGGAGGTATATCCTTGTTTTATGCTATTATTCTTTATAAAAATATTTTTCAAAATAGGGTTTTTTATAATGGAGTTTTGATTAAGGTCAATCAAGCTTATTTTCTTTGTAAGTGACAACTGAACTGAGCAGCTTTGGTTGAATGTTGGGAGGAATTTTTCTTCTAGTCTGCTTCAGTATAGATATTCTTCCCATATTTTAATAATAAACAGTTCAAATGTGTTTTTCCATTTGATTAATGAAACACAACTGTAACAAGGATTTTAGATTTCAAAAATCAATGCGATATAATGTAATAGAGGCTCTCCTGTCGCCACTACCTATATCTCAGGCCCGTCTTGTGGGAACAAGGGAGAGGGCCTTTTCTGCTGTGGCCCCCCGACTATGGAATTCACTGCCCATTGAGATTAGGCAGGCCCCCACTTTGCTAGCCTTTAAGAAAGACTTAAAAACATGGCTCTTCCAGTGTGCCTTTGGAGAGTAACAGTCATATCTTTCTTTGGTTATTCCCTTGGGATATCTATCCTCTAGACTGCTCCACTATTTTATGTCCCTGCTTCCCGTGGTTTTATTCTTATGTCTTTCTCACCGAGCTTTAACTTAGTGTTCATGTGGCCTGCCCTGGTTTTTATTGCTTTTCTGAATTTTAGGTTGTAATGTATGTTATTATTTATTGTATTGTTAAATTGTGTTATGATATGTTGTTTTATATTTTGTCATATTGTATGGTTTTGGGCATGGCCCCATGTAAGTCGCCCGAGTCCCCGTTGGGGAGATGGTGGCGGGGTATAAATAAAGTTTTATTATTATTATTATTATTATTATTATTATTATTATTATTATTATTATTATTATTATAGCCCCCAGATGGCATAGTGGACTAAGTGACTTGAAGGTTGGGTTGCTGACCTGAAAGCTGCCAGGTTCGAATCCCACCTGGGGAGAGAGTGGATGAGCTCCCTCTATCAGCTCCAGCTCCATGCGGGGACATGAGAGAAGCCTCCCACAAGGATGGTAAAAACATCAAAACATCCGGGCGTCCCCTGGGCAACGTCCTTGCAGACGGCCAATTCTCTCACTCCAGAAGCAACTCCGGTTGCTCCTGACACAAAAAAATAAAATATTATTATTATTATTATTATTATTATTATTATAGACCCAAATGTGGTAACTATCAGAGTCTGGAATATGCTTAATTTTATCTTCATTTGAACTATATTAGAATGTGGAATGTATTAAACAAGTCCTAAACTGTATGCCCTTATACATATACAGAGTTGTAGTTTTAGCTGCTCCTGCCAATAGTATTGCTTCCACTGACAAAGAGGAAGGGAGTACATCTCTAGCTCTCTTTATATCTTTGGAGTTGTGGAGCTTTGAGCAGATTTGAACAGACCATGGGAGAAAAGTGACAGTCCCATTGTGCATGTTTAGTTCATTTCAGAAGCAGTGACCTAAATCAGCCTTGGACCTAAAATTTAAAAAGGTTCTGTATATTCTGGGGCATTATTAAAGGAATATATTTACCACACAGTGTGCTTTTAAATACATTACATAGCTGAGCTGTATTTGCTGAATCCTGTATGTATGTCATATTTAAACAATGTTGTGTTTTCTATTGAGAAGTTTACATGGTTTGTTTGCACATCCTTGTTTCAAACAGGACTTCCTTATTTTTTCTCAAATGTATTCAGTGAGTGCTAGTATACTGTGCAGCTGAAACATTTCCCTTCCAAAATATAAACTGAGGTCACAGATCCTCAACAATACAGTATGAAAAAAGTGTCTTATTAATTAGCTGTTTCTTGACTGTAGGTGGCAGTACCATATTACATATACTTCTAGACAAATTGTTGGTTACCCTCCAAAGTGATATTCCATGGTAATATATTACCATAATTCAAAAGGTGAAACCTTTTATAATATAAGCATTAAGCAAATCCACAAAAATCTGTTTCTTTGCCAACAAAATAACTCAGTTATCAGCAAGTTCAACATATATATAATGTTGCCAAGTAGTATATAGGAGACTCACAAGCTAATAAGTCTCAAAAAGCAACACAATTAGATTTATTCCTGCACATATGGCAGTATGAACATCATGGATTAAGTCTGACAAACACTGGAACCTTGGCCCATTATAGTTACAGTAAAAACAAATTGCCTTTAAAGAAACATTACACTCACAATCTACTGGTGAAACCTGTCATACTTTTGATAATTAATATGACCTCAAAAAGAGTTTTAGTAAATACTGCATGAATATTGCAAAGTCATGTTTAGTAAAGCATCTGAAGGAAAGGTGCAATGGTAGGGAAAGAATAAACTATCATCTGTGCTAAAATCAAAATCAGTTTTGTAGAAAACAGACTTCATCCTGGAATAGAAAAAGCGGCCCTAGAGTATTATTCTACCTTCATAATTCAGAATTTGAAACCCCCTATCCACAATCTCTTTTGTGAAGAAGGCAGGGCAGATTTTAGGCCGCTCTCAAACAGGATTTCATAACATGAATTTATTGATAAATTATTTAACCCTTTTAACCCAGCAGTAGATTCTGATTTGGTCAGAATCAAAATAGTATTATAATTCCTACTTATTTAAAATTTCTGCTAGAATGCATGTCTTGATAAGTGACATGTTTCTTTGGGGTGAGTTTTCTACTCTTGGTGCTGTCATAACTGGCTGTTGTGGCAGGATGACAGTCATTTGGACGTCCATGTTTTTGTTCTGATTTCTGTTAAGTGTTTTTACTTTGTCTTTCTGATGTTATATTGGCTGAAGAAGAAAGCAAGAGTTTTGCTACTCATTCATTCCCTACCACATTCCCAGTTCATAGTATTGATAGTGCCCCAGTCATCTGTTTTCCTTGCTTTCCATTCCTGTATCACTGTGCTCTACAAACTTCGTAGCAATGAGCCTTGGATTTAATAGCAGATATTACTAGTGGGCATGATCACTCCGCCAGTCACTGTTTTTATTTTTCTTAATTTTATTTATTTATTGTACGTATAGAAACAGCAAAAGTGGGAGAACAAAAAGCAAATAGTAAAGAATGGTGAGAAGAGAGACAGGGAGTGAAACCAAGAGGAGAAGAGAAAAAAAATTAATTAAAAAAAATGAAGTGCTGTTTGACTTCCCATCTGTGCTTCGGAGACTCTTTTTTTCGTTTTCCTTTAACTTTTGTCATTTTCTCTAGCCTTCTTTCCATTAGCTCACTTCTATATACAAGACAGATCTATCGTAAGATCCATTTTTCTTTTTCCCAGGAATTTTATAACATTTGTCCAATCAGTCTTATTTTTCCCTTCTCTTATTTTTTGTGTCAGAATGTCCATTTGTATAATGTCCAATATTTTGATTAGCCAATCTTTCGAATTCAGAGGTTCTTTTCGTTTCCAAACTCTTGCTAAGGTCAGTCTAGCCGCAGTGCTAATGTAAAATAGTATTCTATCATCATTTTTCTTTAATATTGAATTTAAGAATCCTAGTAGGTACGTTGCTTGTTTTAATTTGAATTTGGTTCCTATCATCTTTTGTGTCATTTGGTGGATTGTCATCCAAAATTCTTCGATTTTCCCACATGTCCACCATTGGTGAAAGACGGTTCCTAATTTTTTCCCACATTTCCAGCATAATTTAGAGTTCTTTTTGTTGAATTTTGCTAATCTGTCCGGGGTATAATATCAACGGAATTGCATCTTGTACCAATTTTCTCTTATGTCTGTTGCTGCTGTGTATTTTTTTTCCAGATCTCTTCCCAATGGTCCAAATTTAAGTTATGGCCTACATCTTTTGCCCAATTGATTATGCATTCCTTGATTTGTTCTTTTTCCATTACCCACATTAGTAATTGTTGATAAAGTATTTTTATTAATTTTGTGTCTTTTTGCATTATTATTTCCCATATCCCCTTGTCCAAATTAAAGCCCATTTTGGCGTCTTCTTTGTAACTTGATTGTACTTGGTAGTACTGGTACCACGATATTTGTTTATATGTTTCTTTAATTTCTGTCTGTATCTTGATTACAAATTCCTTGTTGTTGTTGTTGTTTTTTAATAATTGTTGATATGTTAGCCAATTCTCTTTACTAAATTCTCTTTTATGTTTTGCTTCTATAGGCGAGATCCAAAGGGGAGTTTTGTTATAAAATCTATCTTTATATTTTTCCCATACTTTTATTAATGAGGCTCTCATAAAGTAGTTACTAAATTTTTTCTCTGTTTTTCTTTTATGGTACCATATGTAGTCAAGTCAGCCGGATCTAAGGTCATGGCCTTCCAGGGCCAACAATTTGCTGTGTTTTAGAGTGGTCCAATCATTCAGCCAAATCAGGTTACATGCCTCGTAATAAGATTTTAAATCTGGTAGGCCCAGCCCTCCTCGTTTCGTGTTATCTCTCATTAAATTTATATTAATTCTTGCTTTTTTGTTTTTCCATATAAATTTACTTATATCTTTAGTCCAAATTTTAAACAAATGATCAGTTCTAATAATTGGGAGTGATTGAAATAGAAATAATAATTTTGGTAGTACCGTCATTTTTATTATGGCAATTTGACCCATTAGGGAGAGGTTTAGAAATTTCCATCTTTCTAGATCTGCTTTAATTTTTGCCCATGTTACTTCATAGTTATTTTTCAATAGTTTAGAATTATTTGCCGTTAATTGTATTCCTAAATATTTTATGTTTTTAACTACCGCTAATCCTGATATTTTTTGTAATATTTCTTTTTTCTTTTCATTCATATTTTTAGTCGTTATCTTAGTTTTCCCTCTGTTTAATTTGAAGCCGGCCAGATTTCCAAAGTTCTCGAATTTTTCTAACCATGTATTCAAATTTTTAATCGGATTTTCTATTATACAAACGACGTCATCTGCATATGCCCTGATTTTGTAATTGTAATTTCTTATTCTTAATCCTTCTACATTTTTGTTATTATTTATTTCTTTCATGAGGGTTTCCATAATCATTATGAATAGTAAAGGTGATAAAGGGCAACCCTGTCTTATGCCTCTTTTTATTTTGATTGTTTGTTTACTCTCTTTACTATTAATAATCATAGAATCATAGAATAGTAGAGTTGGAAGAGACCTCATGGGCCATCCAGTCCAACCCCCCGCTAAGAAGCAGGAAATCGCATTCAAAGCACCCCCGACAGATGGCCATCCAGCCTCTGCTTAAAAGCTTCCAAAGAAGGAGCCTCCACCACAGTCTGGGGGAGAGAGTTCCACTGCCGAACAGCCCTTACAGTGAGGAAGTTCTTCCTGATGTTCAGGTGGAATCTCCTTTCCTGTAGTTTGAAGCCATTGTTCCGCGTCCTAGTCTGCAGGGCAGCAGAAAATAAGCTTGCTCCCTCCTCCCTATGATTGAAGTTTCTTGATTTGTGTATATTGATTTTATTGCATTTTGGAAGTTGTGCCCCATATCCAATTCTTGTAATAATAAAAACAAATAATTCCAATTTACTTTGTTGAATGCCTTATCGGCATCTATAAATAATAGAGCCAATTCTTTTTTGTTATGGACTCCGTAATATTCTATTGTGTCAATAAGTATTCTAATGTTATCTTTAATTTGTCTTTTTGGCAGAAATCCAGCCTGGTCTTCCAATATCCAATCCTTTAAGAACGTTTTTAGTCTGTTTGCCATAATTAAATATTTTGTAATCATTGTTTAAGAGTGATATTGGCCTGTAATTTGTTATTTCTGTGCGGTTTGTGTTTTCTTTGTGTATTAGTGTTATGTTTGCTTTCCCCCATGATTTGGGAATCTAATATACCCTCACTATCCATCTTTCGAAAGGACCTAAAAACATGGTTATTTTGAGGTGCATTCGAATAAATAGTTCTGGTTAGTCATTAGTTGCCACAACTACTGCACTTTATCACACTCCACTCTTATTGATTGAACTCTGTAATGAGATCCTTAATTCCCTCTTGTAGAGTCTGCTGAATTTTATCTTACAGTTTGTATATTATGTTCAGACTCTAATGTTCTAATGTTTTGATGTTGATGTTTTATGCTGGTTTGTATGTTTATACTATTTTACCTGTTTTACATTGGTTTAATTATGCAGTATTTTATTGTATATTGAAACTGGGCTTGTCCTCATGTGAGCCGCCCCAAGTCCCCTCTGGGGAGATGGGAGCGGGATATAAAAATAAAGTTGTTATTATTATTATTATTATTATTATTATTATTATAGGATATCTTTTAGTAATGGGGCTAATTCATCCTTGAATATTTTGTAAAATAGTGCTGTGTGCCCATCTGGGCCCGGTACCTTGTTATTTTTGAGACCTTTTATTGCCGTATCAATCTCGTTATAGGGTCATTTAGCATCTTTCTTTGTTCATCTGAGATTTTTGGTAAGTTGAGCTTGCATAGATATTTCATTATGTCTTCTTTGGAGGAATATTCCTTACTGTATAGATTTTTTTTTATAAAAGTCTATAAATATTTGATTCTCTTCGGTATATGTTTGACCATCTCTCTTAATTTATGTTATATATTTTTTGTTTTTTCCCCTTTATTTTGTTTGTTAGCCACTTCCCTATTTTATTAGCATTTTGAAAGTGGTATTGCTTGATAAATCTTAGTCTTTTTGCAATCTGGTCTGATTGCAGTAATTGCATTTGTTTTCTTAGTATTTCTATTTCTCTAATTATTTTTTTATTGGAAGGATTCTTTTTTTAACTGTTCTTCGCCAGTCACTGTTTTTAGAAGGAGTTTTGTGTGCCCCTCCAAATAAAGAGTTTTGATCTGCATTTTATAGTTAGGTTTTATTCTGTCTTATGTTTATGCTTGGGATGTAGAGATAATGTTTTATGCTTACATGGCTTGGCTGTATGTTTTAATAGACATCTGAATATTCAAGCAAATTGTCTGAACCTCTTCTTTCTCTCTTCATGTACTGTTTTATAGGCTTATGAAAATGTGATGTTTCTCCTTATGTAAAGAACTCCAGGGCGATGACTTATTTCAGTTCTGTGTGTTGCAATCACTTGTCTCTCAGAAACAAAGTAGGACATGTTTCCAAGATGGGAGGTGTGCCCTACATTTATTTGCTGTACTGATGTAGATTCAGAGATTATATTCACTGATGACAGCTTGTATAATTCTCCCTATCACTCACAGCTTTTCCTTCCCCTGGTTTGGCTTTTGGTGTTTTGCTGTGAAAATTTGTGCATTTAGGAGCAGTTATTTGCTGCACAGGATGACACCATGGGTTTTGCTTTAGTCTGTTCAAGGGAGATAAGAGGATACTATAGATTTTTGTTTTGTTTTTACAAAAGGTAACCCTGTCTGTTGAAACATACTTCTTATCTTGAGACTATTAGACTATTCAGCCATTTCAAGAGGCAGCTGTTTGGCTAGCATTCTCCTCCATCCAGACAGAAGAAAAACTTAAATCGATGGAGATGGTCCAAGATGGTCCACTTTGGTATACAGCTCAGATTCTGGGGTTGGCAGCATTGTTTGTTTGGCTGGGTAATTCATGCTGAAGCTGACAGAAGAGAAGGCGGTGTGCAAAGGAAGATAAACTGAAGGCTGTGGTGTTATAAATATAGAAATAGAACTTTGCTTTCTAGCTGATTGTCAAACTGAAAGAAAGTGCTAAGTTTTGAAAAAAATTCAAAAAAGGCAACAACAACCCAGCCCTATTTTTTTGCAGTTTAGATATATACATTGTGGGCACTACTCTAGATTTCTGAAGTATATCCTACGGGACCAGTGATGTTTTCCCATTTGGTTTCCGTCTTCCACTATGGCAATTGATACTCAAGGACACAAAAGATTTCTCCCTTTTTTCATATGAGCAACAAGGGAGAGCATTTTTCATATTATTGTTGAAGATTTTCACAGCCAGAATCACTGGGGTTCTGTGTGGGTGCATCACGGCCTCCCAAGAATATCTTACTACAAAAAACACACTTTATGCCAGTGCTATTCAAAATTGTAATCCAGAGACCAGTGCTAGTCCCTGGAGAATTTCTCAGAAAGAAAGAAAAAAACCCAGTTGTAGTCAATGGGCCATTTACATTTTTGAAGATTGAATGTTTGCCATTCCCAAGGTAGCACCCTCTTAAAGCTTTCTTGCTATTTGTATGTTGCTGTTGTTGTTTTAAAATACTCTGCCCTCCTTTAGAGTCTGCTGTATGATTAGACTAAAATAAATTGGTTTAAATCATAAATCCATTACATAATGATTGGTAGATAGGACCATTTAACCATGGGTCATTGTCCTGCTGGTAGGTGAACCTCCAGGCTAGTCCTAGGTTCCTTATGGACTGAAGTAGGGATTCCTCTTCAGCTGCCCTACATTTGGCTCTATCCATCCTGACCTCCTTCCTGACCAGTTCCCTAGTCCCAAAGTGATAAGGTCAAAAAAGTTCCATTTTTGTCTGCTGTGTTTCCTATATGCTTTTTTGCAAACTCCAAACAACATTTGGTATGGGTTTCTTTCATCTTGGTACTCTTCCATAACATCCAACTGTGTGGACTGCTTAGGTGTTCCTTCTTTCACAGGCAGTTTCTCCCATTTCAGTTGGGGGATCTCTCCAGCTCCTTCAGAGTTGCCATTATTCTCTTGGTTGCTTCTCTAAATATCAATAATGCCTTCCTTACTCTGTCACCAAATTTGGGAGGATGGCTTTCTCTGATAGAGTTGTGATTGTGTCAGACTCTTTTAGTTTTATAATAATATTTTTAATTATACTTTGGGGGATGCCATTGTTAAAAGAATGTGATATTGGGGAGGGAGCAAGCTGGGGTTTTTTGCAGCTGCTCCAGAGATCCAAGACACAGAACAACAAATTCAAACTATATGAAAATAGATTCCACCTAATCATTAGAAAAAACATATTGCGAGTAAGAACTGGTAGACTGTGGAATAAATAGTTTACCTCAGAATGTGGTAGAGTGTCTTTTTCTGGATATATTTAAATATAGACTGGATGACCTTCTGCTTGGAGTGCTTTGATTCTATATTCTTGCATTGAGTTGGACTGGGTGGCCCTTGTGGTATCTTTGTGATTCTAGATGAACTCTATTTAGTGGCTAATGTGACTTTTAATGGCAGAAGATTGCACCATGCATGACTTTTTTAGGTGTGACACAGAGAGGGAGTTTATCTTTGTTTATTTGATGTTTGTGCCACAATGCAAATATTTAGCACCTTCACAATGTTGAGTATTTGATATCCAGCAAGTGGTAGTAATAGTGAATAAATCCATTTCAGTTCCAGGATGCAAAAAATCATGGAAAAATAAAAGGGGCTGAATACTTCTGCTAAGCCAAGGCATTGCTTGCTTATATGTTCCACTGTTTCAAAGCACCTGCAAGATCCAGAGGGTACTTCTTAGTTTCATAAATATTCTGTTTCACAATATTCCCAAAGGAAGCTAATTTGCTACTCATTATATTTGATTCTCATTTAATATTTTCACCCAAAACTAGCATAAATGTAGTTTTTTTATTGACAGGTAATAGCTGTGCCACTAGATTTTTACTGCAATGATCGAAGTGCAGAGTATGAGAGAAAAGCACTTAAAGAAGGAGGAAACCTTGAAGCTAAGCAGTGTATATTGCATGGAGCACCTGAACTTGCAGTTAGCTGGCTGAAGCGGAGCTCTCAGCTGTGTCCTGAACATCAAGGAGGACTTCTGGGAGTCAGACCTCCAAATGGCTGGTCTTTCATCAGGATACCAGGTAGATTGCATTCATCAACTTGAATAATTGAATGATGAAAAAAATATAAGACATTACACATTCTGTGTTGTATTTTTGTTTCTTTTATTCTTGTAAATATGTAGAACTTTATCCAATATTCTGTGTCTGAGAGCTTTTGGGAGGAGTCTACCTCCAAGAAATATGAGAAAAAATGTCAAGGTTTGGTTGTGACCTAGAATACATTTTGTTTGCTCTTTTGGGCTGCTACATGCATCTTTACTAACTCATTTGTTTTTCCTGGATGACTGAGATGATGAATCAACAAACATATTGAATTATCCCTTGCACTAGGAGCTTGAGGCAGGATCCCAAGTTCTTTTCAGTTGCAAACATTGACTTTTCTCTCCTCCTTGCCAGTTGTTTTTAATTCTGCTTTGTCAGCAGGTTGAGATTTCATTTCTGTCATCTCTCTCCTGTCTTATCAAACACTTACTACAACGGCAACTGATCCCCCAAAGAAAAAGAGACGAATACATAAATAAAATAGTAATAAAATTATTTGAGTATTTCATCAGATAAAAAATACTACAAGTGGACAAAGAGCTAAACTCTACAACCTCTCCAATAGTCCCAGCCTCTCATTTTTGCACAGTATGATGTACATTCCCATATGTAGCAGTAATGCAAAATTTATTCAGATTACATCAGGAAAGTGCTATAGAAGGGAATACTTATGAGATTTAAATTCAGTTTATCAGATAAATGAATAAAGAAAAAAAGTTCATATAAAAATAGATAGGATTGAGCTTGTTTCAGAGCAGCGATAGACAACTACAGTGGGCTTGGAGCAGCATGTAACTTGATTTGCTGCTAAAATTTAGCAGTACAGCATTTATTTGTTTGTTTACAACATTTATATTCCACCCTTTTTACCACGGAGGGAATGAGGGCAAAGCACAACATATATACGGCAAGCACTCCATGCCGGGACATAAATAATTATAACTATACAAAAACATTAAAATCAGATATATCTACTTTAAAATCAGCTATTTAACTAACTCAGGACACTATGCAGGCTACGGTCAGTGGAGTAGGCTTCCTGTTATTGCCTGATTGCTTGGTCCCACAGCCAGGTCTTTACCATCTTTATGAAGGACCAGAAGGAGGGGGCTGATCTAATCTCACCAGAGAGGGAGTTCCATAGCCAGGGGCAATCACTAAGAAGGCCCTGTCTCTTGTCCCCGCCAAATGCGCCCATGACATTTGGGCAAAAATGTGTTTCACTTTAAATGCATCCCCCCCCATCTAAACAAGAAGCACCTCACAGACAAATTTGGGCTTCTGATTACATGAATCTCCTTCCTTAGTGCTTTTACTGTAAAAATGTTGAATTTCCCTACCTCCATTGAATTTAAGCTATGCTTAGATAGCAATAGCCGCCCAGTTCCTTTGAGAGCACTATAGAAATGCGACAGCAGTGGGGCACATGTTACCCACCTCTATTTTAGAAAGTGAAAAATAACTCAATGAATAAACCAACAGAGAGCTGTATGTTGGGCTGCAGTGTTACAGTGAGGTGGCCATTTGAACAACAAAACAGCTGCTGTTATAGTTAACTCTCCCCTCCTCAGTGCTGTGTTCCCTGTTGTGATCATTGTGGGAATCTCTTGAGGCTTTTCCTGTTCTTTGAAAGAAAAATGATCTTAGATTAAATGGCAGGAAGCGTCTGAGTTCTTTTCGAATTGATAAAAAGTACCACATTCACTGACTGTTTACTGTGAGAGCAAGCTAGTTTCTCATTGACCCCACTATGCCCTGCAGATTTCTGGAAGAGAGAGAGAGAGAGAATTGCTGAAAACAGTTGTATTTCCTTTATTTTATTTATATTCTACCTTAATGAAACCAAGGGTGGCTGTTTTAGTTGTTCTATCATTTGTTTTTACATTAACTGCACAAGATTTTCTAATTCCTCAATGTGAATCAAACCTTGTTCTTTAAAAACTTCTTTATTTGGGACTCTTTCGAACGGCTATTTTGACTCCGCAAAGCATTCAATTCCATTCCATCTGCCCTCCCCCCCAAAAAACCCTGTGTACTCTGCCTAAAAGTAATTCATCCTTGGATGAAAGGAAACCGTTTCCGTCCAGAACACAGAGGCACACATTTATGAATTGACACATTTTCTCCTTTTTAAAAAACTCTTGCATGTTTTGTCTGTAAAACAACCTATCAGATAAATTTATTTAAAAATGCTTTCCTTTTAGGAAATATGATTGTGTTCGTTCAACAAGTGCCAGTAGGCCCATTTCCTGACTGGAATTCCATTCGAGAAGAGTTGCAAAGAGGTTTTCTTATTCATTCCAAAAATCAGTCCTGGGGGCCCCTCCAAATCAAGTTGGGGTTCTGTCAATCAGCTGGATTGATTTTAAAAAGTACCTTTTAACTAGAAGGTGCAATAATTATCAGCGGCAGAACTTTGAATATATTTTCAATCTTTTTCTTTCTAGACAAAGAAAGTCTCATCACAGATAGTGGAAAGCTTTATGCCTTGGATGTTCTGTTGACAAGATTGAAATCTCAAGGACACAGAGTCCTTATCTACTCTCAGATGACACGGATGATTGACTTGTTGGAGGTAAGAAATGCATCACCTGTGTAAAAGGCAATCTGAAGCTAATAGCTGAATACATCAAATATTGGACATGAAATTACATAAGAAAATCTAGATCACTTTTCCTCAATGCAGGGTTAATTGTAACTAAAAAAGAATTAATGACCTTACTGATTTGTTCAGTTTCTTCCTGTGTATAACCTTGACCTATGAAACTGCAATATTGTTATGCAGTGATGCTTTTACTACTTTCTGATGAAAAGGAAGATCCATGCAGTCCTTTCTTGATCCCTGCCAGAGAAAAATTTATTAGGCATCATAAATTACTAGAGGTGTAGGTATTATAATATCTGCTGCTGTAGTGGGGCAAAGAAACACCACAACATTGTATAAACCGGGAATACCATTATTTTAATTAATCAAATGCTTGTGGCTTAGTTTTGAATTGACACTTATTGACACAGTTACAGGTCTATTCAGTTTTATCTCCTTTATTATTTGCACTGTAAGCCTGATCAACAACACTGGGTTGTATCAAACCTGGGCAATGTATGAGCTGCATGCAGTTTTCCAGTGTTGACGCTCTCATTGCCCACCGTCACTGCTTAATTTTCCACAATAGCAGTGATAAAAAAGTACAATTCATTTTTAAAATGAGAATTTGTCTCACTTTTCTTCTAAATGGCACATTCTGAAAACTCAGAAAGTGTGTTTCAGCATAAAAGCAAGACTCATGCTCCTTGTATGCCTGGCTTTAAAAGAAAAAGAGATTACCACCACTGTGGTATATTTGGTAGATGCATAGCGTACAACTCCCAGTGAGTTCAGAGGAACCTGATGTGCTCCTGTAAGAACTTTGAATGTCTTTAGTATTTCTGTTTGAATAATAGGGTATGGGGGTGAGTGACCAAAGGAAGAGGCAAATAAAATGATTAAATATCTTTGTTGCCCCAGTAACCAACTCTTTCTGGCCAGAATTGATTTCAGTATTTGTCACGACCCAGGCTACAGAGCACCAATAACCATACGCAGAGGCCAAATTCTATCTAATATCTTTATTAAGGAAATATATAAAGTTAATAAAAGCGAATGTAAAGGTTAGTCCAGAAGCAGACCTTTCAGGAAAGGTCAAAATTAGTCCAAAGAAACAATGTCCAATATGAAATATTAAGGTCCAAAGTTGTAATCCAATAACCGAAACACTCACTTTGCCAGGCAAAGTGAGGGGAGATGACAAGGTCCTTTAGTCCATGAACTTGAGCAAGGCTAGGAAATAACTTGATACTTGAAACAGGGCTTGAATCGTGGAACAAGGTAACGAGGAACAAGAACAAGGTCCGTGGAATAACTTGGTAAAATCCGTGAAACAAGGCAAGGTTTAGTCCTGGGAAACAAGGCAAGGTCCGTAGGTAAACAAAGGCTGGGAAACAGGAGCGAAGGCTGGAAACAAGGACAAGGCTTGAGCAGGAACGAGGCTTGAAGCGGAGCGCGCTGTTCAGACACAACTCGCTCCGGAGGCTGACGAATTGACTCCGCGAAGTTACTTCGCGGGTAAAACACCTATATAGAGTCTAACTTTCCCGCCGAAGCAGTTCTCTGGGAACCAGAAACGAAAGCTAAACTCTGAGACCAGATGTTTGACTCCTTAAAGATTCTCACGAAAAGCAGGCTTAATTGGCTACATTCTTAGCTGCTATTCTAGCACTCCTGCGCGAAGCTGCTTCCAAACCCCTCTGTTGTTTACAAAACTCATGGCGAGAGAACACGGGAGATGTAGGCTCAGGGTTTGTTTGACATACTTCTGGGACACAACTTTCTTGCAGGTGCAAGGTTCCCAGATCTGCCTGGGAAAGATCTGGCTGAGAAGATTCCAGTTCTGACTGGGAAGGTAAAAAACCCAAGTTTTCTTCTTCATCAGGCATTACAATGTCATGAGCAGGACTACAAGGCCCATGAGTCATCACACTATCCCCCTCCTCAAGGCCCCTCCCAAACTGGGACTCTCTCCCCGAGGCGCGAGGTCGCGGCTTGGCGGGATAGGTTTGATGAAAGCGACGGGTTAGATCAGGAGCATGGACTGTGGAGGCGTCTTCCCAAGAGCGTTCCTCAGGGCCAAAACCCACCCAGTCAATGAGATATTGCAGGCGGCGGCGGTGAAAGCGAGAATCCAAAATGTCCTGAACCTCGAACTCGTCCTCCCCATCCACCAAAATAGGGACGGGGGCCGGCCGGTCTACATCTGACCGCACACCATCCGCCGGAAGGAGCAGGGAGCGGTGAAACACTGGGTGAATGCGCATTGAACGCGGAAGTTGGAGTTTGAAAGTCACGGGGTTTAATTGCGCCACCACTGTATAGGGACCAATGAAACGGGCATCTAACTTCCGGCAAGGGCGATGGGAGGGCAAAAAGCGAGTGGACAGAAAAACCCGATCTCCTACCTTGATTTCGGGGCCCGGCTGGCGATGTTTGTCCGCGTGACGTTTATAGTCCTCCTTGGCTTGTTCCAGTTGCTGGAGCAAAAGTTGTTGCACCGCTGTGAGTTCCTGCAGCCAATCTTCTGCTGCGGGAACTTCTGAAGTTTCAATGACAGGGGGAAAGAAACGTGGATGGAAGCCGTAGTTTGCAAAGAACGGCGTTTCTTTTGTAGAAGCCTGGACTCCATTGTTGTAGGCAAACTCCGACAGTGGTAACAGAGAAGCCCAATTGTCCTGTTGGTAGTTTACATAACAGCGAAGGTACTGTTCCAAAGTGGCATTGGTGCGCTCCGTTTGCCCATCCGTTTGGGGATGATGAGCTGAAGATAAACGAGAGTCTATGCCCAATAGTTTTTGTAGTGCCTTCCAGAAACGAGAGGTGAATTGGGATCCACGGTCTGTGACCAAACTCTTGGGCAATCCATGTAGTCTGAAAACATGTTGGAGGAATAAATCTGCAGTCTCTTGGGCCGTGGGAAGGCCTTCACAGGGAATGAAATGGGCTAACTTGGTGAAAAGGTCCACCACCACTAGGATCGTGGTGAATCCACAGGAAGGTGGTAAGTCAGTGATAAAATCCGCAGAAATTATTTCCCATGGGCGAGATGGGGTAGGAAGGGGGTGTAGAAGCCCTGAGGGCTTCTCCCTTCTTATCTTGGAGCGCTGGCATACTGGGCAGGTGTTGACATATTTTTCCACATCTTTGCGGATCTTGGGCCACCAGAAATCTCTTAGGATCAAATGCATGGTTTTAAATAGTCCGAAATGCCCTGCTGGTTTGCAGTCATGACACAGACGAAGTGCTTTTTCCCTGCCCGGTCCGGGTGGGATATAAACATGATTTCTATAGCAAAGCAGTCCATCTTTAAGCGAAAAGGGAAAATGCAGACCTTGACGAAGTTGGTCCTGCGCCCAGGCATCTGCTTGCTGACTAGCCCTGATTTCTTGAGCACAGATGGGTCCTGGAGTAGAAGGAGTTGAATCAATGGGAGTGGATTTGGTGTTCCCCACTGTGAGCGTGGCAAAGTTCTCGGGTTGTAGTAGTTGGGATTCAAAGGTCTCCTTGCGTCCTGCAGCGTATTCCGGTTTACGTGACAGGGCGTCTGCTTGCTTGGTTTGGGCTGGGGTCACATAATGAATCTGGAAGTTGAAACGTTCAAAGAATAAAGCCCAACGTTGCTGCCTCTGATTTAGCTTGCGGGCAGTTCTTAGATGTTCTAGATTCCGATGATCAGTGTGGACTTCAATGGGAAATTTGGCCCCTTCTAGCCAATGTCTCCAAGTTTCAAAAGCTGCCTTTATGGCTAATAGTTCTTTTTCCCAAATGGTATAGTTCCTCTCTGGTGCGGTAAGTTGACGAGAATAATAGGCACAAGGATGAAGGTGATCTCCCACCGGTTGTAGGAGCACAGCCCCAATTGCCACATCAGAGGCGTCCGCTTGCACCACAAAAAGGGTTTCAGGATCTGGATGCTGAAGGATTGGCTGGGATGTGAATAATTTCTTTAGTTGCTGGAACCCTTTCTCTGCTTGATCAGTCCAGCGGAAGGGCTGTTTCCCACGGATGCAGCTGGTGATTGGGTCAGACCAGCGGGCAAAATCTGGAATGAACTTGCGGTAATAGTTCGCGAACCCCAAGAATCGCTGCACCTCTTTCTTGTTGGTTGGCGCCCGCCATTCCAATACTGCTGAAACTTTTGCCGGGTCCATGGAGAGCCCTAGAGGCGAGATGCGGTACCCCAGGAAATCTACCTCTTGTAGATCAAAAGCGCATTTTTCTAGCTTGGCATAAAGTCCATGATCCCGCAATCGTTGTAACACCATTTTAACGTGGTTCTCATGTTCTGATTGTGATCTAGAAAACACCAAAAAATCGTCCAGGTAGATGATCAAGAACCGATCTAGATAGTCCTGAAAAATGTCATTGACAAAATGCTGGAACGTTGCGGGAGCTCCGCATAATCCATAATTCATAACTCGGGACTCGAATAATCCGAATTTAGTCTGGAAGGCGGTCTTCCACTCGTCCCCTTCTCTGATGCGAACTAGATTATAAGCCCCCCGTAGGTCCAGCTTGGTGTAGACCTTGGCTCCTCGAAGTCGGTCTAGTAGATCCGAGATTAAGGGCAGAGGATAGCTGTTCCGCTTAGTGATATTGTTCAATGCTCTGTAGTCCACCACCAAGCGTAATTCCCCTGACTTCTTCTTCACAAACATCACTGGGGAGGCGGCTGGGGATTGAGAGGGTCTGATGAATCCCTTGCGAAGGTTTGTCTCTATGAATTCCCTGAGAGCTTCTTGCTCTGGTTCAGTCAGGGAGTAGAGATGCCCTCGCGGGATCGGGGCCCCCTCCACCAAGTCAATGGCACAGTCATAAGGCCTATGTGGGGGTAATTTTTCGGCTTCTTTTTCATTGAATACATCCCAATACTCGGAGTACTTCTTTGGCAAGGTGATAATGGGCTCGGTGTCTGTGGCATGGCAGACCTTGGCTACGAGGCAATGGTTTTGGCAGTACTTTGAAGCAAACTGCAGTTCTCTGTTGGACCAGGAGATGCTTGGGTCGTGAAGTGTCAGCCATGGAATCCCCAAAATCACAGGGAAATGGGGAACCTCAGTAACAAAGAAGGAAATCTCTTCCACATGTTCCCTTATCCACATCCTGGTGGGTTCCGACCACTGGCTTACGGGGCCCGTCTTGAGAGGACGGCCATCGATGGCTTGCACCACACGGGCATTCTTGAAGTCATGATATTGTAATCCCAGAGAGTCGGCATACTCTCTATCAATGAAATTGTTGGTAGCTCCTGAGTCTATCATGGCGTGGATCATGACGGGTCCCTTTTTTGCTGACCATAAGGTGACCACTAGAAGGAACAGGACCCCGGTTGGCGGCTCTTGAATGGGTTTCTTGACCGGGTTGGCGAGCCTCTCTACGCCCGGTCGTTGGCTTCCCCCGCCGGCTGTGTGCCAGCCGCCTCAGACGCCTTCGTCTCCGTGGAGGACGCCGCCGCAAGACGGGCGGCGGGCTTCCCTTTGGCTGGGCACTCTCTGGCGAAGTGGCCCCCATTTCCGCAATACCAACAGAGATTTAGGCGTTGGCGGCGGGCCTTCTCGGTGGCATCTAATCTGGGACGCACATTGCCCAACTGCATCGGCACCTCCTCGCTCCCTCTGGGGTATGGGAATGGTGGTGGGGGTCTCCACACTGGACGCGGCTGAACGCTGGCGGGAGCGGGGGGTTTTGCCCCAGCTCTACCGCTCTGGCCTCGTACCCACTGTTTCCTGTTGGCAATCATGACTTCAGCCCGTAAACATTGATCGATGAGTGCTTCAAGCGTTTGGGGAGGATCCACCTTGGAGATTTCCTCCAGCATTTCAATGTTGAGACCCTCCCGAAATTGTCCTCTGAGGGCAACATCGTTCCAGCCGGTGTTGTGGGCCAGCACTCGGAACTCGGCTATGTACTGAGACATGGGTCTGTCTCCTTGGAAGAGGCGGCGGAGTTTGTGACCGGCTGCCTCCAAATTGTCCTCGATTCCCCAAGTCTCCTTAAGGTGGTCCAAGAAGCGTTGCGCTGATCTTAGGTGTGGAGAGGCTTGGTCGAACAGTGCCGTCGCCCAGTTGGCCGCTGGCCCGTCTAGGAGACTGTAAACCCACGCCACCTTGATGTCTTCTTGGGGAAACTCGGCAGCACGGGCCTCTAGATAAGCTTGGCATTGGCGACGGAAAACATGAACCTTAGAAGCTTCTCCAGTAAACTTGGTTGGCAACGCCATGGCCGGAAGACGGATTCCGCGTTCCTTCAAACCCTTTATTTCCCCATCCTGTGCATTGAGCTTATCACGGATTCGGTCCACCTCATCCTTGTCGATGGTGTAGGTAAGCGGCTGCCCACCCGGCACGGTTCCGGTAGACATTCTGGCCTTGGTTAATTGGTGCTTATGGGCGGCGGAGTCAAACTGTCACGACCCAGGCTACAGAGCACCAATAACCATACGCAGAGGCCAAATTCTATCTAATATCTTTATTAAGGAAATATATAAAGTTAATAAAAGCGAATGTAAAGGTTAGTCCAGAAGCAGACCTTTCAGGAAAGGTCAAAATTAGTCCAAAGAAACAATGTCCAATATGAAATATTAAGGTCCAAAGTTGTAATCCAATAACCGAAACACTCACTTTGCCAGGCAAAGTGAGGGGAGATGACAAGGTCCTTTAGTCCATGAACTTGAGCAAGGCTAGGAAATAACTTGATACTTGAAACAGGGCTTGAATCGTGGAACAAGGTAACGAGGAACAAGAACAAGGTCCGTGGAATAACTTGGTAAAATCCGTGAAACAAGGCAAGGTTTAGTCCTGGGAAACAAGGCAAGGTCCGTAGGTAAACAAAGGCTGGGAAACAGGAGCGAAGGCTGGAAACAAGGACAAGGCTTGAGCAGGAACGAGGCTTGAAGCGGAGCGCGCTGTTCAGACACAACTCGCTCCGGAGGCTGACGAATTGACTCCGCGAAGTTACTTCGCGGGTAAAACACCTATATAGAGTCTAACTTTCCCGCCGAAGCAGTTCTCTGGGAACCAGAAACGAAAGCTAAACTCTGAGACCAGATGTTTGACTCCTTAAAGATTCTCACGAAAAGCAGGCTTAATTGGCTACATTCTTAGCTGCTATTCTAGCACTCCTGCGCGAAGCTGCTTCCAAACCCCTCTGTTGTTTACAAAACTCATGGCGAGAGAACACGGGAGATGTAGGCTCAGGGTTTGTTTGACATACTTCTGGGACACAACTTTCTTGCAGGTGCAAGGTTCCCAGATCTGCCTGGGAAAGATCTGGCTGAGAAGATTCCAGTTCTGACTGGGAAGGTAAAAAACCCAAGTTTTCTTCTTCATCAGGCATTACAATGTCATGAGCAGGACTACAAGGCCCATGAGTCATCACAGTATTTCAGAGGATTAGTACTTCTGGTGTCATGATGACCATGTCAGGTAAATAGGCTTAATGGGAGGCTGTTGAAATTATTTTAATATAGCTATTCTTCCAGGCTTAGCCATCGATTCCAATTTCTATTTAAAAACAGAATACTGCCGTCCGTTCATGGGTAAAAATCAGAAAGGCTTTCTGGCAAGAGCTTCTTAATCTTACAGCATATTTAGCATATATTACTATTAACATCACAAAAACCTAATTTGGTATTGAATGCACCTGTATTATGGTTATTTGTTTTAGCCTGTTGAGACTTTATTTGAATTACAGTATGTTGAAATCTGACACCTTTGTGGTGTCCCTGAGGACCTCTTTGAGTATCATTTGCCATGAAAAAAACAGTGTAATTTGAAGAAATCCAACTGCCATTTCACAGTCCCTCTCCCTCCCTCCCCCCCCTCCCTCTCTCTCTCTCTCTCTCTCTCTCTCTATATATATATATATATATATATGTGCATGCATGTTTTGGATAGCATAGGGAAGAGTTAATACCCCTATGGTGTTTCTTTTGCTGTCTGTGCCCCTGTTCAGAAGCCTTTATCTCACTTTCTGTCTCTGTGAGAATTGGATTTTGAAAACATAGGCTTGTTATTGAAACAAGAATTGAGGATAAAGCTTCAGTGGAGGCACCCTTCTCCCATGATAACTCATTCAGGAGTAAATTTCCCTTCCTAGAGATAGATTTCTCTCACTTCCTGTTGTCTTACCCCTGTTCTTAACTATGAATCATTTGTAAGTCGAAAGTTTGTAACACAGGACTGCTTGTAATCCTATCCTGAATAATACTTGAAAGTAACCATGACAATATAATTATATATGACATGATAGAAAAGTGACCTACACAAAGCCTTCAACTGTATCAGCATTTGTCTATAAATTGTTCCTTTTTCTCAAAATTGAGTTGGTTGTTGGAGTTTTTTATGCATGTGTGTGAAATTCTGCACTTTAAAATGAGTTTTTATCACATTTATATACTTAATTATTTGAAATACTTATGCTTGGTTATTTACAAACTATGTATAATAATCCAGTTTTGTCCTCTAAGTATCCTTTTTCTATAATATCAGCATGTTTAGAGAAAGTAGGCTTTGGCAGAATTGTATTGTATTAACAAAAAGTTTTTTCATTTATTTTTAAACTTATAATCCTCATGTAGCATTAAGAGCTACATGTTTGAAATCCTGATGTTCGATAATGAATATAAATTTGTTTAAAGATGCAATTTGAAATATGAATAGTTTTGTTCTGGTTTTTTATGCTCTTAGGAGTACATGGTTTACAGGAAACATACATATATGAGGCTAGACGGCTCATCAAAAATTTCTGAAAGAAGGGATATGGTAGCTGACTTTCAGAACAGGTATATGGTTTATTTTATTTTTGCTATAATACTAGCGTATTGAGAAAAGAATCCCCAGACTGCTAGATAAGCAACTTTCATTTCTGCAAAAGAATCTATCCTTTATCATAACCTATAAAATATAAGTATTGTCTTTCTTCCAATGTGCAACTCAGGATGATTGGCAACATAGATTAAAACAAAATAGAGCTAAACAACCCTCTTTATAATTAAAATGTTAACATGATTAAATATTATTAAAACATTCATTATTAGCATTAATTTAAAATGATGTAAAGGCATTTTAAAATCTTCAGTAAAGATAAAGTAAAGCCCTGCATTGAAAACTCACTTAATGCTGATAGTGTTTGGTGACCAAATAGTTATGGTTTTCAGAAAAACAAACTGTATGGAGAAGAGATTTATTTACAATATCTTAATAAGTTCCCAGTTTTTGAAAATTAAATCATATAAGGCTAGTGTTATTTCGTAAAGTCATGAATGAAGGAAGTTAGAATGCTACAGGATTTTTTTCTCATCTGATCTCACTTCCTGGTATTGCCACCCTCTGGAACAAAATATCTTGTATTTTCAGTATTATGGGACATTACTTGATATTTCTGCAGTGAACATACCACCTTACTGCAGTACCTTACTGGTACTGAATTTCCACACTGTATCATTGCTCTTTCACAAATGTCACTCCCCCCCCCCCCCAAAAAAAACCCATGCAATTAAGAGTATACAATATGATTAGGCCTACTTTGTCATTAATCTTATCTGTATTTTAAGATGCATATCTGAAGGATATTGTCTATACAGACCAGGCCTGCAAGTCGGTCTCATACAAATTTATCTGATGCAAAATATTCTCTAATGGAAAGTAATGCAGAGAAAGTACGGTATAGACCAGAAATGTATAGATAAGCTTTCCAGTGCTTTTTAAATTATGTAGTCTCAGTTGCATATACTGCAAATAACACTGATTAGGTCTACCAGTCCTCCAGGCGTTTGCAGCCAAGGATTGAGAGAGCAAAGAGTGAAGACTGAAATCTCTAGAAAGATCTCTCTAATCCCCTATACCTGACTCAATTCCTGGTGAGAAAAATGATAGTTGAAAGACCACATGGTGCTTTCTGAGCACACATATGTACATTTTGCCAAGGAATACTGCTGTCACTTCCTGGGGCCCGTCGGGAGCTTTGAATGGGTGTCTCAGAGTCGCTGCCAAATCAGGAGGCTTAGCCCTTGTAATGTCAAGTGTCGCAGGCAGTTTCTTGTATCATGGCTCTTTACAGCAACCGCTATCACTTCTCATCCAGCAGCAGTAGATAGTGTGTGTGGGGGGGGGGGGGGGAGGCAGATTGTTCCAAGTATTCTTATGTCCCTGAGCATGTTTATCTGGAAGTAGACTCCACTGCAATGAATGAGGTATATTATTTAGTGTATTTAGGAAAGCAGTCTGAGGGTGCATCTATACTTCAGTTTAGTTGCATTGATTCAATGCTATGGAATCCTGTGAGTTGTAATTTGTTGTGGCATCAGCACTACATGGCAAACTCCCATGATTCCATCATTGAGTCATGACAGTTACAGTGGTGTCAAACTGAACTAATTCTACAAACTAGATGCACCCTTGGTCTGTATCCAGCCTTGTATAAATAGCATTTTGAGAACATTTAGCAATTAATAAATGACATTTATTCACAACAGTTAAAAGCCAACCAAAAATATTGCATCAGTATTAAAATGCTGCTTGTGTTTAACAACCTGATGGTTATGTGTAGTACAATAGAGTCTCACTTATCCAACGTAAACGGGCCGGCAGAATGTTGGATAAGTGAATATGTTGGATAATAAGGAGAGATTAAGGAAAGGCCTATTAAACATCAAATTAGGTTATGATTTTACAAATTAAGCACCAAAACATTATGTTATACAACAAATTTGACAGAAAAAGTATTTCAATACATAGTAATGCTATGTAGTAATTATTGTATTTATGAATTTAGCACCAAAATATCACGATGTATTGAAAACATTGACTACAAAAATGCGTTGGATAATCCAGAACATTGGATAAGCGAGTGTTGGATAAGTGAGGGACTACTGTATTTTCATAGCAACACAATTGAAATGGTGGTGCTTCTTTCTCTGTCTCTGTAGGAATGATATCTTTGTCTTCTTGTTAAGCACAAGAGCGGGTGGTTTAGGCATTAATCTTACAGCTGCTGATACCGTAAGTAAACATCTTGGTTTGAAAATGTAATCTTGATACTGTAAGATAGAAATGAACAGGCACTAAAACAGGATGTATGCTCTTTGAACAATTCCACAAAGGCCTAATGCATGTGCTAATTCTGATTACAGTGAGCCTATTGAATTAATGCTTACATAAGTATTGAGTTGTTAATTCCCATTGATTCAATTGATCTTTTCTATTGGGACTAGCATTTGGATGCAGGCCCAAACTGCTGAAATTAACCCTGCAGGTATTTATGTCTGAGATTTACCTGCAGTGCAGAATTACTAAAATGCAAATATTAATTATCTATGCTTTCTTGTGGCTGCATCTTATTTTTTTATTTTTTTATTTACAGCATTTATATTTCGCCCTTCTCACCCTGAAGGGGACTCAGGGCGGATCACATTACACATATAGGCAAACATTCAATGCCTTTTAACATAGAACAAAGACAAGACAAACACAGGCTCCGAACGGGCCTCAAACTCATGACCTCCTGGTCAGAGTGATTCATTGCAGCTGGTTGCAGCTGGCTTGCTCTCCAGCCTGCGCCACAGCCTGGGCCTTATCTTATATTGTATTTCTCAGCTGTTCCTCTTGGAGAAGCAGAATCAGCATTATATGTTTTTTATTAAAGAAATATTTTCTGTTGAACTTCTTAGACTAAGTCAGTGATGGAATCATACAGTCCTCCCAACTGTTGAGTTGCAACACCCAGCAGTCCTCATAATTGCCAGTGTTGTCTAGGGTTGATGGATGATGCAGTCCAACAACATCTCAAAAAATGTGCATTCCCAACCCCAAGCTAAATAATCTCTCTGAAAGTAGAACCATTGGAATGAATAAGATACAATTAATCTAACTCCAGTTGATTTTTGATGGGTCTGTTCTAGGCAGGATTAATGTTGGAGTTGGTGTTTTGCAAATATCTCTTCCAATCCAAGGAATAGACTGAGCAGGTGCAATAATATTTTAATGGTCTTTCTGTTCCAAGAACTGAGATCACTCCAGTGTCATGACTGTTTGTTCTCTCTCTCTTTCTTCCTACTTACTCCAAGGCAATTAGAGTAAATTAACTATTCTAATTGCCTTTGGGTAAGTACTGTCTTTCCCTCATTCTAAGCAGTGAATTATACCTTTGTTGTCACTTTTTAAAAGAATTATTACATTATATTTGTGACAACTTCTTCTGAACAAAGTGCATTCTAAAATCAAACAATAAAATATATGTCTTACACGGCTTGGATTCAGCAACAACCGAACTGGTTCTTTCTGGCTTCCTGCCTCTCTTTCACCATGAAAATCCATTAATGGACCTAATGAAGTTACCCAAGTCACAAAATTATCCAGGGAGTGTACACAAATATCTTACACTACATATTCCAGGTCATGAATAACTTGTGGAGAATAGTAAGATATTTGTTCTTTGTGTTAGTAACTTTGTTCAAAAATGCCCTGACAGGTAATTTTCTACGATAGTGACTGGAATCCAACAGTGGATCAGCAGGCCATGGACAGAGCACATAGGCTGGGTCAGACAAAACAAGTGACTGTGTACCGGTTGATCTGTAAAGGCACCATTGAGGAACGCATTTTACAGAGAGCTAAGGAGAAGAGCGAGGTAAGATTAATAAAATGTGGAATAATGAAATACAAAAAGGACAGAAAGGATATTGGACAGTGACCACTGAAAAAACTTGCATTTCTTTCCAGGAGTAGAAACATAATTTCATAGAGACTGATCTTATTGTGAAGAAAATATTATTGATAACATAGTGACCAAGTGGTTTGTTTCTTTGTTCATTTATTCAGTGTATACCCAGTCTTCCTCCTAGCATGGGATCCAAAGCGGCTTACAACGCATTTAAATGCCATGATAAGCTCCAAAAGAAAAGGAGGATGAATTGGATTTAGTCCCAGGGTGGGAAATAATCTTTTTATGCATATCATTAATTTTTTTTACTATGTTTTTAGCTTTGCTTTGTCCAACATGGAGTAAAAGGTGACATACATAGAGTTCCCAACTAGCCTCCTGTCTGGACACAAACTGTGCCTAAGTATTTAGCATCAGCAGAAGGGCTGTATCATGCACCTTCAGATTATGCCTTATTCCATTTTAGCTAAATTGTGCTGGGCACTTAAATGCTGGTATACAAGCCTACCTTCATGCACAGTGGAGTGCTTCTTAGAACCAAAATAACTATATGTTTCAGTTCAGTGGCCTAAATGTGTCCTGTCCCCATCTCACAATGTGTTACCAACATGCTGTCTCCCTTTCTTTTTATTTGGGACCCAATCTATCCACAAGTTTGTTCTATGCACATATTTGAATTTGTATATATTTGAATTAAATGTTTACAGTAAGGTTTCAACATAGCAAAATGTCTATTCAACATTCAGTCTAAAGGAATTTGCCAAGCACAAGACTAAACTAGTCTCACAGAGTTTATTATGTCTATTTCAATGGTCGTAGCTATCAACCATTTTGAAAAATGTATCTTGGTCTGCTCCTGACTGCTATAACAAAATAGTTCATCCCCACATTTCATTGTTTTTGTCTTTGTAACTGATTTTTTCTTTTTTTTCCTTTTTTTTCTTTTGATCTAGATACAAAGAATGGTGATTTCTGGTGGCAATTTCAAACCGGACACCTTAAAACCCAAGGAGGTGGTTAGTCTGCTTCTGGATGATGAAGAACTTGAGAAAAAATGTATGTTTGAGTCTCTGTTCCTACCATTGCCCAAGATATCACCAGCTCCAAATGTGTGGCTCTCTTTCCATTTGCTGCTTTATTTAAAATTGCCTCTGCAAAACGAGGCAGATGATGGGACAGAGGAATTTGCATTTAAGCTCTGTTTTTACTGCTAGTTATTGCAGAGTGTGATCTTACTTTGAGTTTGTTTATATGTGTCACACAATAAAATATTAATGACTGTGATGAATGTCAAGATTTGAAGTAATGAGGCGGAAAACGTTCTTCCTCCAGTCTTCAAATTTCATGTATTTGAGGCATTTTTTCTGCATGACACCCTTCTCACCTCCCAATGAGACCAGGGCTGCCAGTACTCTTAATAGTAATTGTTGAGCCGTAATTTACAGCAAAAATGAGCATTTCTTGATTTAAAAAAAAACCTTTTAAACTGAAGGCTGAAAACAAGTTGGGAGAATTTGACTGTTAATAGTAATTTTCTTGTTTTTTTCTGTTGGTAATGGTTGAACCTCTCCAAAATAGGAGTTTCACATTTCAGACCTCAAATTAAAATGTCATTTTTCCTTTGAACTGGGTGTACATTATTTTAATTATTGTATTATAATGTCAGTCTCTTTGAGAGAATGGATGAGCCACAAAGGGGAGGAATGGAGATGGAAAGAGAGGATGATGGACTTAAAGAAGCTGCATCGTGCTCGTACAATACTTGATTAAACTATTACATTGTACACAAAAGTTTGTATGTTAGCTGATAAAGATTTCTAATTGTATAATTGGTAGTGCGTCAACGTCAGGAGGAGAAACGGCAACAAGAGGAGACAAATCGTGTGAAAGAGCGCAAACGAAAACGGGAGAAATATGCTGAGAAGGTATTTTGAACATCCTTCTGCTCCTTTGTGCCATTATAATTCTCAGTGGGCATTGGTCATACTTTGTGGGGAATTTTAGGAATTGTGATTCAAAAAGTAATTTTTCCAAGATCTGGATAGGGTTTCTTTCTTGGTTTTCATCAAACTAAGGTGAAAGTCAAAAATCAGGCAAATATTACTTTCTTTCTGATAGATTGGTTTCAGCTAATAGTATTGTACTGTGTGTTGCCATTTTTTTTGGACCTTATGATAATGGTTTCTTTTATCTGATTCCAGAAGAAAAAGGAAGATGAATTAGATGGCAGGAAAAGAAAAGAGGGCACAAACCTGGTAATCCCTTTCGTTCCATCGGCAGATAACTCCAACCTCTCAGCAGATGGGGATGAGTCATTTGTCAGTGTGGACTCTGCCATGCCTAGCCCTTTCAGTGAGGTAAAGCTCTCTTTATAGCGCCATAGGGCTGTTTCATATGTCACGTGTGAGACGAAAGCACGGGTGGGGTTGGGGAACAGCACCTCATACTTGATGATGATCTTGCACATCATATCTGTAGGAAACTGGCATAGGTTCTGTTTTTATGAACACCTTATTTCTGCATCATATTACATTGTGAACAAAATAGAGTACAATTCACTATTGATAAGCTGAAATTATCAAGTATTTCAATTTATTCTTTTACCTTCTGTTTTCACTGTGCCATCCTGTTCCAGAAGTGAGAATGCACTTCTTTGGGCTCTCTTTTCTCTTTGATACCTCATCAAAGCATTATCTGTGTAGCCAACTATTTCTAAGGCAGAATCCCTAATTTCCCAGGTTGTTTTTTCCCATTATCACTTTATTTACAATGTGCGCAACCTGCAGTAAAGTAAAGATTGTCAGTGTTTCTAATCTATACTGCCTTTAATCATTTGTAAACCATCTTAAGTCCCATTCTTGGAGGGAAAGCAGGATATAAATATATAAAGTAGTGATGATAATAATAATAATAATAATAATAATAATAATAATAATAATAATCAATATTATCCCTCTGAGATCTCACTTTTTTCCTCACTCAAAACCTCTAGGGCAGTGGTTCTCAAACTGTGGGTCCCCAGATGTTTTGGCCTATAACTCCCAGAAATCTCAGCCAGTTTACCAGCTGTTAGGATTTCTGGGAGTTGAAGGCCAAAACATCTGGGAACTCACAGGTTGAGAACTACTGCTTCAGGGGATAGATATAAAAATGAATATTGTATTGTTAATGCTTCTTACATTTTTGTGGTTATATTACGTAACATTCAATTGATAAATGAGTTTTACCCATTATGGAGCCTTGTTACCTTGATAAGTTACCAAATCAATTAGAATAAAATGCTAATCAATAAAATAGTTGATGCACAAAGAATTGTGTAAGAGAGGGAAATTGCCTATGTTTTTGAGTGTGGTAGTATTTCTCCCTGAGAAGGGACATACACAGTTAAAGGAAAGCAGAAATTTACCACTAACCAATCTTAGTTCTATTGTAGTCTTAATTGAGCTAAGCAAGACAAAGCATCTGTCTCCTGGAGGAACTTTGAATTCCTCACTCTGAAATAAGACAGCTTTTGAGCAACTAAAAGTGGATATGTGCACTTTTATTTAAACACAGGGGTTCTTAACCTTTGAAAAAACAGCCATAATTTCCAAACCTTCTGTTGTCTCTAAAGCAATCCATGATTATCAAATGATTTTTTTTCACAGCTGGTTCAGTGTGGAAGAGAAACCAGGGGCTTACTCCACTCATGGGAAGGATCTACTCTGACATTTGAGAAGGCTTAAAGAGTCCATCTGTCTTCTCTAATTTAGATTAACTAATGATAAAAGCAGTGATCAAGGAATGCAACCTTATCCTGTCTCTGAGGTAGCATTAAAAGCTGGGGTAGACTACTTGCTAAAGTTTTCTCTTTCTCATACATTTGCTGTTTACTACTGGTGGCACAGTGTGTTAAAGCGCTGAGCTGCTGAACTTGCGGACCAAAAGGTTCCAGGTTCAAATCCCGGGAGCAGAATGAGCACCCGCTGTTAGCTCCAGCTCCTGCAGTTCGAAAACATGCAAATGTGAGGTACCACTCCGGCGGGAAGGTAACGGCGCTCCATGCAGTCATGCCGGCCGCATGACCTTGAAGGTGTCTACGGACAATGCCGGCTCTTCAGCTTAGAAATGGAGATGAGCACCAACCCCCAGAGTCGGTCATGACTGGACTTAACGTCAGGGGAAAACCTTTATCTTTACCTACTCTTAATTATAAGTTACTTTTTTCCACGTGAGGGCCCTTTCAGTCAGGCCCTATATCCCAGTTTCTAATCCCAGGTTTACCAGATTATCTGGTAATACAGACTCATATAATCCAGTTCAAAGCAGAAAACCTGGGATCAGATCCTGGGATATAGGGCCTGTGTGGAAGGGCCCTGTGTAATAACTTGTTCTTCATCAGTTGAGCAAAAGAGAGATGTCTCTGGATTACCAGTGCCTAGGATTGACAATGCATTCAATCAAGACAAACAAATTTATACTGAATGCAAAGAGAGAGAAAAGGAATTTATTTTGGCAATTCTGCCTGGCGTCCCCCATGGATGAGAACATTGGACTGTTTCATTTCTGTTGCCCTGTTAGAGTTAGTTACATCACAGTGTACTTATCTCCAGCACAGTGCACTTATTCATGTAATTTTATATGGTCTAGATTTCCATCAACAGTGAGTTGCATATGGGCTCCATCCCTCCTGATGAGAGCAGTAATGACATGCTGGTGATTGTAGATGATCCAGCATCTTCAGCGCCTCAGTCAAGAGCTACAAATTCTCCTGCTTCCATCACTGGGTCGGTCTCTGACAACGTGAATGGTGGGTATTTATCCTAAGGCAACATAGCATGACTTCTGTTCTTCTGCTATTCTAATGAATGTGGTCTTTACCTAAGGTCCAGGGAAGAGGAAGTCTAGAAGATAACATCACCTTTATAACTGTTAGATTAATGCACTCTGATGTGTTTAACTATTTACTGTGTGCCTAGTCCATTTGCTTTTAAATAGGTTTTTGGGAGAGCATGTGATCGACAATGTGAGCTCTGATGTAGATGGTCCTTTGTTCAAATCTCAACTCATCCATTAACTTACGGAATGACTTTAGACATGGCACTGTCTTTCTCATCTTCAGCTCCACATTAGTAATAATGCTAACCTAGCACAATATAAATGCTGCAGCCTTGGAGTGATAAGGGTATTGCCGTATTTATTCCTAGAGACACAAAAGATAGGAAATATATTTTGAGTTAACATCTACAGCTCTTTCAGTTCTTGGTGTCTTTATTGGGTCTCTAGCAGGAGGGACTATTGAAATGATAGGCAGGAGAGATATTTCTTGTTCTTTGCTCATCTCCCCAAGGTGCCATGTTGAGATTCCAGGCAAATTGTAATTATCTTATTCCATTCTATCTTAGAGTGGAAAATGTTTCTAAAAACAGTATTAAAAAGAGCAATCATTTTCCAGTAGTATGGGTTCATATATGTAACCAAACTGCTGAATAGCACTGGTTTGAGGGTCAGTTTATCAGCTCTGCAATACAGGCAGTCCCAAGTTTCAAACATCCGACTTACAAATGACTCATAGTTAAGAATGGGGATGAGATAACAGGAAGTAAGAGAAATTTATCCTAGGAAGGGAAATTCAGTCCTGAAAGAGTTATCATGAGAAAAAGGTGTCTCCACTGAAGCTGTATTGCCAATCCCTATGTTATCCAAAGTGTGTGTGTGTGTGTGTGTGTGTGGTGGGGGGGGGGGATAGAGTTACACTTACAATATAACTTTTTCTCTATCAAAACCTCAAACAGTATGTACTATATGTACTCTTGTATAAGTAAAAAAAAATTGACCTCTCCCCCAAATTAAGCCAATTTATCCATGGGTCAGTTTCAAATAAAAATGACTAATACGGCATTAGCTCATTGATCTCTTGTTCCTGAACATTTTTGGAAGCTTGAGGTAAAGTGGAATGGTGATGGCTATTTTCAGTAGGGACTTACTGTGTAAACCTTGCAAGATTTGGCAATCTCCCTGCAAGTTTTGCAAAGGCTTATAGAGTCTCTATCTATAGGCAATCACTTGAATCCAAGTTGCATTTTTTAGACTCCCCGCATTGTTGTTAAATGCAGCTGGATCTGAAAAAGAAAGTGAGGAAGAAGGGAGGGCTGCCTTTCTTTCTTCTGCTTGGACAAAGAAGGGGGAAATTGGGTGGGAGCTCTGGTTCCACACATCGCCAGACTGAGGACCTTCTCACCTTCGCCTCTTTATGCTAGGTCAATAATAGAGTCAGGTTGCTTAGATTGGTGTTCTCTTCCATTCCCCTTTTTCATGCTGCATTCTCATTCTTTTTCCTCTTTTTATATCACTTTCCCTATCTGTATTTGTATAGATGTAGGGATTTTAAAATCAGCAATGCAATTTATATAACATACACACATTGTAATCCTTTCAGATAAACAGATCCTATCAGTCTCTTTAGCTCTACTTAAATATGTTTCCTCTATGCATTTTTGAAAGTAGAAGGAAAGATTTGTTTGTTCCAGGCCCCTTTTACCCTCACCGTATTCATGCCCTTGACTTATATATGAGATTAACGTGTACACAAATATATATGATATCTATTTGTCCTAAGAATGAGATACCTGGAGTGTGAAGACTTATGGGATTATAATGAAGAAAAATATTTCTTCTTTGACTTTTGGCTAGATCAAATGTAGTGTGTATAGAAAAAAAACAAATTGTGTTCATTACTGAAATATATTTAATTTTAGAGATCCCATTTGTGATATATCACTAAATATTTCCACGTCTGCTTTCTTTATTCATTTCATTAAGGAATTTCAATACAAGATATGCCTGTCACAGGGAGAGGTCAATCAGGTCGAAACCGAGGTCGCCCCAAAAGTGCCTCAAAAAGCACAGGGAAGGGTCGGAGCCGAAAATCTACAGCAGGAAGCGCAGCTGCCATGGCAGGTGCTAAAGCAGGAGCAGCCGCCGCATCTGCCGCAGCATATGCAGCATATGGGTATAATGTATCCAAAGGTACGTGTTTGATATGAAATGCACTGCATGTTTAGATTACAGGTCCTAAGCTAGCCCGACCCATCTGTCACATTTTAAAATGCAATGTGTTCCCTGTGTCCAAAAATTTCTTTGGGGCTCCACGAGAAACGTCTTCCTTCAAAAAGGGCTTGGCAGATTTAAAAGTTTGAGGACCCCTGAATTAGATAGAACTTGTGTTCATTTTTGTACTTTTCTGTACAGTTGTCATTAGACATATGTTTGTAATGCATTGACTTTGTGGGAGATAAATCGTTTTAAGTTTTTTTTTCTTCCTGAATTAGTTTGACCATCTTAAGCCTTGTTACAACATGCAAAAATGCAGCCTTTGTTGGTGAAAAAAGGATCTGTCACGCCCACAAAAATGTGTAGACTCCAACATTGTTTTTCATGTCTTGACTTTCTTTGCTTAAATTTCAGAATAGATTTTTTTCTTCAATAAAAAACCTGAAGTTGTCACTCAAGTTAATACTTGTCCCATAATTTTAATTCTGTGTATAGTTTTAAAACATCTATTAGGTATGTCCTATTGAGGAAACATTTGCTTTCATTGTCACTAGGTATGTCTTCAGGCAGCCCTCTCCAGACTCCAGTTATCCGACCTGCAGGACTTGCAGACTTTGGATCATCAAGCACCTCTTCTCCCTTGAGCAAAGGCAACAGTGTTTGTGGATCCTCCAGAACCTTAAACCTGACAGGTTCCTTGGCACCAGAAGCCTCAATCCGAAAACAATATAAAGGAGCCCACATCTCAGGTGGGCGATAGTAATTCTGAATCCCTGGAACCTGTGCAAGTTCATATTGGCTTCCTGAGCAGCCTACACTTACCAGCAAAAGGATATACAGATGATGCCTTGTTTCCATCCCTTATGGTGGGTGTGAAGAGAAGCTTTCCTGCACTACTGGGGCAAGAGGTGTTTTGTGTGCACTTTCATGTGTAGCCCAGGTTTACTACCTTTGCAGATTTGTGAGGAGAAGCAACAGAGACTTGGGATGCTTGAGCTGAACTTTTCCATTAAGTTTATTTCTGGCATTCCTACAAATCATGCGGGAAGAAGATCCGGCTTCCACGTGAGATTGGCTACAAGATCTCTCCCTTGTTCATATCCGCACCAGCACCCTCTCCCCTTGTCTTTTCAGGTTTCTTGTGGAATTCAATTCCATTCTTATAGTGAGATCAGCATCTTAACTTTGGAGATCACCTGCTGATTTGGAGGAACCTTTTGGTCAGTGCGCCTTTTTTGAGGGAGCTGTGGAAAAATAACTTCTTGGTTCTAATATGTGTGAATGGTGGAATACCATGAAGAATAGATTTGAGTGGAAGGGAGAGAGTTTTGCACTGTGTCCTAGGAAAAACCTTTTTGTCTGTATCATGCTTCTGAACGTCTTAAAGTACTCTTTGCTTGGTTAAACAAAAGTAGGACAGATTTGGGCTTTCCGAATGGCATTACTGTTTCTGCATTGAGAGTGGAGGAAGGTTTTAACATCATAGTACCAGGTTCTGCTGCATTTACTATCATAGCGCTGGGTTTTAAGTACACTCTTTCCATCTGACATACATGGAAATGTTAAGCCTTTAAGATAAAGCCATTTTGTCTGATCTTTCAACAAGAGAGTTCTGAAAAGGGGGAAATGTCACCACTTTTCATCTCATTGTGCCATAGAAAGCCTCTCTGGTAATGTTTCAGGTACCACAATTTGCCATGTTTGAAAAGATGGAGCAACACTATTTCCACAGTGTCTTTCATTCCAACCCATCCATTCACTATATTCTTATGTTTAGTAAGTCTCATTTGTCAGCTGGATCTATAACTAGTAGGCTAGGATTGCTGCACTGTGATGGTCTGGCACTCTTATCACTGTTCTGCAAATCTAGAAAAAGTTGTTTGAAAGCAGTAATGCCCTTAGTGCAACTCTTTGTTGTGATTCTCCACTGAATGCACAAGAACCCTCTGCTTTGGCATGATATATATCAATTTTGTCTGCATTGCACTGAGATGAAGGAGGAAGGCAGTTCTCCTGCTTTCGCATTGACGTTAAGTGGATATTCTTTCTGGGCATTCTCATCTTTCAAGGGAGAACCAGGTGTCGAGATGAAGGTCTTAGCTAAGGCAGCAAAGGACTTTTCAGTCTCATGCACCTTTCCTGGCATCCCACAGTGTAGAGAAGTGCTTCCTGTTGACTCTGCCTCTAATTTGCACACCTAAAAATAGCAGAAATAAGTTCAGTTAGATTGATTTTTAAAAAATAAAAAATACAGATTTGGAGGGAATAATTGGGTGGAGAGGGGATATTTAATTTAAATCATGAAGATTTTACCCCCATCTCCCTCAGATTCACATGTGTATATACAGTGTTTAGAGGGAATCAGAAAAAAAAATGCCAAGCCTTTTTTTCCTCTTTGAATGTGCTGTCTATTTTTATAACTGAACTTGTATATATGTATAAAAAGAGACACATCTTTCTTTTACTAACTGGAGAAATGAATCTTAAATAAAATGGAGTGAGATAATTTTATGTAAATTCAGACTCTGGTTTATTGTTTCCATAGGGACTGTGATGAGATCTTGAAACAAGTGTTTTTTTTCTGAAGTGCTTCTCTTGCAAACGTATATATGTGGGGAAAGTATCAAGAAGTTTACAGATTTGCCAAGTCATCAGTAATGCATCTCACGAGTATTCTCCTGTTTTTCTGATAGCTTGATCTCTGCTTTCTATATGTTAAAGTAGTGATTTCATGCTGACCATAGAATCGCATTGGAGGACCTAGAGTTTCCTAGAGATAACATTTTTTTTTATCAAACCATGAATAATAAAATCCGCAGAAGTCAGAACTGCAAATGTGGAAGGGCAACTGTACTTCCTTTTCCCCTATACATGTGGTGATGTTTCAGGATGAGATTTTTTCCCATTTTAACAGCAATGAAATGTACAAGTGAGGATGAGGAAAGGGAGTGGGAATCAGATAATCTAGCATTCTTTTTCGCAAAGTGGCTATTCAGTTGCCGCTAGGAAGCAATACCTGAATTTTATAGCATACTCACATATTTTCTTAACTAACCAAATATATAAAGGTATTCTGCCTCTGATTCTGGGGTGGGGGTATGTTTCTGTATCATCCCATTTGTTGTAGTTAACTGCCATCAAGTCAACTTGGACTCATGGTAACCTTGTGAATGAGAGGGCTCTAACTCTCCTTACCATCAACAGCTCTGCTCAGATCCTGCAGATCCAGGGCCATGGCTTCCTTGATGGAGTTGATTCTTCTGTAATACAGTCTTCCTCTTTTCCTATTGTCTTCTACCTTTGCCAAGCAACATGGTTTTTCTAGTGTAGTGTCTATGACAAGAGACTGGGCTTAAATATAGAACCTATGAGACAATCAAAGTTGGTGAACTAGGAAAAGTTACATTTGCTCCTCAGGAGCAATTTTAGAGCTCCATGCAAATAATGGCAGGGTGTGTTTCCAGGTGTACCTGCTTTTGGGCAAGTGGCAGGCTCACTGCTTGCTAAAATACCCATATGAAATATGATGAGGCCAAGCTGAGTTTGGAAATGTTTAAATTCCATAGCAAAGCAAGCTGAAAGAGAAATTTGGTGATTACAGTTCCCTTATCAGTTTGTGAGATTTGATGTTGCAAAAGAGTGCATGTATACCAGAACAATGATACATTCCTTTAGAATTTTAAAAGAACAGTATTTAAAGTTTTTTTAATATCTGATTAAGAAAGCCTTTGAAAAACAAAGAGCCAAAGATGCACCTGTATCTCTTTAGCATTGGAGCATGAAAAAGATGAAGTGAAGTAAAAGATGCTCACATGCTAATGTGAACTTCAGTGACTTCTGAACAGCACATGGGTATTCTAGTGCTGTGCCAGACAGGGATTACAGCACAATCTCTTAATTTTTTTTTGTCAGGATCAGAAATGGGGAAAAATACCAATTTCTCTTTTGTAAGAGGATTTTTTTTACTGAATTCCAAGGAAGTGCTATAGTGTGATAGCTCACATGCATAAGTGGGTTGACTGGTTTAGGTTGTTAAATACAAATTTCTGGATACTATTTTCAGTCATGTATGTCTTTTCCCAGCTCAGAAAGATCCAGTTTGCTCAGGAATAGGTTATAGTGTAAGAAAGACAGCTTTGTGGAAGTTACTGAGGAACCTAAGAATCTGTTTGCCTAAATATCTTACTTACGCCCCTTCCGCACAACTGAATAAAATCCCACATTTTCTGCTTTGAACTGAAATATATGGCAGTGTGGACTCAGATAACCCAGTTCAAAACAGATATTGTAGGATTTTCTGTCTTGATATTCTGGGTTGTATGGCTGTGTGGAAGGGCCCTTAGGGACTCGGAAGTCCAGGGCAATAAACTTCAACTTCCCCTTCAACTATTTTCAAATCCTGGATCCTTTTCAGTTGTTGTCCTTCCTTATAAGCTATTCAGTGGTTTGAGGCTCTTTATCTCCCATTCGCCTAAACACTAAATAAGATTTTTAAATAGTTTTATCTCGCAAATCTTTTAATCCCTTAGCTTTAATTTAGTGAGCACTTCCTGTGCCTCCTAGATTATGTTGAACATTCTCTGATCTCTGCTTACTTTCTGATACAACATGCTTTCAATTGACTTTCCCCACTTTGATAGTAATTAAAGTTGGCAGCTGAAAAACAGAACAGGGTTCCTATATGTTTAGTCAGTTACTTTATATCTTGCCTCTTGCCCAAGGCAGTGGAAGAGGGATTTTAAGGATATGAAGCTTGTGTGATAAGAAACACTCCATGAAATACCTTCTCTAAACGCCTGTCTAATGCTGTGGAACCTTATCCCATTTGTTTGTTTTTAAAAACAGGGCAGCACTATATTGTTCTCAGTATTAATACAGTAGAGTCTCACTTATCCAACATAAACGGGCCGGCAGAACGTTGGATAAGCGAATATGTTGGATAATAAGGAGAGGTTAAGGAGAAGCCTATTAAACACCAAATTAGGTTATGATTTTACAAATTAAGCACCAAAACATCATGTTATACAACAAATTTGACAGAAAAAGTTGTTCAATACGTGGTAATGCTATGTAGTAATTACTGTATTTACGAATTTAGCACCAAAATATTACAATGCATTGAAAACATTGACTACAAAAATGCGTTGGATAATCCAGAACGTTGGATAAGCGAGTGTTGGATAAGTGAGACTCTACTGTAATACTATTCCAGTGAGTCCTTGGGTTTCTATATATGATGCAATAATTACTCTCTTTTGACAAGTAAGAAGAGAGTAATTTAATCCTCTTTTTTGGGTGGAGCAAGGAAAAGCTATGGTCATCCGTAGTGCTCACTGGGAAAGAAGTGTACCTTGGGAATAAAAAGTATTTTGGAATAACTTTAGTAACCCCATGGCCTGAAATGTGGGAGGAGGGGTGCCAAAGAATCCAAGCCCTGCACTGGCAAGGGATTTTTGAGAAGAAAAAAGTGGAAACTACGTTGGAGGATGAGGTGCTTTTTAAGATGCTGAGTGAGAAAAGTGGCATGTCTCCCATCTATCCTAATTTGGTTGGGGAAATCCTGAGCAATCCTCTGTTCCCTTTTTACACTTCCTTCAAAAATTTCTGTTTCTTTCCCTTACTCCCACTTTCCTGCAATGTCCTCAATTTATTTTGACTACTTCAAAATGAGTTCAAAATGCGAGAGTAGTTTTCACTTTGTTATTTCAGTAGGATAAGAGGAGGGGCAGAGTCTTGACTCTTCCCAGTAGACCCAGGGAAAGGCATTTACTACAGTCTTTCCTAAGCCCCATCTATACTGCCAAATAAAATCCAGATTATTTGCTTTGAACTGGATTGTATGGAAGTGTGGACTTATATAGTCCAGTTCAAAGCAGATAATCTAGGTTATTTGATTTGATAATCTGGATTATATGGTAGCATAGATCCAACCCTAGTTTGTGTGTTCTTTCTCATGAATAACTTTTGCTGTCTTGACCGCCCTCTGATGTTGCTTGACCACATATGTTCCATTTTTCATCTATGAAACATTGAAGGGTATGAAGTGGTGTATGTGTTAGAGACACTATGAGCAATATCTGTTAAAATAAGACTTTGGGCTTTGTTTAATTTTAATGCTTCTCTCCCCACTCTCTGCAAAATAATTGCTTAATTGCATGAGAGGAATGGTTGTGAAATTCTGCTACAAACTTTACTGGAGGGGGGAGATGCAGCAGAAGCTACAGAAAGTAAGAATTATAGATTACTTATGGAAAAAGAAAACATTCCTTAGGAACTTAGATTTCATTCATAACTATATTTCTATTTGACTGCTTTATTTTTTGGCAAAAAGCTTCATTTTTATATAGCAAAGCCCCCAATTCCAAAAGTAGTTGATGCCATTTTTAATGCACAATAACTTTTACTTAACTTTCAATCCATTTGAGGAAAGGCAGCTGGAATCTTATGCCCACTTTCCTGGGAAGTAAGCCTCACTGAATGTAGCCTAGGACTGTTCTGCAAGCATTGCTTTAAAAAGAGGTAGTGGGCTTGCTTGCTACTTATCTACCTACATAATATCCATCTATCTACATTCAGTTCTGTTGTAAATAACAAGACTTTTTTTGGTAAATTTTGTAAATGGCCACTCTATTCAGTAGGATCACCATAAAAAGCCACAGGACCAAAATGAAGTGAAATGGTTTCTATTGCATTCTATTATATTTACTGTGTTCATTTGTTTAAGTTATTTACTTTGTTGATTTTTGTATCTTGCAACATAGCTTGTTTCTGAGTAATGAAAGTGCTACCTGGCAACGTAATTTACCAGTCCTTATATGCAATGGAGGGAGCCCCCAGTGGCGCAGTGTGTTAAAGCGCTGAGCTGCTAAACTTGCAGACTGAAAGGTAGTAGGTTCAAATCCGGGGAACGAAGTGAGCGCCCACTGTTGGCTCCAACTTCTGCCAACCTAGCAGTTCAAAAACATGGAAATGTGAGTAGATCAATAGGTACCACTCTGGCGGGAAGGTAATGGCGCTCCATGCAGTCATGCCGGCCACATGACCTTGGAAGTGTCTACGGACAACGCCAGCTCTTTGGCTTAGAAATGGAGATGAGCACCAACCCCCAGAGTCAGACACGACTGGACTTAATGTCAGGGGAAACCTTTACCTTACCTATATGTAATGGAATGTTATAGTACTGTTGGGGAGAGGGGTGAGGGAGAAGATTGCAAACTTTGGTCTCACTCTTTGAACATAAGGTGGAATATTGGGACTTAAAGCAGACCTTATTAGTAAGGCAAGACACCTGCAATTGTAAGTAGGCTGTCATGAATGGGATCATAACTTTTATCCGTAATCAAATAGAACCATGCTGCTTTGATGCCACCTTTTCATATTCTTTTTTTATTTTTATTTATTTATTTTTTATTGTTGTTTTGTCATTTTATCCCCCTCCCACCCTCCCCTCCTTGTACATACACTTTATACAACAAACTACAGAAGTTACATTTGAAATATCAATCTCAATCTTAATTTTTCCACTCCACATCTTAGTACATTCTCTAAATAGTTCTTAACTGGTTCCCACATCCCCTTGATTATTGCAATATTTTCAATTTTATCTATATTATTCCATTTGCAATTTGTGATTTCTACATTTAACATATCAACTATATACTTATACCAATTCGTCAGAGTCCATTTTGTTTTATCTTTCCAACCGCTCACTAAAACAATTTGTGCACATGCTATTAATTTGTCAATCATTTTTCTTTTTGTATATTCTTCACTTCTGTTATCCTTGCATGTAGTACATTTCTATTAACTATTATTATTTGTAGATTTAGCATTCTATTGATTTCTCCTTCAATCATTCTCCAGTATTCTTGCACCCGATCGCACTCCCATATCATATGATTAAACACCCCTCTTTGTTCACAACCGTGCCAACACCTATCTTTCATTCCTGGTAAAAACCGTGAAAGTTGTGCAGGAGTTCTATACCATTTTTGTAACATTTTCCTTCTTGCTTCCCTTAATACATTGTACTTTTCTTTTGCTATATTACTTATTTCCCTTTGTATATCTTCCCTCTCAATTTCCATGTCCATTCTCCATGTTTGGAAAATTTCCTCTACTATTTCTTCTTTTACCGTTATAATTTGTTTATACAGATCTCCTGCCACCTTCTTTTCCCTCTCTCAAACATTTCCTAATCACCTTCTCAAATGGACTGTCCTGTTCTCTAATTTTTTCTCTCAATCTAAAAATTTCCTGTCTTATAGCCCAGCTTTGAATCCAATTCCCTGATCCTATCCAATTCTGAATTTCTTTTTGTTCTACAGGGTCTCCATCTATTGTATACAAATCCTCCACTAACCTTTTCCCTCTACTTTCAATTGATCTCAATGTTCTGCCTATAATTTCGTTGTTATTGTAATTAATTTGCCATATAGTTGCCATCTTATTCTCATTGCCTGGACTTAGCTTTTTCTTTCTTTTTTTCCACACGTTTATTGTTCCTTTAAAAGGTTCCTTAAATTCTGCTTCTTCTCTCCTACTCCATTCCCTAAATATTATTTCTTTTTCTTTAGTATTATTTATTATCTTCTCCATATTTGCCCATTTTTTTAGTATACTGTATTTCCAATAATCTTTGGATTTGAAACGCATCGTGATAGACTTCTAAACTTGGAATCCCCCAGCCTCCCTCTTCCTCTTTTGCATTTAACCATTTGTCCCTTATTCTGGGCCTTTTTCCTCCGACTGTCCATTTTCTTATTCTCCTGTCCCATGTCTTTAGTGTCTTCCTATCTACTGTGTTCGGTAATGTTTGAAATAAATATGTCAATTTTGGTATTATAAACATTTTTAGTGCCCTTATTCTGTCCACTCTTGTTAATGTTTTCCCTTCCCAATTCTTAAACTGTTTCTCTATTACCTTCCATTTTTGTTTATAATTCCCCTTGACTATACTCTTTGGGTTTTTATATATCCATACTCCTAAGTATTTCAGCTTCTTTAATCCTAATCTTAACCCTGATATTTTCCTAATCTCCAGTTGTTCCCTTGGTGGGGTATTAAGACATAGTATCTCTGACTTTTTAATATTAACGAATAGTCCTGATATATTTTTAAATTCTTCCAGTTTTTTAATAATATCTTTTACCATAATTAACGGTTGACTTGTAATAATCATTGCATCATCGGCAAAGAAATTAAGCCTTATTTCTTCCTTTTGTCCTCCTTCCTTTTCTATTTTGTACCCTGTCCAATTGGTGCTATTCCTGATACTTTCAGCTAGCATTTCTATCGCTATTACAAATAAAGTGGGGGATAATGGACAACCTTGTTTTGTACCATTTAAAATTGGTATCTCTCCTGTCCTTCCATTATTCACCCTTATTTTTGCTTTACAGTTGCTGTACAATTGTTGCAGTGTTTTGCAAAAGTTTTCCCCCATATTCAACTGTTGACATAATCTTAACAGATAATTGTGATTGACTTTATCAAATGCTTTGTAAACATCCAATTTGAGAATTCCCATTTTTTCTTATTCGAATTTGCATGATTCATTGCAATTACTACATTTTTATTGGATCCCCAATTTTTCTTCCCTTCACAAATCCATATTGATCCTCATTGATTATTTTTGGCATTATTGTTTCCAATCTTTTTTGCTAAAATTTTTGTAAATATTTTATAATCTTGATTGCATAGACTAATGGGTCTGTATGACCCTGGTTGTGTTAAATCTCTCCCCTTTTTGGGTATAGTTATAATTTCTGATACTTTCCATGTTAGGGGGACTTTTTGCTTAGTGTATATTTCATTGAACAACTCTGTTAGGTGTGGTGCCAACTCTTCCATAAATGCTTTATAATATTCTGCTGGAAATCCATCTGGCCCTGGTGACTTGCCTCCCTTTAACCCTTTAATTGCCCTTATTGTTTCCTCTTGCGTTATTGGTTGGTTTAATAACTCTCTGTCTTCCTCTGCAATTTTTTCTCTGATATTTAAGTTCCCTTGCATTACCCTCTCTTCCTTATATAGATCTTTATAATATTTTGCCATTATCTCCCTAATCTTACTTTGCTCCTCTTGTTCTTTCCCATTTTCGTCTTTCAATCTCTTTATCCATGTTTTTTCTTTTTTCTTTTTCAAATAGTAAGCCATCCTCTTCATTGATTTTATATTCCAACTTTGGGAATAGCTTTTAACGCATAGATATTTATTTATTATATTCCTTTCCTCAAATGCTTCTAATTGGTTTTTTTTTCTCCTTTAGCTCTCTCCAAATCTGTCTATCCTTAGTCCTTTTATGTTTGTCTTGCAGGGTTTCTATTTCTTTTATTCTCTTATCCTGTTCCTTCCTCCATCTCCTTCTAAGATTTACCTCTAAACTTATACAGTGACCCCTTATCACTGCCTTACTTGCATCCCAAATTATATCTTTAGTTACTTGTCCATTGGCATTGGTCTCGAAATACTTATTTAGTTCTTTCCTAATTGTTTCATATTCTTCCTCTCTACTGTTTAAAACTGTGTTATATCTCCAGGTTCTTTCTTTTCTTTCTATTTCTAATTTTACTTTTACTCTTAATGGTGCATGATCCGATAAATGTATTGGAAGTGTTTTTGCCTCTAGAATCACTGATTGGTTTGTATTTTTCCCCAGAATATAATCTATTTTGCTATATATGTCATGTCTTCCCGAATAATATGTCCATCTATTATTCTCTGGTTCCCCTTCTAATAAATCATTCATATTGTATTCCCTTATATTTAACTTTCTATTACTATTTTGCCTTGTTGTTACCAATTCCAGGTTAAAATCTCCTGCACAATACACTTCTTGTGCAAACGTATCAATTTCCCCAAATAGCTTTTTTAAATACTTTTTTTGATTTTTGTTTGGTGCATATATACCCACTAAAGTGATTCTAATTTTTTCAATTTTCCCTTTAATCATTACCCATCTCCCATCTGAATCCCTTTTTACCATTTCCACTTGGAAGTCTATTGTATTTTTAATTAAAATTGCCACACCCCGTGCTCTATTTGAACCTCTCGATTCATACATCTGTCCCCAAATCCTATCGTTAAATAATGGAGTATGGTCCTTTCTCTTATGACATTCTTGTAAAAGCAGAATGCCAACTTTATAATCCTTTACCATTTTCATAACTTTTGCCCTTCTTTGTGGAGTTGATAAACCATTAACATTATGAGACATTATTACTACTTCACCCATAACCAGGTATTATTTGCATTTACCCTCCTGTAGTTTCTTTCCCCTGTCTGCTTGTCTTCCCATCCTCCCCCATGCCCCCCAGAGTCCAGACCTCTCCCTCCTCCCATCAGAGGGAGACCTGAAAGAGTTTTCCCTTTGTTCTCTTCCATTCCCAGACTCCCTCCCACCGGTGACTGCGTTGCCATCCACTGCTCTCCCCTCCTGCATCTTCTTTTACCCCTTTAACCCCATTTGTCCAAATTTCATTATTCCACAAATGTTAGGCTGTTCATTCTTAAGTCTCTGTACAAGATCTCGTTTCAGTTCTTCTATTCTCCTCTCTAATTTTCTGTTTTTTAAGATCTCTTAATTGTTTTTCTATAGATTTAATTTGTTCTAAATCCAGGTCCTTCAAATTCCTTAAAGTTCTCTTTTCTTCCCTGTCCTTTGGATCTCCCATTGCAAATAGACTCTGAAGTAAGTCTGTCTCTGTTGGTCCGCCTCTCTCTGCAGTCTCCAGCTCCCTCGATGCTTCTTGTCCAGTCGGCTTGTCCTTGGTCTTATCTGATTCCTCCTCCAGACCGTCTGTTTCTTTTCCGTCTGTATCCAGTTTTAACTGTTTAAGCATTTTCCTCCCACTTTCCAAGTCGGAAGCTTTATATAATTTATTGTCTTTATATACAATTAGGGTGGCTGGAAAAGCCCAGGTATAACGTTGTCCTTTCCTTTCCAAAGTTCCTGTAATTTCCCTCATTTCTGCTCTCTTTCCCAATGTCTCTGAAGATAAATCCAGGAGTGGCCTTACTTTACTGCCAGCCAAGGTCAGGTTCTTCATTTTCCTCAATTTTCGATAAACAATGTCCCTTTCAGCCTCCCTTGTGAACCGTATCAAAATATCCTTGGGTTTCCTGCCTCCTCTGAAAGCCCAATATATCCTCTCGATTTCCTGCGATGGGACTTGAGCATTTGTTGTAAGCCATTCAGTTATAACTCCCTTCAGATTCTCCTTTATCTGAAGACTCTCTCCTGCTGCTCTCAAACGCAGATTGGCTCTTCGGGATCTGTCCTCGAGGTCAGCAACTTTATCTAGAAGTTTTCTATTAATGTCTCTCAGAATGATTAATTCACCTTTTTGTCTTCTGATCTCCGCTGCTGCCTCCTTAAACTTTTCTTGGCATTCTTCCACTTTATTCTCTATCAGCCCGAGTTTGCTATTAATTTGTGTGATTTGCTCTCTTGTCTGCTCATTTCCCTGTCTTAAAATCTCCATGTTTAATTTAAGATGTTCCAATGTAGTTATAATTTTGTTCAATTTTTCTTCCTCCCCTTCCTTCTCCTTTCTGTCCGCCATACTCACAGTTGTCCGGACTTCTGTTTGGATTCTGAGATTTATGGCTTCAGTCACCTTTGATTGTGACCTCCCAGCCTTCTCTCTTTTCTCCTTTGATCCGGACTCCAGTTAAGGAGAGATTTATGACCCTTTATGGGCTTTTTGAGGCTTTAATTGCCTTTATAGTTAGGAGAGCAATTAGGCACGTCTACTCTCGTTGACGCATGCGCAGCTGGCCCGCCACCTTTTCATATTCAAGACTGATGCCCAGTCCATTACACACAGCTCTGTCTTGGGGGTTCTCAAACTTTTTATGCAGAGGGCCAGTTCACGGTCCCCCAGACTATTTGAAAAAAGCATAACTAATTCCTATGCACATTGCACACATCTTATTTGTAGTGCAAAAGAATGACAGAACAATACAGTATTTAAAATAAAGAACAATTTTAACCAATGTAAACCTACCAGTATTTCAATGGGAAGTGTGGGACTGCTTTTGGCTGATGAGGTAGTCAAGTTGATTAGGATTGTTGTTCAAGTCATTTCAGATTTAGTAAAGGTAAAGGCTTCCCTCCGACATTAAGTCTAGTCATGGGGGTTGGTGCTCATTTCCATTTCTAAATCGAAGAGCCAGCGTTGTCCGTAGACACCTCCAAGGTCATGTGGCTGGCATGACCATGGAGCGCCATTACCTTCCTGCCGGAGTGGTACCTATTGATCTACTCACATTTGCATGTTTTCAAACTACTAGGTTGAGAGAAACTAGGGCTAACAGTGGGAGCTCACCCCTCTCCCTGGATTTGAACCACCGACCTTTCGGTCAGCAAGTTCAGCAGCTCAGCAGTTTAACCCACTGGGCCACCGGGGGCTCTGTTTCAGACTTAGGGTAACTAAGTCTAAAGTTTAGGGTGGGGACTGGTTAAAGGACCTCAGAGAGCCAAAGGCAGCCTGTGGGCCTTGGTTTCGGGACCCCTGAATTAGAAGTTCTGGATCAGCAAGTTGTCTTTCAGAGAGTCTGAATCACAATACCTTCAGTGCCAATATCTGTACAGGTGTCTCCCACTTTTTGACCTACTGTACGCCTGTTTTGAATTACACACAGAACCCATATGGACTAGAGCAAAGCCAAGCTATGGAACTTCTTGCTACAAGTTAATTGTTGTGGCAAATGTTCTAGCACTTTCAATAGAAGGATTAGGTATCAATGTAGAATCAATACTTGCTAGATTATTATGACTAATTTTACTCTCACATGCTACTAATCTATCACTGGTTCACTTTTGCACCGTTTTATATACAGAATTTCTGATCCCATGGTTAACAACACAGTTTTATGGGGGGGGGGGGGGAATCTGGTTTTCTTTCATTCAGTGATTTGATATTTTATTTTTTGGCAAAACCCCATGCCTTTTACTTACTTGTTTTATGCAATTTATATCTCAGCTTTCTGCCAAAAATGACACCTGGCTCACCTAACAATTGTAAAATGCATAAAAACAGACATTCAAACTGATAGGTTAAATATGCAAATTAAAACATAAATAAGCAGAAATCACAACACCTAATTATACATTCTTCATTAGCAACTCATGAGTAAAACTTTCAAGCAAAACAGAGAAGGATCTAGTGCAATGGTTCTCAACTCATGTGTCCCCAGATGTTTTGGTTTTCAACTTCTAGAAATCCTAACCGCTGGTAAACTGGCTGGGATTTCTGGGAGTTGTAGGCCAAAACACCTGGGGATCCACAGTTTGAGAACCACTGATCTAGTATAGCTTCCCTCAGTGAAGTGGTCTCAGCTTTTTCTCACAAAAACAACAGTGGGAACCGGATGAACCCTTTTAAAAACTACATGCTACACTATTTGTACTTAAAATGGGCACACATTCTTTATCACTTAAAATTAGCAGTTATCACTTTTAACATATCCCACAACATATTTAAAACATGTCTTTAGATGGAACCATTGAGTTTTAAAGCTCTGACGTTCCTATGTCTCAAGGCATAATTGCTTTCAAATGATGCCAAAACTCACACGTGATTGCAATTATCCTCTTGTTTGTTGATGACTCGTGCAGACTAATACATTAAATGGAATGCCGGTAGACACACACCCTCCATTCCTCGTGCTGTTACCTGTGACAGAACCCCAGTTAGGGAAGATCAACAGCTAGTGCCTTGTGTATAGTGGACTGTGCTTCCCAATTCTAGCAGAAAAAGGAAGCCCCAGACTCCACTGTACTTGGCCAAGCTACTCCTATTTTGCCATATGACATCAAAAGAAGCTTACAGGATTTTTTTGGGCCAAATAGTAACAGGACCCCTCCTTCCTGGTCCCTTCTTACTCATCAACCCATTCTTTCCTCCTGTTTGTCCTTGACCAGTTGTTGAAACCTCTTGGTTCCAGACAATCCTTACAGTCATAAAAGAAAATAAGTAGTTGTCCCTTCTGTTGTCTTTTCCTTAGCTGCATCATTACCTGTTGCCTTCTCAATGAGATACAGTTCCCAGTAGCCCTGGCCATTGGGCCTTATCATGGGGGTTATTGGAAACTGAAGTCCACCACGTTCTCGACCTTGATCTTGAAGAAAAGCAGGAAGCAATATTAAGCTGTTGGTGTGGGCTGAAACTGGCTATCAATCTTACTTCTTAGGCGATCCCCCATAGTTCGAGGATGATGGTCCTCCATTTCTTGGAAGACACATGATTTTTTTTAATGTGTGGAGGTCGGTGCACGTCCGGTCAACACACAGTCTTCACAGAATGAGGTCCCAGCAGTGGTGTGATTAACACAACGAGAGTGGCTTCTCAGTCTGTTGCAGCCTTCTTCCGCCTTCACAGCCGTTGTAACATCTACCATGTTATCCTCCACCTGCTCCGCCGTTGAGGTCTTTGGGTCTTTGGATTGTTCTTGGTCTGGATCCTCTCCTGTGGCCACTCCTGGGAGTGTGTGACTCCCGTGGTTGTACCCGCAGGTTCATTGGAACACGCAAACCCCCTCACCACGTCAAGGTGACAATCCATCGAGGGGCTGTCAATGACACATGAACATTTGCACCAATCTCCAAATAATGATAGTTTACTGTTCATACTGCAACAAATCTGGAATTTCCTTTGGCAATAATTCAACAATGGACTTTAGACAGTTCAGGCTAACATGATTCCTGTGTTTTTCCTTCCTTCCTTCCTTCCTTCCTTCCTTCCTTCCTTCCTTCCTTCCTTCCTTCCTTCCTTCCTTCCTTCCTTCCTTCCTTCCTTCCTTCCTTCCTCCCTCCCTCCCTTCCTTCCTCCCTCCCTCCCTTCCTTCCTTCCTCCCTCCCTCCCTCCCTCCCTCCCTCCCTCCCTGTAAAAAATTACAGTTTATACATAAATGTATTCAATTCTTCAACTACTCTTAAATCAGTTCTGCTTCTGATGTTTACAGTTTTCAGGCAATTACTGTAGCTATATTTAGTCGTCATTACCTCCTATATAAACATTTTAATTCTTCTAATCCCTTTAGCAGTGTCATTATTGCTTTACTCTTCTACTTTTGGAATCTCTAGTTTGCACGACATCATCTTGGCATTGCAAGGCCCAGGACAGTCGGATTACTTTTGTCTGGCATTTAATCAGATCATTTGTTTTATGCCTACTGAGCACATTTTAAACCAAAGGTGGTTTTACCAGGCACATAGAAGTATTTATGGTAATATGTTCTGATGCATTTGTTGGTTCCCATTTAAAATCATTTTTAATGTGCAGGAAATGCATTAGTGACTGTTAACCTCCTTGGATCCCCTCGTGGAGAAAGGCATAGTATGTATGTATAAATAAATAAATAAATAAATCTAGGGGGATCTCAGTACTCATCCCAATATATACATAAAATATTTGAGGAACCAGGAGCAAAAGCAGGTTTTTGAATGAATAATCTGAACAGGAAAAGGGTGTCATTAACAAAACAGAATTTTCATGTCAACATCTAAAGTTTGGGGAACAAAGTTTCTGCCTCGATACCCTTAGAAAAAAGATCCATCCTTAGTTTCTAGTAAATATACTCCCTGCTCAGGGCTTCGCCACCATTTGGGATAATTTCATTTGTAATTCCCAAGATAACTTGCAATGCCTGTTGTCCAATGTTTAGAAATCTCAAAGCATAAATATGACCACCCCCCCCCCCCCCAAAAAAAAGGGACTGGCAAGAAATGACCTAAGACTGAGCAGGTGTAATATAAATACATCTAAAGGCCATTTAAAACAAGTTTTAAAACAAAAAAACCAGATGAGGTGGGGAATTAAATTCTCTTGTAAATGGACAAGTGTTCATTTCCAAGATATCTTGACCAAGTTGCACTGATAGGCATTGAGAATCAAACTGGGCAATCCTTTCAGTGGCAGTTATTGTTTTTCCTGCTCTAGAGTAGAATTGGGCATATTGTGGCCTTGTAGATATTTTTGGACTCCAACTCCCACCAGCCCTAGTGAGTATGGCTAATAGTGAGGAGAGTTGGGTGTTGCAGTCTGATAATACCTGATGGCTGAACATTGCCTGATTTAGATGGGGACCATTGCATGAATGTAGGGGGGCATCAACCTTTGCTTCATTGAGAAATGCTTTCAGTCTAATCCAGTGTGCAAAATCAGCTTCCAGATAAATTCCTTTTAGAAAAGAGCCTCTCCAACCTTGACTATGGAAACCCTGCCCAAGGAAATTAGGTTGATCCCAACTCTTTTAAACTTCTAGTAGGTAGCCAAAAAATTCTATTTCTCATGACATTAGATGTTTGAAACTGCTATTTTAACTGTTTTAAACTTGGGTTGTAGGGTTGCTTTAGACCGCTTTTAGGGAGCATTCTACTGAGAGATGGAGTCTAAAATAAAGGAACAGCATCTGCTAATGTCTCACTTTATTGAGAGATGGTATAAATAGTGTCAGCCTTTTCCCAAGGAACGCTTTCAACTGCTTCTGTGTTTTGTAACATAATAATTGCATTGCGAATTGACAAATGGGTGAATTCCTCTGTCTTCCTGGGACTGCACTGAACCCTTCCAGACATTGAAAGCTGAATAAACAGAAGCACATGGGAGAGAGATCTTGTTTTGCTATCCCCAGGACAAGGCTAAAAAAAAGTCTCAGACTAGCAGTAAACAACATCTTCTTCTGAAGTTCCTGACCTTTATTTCAGTTCTCCCGAGTTCAAGGTTCTGGCAGTACTTTTTAGGAACTACAGGACATAAACAAACACAGTGGAAGAGAAAAGGGGGTTAGAGAAAGCACCCCAGAAACTAGTGAAGGGAGGGTTGCGAACTTCCTAAGTGTCCCACAGAGCTAGCTTTATCTCAGGGCTCTCTTGCTGTGGCAAACAGCAATTATATTGCCCAGCAGTTACAAAATATTTGACTGATCATCTATTTGCACTGGGATGCACAGTATAGTTGGCCTTGGTTTGCTTCAAACATTTAACTTATAGTTAGGGTGGCCAAACTAGAAACTGGAGAAGGCTCCCACACCTTTAACAGTTGTGTAAAAGAGGGAATTTCAGCAGGTTCTCTTCATGCAACCAGGTAACACCTGAAATTCCCTCTTCCACAAAGATTTTTAAGGTGCAGAAGCTCTTTCCAGTGTTCACTCTAGCAACCCAACCCATGGCATCTTTTGAAACATTAAGTGCACAGACCTATGCTGGTTTGACTTAGCTGTACAATTAGGGTAAATTTCTTTCTTGTTAATGATCTTTTTGAGAAACGTAGAATATCTTCAGTAAGTACAGTTAGTTCTCCACATTTGGTAGGGTTAGGGACACAGGATCCCTGTGTCAAGTGATTTCATCTCTGCAAGAACCACATTTGGGGACCCAGCGTGTCTAAGCTCCAGAGACCAAAATAAGACACAGATGGGTTGAAGGCAAATGGATCAGAGGTGTTTATTCACCTTTGCAAAAACGGATGCCAGCAGTCTGCCTTCCAAAGACTGACATAAAAAATTGGAAACATACTGGTTTCTTTATAGTACTTCAACAGCAATTTAAAACAAAAGGACTCTGCTGCCCTGGCTGCTGATTGGTCTAGATGGGGGCCGGCTTGAATGTGCTTGCTGGCTGGTGGAAACCTGCACTCTGCCATCACTGTTGCACATTTGCTTGCACATTTGGCGGGAATTGTAATAAACTGTCATTGGTCAATTTGAAGTCTTGTTTTCTTGGTCCACCCATGGAGGGGTGCAGGAGGAAAGGAATGCGGGCAATTGGGCTGATAGCTCTGTACATGTCTGCCTGAAACAAGACAATGGGTTTCGACGAGCCACACAATGGGTCCCAGGGGTGTTGGCACAGCTTCAATGAATTCCCAAGGAGGGGGTCTGATCAGGTGATTGGGATTGTGAAGTGTTCCCAGGAATAAGACTTGATAATATCTTGGGAAAGCCCCATGGCTCTTCTGTAGCCCATCATGAGACTCTTGGGGTATTGTGAAGAAATGATGTCTTTTCCTGCACCAAATGGTGAAATATTCCCTGGGGTGTGTGTATGTACTTGGGCAACTTTGGCATGTTCACTCTGAAGTCGCTTGCAACTAGGGAAAAGGTCATTTGTGGACTCTGGTCCTGAAGTTGTGGGTTTTGGGGTCTGTTCTGAGGTTCTGGTGTTTCAATAACACTTGTGAAAATGAAAAAAGTGTAAATAAGGAAAGTGCTATTTTTTTAATCCAGGATTTTCTGGGTCTTCCAGTATGACTCTACAGTAGTTGACTTCCACTGGCAGCTAATCTCTAGAAATCCTCTAGGTCCTCCAGCATGACTGGATGAAGCAGAACATAGTCTCTCTAGAAATTTCTAGAGAGAACATTTTAAATCAAATTGGTGAATCATCAAATTCACAAAAGTAAAAAACTGCAAATGTGAAAGAACTATTGTAGTATTTAAAGACATAACTGTGTTAATCTTGAATATCTATATGAAAAGGGATCTTGCAGAATGAGAATAAACTTGGTAGCATAAGCTTTATACTTACTTACATATTTACTATATATTTGGAGTTTGTTTCCAAAAAATATCAAATCCATCTGAACTAATTTTACAGGAATTTAAGAAAAACATGTTGAGGATATCCAATCTTTTGCTATAAAATACAATTTTCCAAGCACTGTACTGAAGTTATTTGGTACATTTTGATCTACACCTAATATTCTACTCCTAGCCAACAATGTGCTGCCACCTGTAACTCATTTATCTTCTTTTTAAAAATGGGTATATTTTGGAAACAAACTCTACATATATACTGTAGTGAATGCTGAAATACCATAGAAAATGATAAAGAAAAAGAAACAATTTCATATGCTTACTTGAAAAAAGCCTTATTCACTGAGATTTGTATTTGAGTCTATATGTTTTAAAGTTAAATGTATGGCCTTAATAGATTTAAAATTCATTTCCTTTACATTCCTTAATTTCCTCTGAAATCATCCCATATTTTGGATTGTTAAGGGACAAACTGATGGAGTTCTGTGGAGATGGACTCACTAAAAATGCTTAGAAGTCTGAAGAAAGACTTCCCCAGCAAACTCTCAACTGTTCTTATTCCCGTTTTTTGCAAGATATTCTGCAAAACTGTTAGATGTACACGTGCATTGGACATCTGCTTCAGGCAGTAGATTTCAGGTGCAATACAAGGGTACCTGTTTGATAGTTATTTCCTTTGTTTTTTTTTCATTTACTGCCAGGAATGGGGTGTGGTGCTTATGGGATCTTCCTCCTTGTGTACCAAAATAGCTTTGTTGGGTTTCAACATTATTTACTTCAAAGTGTGTGGGTGGTTGCTGCCATTTAATCTTTTGCCTCAAGCAGCAAATTGAGGTTTCCTGATCAAGAAACCAACTTAGGTCACAATCACAAAAATTCAAAGTAGTACCCCAAGGCTTAAATATCACTCTGCACTGTATCTGACATACATGAAAGTCCACGCTAAAAGAAAATTCAGTTCTCCATAAAGGTGCTGTCACATTACTTTCTCTCTTCCTATCCCTTCCTGCAGTGGCACAGTGGATTAAACTGCTGAACTGCGGAACTTGCTGACCAAAAGGTTGGTTGTTCGAATCCAGGGAGCAGGGTGAGCTCCCACTGTTAGCCCCAGCTTCTCCCGACCTAGCAGTTAGAAAACATGCAAATGTGAGTAGATCAATAGGTAATGGCATTCCATGCAGTCATTCCAGCCACATGACCTAGGAGGTGTCTACAGACAATGTTGACTCTTCGGCTTGGAAATGGAGATTAGCACCAACCCCCAGAATCAGACACAACTAGACTTAATGTCAGGGGAAACCTTTACCTTTACCTATCCCTTCCTTTTTCAGTCAGAAAAATATCACAAGAAAAAAACTTTTGTTGAGATATGAATCTCAGCAAAAACAGATGCTAACCTATGGAAAATAATCTTGGTTCATTACTGAATTAGCTGTGCTAACTGAAGGGTTATGAGAGTGATATGGTGGTCTAAGAGCATATTGAGATTACACCTGAACAAAGATAGAGTACAAATCACATGTAGCATGGTGGTTTCCAAGAGGCAAGACAAGTTGGCTAACACACAAAACTCGCATTCTCTGTTTTGATGTCTCCCAGCCTCTGGCCTCCTAGATTGATGCTGATATTGATTCTCAATCTATTTTTCCTGAATTATAGGACTCTTTTCACAATTACAGTGTGATGATTTCACTTTATGTGCTATGGTTCCATCCCATGTGTCCTGGGATTTGCAGTTCAGAGAATGATTTTTAGTATTCCCTTCCAGAGAGTGCTAATATAAACCCCGGATTCTATAGGATGCAGACATAGCAATTAAAGTGGACTCATAGCATTGTAACTGTGTGGCATGAAAGGCTCAAAGACGTCGTGACTTCTCATCTTCCATGAATTGTAGAGTTCTTTGGACTCTTAGAATCCCTCACAACTGGATTTTCTCGGAGGGCCAAAGGATACCTACTGCCTTGGTCGTAGGAGATGTGAAAAGAGCCTTTTACTGCAATATGCAGTGGGGAAGCTATGGCTAAATTGTGCTATATGCTCTTCGTTGTTCAGTATGGAAGAAGTAAATTATGTGTAGAGCCAAGGGTTTCTCAGCATGACTCTACAGGTTGAGTTGGACTGGCATGGCAGCAGACTGAAGCATTTTCTCTTCCCTCCCACATCCCTTAGACATGTGTGGGCAGCTAAGCCAGAATCAGTATCTGCCTTCCAGCTGGCAGGCTTAGAAGTGCAAATGAAGTTAATGGAGTGCATTGCCAGACATAAACCCAGCTGCAAAACAACACCTTGCCAGAACCATGTAGCTTGCTTAATTGAAAGGCTGGGAGAAGCCTTATGAAGGACTCAATACCCTAAAAGCACCTGGTCTCGTCTGATCATGGAAACCAGACAGAGTCAAGGCCTGATTAGAACTTGGATGAGAGACTGCCAATGAATCCTAAGTGCTGTAACCAATATTTCAGAGGAAGAAACTAGCAAAACCACCTCTGCTGCACATATACCTTCTGTTATGGCATGTTTGTGGCTGAAAACATCACGTGTAATGAAACTGGAATAATTTGAGTAGGAAAGAATCCTGTTATGGAAAGAATCCTGTTATGGAAAGAACTATAGGTGTTAAATGTTCCAAATAAACAGGCCTCATCTTTCCATCACTTCCCTGAGCAATTTATTCTGCCACACAAATTAATTATGTCTTCAAAGCATTTCCTGTTAGTCTAGCTACAACTGAAATACTGGATTCGTGGTTTCCGGGTCACTGTGGTAAAATGTTTTTTTTTGTTTAGCTTGTGGTTACCCAGTTCATGTTCAAAAACTGACTGGACCAGCAATCAAATTGTATGTCAAAATGTTCAAAGGGATAATTCCTTTACAACTACACATGGGGTAGGTGGCTAATTTGGGGGCAGACTGTTTAGATGGCATAGCTCTGCCCTCCATCAAAGAGGAAATGCAGAGAGTTCAGGAGGTACAGCTGGGATAGGTAAAGGTAAAGGTTTTCTCCTGACATTAAGTCTAGTCATGTCCGACTCTGGGGATTGGACCTCTAAGGCCATGTGGCTGGCATCACTGCATGGAGCGCTTTTACAGCTGGTATACTTCCCCCAAATCCGACACTTGGGGTAGAATCGGATAGTAAGTTAAACTAATGGATGATAATCAACATGAAAGAAGTAAGAGCATGAGGACATGTTATAATCATTTAATCTGTGTAAATCCCTGGTGGCACAGTGGTTAAACCACTGAGCTGCTGAACTTGCTAACCGAAAGGTTGGTGGTTCGAATCTAGGGAGCAGGGTGAGCACCTGCTGTTAGCCCCAGCTTCTGCCAACCTAGCAGTTCAAAAACATACAAATGTGAGTAGATCAATAGCTACTGCTATGGTGGGAAGGTAACAGTGCTACATGCAGTCATGACCACATGACCTTGGAGGTGTCTACGGTCAATGCCAGCTCTTTGGCTTAGAAATGGAGATGAGCACCAAATCCCAGAGTCAGACACGACTAGACTTAATGTCAAGGGGAAAACCCTTGCCCTCTAAATCCTATTTGGCAAACCAATGAGAACTAGATGCACCCCATTGCTTATCCTCAAGCACATAATTTGGCTTGGCTCTGGCACAAATAAATGTGAATATCTGCTCAGTAGCTATATGTATTGGTGAACATGTTGCTCACCCTTGTTTTTCTTTTCTTTTCTGTAGCCCTGACTTGCCTTCCCTCTTCCCCTCCTGTGCTACTAATGGCCCTTGTTGCTGGTCAAATACAAAGGTATTTTGTCCTCAGGTTGTTGGTTCCTCTCCACCTAATGCATGGAGACAATATTTAAATGACAACATTGCATTTCCAGTGACTTATGGAGACATGCTTTGCCACAGAGAGGAGCAAAAATTGGTTGGGTGTCGCCCCGCAAGGTCTATGGCAATGGTTCTCAGCCTTCCTAAAACCGTGATCCCTTAATACAGTCCTTCATGTTGTGGTGATTCCCAAGCATAAAATTATTTTCATTGCTACTTCATAACTGTAATTTTGCTACTGTTATGAATTGTAATGTAAATATCTGATATGCAGGATGTATTTTCATGGTTACAAATTGAACATAATTAATGCATAGTGATTACTCACAAAAACAATATCTCAGTGGTTCTCAACTTCCTAATGCCACGGCCCTGTAATACAGTTCCTCATGTTGCGGTGATCCCCAACCATAACATTATTTTTGTTGCTAATTCATAACTGTAATTTTGCTGCTATTATGAATTGTAATGTAAATATCTGATATGCAGGATGTCTTTTAATTAACTGGCCCACATTTGGCACAAATACCCGATACACCCACATTTGAATACTGGTGGGGTTGGGAATGATTGATTTTGTCATTTTGGGTGTTGTAGTTGCTGGGATTTATAGTTAACATACAATCAAAGGGCATTCTGAACTCCACAATGATGGGATTGAACCAAACTTGGCACACAGAACTCCCATGACCAACAGAAAATACTGGAAGGATTTGGTGGGCATTGATCTTGAGTTTTGGAGTTGTAGTTCACCTACATCCAGAGAGCACTGTGGACTCAAACAATGATGGATCTGGACCAAACTTGACATGAATACTCAATATGCCCGAATTTTGAACACTGATGGAGTTTGGGAAAAATAGACCTTGACATTTGGGAGTTGTAGTTACTGGGATTTGTAGTTCACCTACAATCAAAGAGCCTCTTGATCCCCACCAATGATAGCATTGGGCCAAACTTCTCACACTGAACCCCCAAGACCATCAGAAAACACTGGAGGGATTTGGGAGGAATTGACAGTGATTTAGGAGAGCACTTCAGCCTTCTCTGCTAAAGGTGTTTCTGATGGTCTTTGGCGACTCCTTTGACAACCCCCTTGTGACCCCCCAGTGGTCCCGACCCCCAGGTTAAGAAATGCTGGTCTATGCAGAAGTCATATCCACCAACATTTCACAGATACTGGGGCACATGTATGAAAGTAACATCAGAGAATGGTCAAGGTGAAAAAAATTAGGAATGAAAAAGAACATTCTAGATAGGAGAGGCTGCAGCAGTTTGCTTTTGCCTGAGCTGCTAGAAGTGGCAGCCTCTTCCTGTCCTCTCTTCCTGCGGAGAAAACACACACTTTGAATGCTATTGGCATTCTATTGTTTGCAGCACTTGAAGCAAGCTCAGAATCAAATGGGAGGAGATGGTAGAGAAATGGGGTTTTAAAAGCAACCTTTGAGCCTTGGACATTCCAAATCTAAATATTTTGTGACCTACATAGAATAAAAGCCCCCATCCAGTCAACATTACTCCTGTTTCCTATTTCGAGCACTATGTAAAGTAAAATTGATAAAGAACTCATGCATTTAGCAACCCAGCAGTGAGTCCTATTCCATTGGTGTTGTTTGCCTACAAGTTAGATCTGATTCATGGTGATTCTCTCACAGAGCTGCCCTGGGAACATTTATTCGGAGGAGGTTTGTCACTGCTGCCCTTTTAGTTTATGTGTGACTTGTCTAAGCTACACCACAAAATACCTATACTATAGAGCAGGCTTAGGCAAACTTCAGCTTTCCATGTGACCCAGCACCATCCAAGACAGCCAAAGAATACCTTAAGATCATGATGGGGAGGGAGGGGGAGGGGGAGGGGGGCTAGTAGGGTGTATCTAGATGCTGTTTTAAGTTTTAATATATCAATGGTTTTAAATTGTGTTTATATGTTTATTGTTTCTATTATTTTATGTTTTTTTTATTTTCTTTGTATAATGAGGCATTGAATTTTTGCCTAAATGTATATTGTATGCCGCTCTGAGTCCCCTACGGGGTGAGAAGAGCGGGATAGAAATGAAGTTAATAATAATAATAATAATAATAATGTGTTTTGGACTTCAAACACCTTAAGTGGCTGAGGGGGAAAAGAAAGGGGCCTGAGGCTGTTAGGAATGGTGGGAGTTGAAGTCCAAAACACCTGGAGGGCCGAAGTTTGCCTATGCCTGCTATAGAATCAATGTGATGTAGTGGTTTGCATGTTGGGCTGAGATCCTGGAAGATTATAGTTCAGGTCCCTACTTAGCCATGGAAACCTACTGCGTGATATTTCAATATTTTACGAAAGCAATGGCCAAATCTCCTCTTACTGCTAGGAAAACCTAAGGATAGGGTTGCCATCAGTTGGAATCATGACAACAAGATGTGTTGTGCCAGGGAGAGAGGGCATCACATCAGACAGTCCAAAAACTTAAACACACATACATGCATACGTAAAAGGATTTTCTATTGTGACAGACATTTGTCCCTTTTAGAGTGATCTTACTGAGTATTCTTTTCTGAACTGTTGTAAGAACTGTAAGGACCGATGCTTATGGAATGTGTGTCTTTGAGGAATGCCTAGCCTTACGTTTCAACAGAATGAGGCAGGTGCCCCAGACAAAAAACACGGAGAGGTAGAGTGGCAGGAAAAGGTTGGAAGGCAGGGTTGCAATATTTCCCCTATGCCCCCATTGCTAGCTTGCTATCCGTGGGTGCTATGCAATATTTCAGTTTTGAAGAAAGATCAACAGCCAGTCTTGACTGCTTCTGTACAAAAAATGGTAAAAGGTGCCATTTTGTTCTTTGCTGTAAACACAATATCATAAGCTAGCTGGAGCTTGAGGAACATTTTTGGGGTGGGGAGACAGGGAGCTACCCCCTTTAAAATAAATAAACATTTTGGAGCCCATGTTGTCAAAGGCTTTCATGTCCGGAATCACTGGGTTGCTGTTAGTTTTACGGCTGTATGGCCATGTTCCAGAAGCATTCTCTCCTGACGTTTTGCCCACATCTATGGCAGACATCCTCAGAGGTTGTGAGGTATATTAGAATCTAGGCAAGGAAGATTTATATATCTGTGGAAGGATGGAAGAAAGAACTCTTGTCTGTTGAAGGCAAGTGTGAATGTTGCAATTAATCACCTTGATTAGCATTGAAAAGCCTTGCAGCTTCAAGACCTGGCTGATTCCTTCCTGGGGAGGTGTCATCTGGCCCTGATTGATTCATGTTTGGAATTCCTCTGTTTTCTAAATGTTGTACTTTATTCACTGTTATTAAAGTTTGTTTAATACTAGTTAATAATTCCACAGATATATAAACTTCCATTGAGGTTTTCAATATACCACACAACCTCTGATGATGCCTGCCACAGATGTGGGCGAAACGTCAAGAGAAAATGCTTATGGAACATGACCATGCAGCTCGGAAAACTCACAGCAACCCATTTTGGGGGCCATTTGTCAAAGCCGTCAATTGCTCAGTCTGTGATTGCAGCTCTTGGCAAAATGTATCCCTCTCCATTCCCTTGGCCCAAAAAGGAGCCATTGCAAGGTGCTTCCTTGTTTCGTAACTCTTGGAAGGAGAAAGGCCTCCTCCTCCTCCTGCTCTTCTTTCTCTGTGTCTCTCTCTCTTTACAGCGTTTCTTGGCAGCCTAGCAGGGAGAGAGAGTTGTTTCTGTACTTGACCTCTTATCCTCAGAAGACCTGATTCAGAGGCAGCCTTTGCCCTTGCAGGGAGAGCACAGCTGCGGACAATTGGCATTTTAGGTGACAGTCTTGATAGGCAGGGCTGTAGCTGGGAAGGGGGGAGTTAGGGGTTCAACCCCCTCTGGAAATGTTTTAGGTTTATTCATGAATTTTATCTGGTTAACCAAATCCCCATGAGTGTCCACTGAAGTTTATTGATGGAGCCTGATTTCTAAATTATTTTACATTATTCTTCATAATTTGTTTAAAAAAAGTTTCAACTCCCCACAGAAATTTTTTAGCTGGCCCTGATTGTTCTATGTCTGGAATACCTCTGTTTTCTGTGTTATTTATTTACTGTCCTGATTTTGGAGTTTTTTAATATGGGTAGCCACATTTTGTTAATTTTCATGGTTTTCCCCTTTCTGTTGAAATTGTCCACTTGCTTGTGGATTTCAATGGCACCTCTGTGTAGTCTGACATGGTGGTTGTTAGAGTGGTCTGGCATTTCTGTGTTCTCAAATAATATGCTGTGTCCAGGTTGGTTCATCAGGTACTCTTCTATGGCTGATTTCTCTGATTGAATTAGTCTGTTGTGCCTTTCTTGTTCCTTGATTCGTGTTTGGGCATTGCTGTGTTTGGTGGTCCTTGTGTAGGGACTGTAATCAGTCAGACCTTTCCTGCTGCCAAATTCAGCTTTGAAAATCCCTTCAACATTTCCCAGGTACAAATTAGGACACGTGTGGCCAAGCAACATCAATATGGCAAAAGTTAGGAATAAGAAAGAACACCTACATTAGAGGTGCTGCAGCAGGCTACTTTTGCTTGAACCTGCAGGGAAGGACAAGAGTTCACCCTCCTCCCCTCTTTGCTCTGCTAACTTGAGTCCAAATTGCTTTTACCCTTTCAACTCAGTTTGCAGCCTTTTAGGTAGGGTGCAAATTAAAGGGAAAGAAGGAAGAGGGAAACTGGGACGTTTGGAAGGCAGCCAAAACAGAAAGATAGGACAGAGGATTCATGAGGACTTCCCTCCCAGTTGAAAACACTTCTAGTTATTGTGGTGGCTCCTCTCAAAAAAAAAAAAACCAAAAAAAAAACCTCAGCCCTTCTCCTGGGAAAGAAACAGTTTTCTTCCCAGTGCAAAACAAAATGGTAGGTCTCCGTGGTTAGGGATTGACCTTTACTGAGCTCTAAGATGGCTGTTTTCAGTACTTTCTTTAGAACATTATTTGTTTATCTATGGACACATATTGTAACTTCCCCCTTTAAAGGGCCACAACTGCTTGTGACATAAAATTCCTCCCCAGTTCTGGCCTAGAAAGTAGGTTTTTATGCCTCACATTTTACTGCATTAGAAATGGTTGCCACAGGCTTATTAAGCCGGAAAAGCAGGAGAATAAAATGACACTCTGATTGCGAGGACAATTAGATTTCTCCACAGCAATCATTGGGGAGAACTGAACCCTTCAGGGAGGTTTTTCAAGTTTCCTTCAGCAGTCTTCTCCAGCCTGATGCTCTTTAGTGGCATTTTAGACAGGGACTTAAAAGCTATCACATGGGAAACTCACTTTTTTTTACCAGCATGCCAAGGACTGGCACTATTTTTGTGTCTATTGGCTCTGGGATTGACACCAACCCACAAAGCTCCACTTTGAGCAACATTGTTTACAGCTAGCATGAGTCAGTTATCAGGGAGTAAGGCTCAGCTACGTTGGAGAAAGGCACTTTGCTTACAGAAGGCTTGACCTACTGGGAAGCATCTCCCAATAAACCCTCATCTGCTCACTCCAGTGCCAGAGCAGTCTACCTATAGTCCAACATGGCTCCTTTTCTAGCAAATGGAAGTCCAACTTCTGTGACCAGCATTGTTTTCCTTTGTCTTAAGACAAATTTAAAATTTGGAGCACACTCAAGTCTGAGCTAGATGAGAACAGAAGACTGCTTCAACAGCATTTTATTGGTGGCTCCATTGCCCTGAGGCACAGAAAGACAGGTGTCTAAATGATAAGCCTTGCATGCCTTATAGATAAGTATGTTGTGAAGCTTTAGGAATATGGGATATCCTGCAGATATTTGAATATTTTATTATGCATTTCCAGGTATGAGATCTGGTAGCAGCATATACATCCTGCCCACAGCAAGGGTCTCAATGAGGCCACTGTCATTCTGGGTCATCAGCCCTGTTTACACAATCCAGTTCAGGGTGTGGGAATAGGTGCACTGTAAAAAGTGCGCTTCCAAAACAAACAGCTTCTGACGACCTGCATGAACCAGCCAAAAATAGTTTCTCAGCCAGTGTCCTTTGACAGCAAAGCTTTGGGCATAATCACATCAACAGTGACACATGTTCATAATGACTATATCGCAACCTCTATGTGCTGGTTGGAATTACTTTCCAGTCTGCTGAAGTCCCTTGACAAAAACCACTATAATGTTTTCAGTGTAAGACCAAAAGTTGCCTTTTCTGATCGGTAAGTTGTGAAACCAAAACGTGTGAGGTGAGATGTCAGAAGAGCCCTTTCCACATGGACCTAAATTTTGTTAATAAAAATAGCAAGATGCTAACATCAAGGAGCAAACTGCATTTTTCCTACCCTGCATTTACTCAGCAAGGGTCACAAAGTGACAATATTCAGCACAGGCCCATACCTTTGTGATTGGTGGGTTTTTAAAAAAAATATCAAGCAAAGCAACATACCATTTTTGAGAACATAGCTGAATTGTACTGCAGGGTGGTGGACAGCAGGCCTTGGTGCTTATACTTTGTAGTCACATAAGAGAAACAAGACACATACTGGTAGTGTAATTGAAACAACTGTATTATACAGCACATAGGACATAAGAGATACTATTTGCAGGAAAGCTGCCTTGAGAGCCCAGAGCAGGAGCAGCTACTCCTTTTTCTAAGGCAGAAAAGCCATTCTAAAACCAGAAGGCCACAACTTCATCACAGTCTTGAAACACTCCCTGCGCTGCAGGGAGTCCACTAGGACACAAACAACTTGGGCACTTTCTCTTTGTGGAATACATGTGTTCAGTAGAATAAATACATTATCAAGTTTTATACATATTTATAAAAAGTAGTGCATTAAATGTTCACTTAAGACAAGTCTATGGGAATTTGGCCCTGTCAGAGAGCCTACAGAAGGCAAGGCGAATTCATATTGCACTGGAAACCCCGGCGTACACGAGTCACTTCCGTGGAGGTTGGAGAAAAAGACTTGACTCCTTCGACCTGCAAATACTCTCACCCCCACAGTTGCAGTTTGTGAGGTAGAGCAAAGCTTTCACTATTGCAGCCACATCTTTGCTACAGTTGGAGGCATGTTTAAAATACTGTAAGGAAAGTATATTGTAGCTTCAGCCCCTTTACAAAGAACACTGTTTAACTTAGACTTTTAAAATCCACAATTGGACTCTCCATGCAGATTGGGAGATTCTGGGATTTATAGGTCATACAAAAGTAAATTCAGTCTGGGATGACTCCTCAGATGTAAATCCCAGTTTATTCAGTGAGATTTACATCTAGGAGTGTGGGTGTAAGCTTAAAATAATATTTTAGTCGGTTTTGCAGCCCAAACATGGCTGAGTGATAGTGGTTTGCTCCATTCTCCCCTCAAGACAACAAACCTATTGCCACTCTGAGATCATTACAACAGTAAGTATGAAACCATGTCACCCTCCTTCTCCACCCCAGCTATTTTACCCACTGGCTTTATTGACTTGAATTGCATTAGGTGTGTGTGTGTTGCAGTCAGCGTCCTTGGTTAAAAAGTCCTCTACCAGTTCCTTTGGGCTGGCATAAGTCACATTCATTCTTGTACTATAGTCTCTTCACCTTGGTACAGGCAGGGCAGGATTGAGATCAGCGCCTCCTCGATTGAGAACAAGTGTTCATCCTCCACCTGCGGGCAGCAGTAGCGCATGAAGTCTGCCAGCTGAAGCAGGTACTCAATATTGTGGCCAGCGCGGCCACTGGAGACAATGATTTGAGCAGCTATGTCCTCTTCAGAGGCCGGCCCCAGGTAGGACGGATTCTGGGGGGTAGCAATGTAAACCAGGGCCAGGATGGGCTCCTCTGACTCTTCCTCTTGCGGGTAGAACTTCACCAGCTTGGTGACGTAGCCTCCCAGCACCGCTTCCCGCACATTCAGATACTTGAGAGAAGCAGCAACTTGGTCTCCACGGAGCTCATAGGCAACACCCCATGTGCACCCCTGGAAGGAGAAGATGAATTGCAAAGATGACTCACACTGGAAGATACAGACTTATTTACAAGTTTATATCCTAGAAATACCTAAGTCATTTAAGGAAAGCCAGAGAGGGCCCTAAACACTTTCACTGAGGATGGATGGAGACATTTTCTCCTGCTGAAAACAGCTCTATATTTAGACCAGGGGTGGGCAAAATGGGGTTCTCCTGATGTAGGTGGAGAGCTAGGTCATATAGCCCTAGCCACTGCATTCAGTTGTGAATGCTGGAAATTGCAGTCCAACATCTGAAGCATCACATAACTTGCACACTCCGACCCTCTGTGGCAGTGGTTCTCAACCTGTGGCTCCCCGCGGTTTTGGACTACAATTCCCAGAAATTCCAGCCAGTTCACCAGCTGTTAAGGATTTCTGGGAGTTGGAAGGCCAAAACATCTGGGGACCCACAGGTTGAGAACCACTGCTCTGTGGGAACAAGTTTCTATGGCACAAATGATGGTGTTTGCAAATCACTTTGTCTATTGCCTCCCTATTTGCTCCCCCAAAAATTTAGGCAGGAAAATGGACAGACTATACTGTAGTATGTTTTCAACAACAAGGCTGCAAAGGGGCATGGTTGGGATTTCTACGACCACAGTGCATCACATAAGTGACATTTGTTCACTGCTAATGCACCTGAGGCTCTACTGACTTTCCAAAGCTTCTTTTGGCCCACGGTTTGCTGACTTATTCTATATATCTTGAGTCCAGGGGTAAGAAAAGTAATACCTCTGAACTATTCCTTAGTTGGCATTTTCCACAAAAATGCTATATACAGCTTTGTTCATCTATTGCAGATTTGGGGGGGGGGGGGGAGATACCCCTTTGGTACTATAACTCACCAACTCCAAACTGCTGTGACTATTGGCCATAATAACAGGGAGCTGTAATCCAAAAAGCAACTCTTACAGATTCTGATCTTTTTTAAAAAATAATCTCAATGGTTTTTATGATGTTCTGTCTGGGGATGCTAAAGGCCAGGCTTTTAAAAAACTTCAGCCGTTCCTTCCAATCCAGTTTCACCTCTATCCAGTCCCCTGAGTGATTAATAGTGAACTTTTGCAGATGTTAGCTGGAAAGCCATTGTATTGACTCAGCTACCTTCCAGTTTCCTGCTGAGCAATTACATGCCAGGTGTAAGACGCTTTCAGTTTTATAAAAACTCTAAGCTTCATTTAATCACAAGAACCCATGATGTCAGTGGATGGCCATGTCAATAGCATTACTAGTATTCTACCATGACCTGATTATTCAGATGCCTTCAACTTCCTCATAGGCCACATGAATCTAGAGGTAAACTGAGCATGGCCTGGGAAAAAACCTCTCACTATAATGACCCGCTATCCTCCAGTTCCTAGATAGAGACTGGGAGGACTTTGGTTTGTCACTATCACCTCTTTCAAAAGAGCCCAGACTAGGCCTGGCTATAACAGGAGAAAGATGCAGAAAACAAATACTTACATTGTAATCTTCTTGGAGGGTGACCACTCGCCCGGGCTATAGAAGAAAAAGGGGGAAAAGGGGGATAAACATTAACATGAAATGTGAAGAATCAACCAAAACTAAGGCAAATCTCAATTGTAATGGAGCTGATCCACAAAGCCAAGGCCTCCTTAGCACAGTGGATGCTCCTCCAAGGGCAATGCCAAGCCAAAGGCAAAGGAAACTGGATGAGCAGTGTGTGAATTGAGCTAGGGTGCCCCACTCCAATTTGAAAACCCCCAAATTCCCAGCTTTTCCTAGAATTATGGCTTTAGAAAAGATGACAACAGCATTCCTCCTGCCATGCAGGAACACACAAACAAAGCACTCCTGACAGATGTCAAAGGCTTTCATGGCCAGAAACACTGGGTTGCTGTGCGTTTCTCGGGCTGTATGACCATGTTCCAGAAGCATTTTCTCCTGACGTTTCACCCACATCTATGGCAGGCATCCTCAGAGGTTGTGAGGTCTGTTAGAAACTAGGCAATTGGGGTTTATATATCTGCAATGTCCAGGGTGGGAGAAAGAACTCTTTTCTGTCGGAGGCAAGTGTGAATGTTGCAGTTAATCACCCTGATTAGCATTGAAAAGCTTAGCAGCTTCAAAGCCTGACTGCTTCCTGCTTGGGGGAATCCTTTGTTGGGAAGTGTTGAATCCCACCACACTCCAAGGCAGCCTATTCCACTGCTGAACACGTAGTCCTTCCAAAGGTTTAAGTGGAATCCCATTTCCTACAGTTTGAATCCATTGGCTGTGTCCTGGTTTCTAGAGCAGCAGCAAACAAGCCTGTGCCCTCCTCCTCCTCAATGTGACATTTGTTACTCCTAATGTGCACTTTGCTTATCCACTATTGCAACCTCATTGTTTTTAATTTGATGTTTTAATTCAGTGTTGTGTTTTTTTTGCCTATTTCTGTTGTTGTCCTTTGATGTGTCATATTTTATCCTTGCTTGTATTTTGATTTTGCTGTAAGCCGCCCCGAGTCCCCTTTGAGGGAGATGGAGGCGGGATATAAAAAAAACATTATTATTATTATTATTATCCTTCCCTTGTGTTCCCAGCAGGCTCAGCCCCTTCCAAAGCCTCCCCAAGCACCAAAATCAAAGAGGAGACACTGCAGAATCAATGCCGCCTGGCACCACTTTAACAGGCATGGCTCAATGCTATGGGATCTTGGGAGCTGTAGTTCCACAAGGTCTTGTGAAGGAGTGCTGCGGCCCTGCTGGACTACATTTCTTAGGATTCTACAATTTATTACAACCGCATCAATTCTACAGGGCAGATGTCTCCCCCCCCCCTCCTCCTCCCTTCCCCAATTCCTCCAAGGCAAGCTTACCATCTTCTCGCTGCCCCGGTGGAAGGTGTCTCCTTGCCAGAAGCGGCGGCTGTAGCCCCGGATGTAGCCCACTTTGCGGGAGGCGAACTCGAAGCCGGGTCTCCAGACGAGCGAGCCGTAGCCGAAGACCCAGAGCGGAGAGGCGGGCGGCTGCCCCTGGCCCTCGTCGAGATGCTCCGCTCCGGAGGCGGAGGAAGGATGCTGCTGCTGCTTGGAGAGGACGTCCCGCTTCATGGCTCCGCGACGCAGGAGGAGCCGCAGAAGCAGCCAAGGCAGCCGCGGGGACAGCGTGGGGGCAGAGGGCCCGGAGGAGGAAGAGGGGGGAGGAGAGGCGAGGTTGGCGGGCTCGCTGAGCACTTGCATCCAGAGCAGGGGCCAAATCAACTGTCCCGGTCCAGGCGCTCCAGGGTCTTAAATACCCTCCTGCCGGCAATTCCCCGCCTCCTCGTCGCTGGGTTCCTCGTCTCGCGCCAGCTCTTCTCCAATCAGCGCCTCCGGACTCCGGACTGTCCCGCCTCTTTCATCATCTCCGGGCCTGGGTTGGTCGAAGCTGTCTCGAAACGCGTCCTCGGATTGGTTCCCCCGCTGCTTGATGTCAGGAAACCGGGCTGATGCAATGTGCTTGGAGCCTTTCGAGTGAAAGAGAGCCGAGATTGCATCAGGTGCTGCTGCGCGAGGGCCTCGGGAGGAGGGAGCCTGCAGGCAGGCATGGGGTCGGTTTGGCAGTGATGCCCGGCTCCTGCTAGAGGTGAACATTTGGCTTGCGCTGCATGATGCAAATATATTTATGTACAATTTTATTTAAAGTAAAGGTTTTCCCCAGACATTAACTCTGGAGGTTGGCGCTCATCTCCGTTTCTAAGCCGAAGAGCCGGCGTTGTCCCTAGACGCCTCCAAGGTCATGTGGCCGGCATGACTGCATGGACCGCTGTTACCTTCCCTCCGGAGTGGTCATAATACAACAATAACAACAACAACAACAATATAAGGTAAAGATAAAGGTTTCCCCTGACGTTCAGTCCAGTCATGTCTGACTCTGGGGGTTGGTGCTCATCTCCATTTCTAAGCCGAAGAGCCGGCGTTGCCCGTAAACACCTCCAAGGTCATGTGGCCGGCATGACTGCATGGAGTGCTGTTACCTTCCTGCCGGAGTGGTCATAATACAACAATAAGATCTCAGCTGGCATTTGGAAACAATAGACATTGACAAAATCACGATCTGCCAACTGCAAAAGGCCACCCTACTGGGATCTGCACGCATCATCCGAAAATACATCACACAGTCCTAGACACTTGGGAAGCGTTCGACTTGTGATTTTGTGATACGAAATCCAGTATATCTATCTTGTTTGCTGTGTCATAATAAAATAAAATAAAAATAATAACTACAAAGACTCTGACACAAGCCAGTCGAGGTGGTCCCAGTGGTGATCGGCACACTGGGTGCAGTGCCTAAAGGCCTTGGCCTGCACTTAAACACAATCGGTGCTGACAAAATTACCACCTGCCAGCTGCAGAAGGCCACCTTACTGGGATCTGTGCGCATTATTCACCGATACATCACACAGTCCTAGACACTTGGGAAGTGTCTGATGTGTGATCCAATTCAACACCAGTAGAGTGTCTGCTGTGGACTCATCTTGTTGTATTTCAAATACTACTACTACTACTACTACTACTAATAATAATAATATAATGCTGGCATAAACCAGTACAGGTGGTCCCAGTGGTAATTGGCACACTGGGTGCTGTGCCAAAAGATTTCAGCCGGCATTTGGAAACAATAAACACTGACAAAATTACAATCTGTCAACTCCAAAAGGCCACCTTGCTGGGATCTGCACGCATCATCTGAAAATACATGACACAGTCCTAAACACTGTGTTTGTCTTGTGATTTTTTTATACGAAATCCAGCATATATATCTTGTTTGCTGTGTCATTCTATGTCTTTGAGTCAATAGTAATAATAATATAAAACTTTATTTATATCCCGCCACCATCTCCCAGAGGGACCCGGGGCGGCTCACAGAACACTCAAAGTGTGACATACAAAATACAACAAGTGCAAAACAAAACATAAGTCAAACACAACATCATAAATTCACAATATACCCTGCTAGGTAGCTAATGATAGCATGAATAATCAAAATGTGGATGAGATTGTAGTTGCATTTCTGGAGGGACTCTAATTTTTGCTTCTCATACACTTGGCATGGTGATTGGGTTAACCTGTTCAAATTCATATGAGTAAAGCAGGGTGACCTGAAACATTTTGGGGGTGATTTGAAGCTCTTTGTCTAGGGGCTTGCATCAGAGTGTATGGCTCATGCGCCAATTAGGGGATTCACCTTCCTCTTCCTCCTGCAGCCTCCACGCAGGACTCGGCCGGCTCCTTTCCAGCGCCGGGCCTTATTGATCTACTCACATTTGCATGTTTTTGAACTGCTAGGTTGGCAGAAGCTGGGGCTAACAGCGGGAGCTCACCCCGTCTCGTGGATTCGAACCACAAAAACATGCAAATGTGAGCAGATCAATAGGTACAATTTTGGCGGGAAGGTAATGACGCTTCATGTAGTCATGCCAGCCACATGACCTAGGAGGCATCTACGGACAATGCTGGCTCTTGGCTTAGAAATGGAAATGAGCACAACCCCCCAGAGTCAGACACGACTGGACTTAATGTCAGGGGAAACCTTTACCTTTACCTTATGTAAATGTCCATATTTCTTGTAAGAGGTTGGTTTCTAATAAAACTCAATTACTATGTCACAAAATGATGCATGTCTAAATAGCATGAGACAGCATGAAATGTTTGGATAGCCCTGTTCTAAAGGATCATCTTAACACCCCCTTTTGCAGTACCAAACCAAGGCAGCAGAAAGGTGAATACCCAGAACTATGGGCAAAATGGTTTGCTTTCTTGCCCTCATTCTCCAAAGCAGGTACAGTGGCGAGAACTGCGTCCCTTGTCCAGATATGAACAGACAGCAGCTACTCTCTGCTCGCTTGTGCTTTATGCGCTCACATGCTCTCTGTTGCAGAGGACTGGGCCCATTTTGATCCATCCTTCCTTATCCCCATGATACCAAGAAAAAGGCTGGTAGTGATTTAGGCCCATCTGTCCTGTTCCCAGGCATGTCATGAATTACACCATGTAACACAATTTTTGTTTCTGGGTTATAAATGACATTTCCTAATTGGTTCTATCATGAAAACTTGGAAAATGTTTATTAAACTGCGAAAATGTTACCTTTGCGGTCTGCACAAGAGGTTAAGCATGGCATATTAAAGGTTGAAAATGGCATATTGAAGGGTTAAAATGGCAGCCACATAAAGTTTCTGGGGCATAACAACTACTTTCAAAGAAAGTACCACAAAATTAAACAGGAAATAACACTATCAAACCAGGAACAGATTTTTTTTTCAAATTTTGTTACATAGTGTTATGTTTGTTCCCATTGGCCACATCAAAGAAGAATTTGTTTGGAATAACAAAAACATAAGGTTTGAAAAAGTAGGCTTTTTTTTTGGACTGCAAACAACTCCCAAAATAACCTACTTGTGTATGGCTGGGAATTGTAGGCCAGGAAAGCAACATTTCAAAACTCTGGGAAAAAATGAGAAAAAAACAATAAGGAACAAATTAAACTCTTAAAAGAGTTTTGCAACCAGTAACAGTTTGAATGGTTTTCCTCCTCCAGGTTAGAGGGTTGAGGAAAGGAAATAACTCATTTCCACATAGTTAACAAATTGCTACAATACTCTAGGAAATGCAGAATTAGTTTTAGATGAGAAATGAGTACAGATAGGTAAGATTTAGGTTTCTTTCAAGTAGTAGTCAAACACAGTCCATTAAAAAAAACTTTTTCAAAACCGAGCTGATGCAATTAAAAGGTTGTTTAAGAGAAAGCTTTACCCTCTGCAGTGATCTTAATTTCAGGTATCTTGCGCATGTAAGAAGAGATTGTTTCTGTACTGGAGGATGTGTGATAGTGATGAGCCAGGGCAATGCACTGTAAAAATAAACCTGAACTATTGGGAGACTGTACTGTACTAAGTACACTAGCAAACAAGATAACAGCTGGGAGTTCTGCAACGCACAACCAGTAACGCTAGCCGGGCTCCCTTCGATCTATCATACGTCAGCTTTCTAGAGTGAATGAATGTCAGATAGAAAGCTGACGTATGACAAATCAAACAGAGCTCCGTTAGTATTGCTTGTTGTGTGTTGCAGAACACCCAGATATTATCTGTTGAGATAAATATAGGGTTGGAAATCTTTTCCCTTCTTAAGGTCCTAGGTTACTCAATGTACAGTTCATTGAGTAACTCTGGCATTTGAAACACCACAATGCCAGGCTGATCCACATAAATACTGAACCTTTATGTGAAGTCCAGCAAGCTTTGAAAGACAAATTACAACAATATTTTTTACATTAGGATATCTGCATTTTAAAGGACCATCTTTGGCCCCATCTAGCTACTTTTAATGTGTTTATGCTGCAGGGTGATTGTGCAGACATTTGGATGGAAACTTACAGCATAACTACACAAGAGTATTGTATGTATATTTCATTGCCCATAAGGGTCCTTCCACACAGCCATATAACCCAGAATACCAAGGTAGAAAATCCCACAATATCTGCTTTGAACTGGGTTATCTGAATCCACACTGCCATATATTCCAGTTTAAAGCAGAAATTGTGAGATTTTATTCAGCTGTGTGGAAGGGGCCTTAAAGATGTCATAAACCATTGAAAAGCAAGGGAAATTGCTGTGCTTAATGCTACAATCAGCCCTCCACATTTGGGGGTTTAACTTTTGTTGATTTGGTTATTCATAGAATTAATTATGTCATATCTAGGAATTGTTAGGTCCTCCAGTGCAACTTTGTGGTCAGTTTCCGCCAGGTAGTTTCCTGATCATTTCTTCATTTATATTCCTGAGTTCAGCTTTACCTTTGCAAAATTTTAAGAAGCAATGGAAAATATAGCTTCTTGAGTGACATTTCCTGTTGCAGTTTGGCTTCTGGCTGTTCGTTTATCGGAATGAGCCATTGTGTTTGGACTTGTCATTTTCTTGCTAGCATGCCAGTCACCTGGCCTAGCAATTGCCAGTAGGGGGACTAGACTCTAACAATATAGTGCCATCCTAACTCCTACCGTAGAAGCCTGAGCATTAGATTTTTTTAGTGCTTTCAGTGAGAAATGTTCTGTACCTCTTACGGTATTGCTAAACAAGGAGCAAAATCTTCTAGTGAGATTTAACAGATTTTGAATGACCAATTTGAAACTCAAGCGTGATTTTCAGGGAGGCTTAGATAAATAATATTTAAGCCAAGATGGCTTTGTGCAGAAAGCTTGAGGAAAAAAAGAAATGCAACATGGATTCTGCATAGTAAACTGAAATTCACTGAATCAAATAGCAGAAGTATTCTTGATAGAAGGGATGAACAATTGCATGGGGGTGAAATTTAATGTTTCCAGGGGCTGTTGTAAGAGGTTTGGGGAGCTGTGAGAGAAGGAAGCATGCATTTGAAGGCTGTCTGGATGCATTTGGTGTGGTTCTCAGATGAATAAATCCCCACCAAATTGGGGCTGGGGAACTTTCAGAATGCCAGGGGACTTTTGGGCCACAAAATGCAAGTCAGAACCACATAAGATCTACTAGCCATACCTATCCCAGAGCCTATTGTGTATATGCTTAGACTGGCAAAATCTTGGCATTGTGATACTTTCAGTAGTTGTCATCCTGCCCATAAAGTTTCAGTTACTTTTCCTTCAAGAATTAATTATGGGTTATTCTTGCATGGCCTTGAGAACATTGCCAAGTGCATAATGGGAATGGTAATTTCTGAATTATTGTAATGTGTCATATTGTTATGATTCCTTTTTTTAAAAAATGAGCCCAGAGACACTAATGGCTTTGGGATTACATCATTGTGTAAGATCTTGGCCCAACTGGTTAGAGATTCTATAAAATGGTCCATGAGGCTATGACATGTAGATTAGAGAGCAAAAGAGAGGCTGGCCTGAGTTAGAGATACTTATATAAACCTGAATGACTTCATTCGACTTTCCCTCCAGAAAACAAAGAGCAAACCTGGTGTAGTGGTTGGACTAGGATTCTGGGAATCCAAGGATCAAATCTCTGGTCACTGGATGACTGTGGGCAAGTCATACTCTCTCCACTTTAGAGAAGGCAATGGAAAATCATCTCTGAATAAATCTTGCCCCAAAATCCCTATATATTACCCTCTAAGCCAGAATTAACTTGAAGATCTATTACAACAATCACCATCAAAATATAAGACAACCCCCCCCCCCCACAACAACACATGGAATTAAATATTATACATCTGGTAGGCAGGGAATTTTTAACAGGGGCTGTGTTTTTAGTTGAAGAGAGTTGAAGGCTAGCAAATATGATTCTGCTCATTTATTCATTTATGAATCAAGACTGGGGCTATTTCATACCAAATAAGTAATAGGTCTATAATTCCACTTTATTTGCCATGCCTACATCCTACAGAGTCCTGGGATTTGCAGTTTAGGCTGGTTTACTTAGTCTTTTTACCCAGAGAGCTCTAGTGTTTCACCAAACCTTGAGTCTCAGGAGTCCATATGATCAGTCATGGCAGTTAAAGTGGATTCATAATACTATAACAGGCTCCCAAACGAAGAAATCTCCCACGGGAATAAGATGTAGTAGTTGGCATCAACCTGAATAGCTTCAGAAAAGAATTATATTAATTAATAGAGGGTGAAAGAGTTGGCAAAACTACCTCTGAGATCCACTGCCTTAGAAAACCCTGTGTAATTCATGATGTTACCACAAGTAGACAGATGACTTGAAGGCTGGCACATGCAAACGAGCTATCTGTGTTTACTATGCATGATAGTTATATCATCAGAGATAGTATGCCTCTAAATACCAGCTTCTACGGAATGTGAACCAGAGGAATGTGCTGCAATTATTCCTTCTAGGCAGGCTTTCCTTAGGCATAACTCTGGGAATAGATGGGTTTTTGGTCTTTTCTTATTGTATTAAGGCTATATGCTTACTTTGTTCACTTCTCAGTTCCTTGGCCTGCCTCATGACTTGGACCAACAACTGAGGTTGATTTATTTATTTATCGTGTCAGAAGCAAACTGAGGGTACAGTTATAATGTATTTAAATAAACTGAAGATAATAATAATGATAATGATAATAATATATTCTTATATCCCGTCCCATCTCCCTGGAGGGACGCGGGGCAGCTCACATGGGGACCAAGCCCAAAATACAGCATAAATACAATAGCAACAAATAATATGGTATTATTGTTCACATTCTGTGTAATGAGGAATGTGAAATGTTTCTTTGTGGTCAGTTTATGTATATGTCACTTTTACAATCCATCCTGGGTGTCCACATGTGAAAGTCAGTTTTAATTGCCAGCCTAGTTGTACATGGAATGACAGAGGTATCATCGTGTCCATGGTCTCAGGGAGCGAAATGTCTTGGGCCAGTCCTGATGCTTTGGTGACATATGTTGGTTAGTTAGTAGCCGCTCTGAGTCCCCTTCGGGGTGAGAAGGACGGGATATAAATGTAGCTAATAATAATAATAATAATAATAATAATAATAATAATAATAATAATAATAAGGCTGTGCAAAATTGTCGTTAGTCCCATAAGTCATTAGTAATTTGTTAGATTCGTGCAAACAAATCACTATTAAGAAACATGCAAAAACGGGGAGAGAAAAATTTAAGAATCGAAAAACTTGCCAATAATTTTCATTAAAATTCTGTAACATTCAAAAGCCTCCCAAAGTCAGTTTAATTTTCAGTATAAGCATTAAGCAACTTTGGTAAAGTCAAAGAGACCATTGCTAGACCAAGGCTGCTTACCGGTTGCCATAAGGAAGGGCAGTTGGCTGGGCTGGGTGGGAAACTGAGAACAGCATTCTGGGAAATGTAGTTTGGGAAGGCGAGGCCCCCTGTGCTAAGTTGAAGCTCTATGGTTAAATTGTGTTAGACAGACATTCAAGGGGATTGCTGTTGTGGCTTTTTGTTTTTGTCTAAAAAAATTTAAATCCCTACAAATCAGTATATGTGTGTGTATTTTTCTGAAACTTCTTGGGATTGATGCCCTGGTTATCTTCTGCACTGTATATAAAATTCAAGTATACCGCTCTTGTAGTCTTTTAAAAAAAATTATTTGTAAAAAATTAAAACATTCCTCCAAAATTAGTGGATGAGTGTAACATTCTGAAATTTTGTGGGCTAACAGTGGGAAATATGTCGCACAATTATAGCAAGTTTCATCACGATAGCTCTGAAATGAGAGAGAAATGAACCCCGGAAGTTTCCCCACTTGCTCAATTGCTTAACAAAAAAAGTAACAAAAAAATTAGTTATTTTGTTATAGTTACAAAATTTTTAGTTCTATAATTTCAGAAACATCCTCAAAAATGATTCACCCCTCCCTAATTTTATAATGAATATTGAAACATTTTTAATTGATCGCAAAGCCCTACTGGTTAGCCATTTCTGGCACATTACTGACCCTCAACTTAGATAAAGAACAAGCTCATTTGCAATTCAAAGGGCTCCTTTTTGTAGTCACCTGAAGGTAGCTCTTAGCTGAGTGCCTGCCTACAAGCCTAGTGCCACATAACATGGGCCTTAAATGTAAATATTCTGAATGTATTGCTCTTCTTTGCAAGTAACATGAAGGACTGTTGAATTTCAGCTAGTGATTAACTGAAGCCACTCATAGTTATTCGGCCAGCATACTACCAATTCTAGGAGAAAGAAATCTATATTTATAAAGTGAAATCAACAATGACTAATTTTCCCTTGCTGTAAGAATTGTGGGGTGCAAAATAGCCTTTTTCCTTCATAGAAAACAATGGGAAAAACATGTTTCAGTTCTGACATAGAAAAAAAACAATTAATCAATCAATAAAAAGAGTTCAGAAATGGAAGATGGAAGAGTAATTGCCAGAACCTTCATCATCAGTATCTATCAATGAAATTGGAGCAGATGTTTTTGAACTGTATGATCAGGGAGATTTCTGTTACTTAAAACAACAGAAGCTGGTAATAACATATAATTGAAAAGCCCATAGAAAAATAAAGCCAGTAGCAAAATTGATGCCAAAAAGGATTCCGATATTAGTAAATCTAAGATACCTACAAATACATATTTAGTGTACCAGGAGAAAAACAGGAACACTTGTATAAAATCAACTCTAACTTAAACCATTGATTCAGTGGATCTTCTCTAACTGCTTTTAGCAACTGAATATCATCCTACAATTAAAAACAACAAAAGGTTTTATACCCAGTCTTTCCTCTCCCCTCAGAAGGTGACGGAAGATAAATGTGGACACTGATATCTGTAGATAACCTCCATGCTCAGACAAGTTCATGCATGAGAAATAATTCTTTGGCACTTCGCTTAATTTGCCCTCTTTGGAGGTCATGGTGTTTGTTTCCTTTCCTTCCAGAAGATTGAATACAGCAAATGGAGCAAGAAGGACAGACAGGACATTTCATTCATGGTGCTGTGTTCCTGCATCAAGTTTCAGGGCCTGGCAATTTGGTAACGCTGTTTTTGCCACCTGATGAAGTTGGGCAGCAGCCCATAGAAGCCTGAAGGAACACCAAGCCAAGCTGACATTTCAGCGCCATGACCTGTCCTCTTCTTCCACCGCTGTCCTGGTAGTTTTATCCAGAAACATCAGAGATGGTGCTCCCTCACTGCATACAGGCAGAGGGTCACTTTTCACATTTGGAAGTACTACTTATTCATTTATTTGTTACCTGTATACCTCTCCCTACATCCATTGAGTTCCAGGTGGCACATGATGTTCCTTCACTTTATCTTCAGAACAACAAAGTCAGATGAATGATGCTAAGAGACAGTGACGGAAACTGCCATAAGGTCTCTCTGTGAGTTTTATGACTAGGGGTTGACTTTATAGTTTATTAAAATAGTTATATTCTTCCTTTTTCTAAAACCTCAGTCTGTAATACAAAAAATTAACCTTAACTGTGTAATTTTGAATTTAAATTCCAATCCAAGATATGAAGCTGGAAGAAAGGCTGGAAAATAGAGAAAGAAATAGAGATCAATAGATCCCCAAAACAGAATTTTACCAAGCTGTGCTGCATACTCCATCCCTGACCTCTACAATGAGCAAGAATTACACAGTGTTCCCATAACTTATGCTGACATATTTATTTGCCGTGTTGAAAATGAATTGAGGATACAGTTATAATGTAATTAAAAACACAAACACAGTTAAAAACTTGGTATTATACTAGATTTCCTTTGACCAGAAGCTGTCAACTTGGAGTGCTTCTGGTGTCTGGTGTCAGCTGTGCATGTGGCAGGGCTCAGGCTGAATTGTAGTAAGTGGTGTGTGGTTTACTCTTCTCCACACTCACATGTTGACTTGCAGGATGCAGACATATGCTGACTGCATAAAGAATGGTGCCCTCATATCATGCCTTGGCTATACGGTTGGTGAGTGTTTTCCCAAGCTGATCTATGCCACAAGAAGATTTAAAGGACAGGAGCAGGATAAGCACATTTGTTGTCTTTTCTTCATGGACAGTTATCTCCTACTATAATTTCAGACTCTCAAGTTGAAAGCAGATAGTTTAAACTGACTGCACAATGCCTCATGAAATATGACAGTCACAACGTAAACAGACAACATTCATGGCATTACATAACAGCCATACCAGACTGTGTTCTCTGAGCACAGAGTTGTTTGTGCTGCTCTCTGGGTACAGGTGACATAGGGATGCCAAGATTAGATCACGGTATAAGAGTCCTGACATTTCTAGGACTAACCCAAGTAAACTCTGGCCTGGAGCCAAACATGCGAAATCCATCTCTGCCAGCCGTCTGCTTTTGCTCCACGATACGCGCATTCCCACCCAGGATTCAAGTTCTGAGCGTCATCACAACGGGCATACTTCCACCTCTGAGCTGCAGCAGGCAGTTTTGGAATCACTTCCAACCTGGAGTTGCTCAAAGTTCATTGTTAAATAAACAAAGGAAAAGCCACTTTTTTAAAAATCACAACTCCCTGGATTCCCCTCCCTCCAGAAGTTGTGCAGCTGGAGGATTCTGGGACTTAATGTTGCTTCCCGGCTTTGAAGAAAGAAGCTTCCTCACTTTCCAGTTCTTGTGGCAAAAGCTATTCTTTCAGTTATAAATATATGTTGTACTAAAACAGCCCCGTGTTTCTTTTTTACAATAATCTTTCTTGAGAAAGTTAAAATGCATTAAAAGTACAAAGATTAAAAACAAAGAAGAGTAGCTAAAATATCATAAAATAAATGTCTGAGCGTACAGAGCAAAAAAGACAGGAAAAAAGAAAAGGCAAAAAAAAAAGAGTATTGCGGGGTTGTGGTTTTTTTTACTATAGCGCCCAGGAGTTCCAGCCAGCAAGGTCATTGATGGTGCTGGTTGGGGGAATTCTGGGAATTGGGGTTCACAAGATAATGTTTCTAAATTCTGCCTCAGAGAGTTGTGTATTGGTGCTTGATATTGTTGATAGAGCAGCGTGCTTTTTTCTTGCTCCTTAAAACAGAGTGGAAAGTTTTTGCTCTTTAGACATTTTGGACTTCAACTCACAGGCAGTGGTAAGGGATTATGGGAGTTACAGTGCAAAACATCTGGGAGAGCAATAGATCCCAGCTCATCACAGAAGAAACCACTAGGCTAGGCTATTGTTATTATCTTGCAATTGCTAATAATGTTCAGACAGGCTCAGTTAACTTCAAGTTCATGGCTGTACTGAAATGTTAACCAGGGACTTTGTGGCCCACAATTCATTCTCTTTCCATTAAACCATATCTGATTTGTAACTACAGGTCCCATGTGGTCAGAGGCACTCTTTACATTCTTTCTTCCAGCTCTTGCGGTGTGCTTAAGATTAATATCTTATTGCACGGAATTTATTATTTTCTTCTGTTTCTAGAAAGACGCCCACAGAAGATTTCTTGTTGTACTTATGTGCCTTCAAGTTATTATTATTATTAATAATGATGATGATGATGATGTGTGACTGATGGCAACCCTAAGGCAAACCTATCACAGTTTTCTGGGACCGACTGTGTGCGACTCTCTCAAGGTCTCGTGGATTTTCATGACCAAACAGGGAACCGAACCCTGGTCTCTGAAGTCTAAAAGCCATGTTGGCTTCACCCACCAAATATAACTAATTTATTATGAGTGTGTGGAAAAGGTAAGGAATTTTTCTGTGGGTAAATGCAGGAAAATGAATTGATTTTAGCATTAAAATAGGTTGGGAATGATTCAACCCTCCAGGTGTTGTTGGATTGCAAGTCCCAACAGCCCCAGGCATCTTGAGCAATGGGAAAGAATGCTGGGAGTGGCAGTCCAATAGCATCTGAAAGGTCACATGATTCTGACCCACAGCTAAGGGAACTGAAAAGTCACTGCTGTGGAAAAATATATGTCATTTCATGAGTATAAAATAGCCATATGCATTCTAATTAACCATATTACGTTCACTATTGCAACATAAACAGTTTGGGAAGCTAACTTTACACTTGCTTTAAACATTTTGTTTCTCAACAATGATATTTTATACAAGAGCCCCGGGCAGACAGAAAACTGAGTATTGAATGTTTAAAATGAAATAAATATTTTCCCAGACAGGGAGCAATGCAGTCTTTGCTAACAAGATGTGAAAGTAATCATTTTCCTCTATAGTTCAGTACTTTTTAAAGTGGAGCTCCCACAATCCCCTGGCTATTGCTGTGCCGCTTTGTGGATTCCAGGAGCCCTAGTTCAAAAAGCGACACACTCAACACAAAAAGCTGTGCTGTGAATATTAAACAGTGTTCTTCCTTAAATTCAAGGAGGCACAATTACAGTATTTAAGGATGTATTTTCTGAATTTAATTATGTTTCTAAACCGGTTGTAAACTGCCTTCACTCCCAAAGTGGGAAAAGAGAACAACAACAACAAGAGCAGCAGCTCAAAATACCTTGAGTTGTACAGTACATTTTGCTGGGCTGTCATCACTAGCAAATAATGGCAAATGTCCAAAGGAATCCTGCTTCTGGGCTGATGCCCTGGTAAAAGAACATTGCATAGCAAGGCATACATTTTATTCCCTGGTGATGATTTGAAGCCATAAGGAATAAAGATGTTCTGGGGGAGTATCTCATTCCCTATCCGCATTTTAGTTCTGCTTCTGCTTCTGTTATCAGGTTGCAAAACTCTTTTTTTGTCCCACCTAGAAAATTATGAATATTCCCCCTGAAATGTTTGTATACATTTTCTCAGGACCATTCGTCATATGCATTATTTTGACAAAATGTTTCTGAGCATTTTCTCAATATACACATTTGAAACTCCAGACATTTTAAAAATATACATATGGAGCTATATCCACATTATTCCCTCCGAAGTGCATAACAAAACTTCACAGATGTATGGACATGGAAGGCAAGCCACATTTTGCTTGTTAGCAATCTCAGAAGGTATGAAATAGGTTTTCCTCCTAGAAATGAAATCCAACGAATTTCTTTTTTACCTCTCATTTAAAGAACAGCTACCCTTCCTTCTGAAGCGGTCTTGACAAAAGTGTCAAAGAAGAGTGTGTGCTAGCACAGCAGATCAGCCCAGGAATTCAGTTCACGTACCATTAACGTAAGATGATAGCAGTACTGCTTTCTCTGATCAGACATTAGTCAGATGAACCCTGTGGAAACCAGCCCTGCCATGCCTTGTTGTTGTTGTGTGCCCTCAAGTAATTTCTGACTTAGGCAAACCTTAGACGACCCGATCACAGGGTTTTCTTGGCAAGATTCCCTCCGATGGGGTTTCCCTTTGCCTTCCCCCGAGGCTGCGAGTGTGACTTGACTAAGGGCCCTTCCAGACAGGCTCTGTATCCCAGGATCTGATCCCAGGTTTTCTGCTTTAAACTGGATTATATAGGTCCAGACTGCCAGATAATCTGGGATAAACAGAAATCCTGGGATCAGATCTTGGGATATAGGGCCTGTCTGGAAGGGCCCTAAGGTCACTCAGTGGATTTTCATGTCTGGACAGGGATTTAAAATCTAGCCTCTCCGAATTCCAGTCATTCCCTCTCATATTTGCCCATGCAAGTATTAATGCAACTCTATTCTCTCATATGGATACCACAGTTCTTTTTGCTAATTATAAGTTGCAAAGGACAAGATTCAATGGGGAATCTTGCAGATATAGTAGGGGAAAAAGGGGGGGGGGGCTAATGGGGAGCCAACCTTTGGCTGCAGTCAGCAGAATGCCCAAAGTTTGGATGTAGTACATTACAAGTAATATAGGCACCTGCAACTTATTTATTGTGGGGTAATAATAAGAGTATAATGAAACTGCATTTGAAAGGTAATTAACTGAATAGGAGCAAAGCTTCTTTATTGGCATAATGGGTAATGGTTTCTAATTGATCTCAAACATTGCCTTTAAAGGGGATTTTGAAATGAATTTCATAAGACTTTAAAATGTTTTATGCCATTCTCGTATCAGTTCTCAGGTTTTGGTTGCCATGCAAAAATCCAACAGACAGTTCGAGCAAGTCACATTCTTTCAGGCCCCATCTACAGTGCCATATAATGCAGTGCATTATATGGTCAGTGTAGATTCATATTACGCAGTTCAGTGCAGTTTGAAATTGCATCAAACTGCATAATATGGCAATGTAGATTGGGCCTCAGCTTCAGAGGAGGGCAATGGCAAACCTTTTCTGAACCATTCTTGCCCAGAAAACCCTGTGATAAGGGTCACTTTAGCGTCGCCATAGGCTGGAAACAACTCAGACATTCAATAACAGTAAAATGAGCAACAACTATTTTTAAAACATTGGAATGAGTAAGGAAATGAGAATTACTTTAAAAATGTGATTTTCAGACCCTGAAAATGTGATGGGTCAACTCTGGGTGTGTGAATACCACATGTCATCTATGTGTCAAGACATTGCCTTAATTATATAGCACCACGAGTGAATCAGTAAGGAACAGGCAGCTGGACTCAAAGCGTACATTCGCCAGCTCAGTGTTCCTGATGGCATTGTCTGAGCAGGAGAAGCTGGAACATGGTAAACAATAAGCAGAAAGGACATTACTCCATTGTCACCACAAAGATAGAGAGCCAGGCTCCTAAAAGTAAAACCACCAGGTCTCCTCCCTTTATGATGGAATGGGAAACTCTGGTTGGCATGAGGGACACATTTCTGTCCTTGGAACCCTCTGGCATCTATATGGACTCATGAAACCACTCCAAATCCCCCAAGTGGCCAGAAATCTGCTTCTGTTTTAATAAACACAGGTATTTTGGGATGTTAAACAGTGCCGAGTGGAACAGTGAGCTATTTAAACGGTGGATTGTTGCTCCTAAAGTCTTCTAAGAAAAGCAATACACCTACACCGGCAATCCAGGGATTCTGGAAGACTTGAGAACCACAAAAATGTCTCAGTGGGCCATTTGTGGCCCCAGAAACACATCTGCTTTTGCTTGCTTAAAATGCATGAAAACTTACTGAGCAGCTTTATACATATATAGTGAGCATGTTTTTAGTCCCAGACCTTGAGGTTCTTGTTAGGACAGTGCCATTTTGTGTAAGAAGTTGTGCACAAGTGAATGTATGTGCGTGGAAATGTGTGCACAAAATCTACTGAGAAAGCCCATTGAGGTGGTGAATATTACCACGGAATGCCTGAAAAACAAATGAGATTGTCCAATGGTTTCATAACTGGAAAACTGAAGTCACCAATAGAGAGACTAATTCCCAGAGTACGTGGTGATGTAAACGTCATATCATTGGAATGTGCCCAGGGGGAAATGAAAGTACCTAAGTGGCGTTGTGCCAGTAAGTCATCATGGTAATTAGAAAAGTGGCTGCAATGACACAAGTGGCTGTAAGTGACCAAAGAAGGAGTAGGGATGTTTTGTGTGGGAGGTCATGTCCTACAGTTGGGACTGAGTCAGCTTTTTGCTTTGCATTTTGTCCTTACCTCTTTTCCAGACAGTACCTAAGTTGAACTGTAAACTCGGATTCTTACCTTTATGACATACCAGGATGTAGCTCTTTGTTTTTGCTGTGTGTGTCCAAGTGGTTTCTGACCTTTGGTGACCCTACCACAGCATTTTCTTGGCAAGACTTATTCAAAAAAGGCTTGCCATTTACTTCCTCTGAGGCTGAGAGAGTGTAACAACAACAACAACAACTTTATTTTTATACCCTGCCACCATCTTCCCAAAGGGACTTGTGATGGCTTACACATGGGACAAAAATCCAACAGACATAAAAGCAAACAGCAAGCAATCCATTAAAACAGAACCCTCTAAAATAAAATAAAAACATCGTAAAATACAACAATCTATATAAACACAAACATAAGAGAAAAAAGCTGCCACATTGAGGCTCCACCAGATTGTGTTCAACAAAAAACAATGACCATAATTACAAAAATGGTTGTGACAAAGCTCAGGCATGGGATAGTGCAAAAACAATGTACGATAGTGCAAAACAATGTCCGACTTGTTTAAGGTCATCCACTGGATTCCATGGCCGAGCAGGGATTACAATTCTGGCCTCTAGAGCCGTAACTGAATACTCAAATGAATATGCCATGCTGGCTCTTTATATCTCTTTAGGAATTGAAAAATAAGATACTCTGCAATCCCAGTTTACTAAAAAAAAAAGTAAGTTGCATAATAATTTTTTAAGTCTTGCTTTCATTTAGGTTTGTATTGGATTGTAGGCTAAAGCTGTTATTCCAGACATGTTTGTGTTTTTTGGAAAGCATATGCCATTGACATGAATGAGACTTTTCTAAAAAGGATTTTGATTTGAAGACTCAATTTATATTCTGATGAATTCTTACTGGGTACATGAAAGCCAACTGTAGGTACATAGGCAAAATGAAGCCTGCATAAGACAGCCCAAGAGATGCCACTGTGAGGGCTGGGTTTTGTTTTTTTTTTTGGGGGGGGGGGGGGTTGGAATTAGATTAGGAGTCCTGTAAAATATGTTTAATTTGTGCAGAGAGCTCATTCCCCCATCTCCTTGTCTCATGGCACTAGTTTATTTATCTTCTGAAGTTTATTCATAAAAACATTTATATTGCACTTTGTATCACAGAAGCTCAAGACAGGGTACAAGTAAAATGAATTTAAGCTGTTCAAAACAATTTAAAATTTCAAACAACAAAGATATTTTAAACAGACTAGAAGCATATAAACAATCACCCAGTTTGGCGAGGTAAACAGTTTAACACAGTTGAACATAATACACATTTTGGAATAAATCAGACCTCAAACACTGTAATAAAAAGTTTTGTTTTTACTTTCCAGAATGAAGCCAGTATCTGTGCTTTCCAAGGGGAGGACATCCCACAAATGGGGTGCCACCACTTAGAAGCCTATCTGATATGTTCCCATTGCAGAACAAAGAAGGACCACTCTGCCAGACCTCTATTCTCAGGCAGGCGTATATGGAGGAGGCATCAAGATCCTAAGCTCATTAGGACTTTTTAAAAGAGTTATACTCAACATGTCTACTGTTATTCTTTCCTATGTATTATGATTTGTCTTTACTTTGTTGATTTAATTCTCCCGTATTGTTATGTGCCTACTTTTATTTATATTGTGTTCCTGTTGTAAGCTACTCCAAGTCCCCTCGGCGAGAGGGGGTGGGATATAAATAAAGCTTTATTATAATTATTATAATTATTAAATGTTATAACAAGCACCACAGATTCTGACGAGTATCATATTATAAGGCTAGTACAATATCATTAAATTGGTGTTATATGGTGTTCATAAGGTTCACCGTGTCAGAGATTTGGGTTCGTAAGGCATTCTGGTCAGAAAGCTCAATCTTAGCGTTTTGCTCTAGCTGCAGTTTCTGAATGTAGCCAGCCCTTCCTATTTGTAGGTTTGACTTTTGCACATTGCATTGTTCATGAATTTGATTAAAATGGTTTATTTAGCAATCTTCAGGTAATCCTATCAACTGGAGAACCTAGATATTCCAAGAGAGGTGTTCTCTTGGGTTAAAAAAAAATAGCAAGTTTTTAATTTGTGGTTTTTCATTTTCACTGGGATCTCACTGCCACTCATCCCAGGGAATGTAGAGAGCTGACTGTAAACTTCAAGGTCAATCCCTTTTACAGTCTACCTAAATGGATATGATTTCTCTCAGGGATTCTCAACGATGGCAAAATGCCCCCTCCAGGCCTAGAATATTTGAGGGGGAGCACTGTGGACAAAACAATTTTGGTTTTTGTGTGTGTTGGGGGTGCATCTAATGGGTCTAGAACTGCTTCATAACCTCCCAGAGTTGGACTTAAACAGCCATGGCCATTTGCTATGGGATCCTGGGGCACTAGAGCTCTCTGGTGGTTGTTGTTGTTTATTCATTCAGTCACTTCCGACTCTTCGTGACCTAATGGACCAGCCCATGCCAGAGCTCCCTGTCGGCCGCCCCCGCCCCCAGCTCCTTCAAAGCCAAGCCAGTCACTTCAAGGATACCATCCATCCATCTTTCCCTTGGTCAGCCCCTCTTCCTTTTTCCTTCCATTTTCCCCAGCATCATGATCTTTTCCAAGCTTTCCTGTCTCCTCATGATGTGGCCAAAGTACTTCATCTTTGCCTCTGTGATGACTCATGGGCCATGTAGTCCCATTCCTAGTGCTGTTGTGACTGACGAAGAGGAGAACTTGGGTTTTCCTCCATTTCAGCCAGAAAGGGAACCATTTCAGCCAGAAATTGAGCCTTTGCACCTGCAGGAGGCTTGTCTTCCAGAAATCTCCCAAACAAGCCCGGAGTCGAGTTCTCCCCCTTTTTCGCGCCGTAATTACATTCTCCAGCAGAAAGGAGTGCAACAGGCTAATCGCAGGAGTTTGAGAATAGCAGCAAAGCATTCAGATGATTAAAGCCTGTTCCCATGAGAAATTTTAGGGAGTCATACATCTGGACACAGAGATTGACTTTCGTTTCTGGTTCCCCAGAGAAGTGTTCTCTGGTGGGGAAAACAAGGCCTATTTAGGTTCCTTGCTCCCGGAGGGATCTTGCGGAGTCAATTCGTCAGCAACTGGAGTAGTGTGTGTGGACAGCTACTCCGCTTCCAAGCCTTTGTTCCTGATTCAAGCCTTCGTTTTCCAGCCTTGTTCTTCCACGGATTTTGCCTTGCTTTCCAAGACCCAGCCTTGCCTTGTTTCCCGGATTTTGCCAAGTAAATACCACGGATCTTGTCCTTGCTCCTCGTTCCTTGCTGCCTTGTATCCAAGCCTTGTTTTTTCCAAGAATCAAGTTACTTCCTAGCCTCGTTCAAGTTCATGGACTAAAAGACCTTGTCATCTCCCCTCACTTTGCCTGGCAAAGTGAGTGTTTCGGTTATTGGATTACAACTTTGGACCTTAATATTTCATATTGGACATTGCTTCTTTGGACTAATTTTGACCTTTCCTGAAAGGTCTACTCCTGGACTAATTCATACGCTTGCTTTTATTAACTTTACATATTTCCTTAATAAAGATATTAGATAGATTCTGGCCTCTGTGTATGGTTATTGGTGCTCTGCTGCCTGGGTCCTGACAGCCTCTAATATCCTTCCCTCCAGTGAGCAGTCGGGCATTATTTCCTGGAGGATGGACTGGTTTGATCTTCTTGCGGTCCAAGGCACTCTCAGGATTTTCCTCCAACACCACAGTTCAAAAGCATCTATCTTCCTTTGCTCAGCCTTCCTTATGGTCCTGCTCTCGCATCCGTAGGTTACTATGGGGAATACCATTGCTTTAACTATACGGACCTTTGTTGCCAGTGTGATGTCTCTACTTTTCACTATTTTATTGAGGTTGGTCATTGCTCTCCTTCCAAGAAGTAAACGTGAAAAGAGGTTGGAACTGATGGGAATTGGAGTTCACCAACATCTGAAGAGCTACAGTGCTCGCCACACATGCTTCAGAGAAAAGTAAAAGTCAGGTCCTCATCTCAGCACCCAGATTAGATACTGTACTGCTGCTTCTCTCTGTTTGGCAAGGTTCCAGCTAACATCTTGAAATTGGAGACAATAAAATGCCTGTCTCTGTGCTAAACAAATGATTAAACTTGGAGAACAGGGGCAAAGTGAAGGTGACAAAGAGAAGACAGAGGCACAGAGAACTAGACAGAGCCTTCTGATCACTCAAAGGCAAGATGCTTTTGAATGACAACTCCCAGGATCCAATAATCTAAGTAGTGGTGGGGATTCTGGAAACTGTAATGTCCAGTCGCAGGCAAAAATCATAATAATTACTCAAAGCATGAGTGCCTCATTGTCCCTAGTGTTTTTTGTTTTTTGTTTTTACAAACTAAACTCTCCAAAGTAAAAATTGTGGGAGTTAACCCAGGGACCTCAGTAGAAGCAGCTGGCACATTTCTTACTGTCAGGACTAGGACCTTTCTCTACTTTTTAAAAATAAAATTCTCAAAACACCAGTATTTGGAAGTCTGCCCAGGTTGGTATGAACAAGAGAAGTAAAATTGTAACTCCCAGCTTTGTAGATTTTACAAGACGTGTTTGGGGTTTTTTTTGCCTTCTCCATCGTTTGTAACATGAAAAGGCCACCTAAATTATTCTGACTCATAATAAGCTGTCAGTTTCTTATAATGGGTCAGCGCTGCTATAGCAGGTCCTTTGTTGACAACAGTCTGAATTGTTGTATTTTAGGACAGAAAGGGCATCTTTCCTCCTGATGAAATTGGAAATTGCAGGTAATCAACATTATTATTACTTTTATACTGTTAGATAGACCAATGTGGTCCAACCTTTAGTTACCCGAGGGCCAATCAAACTTTAGTATAGGAATGTGAGGGCCAGAGACATTACAGAAAGAAAATGTTTCTTAAAACTTAAAGCAGTAAGAAGGATAAACTATTTTTTCCAAATGTTAAATTAAAATATTTTTCCAGTAAGAAGGGCAAGGGCCAAGAAAAATGAATTGGTGAGCCGCAGGTTGGACCACACTGAGATAAACCATTATTAGCCCTCCCAATATAAGACAGAACTCACTTCCCCTAACAGCTGCAGGGTGGGGAGAGAAGAAGGTTTTATGGACCTTGTTCAATAGTAGATTGGTGAACTTTTGGCTGTCCAGATGTTTGGAACTTCAGCCTCCAGGAGTCAAAGCCAACTTTGCCAACAGTGAAGGATTGTGGGAGCTGAAGTCCAAACATCCCCCATCTCTGTCCTATGGAAAGATAAATAGGAAACAATAAAGAAATGGGTCAACCCAGAAGGAAGTTGCCTTTGGTCAAGGCTCGGCAAGCCGGGGGAATGCATTGCCACAGGATATTTCTGGGTCAAGTGGCTTAGCAAGATTAAGCAGTAGTATATGTGCATATGTGTCAGAAACAACTAGGTCAAAAAGTTTCAGAGGATACCAGCTGTCTTCCTTCAGGGCATATGCTGATTTCCTGAGAGATAAATTCCTGTCATTATATGTTTTTGGCACCAAGCGGCAGGTGTACAGTAATTCTAACAGAGTTCCTTTAAGGTATCAGACATGTTATATGTAAATAGGCATTATCCTCCTTAGACCTCATCTTGCACAATCAGGAAAAAAAATATGTTGCAAACATAGGTGGTCTTATGAATGCCCTGCCAATACTTCACCACTAGACTCAAATAATCATCACCATTTCCTAAGGTGAATCAGTTGCTGAGATCAGCTTTTATCACACACTGCTTCCTTCCAGTTAATTGACACATGAAAGCCTTTTCCAAATAAAACTGAATCAGCAATAACAAAGAAGAATTGTAGTGTTGATCATTCAGTCACGGTAAGCAAGCAAAAGTTCTGTCAAACAAAGAGCATAATCCTATAAATTTTTAATTTGAAAGAAAGTAAGTCCCATACTGAATTCAGTGAATCTGAACTCTGTCATTTATAATAGGATATAATTATCTTCAAAGGATGGCAGTTGTTCAGAGTTGGACACCTGTCTACAACCTCTATTGTTGTAGCTCCAGATGGTGTAGACACTGAAATGAAATTCTGGTAGCAAGTACTCCTGAATCCTGATCTAAGATGAAGGTGAGAGAGCTCTTGGGGAAAAAGGAAATTAGGTCAGTTCTGGATATAACAGCCTTATTATCATCTGTGCATGTGACAGTTTGGCTATTGATAAGAACACGCCCAACAGTTGGTTTTATATTACTTGCTGTTGCTACGGTATGTACCTTCAAGTGAACGAATTATGGAAACCCCCTTGTAAAAGTTTCTTTGCATGATTTGTTCAGAGAAGGTTTGCCATTGCCTTCCTCTTGGACTGAGAGAGTGCGACTTGCCCAAGGTCACCCATTGGGCTTCTGTGGCTGAGTGGGGATTCAAAACATAGGACCTCACACACTAGAGCTTGGATCCACTTCAAATCCACTTTAGGGATGGGGCTTTAAACAGCTCAGCCAGACAGTTCCTGGACCTCACTAAACTACAAATCCCAGAATTCTGTAGGAGGCAGAAACCGGATTAAAAGTGGATTCATGTTCTAGTGTGATGAGGCAAATAGTCCTGGTCCAACATTCAAACCATTGCACCATCCTGCAATGGGAATGTCTTGTGGTATTAGAAGGGGGAAAGGCCAGAAATACTTTGACTCTGACACAACACTTTTGTTTGCATGTGCATAATAATGCAAAGACATTCCCTCTCATCTTTCCTCTAATATCTAAGATTGGAACACTGGAATTCTTCAGTGGTTAATTGCTCAGAAAAGCTAACAATCTTACCTAAAATACATAACATCACAGAAATCACAGCTCTGATTTTGTAAAATGTATGTTTAAAATTTCAAATTATAAATTATAAACATTTGCTCAAGAACTATCATAGCAGTACAAGCACATTAGACACAAACACAAACATACTATTTTTTATTTCAATGATCTGGTCACAGGCACTATGGGTTGCAGGAATCCGCAATGCTAAGTACTTATTTATTCACATAGAATCATAGAATCATAGAATCATAGAATAGTAGAGTTGGAAGAGACCTCATGGGCCATCTAGTCCAACCCCCCGCTAAGAAGCAGGAAATCGCATTCAAAGCACCCCCGACAGATGGCCATCCAGCCTCTGCTTAAAAGCTTCCAAAGAAGGAGCCTCTACCACGGCCCCGGGGGAGAGAGTTCCACTGCCGAACAGCCCTCACAGTGAGGAAGTTCTTCCTGATGTTCAGGTGGAATCTCCTTTCCTGTAGTTTGAAGCCATTGTTCCGTGTCCTAGTCTGCAGGGCAGCAGAAAATAAGCTTGCTCCCTCCTCCCTATGACTTCCCTTCACGTATTTGTACATGGCTATCATGTCTCCTCTCAGCCTTCTCTTCTGCAGGCTAAACATGCCCAGCTCTTTAAGCCGCTCCTCATAGGGCTTGTTCTCCAGACCCTTAATCATTTTAGTCGCCCTCCTCTGGACGCTTTCCAGCTTGTCAGCATCTCATTGTGTGAGTGAGAATCAGTCAGAGCTGGTGGTACCAATATCAGAAGAGTGGCAAAATGTTAAAGGAACCTTTGGAGGTGTTGATCCCTACTCCATAGTAAGTGCTCCCTTTTGGGTAGGTCAAAACTGAATTAAAACCTAGAGCCAATTCACTGAAATTCCTGTACATTTCTTGGGGCCTTATTTTTGTTCATTTGCACCTCAGGAATTAAGTCCTTGCACCACTGAAACTGTTTGCGAAGATTAGAATAGCACTAGCTTTTGGGGCGGCGGGCTGTGTATGTGCGCGCACCACCTATTGACTCATGCTTAGCTCGTGTTCAATGAAAACCTCTAGATGATTTTCACACATGCTGCCGCAGCCAGCTGTCACCCATCATTCATGCAAATGTTTTTTCTTGCAGGCTCTGTACTCTGATATGTATTGAAATGCATTTTGTTAACTTTGACCCAGTTCTCTAATCTACTCCATTCCCAATTCTTTTTTCGCAGGTATTGGTTCCCTACTCTAGTTCGAATAATAATAATAATAATAATAATAATAATAATAATAATAATAATAATTTTATTTTTCTTGTACTTTTCTCCCATGGATGGGACTCAAAGCGGCATACCATCCTCCACCCATTCAACATGTAAACAGTAAGTCCACACATTACAGAAAACACGAGTTACATAAATATAAATAAGCAACAAAATAATTACGTATCATTGTCATTAAAATCCCTACACCTCAGGCCACTGAAGTGTCAGAACAACTTAAAACATTGAACTATCCAACTCAGAGCTCCAAGTATTTGGCCATGTGAGTCTAGTTTGGCTGAGGTAGACACTATAATGTGTTGTCTGGCAAGGCCTGCTTCCATAAAAAGGTTTTCACCTGGGAGTGGAAGGCCAAGAATGAGAGGGCCGAATGTACCTCTTTGGGAAGGGAGTTCCAGAGTCGTGGGGCCACCACCAAAAAGGCCCGCTCTCTCATTCCTATCAATAATCTGCAGATTGAATGGACATTCCTTCACCCAAGTCATTTATAAAGATGCTGAACAACATTCAGTTTTAAAAGGAGAAAGATGGGGAGGGGAAAAAGTGGCAGCATTTCTCAAGACTGCATCAAAAAAAAAAGAAGCCCTGTGAAAATACAAAAAAAGCAGTTATAAAGATGCTACTACATCCTCCTTTTTATACTGCAAGATATTAACATGGCTTCTTCTTTTAAAACACTCCATTTGGGATTCTAAATGTGATTCAGGCTGCATCAATAAGAGCAGTGGTTCTCAATTTGTGGTTCCCCAGATGTTTTGGCCTTCAACTCCCAGAAACCCTAACAGCTGGTAAACTGTTAACCCTAGCAGCTGGTAAAACACAGCACCCAAACATGAGTCAATGAACATGAAAGACACTGCAGACTCACTCAACCAGAGAAATCAGCCATAGCAGAGCACTTGATGAACCAACCTGGACACAGGATATTATTTAAGAACACAGAAATGCTCGACCACTCCAACAACTATCATGTCAGACTACACAGAGAAGCCATTGAAATCCACAAGCTTTACAACTTCAACAGAAAGGAGGAAACCATGAAAATGAACAAAATCTGGCTACCAATATTAAAAAACTCAAAAATCAGAACAGTAAATAAGAAGCAATACTCTGAAAACAGAGGAGTGCCAGACATTAATCAATCAGGGGCAGCTAACGACTCTGAACAAAGGATGCCCCCAGGCAGGAAGAAGCCAGGAGATGATGCTATTCAATGCTAATTAAGGTGATTAACTACAACAATCACACTGGCCTTCAACTGACAAGAGTTCTTCTCTCACCCTGGACTTTCCACAGATACTGTATATAAACCTTCCTTGCTTAGTTTCTCCATACCTCACAACCTCTGAGGATGCCTGCCATAGATGTGGGCGAAACATCAGGAGAGAATACTTCTGGAACATAGCCATACAGCTGGTAAACTGGTTGGGATTTCTGGGAGTTGTAGGCCAAAACACCAGGGGACCCACAGGTTGAGAACCACTGAATAAGAGTATAGTGTCTAGATCAGGGGTCCTCAAACTTTTTAAGCCAAGGGCCGGTCCACAATCCTTCAGACTGTTGAGGGGCCGGATTATCATTTGGAAAAAAAATAAAAACAAATTCCGATGCACACTGCACATGTCTTATTTGTAGTGCAAAAACAACAACAACAACAATGAAAGGACAATACAATATTTAAAAATAAAAATAATTTTAACCAACATACATTTATCAGGATTTCAATGAGAAGTGTGGTCCTGCTTCTGGCCAATGAGATAGTCAAGTTAATTAGGGTTGTTGTTGTTGTTGTTGTTGTTGTTGTTGTTGTTGTTGTTGTTGTTGTTGTGTGCCTTCAAGTCATTCCAGACCTTGGGTGAGCCTAAGTCTAAAATTTATTTATTATTTATTTACTGCATTTATTTACTACATTTGTATCACACCCTTCTCACCCCAAAGGGGACTCAGAGTGGCTTACAAATTATATGTACATACAATATATTATATTATTAGCATAGCACAATATTAGCATTATATATTACTATATTGAACTATACCACTATACTGTAATATTATTAGTAATATTATATATAATATAGAATATATAATTAATATTATTATATGGTATTATTATTAGTGTTATATTGTATTACATTATAATATTATTATCAATATTATATGTATATACAATATATTATATTATAAAACTGAGGGCGGGGGCCAGGTAAATGACCTCGGAGGGCCGCATCCGCGCCCCCCCCCCCCCCCCGGGCCTTAGTTTGGGGGCCCCTGATCTAATGCATCTTTTAAAACTTGGAGTTTGTAGTTACTGCAGCTGGCTGTAAATCCAGAACTGAGCCTAGAGCGCCCTCTAGTGCTTCAGTTTGCAAAGTATTGAGAGGGCTTTCTTGTTTTGGTAGTGGTAGTTGTTGACGTTGCTTGGCTGTGTAGTACTGTAACTGTAAATTTGAGTCAACAGGAAGTCTGAAACGACCCTGCATCCTTAAAACACGCCATAACCTCTGCCCTCCTGTACTCTCATGAAGTTGGGATTGGCACAAGTGGATTTATTTTGCTTGCATAAACAATGAAATAAATGTCACAATTATAACTGCGGCCACTGGAGTTTGTTCCAGGGCCAAACCGGTTTGATGTGGGGGATCTGCCAGTGATTACAATCTTCTGCAGAATTTAAAAAATCTGAGGTCAATGAGACAGGGGCACAGCTTGGAGAAGGGGAAAAACTTGCTGCTACACAAGAGGGTATATTTAAGTAGGTATTAAGTGCAAAGGCAGGTTTACAGTTGAACACAAAGAAATCAAAAATAATGATCACAGACAGTTTACATAGCTTTACAGACATTTAAATAGTTTAATTTTTTTCTTTAAAATGACTCTTTATTTTCTCATTTCCCCAAAGTAGTTGAAATAGTGACATTCCCATTTATCTTAACCCCTGCCCTGCAAAGAGAATGATACAAACTGCTGGTCTATGGGGACAAGCAAACTCTTTTCACACCTGCCTTCTTACAATATCAAAAGCCACAACAAAATATAAGACAGCAGCACAAAGTTCAACACAAGCCTACACTGGGACCACACACACACCATTCCTCCTTCACCCTTTAATGAAGTCATATCCGAGAACTATAAAAGTAACCTCAAAATTATGATTACGTATGTTGGGAAAAGGAGCAAGTTATTCCTTGCCAAGTTACAGTTGTGATGTAAGATAGCTATAATCTTGTTGCTTGAAAAGGAAATCACTACTTAGAAAAAGATTTATTTGTAGCTAGTTACTTTTAAGCTCTGGTGACATCCTGAGAACTTTTCAGGCAAGGGCCAGCATCCTGTTGGTGACATTCACATGCACAATATTGAATTATCCCTGCTCATATCAGTGTGGGGGATGTATTCAATGCATCCTTTTTGCAATGGTCTCCCTTCACACAGCTTCTTCCTGTACCCCCCCCCCCCCCCACAACCATTACAATCCCCATACAACTACGGATAGTCCTGGGACTACCCGTGGGCCTGTCCCCACAGGGCCTATGGTACATTAGACCCGGGTTAATTTGGGATACAGCAGGGTTTTCCTGCTTTGTCTTCAATTAATCCCTTTTACTGGAGGTGTCATTTGGACACCTCCAGTAAAAGTGTGAGAGGACCTGGGATATGGGTCCTATCTGGATGGGCCCTTAAAGAGCCAGTTTGAGGAAAAAGGCAAGATACGGGGTGTGAAGAGGAGTATATAAGGGAAGATAATCACAAATTGTTCTTGTTCCGTACCTTCAGGTAACCTGTTTATGGGGACCCTAAGGTCAACTAAAGGAGCCCCGGTGGCAAAGTGCGTTAAACCACTGAGCTGGAGACCGAAAGGTCCCTGGTTCAAACCCCGAAAGCGGCGTGAGCGGCCGCTGTTAGCTCCAGCTCCTGCCAACCTAGCAGTTTGGAAACATGCCAATGTGAGTAGATCAATAGGTACCGCTCCGGTGGGAAGGTAACGGGGCTCCATGCAGTCATGCCGGCCACATGATCTTGGAGGTGTCTACGGACAACGCCGGCTCTTCGGCTTAGAAATGGAGATGAGCACCAACCCCCAGAGTCAGACATGACTGGACTTAACGTCAGGGGAAAACTTTACTTTTTTTAAGGTCAACTAATCATGGGATTTTCTTGATAAGATTTATTCAGAGGGTTGTTGTCTTTGCCTTTCTCTGAGACTGAGAAATTGTGACTTGCTCAGGTTCAGCTGGTGGGTTTCTATGGCTGTACTGAGATTCAAACTCTGGTCCTCCAGAGTCCTAGTCCAATGCTCAAACCACTATGCCATGCTGGCTAAGTTACAAGGCACCATATAAAGGCTGATAAAAGAGGCAATGGATCTAGACGAGCTAGCTGTAGAGCATCATGCTACTGAAAATAATGTTGGATGCAAGAGTGTTATGGAAAAAGGGGCACCAGCTTTCTCTGTACTTATATAATAGATGGGATCTCGAAATACCATTTAAAGCAGTGCTACCTAAAGTGGTGGCCTCTGGACCAGTATCTGTCTTTGAGCCATTGGATAATGGTCCTTGGTGAGTTTCCAGAAAATCAAGAAATATTTGTGGGCAATGGGCACAAAATCGAGCAGCAGTTCCAATTGAGAGCCTTATTCAGCCTAGTGCCTCCTAGATGTGCAAAGGTAACGGAACTTGTAGTTTAAACACAACTGAAAAACAATGGATTGAGAAAGGTTGAGAAAGTGATTTATCATGTTTGGCTTGGGATAGGTAGATCGAAATTCCAATGCCAGCTTGGTTTGGTGTGATGGAGCCCATCTCTTTCAGCCTGACAATCAGAAGTGAGACACAAACTTCTCATCAGACCACAGATCTTTGGCAGGAGGAGGGTGAAAATGGCATTCTGCTGCACCCTGATCACCAGCAAAACAGATGCCTGCCACTTGATACAGCTGCTGATTGGTAAAATATGTTGGGGGGGGGGGCGGTCAGGTTCAAAGATAATATACAGTTCCACATTTATAATTAGGTCATGATATACGATCTCAGTGAAAATTTGTAAAAAAAATTGTGTTGTTATTATTAGCACTGGGGAATATTAAATGCACGAAGTTTCAATATTAACTTCATTAGCTAGCAGTTAGGATTTCAACAACAAAAAGTGGTAGTGTTTCATAATGCTTTTAATCAGATGGTTTAACACTATGTAGTTTAGGATTTCCAATTGCTTGCATTTGTTCTGGAGATGGAATAGTTAACCATGGGAGTGGAATGCTTTTCTGTCAGGACCTCCAGTTGGAGAGATATTTATTATGGTATTTTTGTTTAACAAGAAAGGGGGTGGGAGATTGGGAAGTTGGTTAAGGCTTGAGAAAAACAGTTGGCAAGGAAATAATCAGGCAGGAAACAGGAAATGATGTCACTACATAAAAACAGGAAGCCATGATTATAGCACAATGAGAGCTCCTTGCTTTGGGTTGAAACTTAAGGGGGGAAAACCATTGCCACCTACCATCTGCACAGCCAGAGGGGGCAGTTTTGGCTCTAGTTATTTCAGCCACAATCTTTTATGTTATGAGAGGCAAACTTCTATCTTGTCTAGTCTGGGAGATGGGGCAAGAAACATTTAATGTAATGTACTTGATTTTAGCCAGAAGGAGCCCCCAGATGGCGTAGTGGACTAAGTGACTTGAAGGTTGGGTTGCTGACCTGAAAGCTGCCTGGTTCGAATCCCACCTGGGGAGAGTGTGGATGAGCTCCCTCTATCAGCTCCAGCTCCATGCGGGGACATGAGAGAAGCCTCCCACAAGGATGGTAAAAACATCAAAACATCCGGGCGTCCCCTGGGCAACGTCCTTGCAGACGGCCAATTCTCTCACTCCAGAAGCAACTCCGGTTGCTCCTGACACGAAAAAAAAAAAAAGCCAGAAGGTAGCTGCAGAGCAAAGTGTGGAGTGAACCCTGGTACAACATAAACTCGCAGGGATGGAGAAAACCTAAAAGAGTCTGAGCAATGTGGAGTAATGAATCAGTATTCATTTACCATGTCTGAAGCGGATTGCGAATACAGTTATAATGCATAAAACCCCACAAAGTTAAAGACTTGGCATTGTCTTAAATTTCCTTTGACCAGAAGCTGGCCATTTGGAGTGCCTCTGGAGTTGCTGTAAGAAGGTCCTCCGTTGTGAATGTGGCAGGGCTCAGGCTGCGTTGTAATAGGTGGTCTGTGGTTTGCTCTTCTCCACACTTGCATGTCATGGACTCCACTTTGTAGCCCCATTTCTTAAGATTGGTTCTGCATCTCATGGTACCAGAGCGCAGTCTATTAATCGCTTTCCAAGTTGTCCACTCTTCTCTGTGCCCAGGAGAGAGTTTCTCATCCGGTCTCAGCCACTGATTGAGGTCCTGGGTTTTAGCCTCCCACTTTTTGATTCTCGCTTGCTGAGATGTGCCTGCGAGTATTTCTGTAGGTCTTTGAAAGCTATTTCTTGTTTTAAGGCATTGGCATGCTGGCTGATATCCATACAGCCGATGGGTCGGAGATGTCACTGCCTTGCTCCTTTCATTACTGGCTGCTACTTCCTGGTGGATATTAGGTGGTGCAATACTGGTTAAAGAGTATAATTTTTCCAGCGGTGTAGGGCATAGACATCCTGTGATAATGCGGCATGTCTCATTAAGAGCCACATCCACTGTTTTAACGTGAGAGGTATTTCACGCTGGGCATGCGTCTTCAGCAGCAGAGTAAATTAATCAGTAAATCCTTGGAAATTCCTAACTGCAGTACAGATTTGCACACAGACGTTTCCTGTTGCCCACAGCTTGGCTGTGCAGATCTGGAGATTTAACAATCTTGTCTCCTGCCTGGAGATGACCTATGAAAATCAGAGACTTCGGAACATACCCTGAAATTTAGCAACCCTAATTTCCATCCAGTGTAATTTTTCTCTCATGCATCCTCAATACCTATTTCAGCCAATGTTGAACTTCTCAGTGGAGTTTGGGGTGGGGGTGGGGGTGGAGGGCATCCAGAAATGTCCTGGAGGTACTATTATACTTCTAAACAAGGGATGTGAAAAATATACACACAGTTCTAAATTTTAAAATGTGGATTGTGTGTATATTTTTCACATCCCTTTCACATCCATATAAGCAGATTATGCCAAATCCCACTCTGAAGTTACTTTTTATTTCCATCATTTCTACCCTGCCCTTCTCACCCGAGGGGACTTTTAAAAATGAACAATTTATAGCTTCAAAGGGCAGCCCAGTTGGTTACTTAACATTCTTGCAATTGCTAAAAGACATTCTTGTTATTCCAAAGTGATCAAGATAATTATTTTAGCTACTGGTAAGCTCCTGCCAACTTAGCAGTTCGAAAACATGCCAATGTGAGTAGATCTATAGGTACCGTTCCGGCGGGAAGGTAACGGCGCTCCATGCAGTCATGCCGGCCACATGACCTTGGATGCGTCTACGGACAACGCCGGCTCTTCGGCTTAGAAATGGAGATGAGCACCAACCCCCAGAGTTGGTCACGTCTGGACTTAACGTCAGGGGAAACCTTTACCTTTACCTAAGAAAACTTCAGAATGCTACAAGCTATCAACCTGTGGTACAAAACACACTTGAGTAGTATGGTCACACATCCTCTAACTATAAAAAGTAACAAACTATAAAAGTAGTAGAAGTGACACAGTTATGAGTACATTGCATAAGGAGTGAACTGATCCCTTGCTTCGGTAAAAGTTATAAAGCAACAGAGTTATGCCTTATCGATTCCGAAATGAAGAAATGACATAATGGCTGGCATCTTGTTAGCAACTTATGTGAGTATAAGTGCAGCATTTGGATGGGGTGCAGCCTCAGAAGGGGCCCTGTTGCTTACCAAAGAGGAGGGGAAACCATTCAGACCTTGCAGATCTAGGTTCTTAAGGAAAGGAAGAAACAGATGCACCTCATTTGAGAGCACACCCCTAATTTCCCTCCTCCTCTCAGATGAGACCAACTCCTCCATGGTTCAAATCACCTTTTCCCTTCCAATCAATAAGTGACAGCATGGAAACTTCACTGATGTTGGGTGAAGGGAGGATGCAAAACTATACAGTACGACTTCAATATCCCTAGGGCCGATATCAGTGGTTTCATTTCTCCACATCCTCTCTAGGCATTTTTTAGGTCCTCCAGTATGGTATTCTTGGGCTAGATGTCCTTAATTTCAATCAGGCTCATTATTATCCATGGTTTTGTGTATCCATGCAAAGTTCAGGAACATATCCCCTGAGGATACAGGCATCGTACTGTATGTACAAAGCTACATGCATACTGGATGAGGGATGTCGGCCAATGTCTTACATATAGCAAGTTCCTGCCACAGACTGAGTGGGTTCTTTCAGTGTAAGACTGTAACAGTTCTTAAACTGTGTACAAAGACTTTGATATCTCTGAGACTGTGCATTGTTCTTTACCTCCATAAAGGAAATGCTTCCTTTTCTTCCTGCAGACTGAGTCTTTACTCATTTCATTCCATTTTTATCCCACATTTCCCCCAAGATACACAGCATAGGTTAAAACAAAAGGCAGCAAAAAACAAAAATGTAAAGAGATAAGAATCAATGTTACTCAAACATCACTTATTTAAATACCATACATGCATTGAAATGTAACATTAAGCATAAAAACATAGCACTCATACACTTATTAAGGCCTTCCTGTGTAATTGGTTCATCGCGCAAAGCCTGTTTAAATATATGGATGGAAGCCAAGCAGAGAGGGGCCAATTTAGTCTCTACCAGAAGTGAGAAGGCTATCCTGCAGATTTCCACCACGCAGTCCTGAGACAATGGTGGGACCAAGATAAAGTCTTCCTCCTAAGATCCCATAATGTGGGGAAGGGAAGTTCATATTATGCAGATATGGTTTTCAATTACAATTTTCAGACAACTTTTTCTTTCCACCTGCCACCCTGGTTCTGATCTGGTATCCTTCACCTTACTCTTGGGCTGTCTTGAGGCAGAAATTGAGAGATAAGCAGACTAGGAAACTGTTGAGTTAGGAGTTCATGCTGTGTCTGTCTGGCCTGCATAGCTACTCAGAAACTAGTGGGTATAGGCATCCTCAACCCGGAATAATTCAACCTGCTGCAAAATGGCACCTGTCATTTTTACAGTCCTCTAAAACCATACACCTCAAGCTGTTTTGGGTTATTAGCAGTTATTCCCCCCCCCCCTCTTCCCTCCAATATGCCAGGGATAGGCAATATGTCTGTATCTGTTGGCAACCATTGTTAATTTCCTGGAAATTCACTAGGGACTGGCAGCTGATGGACACCACTTTGAATGACTAGTACAATCCTGAGAGAGAAAAATCACTATGTGTAGCATAATTTAGATGGGATTATACAATATTCAGACCTGGCACTATCATTAGGAAGATCTGGGGTATAATATAAGCGGAGGAAAGATTGGTATTGTACTTTGTATTATTCTTGTATTTTAACTGCCTGGAATTTGAGAAACTCGGGAGATTTCCGCTTTGTGCACCAATATAACTTGATGTATGTTCTATTTTGATATAGACACTCTTTTTATCAGTTTGATTGTTTGCCCATTTATGTCCATATTGGACCTATTAATGCTGTGGATGATTGTTTACATTTCCTGCTCTTAATTATGTTTTTTAAACTATGACTTGTTTAATTTGTTTTTAAATGTGATGCTTGTTGTTTTAACTGTTTAATTTTATGATGTTATGTGATTTGTATTGGACTTGTCCCTGTGTGAGCCGCTCCAAGTCCCCGTTGGGGAGATGGAGGCGGCATACAAAAAAAAGTTATTATTATTATTATTATTATTATTATTATTATTATTATTATTATTGTCTCGCTTTTGAAGACTGTCAACCTTGACTCAGGGTGGTGAGGAGGGATACAATTTGATGTCATCGTTATCATTGTCATCATAATTGTCAACATCATCATCTCTAGCCTGCCCTGACTGCATCACCAATGGAACAACACCCTCATGTAGCCGTCAGTGCACAATTATGTGTGTAGTTTTTAAGGTAGATATCTGAAGAAGATCATCATGGTGCAGGATCTGAGTGTTGGATTTAACTCCAGTTCAAATTCCAACTTCCCATGAAAACCGACTCAGGTGATTTTGGGTTCCTCTCTCCCTGTTGAGATGCTAGTTGAGTACAATCTACTTTGTACTTTGAACTAAGTTTGCAGCAGTTGAGGAAAGCTGAAAGCAAAAGAGGAGGCAAAAGAAATCAGGACATTATAAAAAAAGCTGAAGAAGTGTGACAGCAGAGGATTCATTTGGTCAGTGCCTGCCAAATTGAGATTGCTAGTGGTTGTACTAGAGGGCTGACGTACATTTGAAATAACCCGAAGGCACGAAAAAACTAGCTTAATGGTCAAGGGTACAAGGCCGTCTTCCCTGGCTGTTGCTCTTATCTCTTTACAGTTTCAGGAATGTAGCTCACCTGGGAGGGATGCAGATGACAGAGTGTGGTGAGCTCTTATATAAACACAGTATATAATCCCATGGGCCAAGTGTATTGATATCTTTTGCAGAATTTGGTGATCTGGGGGTCTTTACTTAGGAGTGACTTTGGTAAGAGCAAAGTTCCTGTTCCCAAGAATGAAGAGCGTTAATGCAAAGCTCAATTTTTCAGACAATACCAGAGCCTACAGATCAGTCCCACCTTATGTTTTGTGTGTGTGTGTGGTGTATGTAGTTCTGTTAGCCAGAAACAGGCCAAATGTTTTAGAAAACAAACCTTGACCCACACCCTGCTGTGTTTACACTGTCAGCAAAAACCAAAACAAAAGCAAATATAGGTGAGGAAGGAAGAACAGTACAGGCAGTCCCCATGTTACAAACGGGGGGAGACAACAGGAATTGAGAGAAATCTACCCCTAGGAAGGGAAATTCATTCCCTGGAATAGTTATCATGGAGAAAATAGGACAAAAAGTGAGGCGAAATCTTCTGAACAGGGGCACAGGGAGCAAAACAAACACCACATGGGTGTTCACCCTTCCCTATGCTATCCAAAACTGAAATATATTTATATTTGGCTCTAGTTACACTTAAAAAATGTACCTGTTCCAACTTACAAAAAAATTCAACTTAAGAATAAACCTACAGAATCTATCTTCCTCGTAATTTGAGGACTGCCTGTACACTTATTTTCAGGCTGCAGCAGATACAGCTCTCAGACTTGCCCCTTGGTATTGTTTTCGGTTTTATCTGGAAACTCCAAAAACTGTGTTTGGGTCTCAAAATGCAGGTTTTCAGTCTTTGCCTAAACTGTGGGAAGGATTTCCTTACTATTTTTCTGCTTGACTGTTTTTTGTTTGAAGCAGGACTTTCTGTTTGTGTAATCCCTGTGTTCAATTAAGAGAAGCATCTGTTGGGTTTATTTCCCATTGCCAAGAATGGGCTGCAAATCAGGAGCATCTGCTCAGCTTTTTTTTTGTCAATGGCTTGTTTTTCATAATTTGCTCTATGGGGCGAGTGTTTAGGAACGGGAGGGAAATCTTTTTATTTCTGTGTTCCATCTTGATTATTGTTTGCCTCAGATGGTAGTCAAGGAGACTGATTAGCATTTCCAACTAGGAAAAGAATTAAAAAGGGAGGCACATGAGTTTTGGAAAAAGTAAACAACACTGGATGTTGTTAAAACACAGGAAAACAAAGGTTTGTTGATTGTTTTTATACTATGATTGTGCTTTATGATAGAAATTCTGTTGATTTGATTCTTAAATTTATTTCAAAATATCTGTTGCAATCCGTTTGCTATCAGAAGAGTTGGATTTAAGCTGATTTAGTTCCACTGACTTTATGGGCATGAATTCAGGTACTTTGGAGTAACTAGGCTGGGGTTCAAGAAGCATTTACCTTACAAAAATGAAAGCCGTTTTAACAAATTTGTACCAAACAGGAAGCCTTTAGACTGAGATTTATATAAGTGATATACTTTTTTTCATTCATAATCCACAGGCTGACTGAGGAGCAGCAAACAGATTAGAGAGCAGATGAAAAACTAACACAAAACCATTAATAGTGCAATTGAACCCTGGAGTGCTTTTGCTTACAACTTCTGTCTAGGCCTAACTATTGGCTTGGGGAAGGGTGCTCAAAGTTTTTGAGACAGATGCACTAATTTATCAAGGCTTTTGATTATAGGTCAGTAAAGGAACCTTTAGAGTGTGGACAGTAAGTTCTATAAGTAATTAGTTACAATTATAAACCTAATGCCTCCAAATCTGCTCCTTTTCAGTTTGTTGCATTTCAAAAGTAATTCTGCTCATTCATTTCTCAAATACAGTTAAAGAGCTGCACAGGTATGAATGCTCAGAGCTGACTTGTGATACAAAATGCTCAGAGCCGGCCCTAGATCATTTTCAAGTGTAGGCGAACAGAATTTTGCCCCCCCCCCCCAAACCAATCACTGAAAAATAAAAGTGTTGGATAAGCGAAAATGTTGAATAATAAGGAGGGTTTAAGGAAAAGCCTATTAAACAACAAATTACATTAAGATTTTACAAATTAAACACCAAAACATCATGTTTTACAACAAATCAACAGAAAAAGAAGTTTAATACATGGTAATGTTATGTAGGAATTACTATATTTGCGAATTTAGCACCAAATATTGAACAGGGATATAGGGCAGTGTGGACTTAGATAACCCAGATAGCCCCCAGAAAAACTCTAAAATCAGGACAATAAATAAAGAACAACACTCTGAAAACAGAAAAAATCCAGACAGTAAACAATCAGGGACAGTTAACACCTCCCAAAAAAGATTCTCCCAGGCAAGAAGAAGCCAGGCCTTGAAGCCACAGGGCCATTAAATGCTAATCAAGGTGATTAATTACAACATTCACACTTGTTTCAAAGAAGAGTTCTTTCTCCACCCTGGACCTTCTACAGATATATAAACCCCACTTACCTAGCTTCCAAGTTCCCACAGACCTCACAATCTCTGAAGGCCCCAAAGGTGGGCCCGCACGGCACGAAGGCGGGAGGCCCAGGACGGGCACCGGGAGGCCCAGCGCGGCCGCCAGATGGCCCGAAGGAGAAGGAGGTTGGGGGTGACGCCATCCTCCTGGGACGAAGGTGCCCCCAGGACGATGGCGCCACAGGCAAGTGGCCTAGTTCGCCTTATGGTTGGACCGCCTCTGAAAATGCTCCTTTGTTTACCTGGGTGCAGCCACCCTGTAGAATTAATGCAGTTTGACAGCATTTTAAATGTCATGGCTTTTTTTCCCTGTCAGGAGCGACTTGAGAAACTGCACGTCGCTTCTGATGTGAGAGAATTGGCTGTCTGTAAGGACGTTACCCAAGGGACGCCCGAGTGTTTGATGTTTTACCATCCTTGTGGGAGACTTCTCTCATGTCCCCGCATGGGGAGCTGGAGCTGACAGAGGGAGATCACCCTGCTCTCCCTGGATTCAAACCGCCGACCTGTTGGTCAACAGTCCCGCCGGCATAAGGGTTAAACCCATTGCTCCACCGGGAGCTCACTGTCATGGTTGAACACTATGGAATCATGGGAGTTATAGTTTCTTGAGGCCGAGAAGGCTAAAGAACTTGTAAAACTACAGGATTCCATGGCAGATAAAGTGGTTTAACCCTTTTTTAATTTTTTAAAAATTTTTTGCTTTTTGTTTTTTTTGTGTGTCGGTATATTTTTGTAGATTGTAGACTTTTATCTTTCTCTCTTTTCCCTACTTTTCTATACCTTGGTTGTTCTCACTCTTTCGATGTAGTAAAAAAAATATAATAAAATTCTTTAAAAAAAAAGTGGTGTCAAACCCATAAGCAAAATTGCTTTTGTCATTTTCTCAACAATTACAGCACAGTGTGAAGCACCCACATAAGGCATAGCACAATTGTCCTCCACCATTTAGATAGGTTACATTCAAAAATGTAGAAGTAACCTTGAATTATCATTACTATAAAAAAGTAAGTTTATCTCTTGTAAAATCATACATTCAATTACACCTTGGTTATTAATTTGCACCTTGGTTATTAGGAAATAATTACAAATAAATCATTTAGAACTAAGGTCTGAGAACTTTAGAATTTGCTAACCAAGTATAAAGTTTATTATTGTCCTGGATTGTTTTCCAGAATGATCAAAACAGACATAAAGTGTACTACTTCTTCTTGCTTTTTACACTTTTATCCCCAATATAAATACTTTTTAAAATGTTGGCTTTTAAAAAAATACAGGATAAAACTTATTCAAAATGAGTGTTCACCAGCTCAAAAGAAGTGGATTCATTTTCCAAAAATACGAATGTAAACTTTGAAGAGGTAATGCCTGACAAAAATATTGTTACGTCAAAGCCGCTTAACCTCTGCAATACTGAGATACACCTGGGAAACCTGTAGGATCATGAAATCAATGCCATAAATCAAGAAACCACAGTAAACTTTTTAGTAGCAGGAAGGTATTTTCATTATTTGAAAAAAAATAAAATTAAAACTTTTCTCATCACATAAAAACATTACATAAGTAATAAACATATTTACACTTCTGTCTTTGATTATAAATATACATTATATACAAAATAATGTTATAAAACGTAGAAAGTTCAGTGCTTCTGATTTTCTTTTAAATTACTGAAATACTAGACTTCAAAATAAACTACAAACAGACACTAGTATAAATCCATATTATTGATTTCTGAAGGTTGCCTCCATGAAGGTCTCGAGTTGCCAGACCAGAAGGTCAGTAGTGAATACTCCAAGCAAGATCTTGCCTGCACAATTCAAGGCTGTAGGTGGACTAACCCAATGCTGGGGTTTACAAGGTCAGGAACATTGCTCTTCCTCCACAGAAAGTACAACACTGGCTTCCTTGAAGGAAAATTTGCTTCCTCTCTCTGCTTCCGCCACATTCTCAACTTGTTTATCACTACAAACATCACAGCACTTCCTATCTGAAATGTCTATTATTATTGCTGTAAAGAGTCTGTGTGCACTATGTTTTCAAATTCAGAGCTGCTCCTTTGGGTTCAAAATTATAAGGTTATTCCCCTCCTTGTAGGACTGTGAAGGAACGGACAAGCAGGTCAATCCAAGAGATTGTTGACCCCCCCCCCCCCTCCAGAAGTCCCTTTTATAGCTTAGTGTTTGCTGGACTTTGGGGTAAGGGACTGAATGGTAGTGATAATTGTTCTTCAGCAAAAGGTATTAAGGCAGGGCTTATGACACTTCCCTGTCTGTATAAAATAACAGTTTACCCTTTGAGATTTATGGTGGCACCAGACTCAGACATCTAACACAAAATCCAAGTCCCTTCCTTATGCATATGAAGTAGAAGCACCCTTCTCTTCATGGTGACTAGTAGTGCAAAAGGCATCAAAAAGCTGATTGATTTTAAACGCACTTGTAAGGCTTTCAACAAGCATGGAATTAAGTTTCCTTGTATAATGGAGAAGGAGCCCCCCTTCTTTCCCATCTAAGTCCACGAATGTTCCTGTGGCTCAGTAATAAGAACGGATTCCAACTTGCAGCTTAGTTCACCAAAGCATAATCCTCCTCCTCAAGCAATAAGATGCTCACTCAGAATCCATCTTTCCTTACATTGTCTCTGAGCAATACGCAGAAGGGAAAGGAGATGTAAAACAGAGAAGAAAAGGGATCAGTTGCCACTTCTGGCCAATACTGCTTGGGTACTGTGCGTTGGGAGGCAGGTATGTCTTGATTTGGGCTCTCTAGATTCTCAGACACGCTTTAGGCACTTTCAAATCCAGAAAAAATGGTGATGTCATTTATTCTGTATCCACTTTCTGCATAGAAAAACATGTTTCTTCATTCATTCTTCTCACAGTATTGCTGGTAGGCTCTGTGATGATGCCTTCTGCATTGACTGGCACCTCCCAAACTGAAGTTCTGTAAAGTCACACAAGTGTTCATGAGCAACTGGCAGCAATGTACTTTCAAAGGCTAGAAAGAGATACACTCTCTTCCTCTCTTGTCCCTGTAGGACAGTTACATTCCTCCTATTAGGCTTCAAAATAAAATAACAGGAGACGAAAGGTATATTGCATCTTTTAAATTCGCAGTTCTGTCCAGTTCACCCATGTCCGTCTCTCCTCCTCCTGAGAGCAGCAAATTGCATATCATTAAAAATAGTAAAAGGTCCAATCCAATTCTGAATTGTAAACAATGTAGCAGGAATGTCCATCTTGTAGCGCTGCCAAAACTGAGGTGCAAAAAGAGCAGCCTTCATTCTTATACCTGTCCACAAATAAAACAGGAAAAAAGAAGAATGAGAAAGAGGCATATTAATTTGTTCAATGTAGATTTAAAATTATGTGTTGGCAAATAAAAACTCGGAACCTCCAACTTATATCACTATCTTAAGTCTCCTTTTAGTTATAGTACCAATAAGGTCTTTGGGACATGCATGTTTCTTCTTTTTCTGTGTACCCCCTTAGAGAATCATAAAGTTGAAAGAGACCACAGTGACAGATAGTCCAACCCTCTGCCATGCAGGAACACACAATCAAAGCACGCTTATTTAAGATGGGTGTTCTAGATCAGTGGTTCTCAACCTGTGGGTCCCCAGATGTTTGGCCTTCAACTCCCAGAAATCCTAATAGCTGGTAAATTGGCTGGGATTTCTGGGAGTTGTAGGCCAAAACACTTGGGGACCCACGGGTTGAGAATCACTGTCCTAGACTGATACAGAATCATGGTCATAAAAACATAGAATTGTAAGAGGTCTCATCAAAAATCAGGTCCAAACCTTCTGCTCAATGCAGGCTCTCTAGCTGAAGCATCAGTGACAGGTCGCTGTCCAGCCTCTTTTTGAAGACTCCCAGGGAAGGAGACCCCAAAACCCTGCTGAGCAATTGGCTTTATTGCCAAAGTGCTCTCACTATCAAGAACTTCTTTTAAATAGTCAATCAAAGTCTAGCCTCATTTGGTTAAAACAATCAGACTTAGTTCCAACCTCTGATGCAGTCGAGAACAAGCCTGCACTCTCCTCTTTGTGTCAGCCCTTGAACATTTCTGGACTATCAGTTTTCATGTATTTCTTTTCTATGTTTGGTATTCTTGTATACCATGGATTGATCCCATATGTAACTGCGCTGGTCCCCAACAAAGGCTTATAGAGAACATTTAATTTTTTTTCTTATTCTCAATAAGAGAAAGAAACCCTGTTGACACTTTGATTGTGGCGTGAATTGATTGCATATCTGCTCATGTAGAAATATTTCCAGATTTTCTCCAATCTTCCCTTCTGGCTCCCTCCCTTTTCTCTAGCACTACATTCCATTTTGAAGATTACTCCACAGGATTACCTTTTCAGAAAGAGTGCAGCAGACATATGGGAACATTTCAAAAGGACTCTTCCATGGGAAGAAAATCCTCAAGGAAGTAAGACGCAAACTACTGGTAGAAACCTGAGATTTCCCTCATTTCTGTTTTTGTTTTACTAAGCTTTATTTGCTGGGATGATCTGAAGCAGCAGTAAAATGTGTCATTTCCTCCTATTAGTTTTCATCACAGCTGATAAATGTGATATATGTAAATGCTTCCCAACCCAAAAATGCATTTCTGACATTATCTACAATATCACATTATCTATGTATTTATCATTTCATAGGTGACATCTGCTTGGGAAATGTACCTACCTCTGTGGCTATAACACACTCATTTCGCTCTTCTGTTATCACAAAGACAGACTGGTACATGGAATCCCTTGGGGAGCATATTGCTGATATTCTACATTCTGGCTTTTCACTGTAGAAAAATACAATGACACATAATTAAAATCAACACATAAAGCATTCTAGTTTCATGAATTAATATGTGAAGAAAGAATAACCTGAGATAGTTGCAGCTGAAGGAAAACATACTGTCATGGAAAAAATACAGCTATGTAACTATACTAGTCCTCAACGAAGGCTTATAAAGGGTAATTAATTTTTTCTTGTTCGGAGTAAGAAAGAAGTTGACATTTTGATTGTGCACAAGAATGAAAAGACTATATTTTTAAAATTTGTGCACAAGTTTTTGTACAAAAATGTTTTGTATAACATTTGTTATTTCACCAAGAAGAGAGAAAAAATTTTTCTCATTTATGCACGCAAGAATCAAAGAAGGAAATATTTACATCTCCATTTCCAATACATTTTAGTGCTACATTGTACACACAATGGAACACAGAACTGAATTATGAAAGGAAAAGGTATTTGGAAAGAACAGAAACTGATCCTTCATTTCAAACTAGCTGAATTATAACCTGCCAGCCATATGGTGTACCTGATTTTATACCCCATACATAAAAATGGCTACCATTCTCTGCTATGAAAGCATTTTCAAACAACATTGCGGTGAAAGACAACTGTTCACCATTCCTCATACAGGATATGACTTGCATACAGGATTGCAAGTCAATCTTTGAGCAATGCGCAGTGTGAGAAAGATTTAATTATGTTCTTCCAAGGAGTCCTTCCACATGGAAGCTCACTGTGGGCGTCATCAGATGGGTTTACAGCGCTGTGGAAACAGAGCCACACAGAGACCATCATATGATATTAAGGGACTCTGTGGAGCTCCATGTCCAAAGTGCATGGAAACGGAGCCCTAGGAGTTGGGTGTCACCTGACTCCAAACATCTTTAAGATGCGAGAAAGTGGGGGAAAGACAGGCATCAATGCGGTAAGGACGTGGGATGGCTGACCATCCCACAAGATGGGGAAAGACAGGAGGGAATGTTGTAAGAAAGTTCCCTCCACTTTCCCACAGAAAAACTCATTTGATCAGTTGGTACTAAACTGTATTTCTATTTAATGACTCTGACAGTATGCCACCATCATTTCTAGTGCTGAAGGGGGAAAGGAAGACTAAAAAACTACTGTTAGCTTTTGGATGGTTTGGCAGTTTAACGTGATAATAAATGCTAAAAACCCAGACAGTTTTAATGACAAATTTTAAACTTGCATCTTATGTTTAAGCTTTGTTTCACGTATTTTAATATGTATTTTGCGGAAATATGTTTTAATATGTGTATTTTAAATAATGTTTTAGCTGAATGTGTGTTTTAGCAATGTTGTAACCTGCCTCGAGCCATGAGATGCGGGCAAGAAATAAAGTTGTTGTTAATAATAATAATAATAATAATAATAATAATAATAATAATAATAATAATAATAATAATAAATTATGGCCATTTTTCAAAATATTCACACACTAAAGATTTGAAACTTATGAGGCTCTGTTTATCATTTGGCCACATGTTGTTTTAAACTGTGCTAATAACATCCCTAACCCACAAAACCAATGAAATATGCTAAGTAATTCAAGTTGACTCTGCTGAAGGGGAGGTGCCTTTGAAAAATAGATATCTCTAAGAGGAAGAATCACAAAACAACCTTCACTTCAATAATGACACAATTTTTGTTCAGGGAATTAGTGGCTTCCATTTGGGCTGTGCGTCAACCCAAGGTGTCTCACACAAAGGGGCTATTACCACCAAGGGAAAAAATAGACCAGACGAAAGACTAAAAAAACTAATACTAGACAGGAAGAAAAACAGGAAAACTTTAAAGATGATTTTTTAAAAACCCAAATAAGACTCTAGAGTATACAACTACTATTGCAGACAGAGTAGAATGGGAGCAAGCCACCTGAGCATATTAGTAGCAAGCCACCGGAGCATATTAGGAAAGAGAGGCTAGGACTATTTCAAAAACTCTTTTGTTGTACGCAGTTCCAAAGCAGGGTTTGTGCATGTGCTAAACCCATGCAATACACAGAAAACAAAACCAAAAAAATTGCCTGGCTTACAAAATTTTAAAATGTGATAAAAAGTTATATTCATCTAATTGTTAAAAATGGACTGCAGATTCTATGACTTGTGGAGACAGTGTATTGTACAATAAAATTAAAACCTCAAAGCTATACATTTCCATTTATTTGCAATCCTCTAAGAAATCAAGCAAATCTTTGATTTGCTCTCTTCTTACATTTTTAATACTCATAAGTAAGTGTTCACATTTTCCTACTATAGAGAGAAATGAGGTTTCTGAAAGACATGTTTGTACCTGTGTAACCAGAAGGCTGATTTTTCTCCTATACACTTTTCACTTTTATGGTATTTGTCTTCCTGAACCCCTCTACTTGTCAGCTCCTTCACCAGGTTATAATCCAATGTGTGATTCTTCAGTTTGTAATTTGATTTCTCCAGCACACAGTCTACTTCGAGGTCTTTATTTTTATTGGTGTTTTTAAGTTGTGCAGTCGGGATGAGATTTTCTTTCTGGAAGTCAGTCAGGTTGTTCATGGTTTCAGAGTTATGTTCTGGCCGCCTCTGCATTTGCCGGATGACTATTGCAATCATGCAGCATAGGATGAGGAGAGCCACTAGCCCAACACCCATAGAGATCGCCACCCACGGAATCGGTTTCAGAGGCTCTGGGTCTGTCACTTTAAGAAGATACACTGACGATTCACAATAGCGGCCATTGAAGCCATGGGGACAGTGGCAAGCAAAACTGGAAGCAAAACGCCCAGTGTAGCATGTCCCCCCATTCTGGCATGGCCCAGAGGCACACTCATCTCTAGTTCTTATATCACAGTTTCGACCAGTGAAGCCTGGCAAACAAGTACATGTGTAATCATGTTTATTCAAAAGATCATGACAGGATCCTCCATTGGAACAGGGATTTCTAGAGCATTTGCTGACGTTTATCTCACACTTCTGTCCAGAGAAGCCAGGGCGGCAGATACACACATGTTGCTGGCCCAAGACAAAGCACTGCCCACCTGTAAAATAAAACACAGAGAAAGGTCTATTTAGTGATTTCTGGATGTCACATTGAATGCAATAGTTGCATAGCTAAATACAAGTGTTATACATATTTCCAATCAACAGAATTAGATTTATAGAATATATACTGCAATATGTAATCATCAAATATGATGTGAATGCTGCCAGTTCATGTGAGGTGGCCTAGGAAAGCAGTGTGGAAGAGGTGAAAGGATTTATGGAAGGCTTTAGTCATTAGGAAGCATTGAGTGATGTATCCGGAGAGAAGGAAAAGAGAGGATCCAAAGGTAAGGGTATGTAAATGCAAAAAGGAATTCATCAAAAATATTTTTATGAGTAGAAAGGAATTAATAACAAAAGGAGATACAGCAGTTTGTTTGGATCTAATATGTCCAGTTTCCTGAGAAAACCAGGAGTAAGGGTCAGGATTCACATCTGCCTCTCTTGTATGCCAGCTTCAGTCCTATACTACAATCCATTACTTGACCAATGATATATGACAGAGTCCCCCATTTCAGATATAAGAGGTTACTCTGGTTCAAACAAAATAGGACTGAAGTGCTGTAGCGGAGAGGGAGAGTAAGGAAAAAGCACACCTAAACCATTATTTGTGCTGCCAAGATTGTTAGGTCTAATGGGTACGAAGTTGTAAAGCTTTAGAAGCAGTATGAATTGCTATGAATTATAAAGAGCTAGTGCAAAGACTAATAGGGTACATCTACACAACACTCATAGTTTATGTGTCTATTTTTAAAACTTCTTAGTTCTTACTCAACCTCATTTTAAAAAGTGTCAACTAGATACACAATAAAATCATACCATCAGTCTATTAATATCCAACAAACTAACAATGCAGCGAAAACAGGGTTAGGAAAAGTCATATATACAACAGCAATGTACAAAGTGCAGCAATACAAATTCAACTAAAGCCTGGGTGAAGAGATAAGGCTTTAATTGATGCCGAAATCTCATGAAACTCAATGCCAACCATGCCTGAGGAAAAAAGGAATCCTGCAGTTTGGATCCCAGCAATAAAAACACACTTTCTCAGATTGCTACATATTAAAACTCTAGAAATTGCAGTATGATAAAAGGGCATGACCACAGATTCTTAAAATCTGAGCAGTCAAAAAGTTAAAACCAAAATTGGATTTAAGTTGCTCGTACTATTATCCATAAAATCATTTTGATGAAAGAATATACCATTAGCACAGGGGTTGTTGGTGCACCTGTCTTCTTTCTTCTCACAGTTAGATCCGGTAAAGCCCACAGGGCACACGCAGGCATAGCTGGTTCCTTGTTCCCTTTCCAGGCATGTGCCACCATTAAAACATGGAAAATCCATACAAGTCAAGGCACTGTGCTCACAGTTGACCCCATCATATCCTGTGGGACATGTACATTTGTAATCTTTCACTAAATCCTGCAAAAGAAACAAAGAAGACATTTCAAATTTAATTATGATTCTTGAGATATTTTGTATTATTCAGTTTCTCTGAGCATTACAAATGAACCTCAAACAAATCAAAATAAAAGGAGTTGGCAGCTTCACTTATAAATGGGGTTACAACAAATATCTAGAGCTAAGTTCAATAGTTGTTTTAGAGGCATAGCCCCAACTAGAGTAGATCCAATGAATCATTGAGAACAATATTTATACTCCATGGATGTATAGTTGGGACTAGATATTGGATTCAGATCCTAGCTGGAGAAAACTGATTCTATGATGGAAACTCAGGAAGCATTCAAATATTCTGATTTCTGCATAATCCCTTCGCTTTCTCATTTCACTTCTCTTAAGAGCAAATCTCATTATAACTGCATTAGACCTATGCATTATCTGACAGTGAAATTCTAACACAGGAGCTGGAATTGTGTTGCCCTCCAGATCGCAGCATACCCATTCACCACAGCAAATGCAAGGGGCAGTTCAACATCATCTGGAAGGCCACACAATCCCAATAATTAACATAACATAGGTCCCATGGATTTCAATGGGTCTAATATAAATATGACTAAATCTTGATCCTACTCAATTATTAGAAAGTCTTACAGGTGAAAAAGAGGGTTTAAACCCTCATGAAGTTAAATGAGACTCCTCAAAAGAAATGCACATCCAGTACTGGAAGCAACATTGAAAACACCTTTATACTTCAATTACATTTGAGCAGTTTGAACCACCAAATATCTCAAGAAAATAGTAGTGAAGGGATGGTGTAGGATACTGTAAGTTATTTGGATCTGATGGGGAGGGGAAGGAAGAGGAGAAGAAGCTGGAAGAAAGGGATGAGGAGGAATTAAGTTTTCCTTCCAATCGGAAGCAACATTTCTCAAGAACATATGAAGAGTTCTGTTGGATCAGACCAAAGGCCTCTTTCATCCAACACTCTGTTCTGAAAGAATAGTTGTATTTTGGAAACCTACTAACAAGGCAAAAATGCAATGGTACCCTTCATCTCACAGAGCCATACTGCCTCTCGTCTTGGAAGGCACATAGAATCATCCAGAACAATAGTCATGGATAGATCCAACCTCCATAAAGTTATCCGATCTTCTGTTAAAGCTATTCACAATGTTGGCAATCAGCCTAATGTTTTTGATTATGTACAGTGTTAAAAAATACTCCCTCGATTGTCCAATCATTTAGCCACAGTGGATGACTGTATTATGAGTGAGGAAGGCAGCTACTTTCTACGCTCTACCTACTTTCAATCTATTTTCCCCACACCATACATAGAGAACCCGCTTGCAACTTTTACTCTTACAACAGTAGCTCCAGCCCCTTGATATTTGGTTGTCCTTTTTCTTGTTCTACAATACACTTAAAAAAAATAATAATAATAATAATACAATGTTCAGAAGTGTACACACCATTCTAGAGGTAGTTTTCTAAGAGGATGACACAATATTGACAATTTTACTTTCATATGTAGGAAGTTACTAATTTGTGGACAAGTTTGCGCTCACTATTGAAGTTCATAAGGGTGAATATACTGGTAAAGCTATGGTGCAGATGAAAGAAGGTGCCCACGTGTGAAAGAAAGAGAGTTTCCCTGAGCTCTTTAGAAGTATAGGATATAAACATTTTACTTGTATGATAGATATGGAAATCAACTTCATTTCTTGTTTTGTTAGATTTATGTCCTATATATACATAATTAGTTCTTACCGTGCAGCTGCCTCCATTCTTACAGGGATTACTGTCACATACACTGATATTCCGTTCACAGTCAATGCCAGTAAAACCTTCTTTGCAGGAACAGGTGTAACTCCCCTGGCCGGTATTTGTGCAAGTGGCTCCATTTTTGCAGGGTCTGTGATGTGTACAGTAGTTTAGATCTGGGAAGACACAATGGACAGAGGAGAAAAGGTAAACTTCCAGTCAGTGACATGCCTATGTCTTAACAAATAATAGCATTTAAGATGATGCATAAGTGACATCAAAATGTACAAATTTGGTCTCAAACACCTTGAATTATATGTCCACAGAAAAAATATAAAATATCCTGGCTTCAGGATCAACTTCCTGAACCAGATGAACTACTCTGCGTATCTAATATAAACAAATGTGCCTAAGGCTGTGTAAAGACAGTATTGTTGTCTGTAACATCGTTCTCAAATGTCATCACAATGTATATATGTTTGTTTGCTGTTTTGTTTGTTTATTTCAGTGCAGTGGAATGTGAGAATTGCTTGGAATTTGGTGCCTGTGTATTCACATATTTTGCCTGGGACTGGGGAAAGGACACAAGGGAAGGTGATTCCCTGAGTATTATCCTTTTCTCTTTCATGATGTGATTTTCCTATGTGATTTAGCATCTGTAGCTCAAATCTCACCTATGCCTAATACTGAAAATTCTTGCACAATCCAGTTTTCTTTTAGGCTTACCAGTTTGCTTATTAAGGAGTGCATATGGTTGGCCACACCCAACCATGGCAGATATTTTGAAAACCAGAAGGCACTTCCTTCATTTCAGTCATTCAATGAAATCACATTCAAAACAGCAAATTTATTGCACAGTCCTGGGAGCCCTGACTTCTCTTTTGATCCACAACATGATCTACCAAGGAAACACCAAATAAGATGGATTTGCAGGTTTACCATGAACTTTTAATGTGATAAGCATAACCAATGCTAGGGCATGCTGTTGAGCACTACACACTTGCTGTTATTGTTGTGTGCCTTTAAGTCATTTCTGTCTACCCTATGGTGAACTTAACATAGTTTTTATTTAGCAAATTTATTCAGGTGGGATTGCCCTTGTCTTCCTCTGAGGCTGAGAGTGTGTGACTTGCCCAAGATCATCCAGTACAGTCAATGATCAAGAGGGACTTTGAAACCTGGTCGTACAGTGTCCATCCATGACTACACCATGCTGTCTCTCTACAATTGATGAAATAGCCACAATCAGTGATCACACTAAAATTATAGCATCCCCGTCATCTGTATGCCAACTGACCTTGATCACAGAAGAGGCCTCCCCATCCTTCGTCGCAAATGCACTTCCCTGGTTTTGTACAGGTTCCGTGTCGACAACCCACATGAGGAATACATTCATCACAATAAAGGCCTCGCCAACCATTATTGCGACATCTGAAAAGAAATTAATTGAAATGTTTCAGTCTTTGTGAAATGATTTGGAACTATGGAAGTCAAAGGCAGTTGTTATTTTTTAACCAGTGATACCAATTCAAATATGTAGATTGAATACAGCAAAGAGGTGGATTTTCTACATTAGTATTCTCATTCAAATCTAGTATAACAACTTACATGCACTCTCCTGGTTTTTGGCAGAATCCATTCTCCGAACAACCAGCCAAACAAATAGCTGTGAAAAAAAGTGGAAGTACAGCATTGTTAAAAACCAACATATTTCAAAACACTTATCACATTTGTATCCTATCTAAAAAATAGTATCTAAAGGTGCTATTTATAACTTGCACTCACAGAAAAACAAACATCTTCAGAAGATAACTTATATGCTTTGCTGAGAATTATGCAAACCAAGGCCCCATTTACACTGCCATATAATGCAGTGTGAACTACATTACAGGCACTCCCCGAGTTATAAACATTGACTTACAAACGACTCACAGTTAAGAATGGGGTAAGAACAGGAAATGACAGAAATGTACCCCTAGAAAGGGAAATCAACTTCTGAAAGAGTTACCATGGGGAAAAGGTGTCTCCACTGAAGCTTTATCACCAATTTTTGTTTCCACAACAAGCCAAATTTTTCAAAATCCAATTCTCACAGGGTAGAAAGTGAAATGAAATCTTCTGAACAGGGGCATAGGCTGTCCAAAGCTACACACATACCTATCTATCTATCTGGCTGGAGTTACACTTAAAAACTACATTATATGTGTGTACGCTGATCATATAAAACATTTTCAAACTGCATTATATGGCAGCGTGAATGGGTCCAATATACAGTCAGCAGATATACTTGCTTTCTGTAAGGTAGCACATTTATATACATATGTGAATCCAACATTTAAAGAGAGCTAGCAAAGCCTACAACACCCACATTGTTCCCACAAATACTGTTTTCCTGTAAAGCCAGGTTTGCCTTTGTTTCCACAACAAATATAGATCAGGTTTCCTAAGGCGAGGAAGAACACGGCTGCATTTTAAAAACCATACTAGTTTGATCAGGTCTGGCAGCAACAATGGTGTCTGTACACACAACTTTTAGCAATGGTGCAACTCTAAACTTATCTAATGAACCTAGACTCAAAATTATAAGGTCCATATGAAAAAAAAATCAGTAGTTACTATTAAGAACCCCTTTTCAAAAATTGTTTTTATATTTGGAAGTGTTAAAAATGAAATGAAGGTGAGATCTAATGACAATGAAAATACTTTGTATCTTCAGCTCAGTCTAGGGGCATTTAATTATATCACCTGTTGCATTTGGTGCAAACGAGGGGACAAAGTGAAAATGGTTTAGTTGCAATTGGAGCATGTATGGGAAGGAGTCCAAAGACTGTATTTCCCTATCCAAAATTCTCTTTTGCACACAGAAACCCTGATCTTGGAGTCCACAAGATGTATTGATTGACAAAAATCTTTCACAAGAAATGTAACAATTGGTACCAAATTGGCAAGATATCTTGGAACAGTTATATTCCCTGTTTACAAAAACAAAACCCCCAACCCTTCAAATGAGATGTGATGACAAATTGTCTATAATTTCATAGCCTGTTCAGAACCTCTTGCAGGGGACATTCATCTCCACTGACTACTGTAGCAATGAAGTGGGGAGCATTTTACTTTCTCTTCAGACTGAGCCCATGTTTTTTATTCTTAAGTTGGAATCCAGGGAATGGGGGAAACAACTGCTCTTTGATATGGCAACTATATTTTTGGTAAACTTATCGAAACAAACGTAACATTCCACACCTAATTTATTACATGGCAAATGCAAACAAAGGGTGAAGCTGATTTACAGGGGTAAAAAGTTCAAGGGGTTTGGAGGAAGCCTTTCTTTTCGGTCTGCTCCAGATAAGCATCCATTGAAGAGTTTCCTCACATTATGAGGGGCCCCTGGGAAGGCAGGAAGGGAGCAGCCTCCACGCCAAAGGGACTTACCACTGAACCCACATGCAGAATCCTCTCCTGGTTCTCAAATGAACATGCGGCGCAACAGTGGATGGATCTACACTGAAGAATGAAGGCGGGTTGACACCACTTTAACTGCCAGGACTCAATGCAATGGAATCCTAGCAGTTGTAGGTTTACAAGCTTTCTCTGTCAAAAGGTGTTGGTGTCTCACCAAATTACAAATCCCAGTCGTGGCAGTTAAAGTGGTGTCAAACCGCATTAATTCTAGTGTGGATACACCCCATGCTTGGCAGGGAATGACACTCCCACCCAGCACATGTCAGAGTCTGGAGTCGGGTTCTTTTTCATAGCTGCCTCCTATCTTTATCCCAAATTCAAGAAACTCCCATAGAGTTGTGAGTTTTCCGGGCTGTAGGGCCATGTTCGAGATGGCAGTTGGTTTTATCTACTGTTGTTTTAGAATTGTATTATTTTGAATTTATGCTATATGTGTTGACGAGGGTTGTTGTTATAATTTTATATGACTTGTTTTATACTTTTGTAATGTTTTTACCTGTTGTATGTTATACGTGCATGCTGAAGTGCCTTGTAAGTCGCCCCAAGTCTCTTTGGGGAGATGGTGGCGGATATAAATAAAGTTTATTATTATTATTTGGAGCCCTGGTGGCGAAGTGTTTTAAAGCACTGAGCTGCTGAACTTGCAGACCGAAAGGTCCCAGGTTCAAATCCCGGGAGTGCAGTGAGTGGCCACTGTTGCTCCAGCTTCTGCCAACCTAGCAGTTCGAAAACATGCCAATGTGAGTAGATTAATAGGTACTGCTCTAGCAGGAAGGTAACGGCGCTCCATGCAGTCATGCTGGCCACATGACCTTGGAGGTGTCTACGGACAACGCCAGCTCTTTGGCTTAGAATTAGAGATGATTACCAACCCCCAGAGTCAGACATGACTGGACTTAACGTCAGGGGAAACCTTTACCTTACCTTTATTTTTATTTATTATTATTATCTCCTGATGTTTCGCCCACATCTATGGCAGGCATCCTCAGAGGTTGTGAGGATTGTTGAAAACTAAGAAAGTGAGGTTTATATATCTGTGGAAGGTCCAGGGTGAGAGAAAAGACTTGTCTGTTGGAGGCAACTGACCACTTTGATTAGTGTTGATAAGCCTTGCAACTTCAAAGCCTGGCTCTAACAACCACTATGTCAAACTACACAGAGAAGCCACTGAAACCCACAAGCATGTGGACAATTTCAACAGAAAGGAGAAAACCATGAAAATGAACACAATCTGGCTACTAGTATTTTAAAAAACCTCTAAAGTCAGGACAGTAAATAAAGAATAGCACTCAGAAAACAGGGAAATTCTAGACAGGAAATAATCAGCGCCAGCTAATACCTACCAAGAAAGGATTCCCCCAAGCGGGAATCAGCCAGACTTTAAAGCTGCAAAGCTTTTCAGTGCTAATCAAGCTAATTAATTGCAACATTCACACTTGCTTCCAACGGAAAAGAGTTCTTTTTCCAACCATGAACATTCCAGATATACCGGTATAAACTCCACTTGCCTAGTTTCCAACAGACCTTACAACCTCTGAGAATTCCTGCTATAGATGCAGGCAAAACATCAGGAAGGAATGCTTCTGGAACATGGTCATACAGTCCAGAAAACGCACAGCAACCCAGTGATTCCGGCCATGAAAGCCTTGGACAACACAACTCCTGTAGAACTTGCCAACAGTGGCTGTGTGCACGCACATACTTCGGAAGTGGGGCGTCATGCATGCCTGGAAACACTAGGGGGAGCTGTTGACTCTCTGACTTCTTCACCTCCAGCTGCTGATTTCGAGAGGCAGCCAGACAGCCACTCACTCACCTTCGGTGCAATAGTTCCCTTTCCAGCCGGGCAGGCAGGCCAGACTGCCATCAGATTCGCAGCGGTAGTGGCCGAAGACGTCGTTGCGGCCCTTGCAGAGGCGGGAGCAGTTGTCACCGTAGTAGTGCTCGTTGCAGACCACGCGGTAGGAGTAGCGCAGCTTGGCCCGCTCGTTACTCTGCTCGTCCTGGGACCAGGCCTCGCCCACGGCCAGCGAGCGCTTGATGGCCATTTGGCTGATCAGCCATTTCTGGGCCGGGGCCTCGGACCCTGAAGGAAGGAAAGCAAACACCTCAAGCACGAGAAAGATGGGGACTCGAGGGTCATCTAGGCCAACCCCACTGCCATGCAAGAACGCACAAAGGAAGCAAGCCAATCTCTCAAGGGCCTAAATCAGACATGGTCAAAGTTGGGCCATCCCTCCAGGTGTTTTGGACTTCAACTCCCACCATTCCTAACAGCCTCAGGCCCTTTCCTTTTCCCCCTCAGCCGCTTAAGCGGATAATAACACAGCCGTACCCAAAAAAATATATAAATACATCTTGGTGTCTTTGCTTTTGGGCCAGTTTCCGTGGTTATTTGGGATGCTGAGAAAATTGCATTGGATAGACCACATTAGCTCTAAATTATTAATTATGGATTTCTGTGGTCAAGCAGATGGCAACTAATGGAAGGCATGTGTTCTGTATCAAAAACTAGAGCTGATGTGGTCTATCCAATGTAGTTTTCTCAATCAACACCAAATGATTAAACCGAATCTAAAGTTGACCAAAACCGATTCGTAACCCTTTTGGTACTAATGTTGGAGAGTGGTCCCCGGTCATAAAAAAGTTGGGAATCACTGGCTTATACTATGCACCTCACTCTACTCTGCCAATACAACTTGCAGTGAAATTGCCATTAGCCTCACGCCATCTCCTGTGGACACTACCACAAGCCATGACTTTATTAAAACCATTCTCACATTATGCTCCAATTTGTACTTTGTCTCCAGTGTCATCTCAAATCAAACCCAAGCACAAAAGTTTCCATCCACAAGCACCTTCACAAACCAAAACCAAGCAACGCTCTTTCCAACTTAAGGTATGCTCACACAAGAATCCCAAACGACAACACAGTTCAAATGGAAATAAAATTCTAGTTGGGTTATTGTGAGTTTTCCGGACTGTATGTCCATGTTCCAGAAGCATTTTCTCCTGACGTTTCACCCACATCTATGGCAGGCATCCTCAGAGGTTGCGAAGTTTATATATTTGTGGAGAAAGAACCCTGTTTGTTGGAGGAAAGTGTGAATGTTGCAATTAATCACCCTGATGAGCATTGAAAAGCATTGCAATGTTTCAATGCAGCCAGGCTTTGAACCTGCAAGGCTTTTCAGTGCTAATCCAGGTTGCAGCATTCACACTTGCCTCCAACAAACAAGATTTCTTTTTCCCACCCTGGACCTTCCACAGATATATAAACCTCACTTGCTTAGTTTCCAATAAACCTCACAACCTCTGAGGATGCCTGCCATAGATGTGGGTGAAACGTCAGGAAAGAATGCTTCTGGAACATGGCCATGCAGCCTGGAAAACTCACAGCAACCCAGTGATTCCAGCCATGAAAGCCTTCAACAACACAAAATTCTAGTTGTTCCAGGTAAAGAGACTCAAGTACATGGCAATTATGACAATGCAAGTTGCATTGCAAAAAAAATGCTGCAGTATTCCACAAATGTGCCAAATAATGGTGATTTTAAACCCCCATTTGCCAAAAGTACAGGGAAATATTGGCGAGTATTTGATAGTAGTAACTGAGGAAGGGGGTGGTAGTGTCCGACTGAACAAATGAGGAGGGAAAAAACCTCACTGTTTTTTCTTGTTGTTGCCTTCAGTATCTATTATTGTTAACCACGGCCCTGAGAAGTTTTGCAGAAAGCCTTTCAAAGTAAAAGCTCTGCTGCTGTTGAAATATCCTTTTCCTTTATGTCAGAAAAACATCCCAAAGCCATTATTCCTTTTCCAAAGGGCGGAATTTGAAAAAGGTGTAAAATACAGGAAAAGGCAGTCAGGACTTTTTGGCAGCCTTGCCGTTTTCTCACCAAAGAGCTCCTTTCTTTCCCACGCCAAAAATAAACGGGAGGAAACGCAATTGTGTGGAGATTAAGTAAGGGACAAAATCAAAGCAAAACTTGGTCGCAATGCAGGGGAAAAGCTCTGGCTTGCACACTCAAACCCACCAAAGAAAAGATACTCTGAGGAACTACGTGCGGACAAACGTATTTATTTTGCTGAGGTGACAGCTGTGTTATTATAATGTTGATAGATTTAATTATTCTGTGATGTAAAAAAATAAATCCTTCACAAGTTTATAACATAAAGCAAGTTCTGGTCCTCTATCGCCCCCTAGTGACTACAGAGTGAAACGCCATATTCACCTGCTGGATGGTAACCTTCAGGCGCATGCCAGGCTTCAATGATCAAGGAGAAAGTTCCCTGTGAATGGAAAGAAAAGAGCAACACATAGAAATTAAGACAAGAGGCGAACGATTGTGAAAAGTGATCGCAAAGGGCCCACAGTCCTCTCCGGAGTTTCCAAACAATTGAGTGAAACCACTAAACCTCTTTACCTGGCAGTGCAGGTGGAGGCAATCCATTTCAATTAATCTAATTGCAGATTGCATTACTTTGTCCGAGTCGATGAAATGGAGCTTCCTGGGGCAGGAGTGTTTTCATCTCTTGGGAAAACGTCCCTAGACTCTCCCTAAGGAGGAGCGGGATGAGCTCTCTCTCTTTCTGTGCCCTCCTTCCCTCTTCTCTCAGGCTGCATCTACACTGTATAATGCATGCAGTTGGACCCACTTAAACTGCTGGGGTTTGATGCTGCAAAGTTGTAGTTTTGTAAGGTCTTAAGCTTTCTCTCCCAAACAATGCTGGTGCTTGACTAGACTCCATGATTCCACAGCCTTGAACCGTGGCAGTTAAAGTGGAGTCAAACGGTAGTGTAGATGCACTTTCATTTATTCCCTCAACCCCAGCGTGATTGTATTTGAAAGCCTCCTTTCCCCCAACAGGCCCAGTATTCTTAAAGCACATCTATGTTATAAGAAAGCTTTGCCTGTGGCTTCTTAGGGCTGTACTGCTGACTTAAAGGTTGCTGGTTTGAATCCACAAGATGAGGTGAGCTCCTGTCTGTCAGCTCTAGCTTGCGGGGACATGAGAGAAGTCTCCCAGCAGGTTGGTACACATCTGGGTGTCCCCTGGGCAACATCTCTATAGACTGCCAATTCTTTCACACCAGAAGCAACTTGCAGTATGTTCTCAAGTTGCTTCTGACACAATTAAAAAAGAATCTACACTGTAGGATGATTGTAGTTGGACACTATAGATTCCTAGAGTTGGAAAAGACCCCAAAGGCTATCCAGTCCAACCCCATCCTGACATGCCATGAACACACAATCAAAGCCTTCCTGATAGACAGCTCTACAGTCTCTGCTTCAGAATCCACCACCTTCCTAGGGAGCCAATTTTGCTATCAAACCACTCTCAATGCCAAGAAGTTTCTCCTAATATTTAGATGGAATCTCCTTTCTTGCAATTTTTTCCATTGCTCTGAGTTCTAGTCTCCAGAGTAGCAGAAAATAAGCCTGCCCTCTCCTCAATGTGACACCCTCCCCCTCCCAGTCTTCTTTTCTAATCACACCCAGCTCCGGGTTGCTGTGAGTTTTCTGGGCTGTATGGTCATGTTCCAGAAGCATTCTTTCCTGATGTTTCACCCGCATCTATGGCAGGCAACCTTAGAGATTATGAGGTCTGTTGAAAACTAGTCAAATGGGGTTCATATATCTGTGGAATGTCCAGAGTGGGAGAAAGAACTCTTGGCTGTTTGAGGCAAATATGGATGTTGCAATCGGCCATCTTGATTAGCATTGAATGGCCTTTCAGCTTCAAGGTCTGGCTGCTTACTGCCTGGGGGAATCCTTTGTTGGGAGGTGTGTTCATTTTGTTCATTTTCATGGTTTCCTCATTTCTGTTAAAATTGTCCATATGTTGTGGGTTTCCATGGCTTCTCTGTGTAGTCTGACATGCTAGTTCTTAGAGTGGTCCAGCATTTCTGCATTCTCAAATAATATGCTGTGTCCAGGTTGGTTCATCAAGTGCTCTGCTATGGCTGACTTCTCTGGTTGAATTAGTCTGCAGCGCCTTCCTGTTCTTTGATTCATGTTTGGACAAAGCTGCGTTTGGTGGTCCCTACATAGACTTGTCCACAGCTGCATGGTATACGGTAGACTCCTGCAGAGGTGAGAGGATCCCTCTTGTCCTTCTCTGACTTGAGCATTTGTTGAATTTTCTTAGTGGGTCTGTAGATAGTTTGTAGGTTGTGTTTTTTCATTAGCTTCCCAACGCAGTCAGTGGTTCCCTTAATTCAGGCATGAGCAAACTTTGGCTCTCCAGGTGTTTTGGACTTCAACTCTCACCATTCCTACCAGCTGTTAGGAATTGTGGGAGTTGAAGTCCAAAACACCTGGAGTCTGCCCATGCCTGCCTTAACTCAATCAGAGAAGTCAGCCATAGCAAAGCACTTGATGAACCAACCTGGACACAGCATATCATTTGAGAACACAGAAATGCTGGACCACCATGTCCGACAACACAGAGAAGCCACTGAAATCCACAAGCATGTGGACAATTTCAACAGAAAGGAAAAAAAACCATGAAAATGAACAAAATCTGCCTACCAGCATTTTAAAAAAAACTCTAAAATCAGGACAGTAAATAAAGATCAACACTCAAATAACAGAGGATTTCCAGATATGAATCAATCAGGGCTAGTTAACACCTCCCAGCAAAGGATTCCCCCAGGCAGAAAAAGCAGCCAGACCTTGAAACTGAAAGATTGTTCAGTGCTAATCAAGGTGATCAACTGCAACTCAAGGAGACAAGAGTTCTTTCTCCCACCATGGACCTTACAGAGATCTATAAACCTCCCTTGCCTAGTTTCCGACAGACCTCACAACCTCTGAGGATGCCTGCCATAGATGTGGGCGAAAAGGTCAGGAGGGAATGCGTCTGGAACATGGCCATACAGGCTTGAAAACTCACAGCAAACCACTCATTCTGGCTATGAAAGGCTTCGACAACACATAACCAGCTCCTCATGTGGGTTGCCCCTCTCTGGACAGGTTCCAGCTTAGCAACATCCCTCTTGAATTGTGGACTATGGCTTCTTTCAATCTAGACCAGGCATGGGCCAAGTTGGGCCATTTGTCCAGGTGTTTTGGACTTCAACTCCCACCATTCCTCACAGCCTCAGGCCCCTTCCTTTTCCCCCTCAGCCGCTTAAGCGTGAGGAATGGTGGGAGTTGAAGTCCAAAACACCTGGACGGATGGCCCAACTTGGCCCAAGCCTGAGTCCTCCTCCACTCTGAGTGTGCCCTCACCGGCCAGGTGAAGTTGAAGGGCAGCTGGAGCGGGCTGGCGGGGCCCTCGTTGGCCCGGATGGTGAAGGAGTCCGTGCCCAGGACCGGCGTGACCAGGCTGCCGAAGGTGCATCCTCCGGGGGAGATGACAGCCTGGAAGTGCTTCAGGCAGACGCGGAAGAAGGTGCGGCATCCAGCGGCGGCGCAGGTCTCCCCACTGGCCAAGGCGCGCCGCCCGTTCACGAACTCGCTCAGCTGCAGCTGGAAGACGCCCGAGGCGGAGACCCGCTGCTGCGCGGAAGGAAGGAAGGAAGGAAGAAGGAGAGAAGCCCTGTCAGAGCTTCGCCACGGATCCCTACTGATCCCGACTACTATCATTACGATCCCTACGTTACCTGGAGCGCCAGGGCGAAGGCGAGCGTCAAGGGCAGGAGGCGCAGGGTTGCCATCCTTTGCGGTGGGAAAAGCCGGCTTCTCTTGCCAAGGTCTCACTTTCCACTTTCCTCAATCCAGGCGCTTGCAAGCATCCACGACTTAATCCTCTCGTCCCAAAAGGAAACTCCTGCTGGACGACTTTGATAAACTCCCAAGTAGAGGAGGAGGAGGAGGAGAAGGGCTCGAGCAAGAGCTGAGATGGAAACTCTCCTCCGCTGCCTCCTCTGAGTGGAAGCGCGGCTTCCCCGGGAGCTGTTTATATACGCGCCTCGTGGCCTCGCGAGCTCATTATGTAAACTGTCAGTCAGACTCGGGAGGCCCCGCCCCCTCCCTGCCTCTCTCCCTCTCTTCTCCTTAGCCCCCCTTTTTTTGTGGAAAAGGGAACCAAATATTACTGGACCCTCCTATAATGCAGTTTGAAGTCCATTATATTGTCAGTGTTTAGACACCTTAGTTTAAACTGTGATCATATAATTCCTGCACAGCCATATACAGTAGAGTCTCACTTATCCAACATTCTGGATTATCCAACGCATTTTTGTAGTCAATGTTTTCAATACATCGTGATATTTTGGTGCTAAATTCGTAAATACAGTAATTACATAGCATTACTGTGTATTGAACTACTTTTTCTGTCAAATTTGTTGCATAACATGATGTTTTGGTGCTTAATTTGTAAAATCATAACCTAATTTGATGTTTAATAGGCTTTTCTTTAATCCCTCCTTATTATCCAACATATTCACTTATCCAACATTCTGCCGGCCCATTTATGTTGGATAAGTGAGACTCTACTGTAATTCAGATTATCAAATCTGATAATAATCCAAATTACAGTAGAGTCTCACTTATCCAAGACTCGCTTATCCAAGGTCCTGGATTATCCAAGGCATTTTTGTAGTCAATGTTTCCAATATATCATGATATATTGGTGCTAAATTTGTAAATACAGTAGAATCTCACTTATCCAAGCTAAACGGGCTGGCAGAAGCTTGGATAAGTGAATATCTTGGATAATAAGGAAGGATTAAGGAAAAGCCTATTAAACATCAAATTAGGTTATGATTTTACAAATTAAGCACCAAAACATCATGTTTTACAACAAATTTGACAGAAAAAGCAGTTCAATACGCAGTAATGTTATGTTGTAATTACTGTATTTACGAATTTAGCACCAAAATATCACAATATATTGAAAACATTGACTGCAAAAATGGCTTGGATAATCCAGAAACTTGGATAAGCGAGGCTTGGATAAGTGAGACTCTACTGTACAGTAATTACAACGTAACATTACTGGGTATTGAACTACTTTTTTCTGTCAAATTTGTTGTATAACATGTTTTGGTGCTTAATTTGTAAAATCATAACCTAATTTGATATTTAATAGGCTTTTCCTTAATCCCTCCTTATTATCCAAGATATTCGCTTATCCAAGCTTCTGCCAGCCCGTTTAGCTTGGGTAAGTGAGACTCTACTGTATCTGCTTTGAACTGGATTATATGAGTCTACACCAAGCATGGGCAAACTTGGGCCTTCCAGATATTTGGGACTCCAACTTCCACAATTCCTAACATCACAAACTGTTAGAAATAGTGGAAGTTGGAGTACAAAACACCTGGAAGGCCCAAGTTTGCCCATGCCTGGTCTATATTACTAGAAATAACTATACCCAGTCTCTGGGTACATATCCCTTTGGAAATTAAAAAAAAATGATGTAATATCCGTTTGACAAATGTGAATCTCCATGAACATGTGGAGAGCACCTTTTTGAAAACCACTTGTTAGAAGTCAACCCTTTGAACAAGTGGAACTCTCTCCCCCAGACAGTGTTGGAGGCTCCTTCTTTGGAGGCTTTTAAGGAGAGGTTGGATGGCCATCTGTCGGGGGTGCTTTGAATGACATTTTCCTGCTTCTTGCAGGGGGTTGGACTGGATGGCCCGCAAGGTCTCTTCCAACTCTACGATTCTATGATTCTATGATTCTATGATATTAATAAGCGTTCATATAATGGCACACAGGTAACTCAGCTGTTAAACTGAAGAACCATGTCTTTGAACTGCCAAGGACAAAGACATGTCACTACAAAAATATATTTGGCTAGCAGAGGATGGTTGTTTCTTTGCAGTTGTAATTGCCCAAGAGCTATACACCCCCTTGAAACCTCTTAGTTTAAAATATGCACTCAGAGATAAAATAACATGTCTTCTTTGAAAAATAACATAGCTTGTTTACTCATAAACATCTTGTATTAATTCACCATACAGGCACATTTCTTATTTAAGTTCAGTTATAGATAGGATGTAGTTCTCTGTGTGTTGAGTACACAGGGTAACCATTGTATTCACTGAAGTCTATAAGTCATATTTCTCTACTGAAGTCCAAAGAGCAACATGCATCCATCTTCACTGAGGTCTGATGCAAATATGCATCCACCTCCACTGAGGTGTAAAGCAGACAGAATACAAAAATGGAGTCCTGCATCTGAACATGCTCAGTACAATCACATGTCTATAACCCTTCTCAAACTAAAGAGATACAGTCAAACTGACAAATCAACATACACACAGAATACAGGTTAGTAAATATATCCATTAACAAATAAATAGTGAGAGGCTTCGTAGGTTGCTATTCCTAACAGCCAGAGTTGTAGCACGGGAAGCCAAACTGGGTGACATTGCTCTAGCAAGGGTGCCAGGACTGTAGGGAGAAAGCTAAACTGGGTGCCAAGGTTGTACTTGAAGAGCCCAAACTAGGTGCCAAGATGGTCACAGGGGAAAACAAACTGGGTGCCAGGACTGGAAGGGAGGATGCCAAACTTGGTCTGTAGCAGAGAGAGCTAAACTGGGTGTTAGGGCTATGCCTGAAGAGGCCAAACTGGGTGCCAAGGTTGTATCTTAAGATGCCAAACAGGGTGCCAAGGCTGTAGTAGGGGTGCCAAATCGGGAGTCAGCGCTGTGGCTGAAAAGGCCAAACTGGGTACCCAGGATGTAGCTGAAGAGGCCGAGCTGGAGTATGAGACCACTTTAACTGTCAGGATTGAATGCTAGGAAATCTTGGAAGTTGTAGTGTTACAAAGTTCAAAGCCTTTCCTGCCAACGATGCTGGGGCCTCACCAAACTACTAACTCCCTTGATTCCTTAACATTGAGTCGAGGCAGTTAATGTGTTGTCAAACTGCATTCATTCCACAGTGTAGATGACCTCAAAGTTAGCAAGGGAATAGTTGAAGGTGTGGGCACTTTTCCAAGTCTGGCTCTCTACAATGCTAGAAATGTGGGGTCTGAAGGAGAATTTCATGGGGAGGGCACTGAGTTCTTATTCTGAGGCAACTGCTCTCCATTCGCCTCTGTCCATAGTTACACACCTGTGGCACATTTTGGATTCTACATTGGGTTTCCAAATGGATAGGAAAGATTGTCTGGGAGCAGATAGACAGACAACCCTTTTAAAGGCAAATTAAGGACCTCAAAGTCTAGCTAAATCATTTTGGGAGCCAGGCTTATTTGAGGGAGTCAATGTGTTGAGTTTGGGGAAGGGATGCAGCCAGCCACACTCTTGCTGGGTGCTCTTCAGCATCCAGAAAACAAAACCATGGAGGGCCCTTACACTGTACTATAAATACAGTTCAATATCACTTGAACTGCTATGGCTCAATGCTAGCAAATCATGGGATCTGCAGCTTAGTGAGGCACCAGCACTTTTCGGCAAAAAAAGAGTGAAGACCTTGAAAAACTATATCTCCCAGGATTCCATAGCATCGAGGCATGGCAGTTCAAGCAATATCAAACTGCATTGATACCACAATGTAAGTGCTTCCCATGGTTCTGTTTTCTGGAGCCTGAAGAGCACCCAACAAGAGTGTGGTCCTTTGCAACCAGTCTTCAGCCTTCCCAATTTCCAAGAGATTGTGGTAAATAAAACATCTCATCAGGTGTTGCTTCAGTTTTTAATAATCCGCTGAACTATTTGGCAGTGGCCATCTATGGCTGGTTCTACACTGCTATATAATTATCAAAGCAGATAATCCATATTATCTACCCTGACCTGGATTATATGAGTCTACACTGCCATATAATCCAGTTCAATGCAGATAATCTGGATTTTATATGGTGATGTAGAAGGGGCCTAAGAGAGGTATTAATTCTGAATCTGAGGATTCTGGGGTTGGATTTACACCACCATATAATGTAGTTTGAAGTCCAGTGTACACCTACCCTGTTTCCCCTAAAATAAGACATCCCCAGAAAATAAGACCTAGTAGAGGTTTTGCTGAATTGCTAAATATAAGGCCTCCCCCGAAAGTAAGTCCTAGCAACGTTTTTGTTTCAAAGCATGCCAAATGAACAGAACACTAGAGCATGCAGGATCGATAAATGTACCTACCATAGAGTGTTGTATATGTAAATAATGGTAGTAACAAGAAATTCTTGATAGGATTCACAGTTTGTCTGTTTATGCTGGTTTGTGATGACAACTACTGTACAGTATATAATAAAGGTTCATTTTTTTTTGTTCAGCAATAAATGTGAATTCTTCTTCATGGAAAAATAAGACATCCCCTGAAAATAAGACCTAGAGCATCTTTGGGAGCAAAAATTAATATAAGACACTGTCTTATTTTCGGGGAAACACGGTATATAATACAGGCCCCTTCTACACTGCCATATAAAATCCAGATTATCTGCTTTGAACTGGAGTATACAGTAGTATAGATTCATATAATCCAGTTCATGTTGGAAATAGCAACCTCCCAAGCCTTTCACTATTTATTGTGAACATACTGTGAACATTATTGTGAACTAATTACTGTGAAAATTTATTTAGATTTTATGTCACTATATAATTCTTGTCTGATTCTGACTATATTGGTTTAGGTTATTGATGTCATACTCAATTCACTGATATTATTTATTTATTTATTTATTTACTACATTTATATCCCGCCCTTCTCACCCCGAAGGGGACTCAGAGCAGCTTACAAATTAAATTTACATACAATATTATGTTATTAGCATAGCACAAAACTGGCATTAAATTACTATATTGTACTATATCACTATATTGTAATATTATTAGTAATATTACATGTAATATATAATATATAATTAATATTATATTGTATTAATTAGTATATTGTATTACAATATAATATTATCAATATTATATGTATATACAATATATTATATTGTATATGTATATACAATATATTATTATATATACAGTATATACAATATATTGTATATACAATATATTATATTATTATATATTATTGTAAATTATATTGTGTATATTAGGTTTAATTTGATGTTAGGTTTTTAATGCTGTATTCATATGTGAGGTCTTGTTGGGATTTTATGCCAATATTTATCTGTTTTTTTTAAAAGGCATTGAATGTATGCCATTGCTTGTTGGCATCTGCACTGAGTCCCTTTGGGGAGATAGGGCAGAACAGGAAAAAAATTATTATTATTATTATTATTATTATTATTATTATTATTATTATTATTTGTTAATGTATATATTTGCTAATCCGTATTCTATTTGTATGTTTGCCAATTTGACTGTACCTCTTTGGTGTGGGAGGGATTATAGATATGTAATTGTACTGAGCAAGTTCAGACTCAGGACTTGGTTTTCTAGTCAGTCTGTTTTAGTCCTCAGTGGAGGTGGATGTCAGTCTTCTTTACACCTCAGTGGAGGTGGATGCATGTTGCTGTTTGGACTTCAGTAGAGAGGTATGCTTATGTACTTCAGTGAGTACAACTATACTTAAAGACTATGGACTATTGATGAAGAATGAAACCCTGTATACTCAACACACAGAAAACTACATCCTATCTATAAATGGACTTAAATAAGAAATGTGCCTGTATGGTGAATTAATACAAGATGATTGTGAGTAAACAAGATGTGTTATTTTTCAAATAAGGTATTAGTTTTTTTCTCTCTGAATGCATATTTTAAACTGAAAGTTTTTAAGAGAGCATGTATCTAGCTTCTGCCAACCTAGCAGTTCGAAAGCATGCCAATATGAGTAGATCAATAGGTACCGCTCCGGCGGGAAGGTAACGGCGCTCCATGTAGTCATGCCGGCCACATGACCTTGGAGGTATCTACAGACAACGCCGGCTCTTCGGCTTAGAAATGGAGATGGGCACCAACCCCCAGAGTCAGACATGACTGGACTTAATGACAGGGGAAAACCTTTACTTTATATCTTTTGGGCAATTACAACTGCAACTGCAATTTCAACTTTAAAGAACCAACCATCCTCTACTAACCAAATATATTTTTGTAGTGGCATGTCTTTGTCCTTGGCAGTTCAAAGACATGGTTCTTCAGTTTAATAACTGTGTGCCATTGCATGAATGCTTATGAATATCACTTGTTCAAAGGGTTGATTTCTAACAAGGTGATGCTTTTCTTGACTAGTGGTTTTCAAAAAGGTGGTCTCCACATGTTCATGGAGATTCACATTTGCCAAACGGATATGACAGCATTTTTCTTTTTCAATATGGTTATGACTGCCAATTATTTCCAAAAGGATATGTGCCCAGAGAGTGGGTGCAGTTATTTCCAACCCTGGCACCCAGTTTGTCCTCTCAGACAAGCACCATGGGCCTGCCTCCTGCCCAGCATCCCCAGAAAGGCCTCCCTTGCCTCCTGGTTTTGGGCAGAAGTGTGCCAGTCCAGGCCTTGGCTCCCTTTCGATGAGGGCTTATTGTTGGGTCGCGTGTCCCTCATTCAAGCCAAGCCAGAGAAAGCTTTTCACTGGGCTTTTATTTCAGCTTGTTAAAAAGAAAGGGGGGCGGAGGGAGGGAAGGAGGGGGGAGAAGATAAACCTTCAGCTGTATGCTAATCAGCCCTTGCCACCTTTATGCCAGCCTCTGTCCAGAAGGTTTATGGTGCCCCTCACCTGTAGAAACAACAACAACAACAACAACAACAACAAAAGAAGAAATGAAATCACAAGTTAATGCCCAGTCCTTTCTTACCTGGATGTTACTGATCTCAGAACCAGCTTCACAGAGAATATTCTATTGTGTTTCGATTGGGGAAAACATCAAGGGGGGGAGGGGTTTGCTGCCTCCACTAAACAGATGCCTGCCAGGGACTGGCTTTTAAAAAAGACCTTTAAACAACTTAGAGATGGATCTCTTGCCACCACGGTGCCAACCAGAGACGAAACCCGAGTGCAAAATGTTAATTTTGGGATGCTGTACCAACAGGGATGGGTCAAACTTGTCCCTGCCAGATGGTTGCTGGCAGAGAAAGAGAGAGAGAGAGAGAGAGAGAGAGAGAGAGGGAGAGAGAAAGAGAGAGGGGAAAGGCAAAAATCACTTGCCTGGGAACAAGGGGAAACTTCTGTGGAACTCTAGAAAGTTATGTGTTTGTTTTGAAGTCCTGCTTATGCATTTCGAGAGGCCTCCACATTTCACATTGACATCAAAACCTCTCCCTTGGACAGAAAAGGTTCACTTGGGATGCATCTACACTATAGAACAGTGGTCCCCAACCTTTGGGCCTCCAGGTGTTTTGGACTTCAGCTCCCACAGTTTTTAACAGTTGGTAAGCTGGCTGGTATATCTGGGAGTTGAAGTCCAAAACACCTGGAGGCCCAAAGATTGGGAACCACTGCCATAGAATTAATGCAGGTTGACTCCACATTAATTGCCATAGCTAGATGCTAGGGAATCGTGGGGGATGTAATTTCACCTACCCTGTCCAAGAGTGCTGGTGCCTCTCCAAAATACAAAGCCCATGAATCCATAGTATTGAGGCACAGCAGTTAAAGTGGTGTCAAAACACATTAATTCTGCTATGCAGATGCAACCCTGGTCCCTGGGTATCTTCAAACCTGTTTCCCTTAAAAAAAGTGCACCTGTTTTGTTGACCCTTCACTTAACTTGAAGCCACCTGCCTTGTATTGGTGCTTTAGTGTCATAACCATAGTTTGATTTCCACCCATTCAGCCATCTTTTGATTTAGATTTCGCCTTTTCTCCAAATTGGGTCCTTGAAGTGGCTTACGAAGCAGAGAGAACAAGTGAACACACATATGGGTTATTGTGAGTTTTCCAGGCTCTGTGGCCATGTTCCAGACACATTCTCTTCTGACGTTTCACCTACATCTATGGCAGGCATCCTCAGAGGTTGTGAGGCCTGTTGGAAATTAGGCAAGTGGGGTTTATATATCTGTGGAAGGTCCAGGGTGAGAGAAAGAACTCTTGTCTGTTTGGGGCAAGTGTGAATGTTGCAGTTGGCCGCCTTGGTTAGCATTGAACAGCCTTGAGCTTTAAAGCCTGGCTGCTTCCTGCCTGGGGGAATCCTTTGTTGGGAGGTGTTAGCTGACCCTGATTGTCTTTTATCTGGAATTCCCCGTCTTCTGAGTGTCGTTTTTTATTTACTGTCCTGATTTTAGAGTTTTTTTTTAATATTGGTAGCGAGATTTTGTTCATTTTCCTGGTTTCCTCCTTTCTGTTGAAATTGTTCACATGCTTGTGGATTTCAATGGCTTCTCTTTATAGTCTGACATGGTAGTTATTAGGCTGAAAAACGGGAATTCCAGAGAAGAAACAATCAGGGCCAGCTAACACCTCCCAACAAAGGATTCCTCCAAGCAGGAATAACCCAGGCCTTGAAGCTAAAAGGCTTTTCAATGTGAATCAAGGTGATTAATTGCAACATGTACACTTGCCTCCAATAGACAAGAGTTCTTTCTCCCACCTTGGACCTTCTACTGATATACAAACCTCCCTTGTCCTAGTTTCCAAAAGACCTCACAAACTCTGAGGATGCTTGCCATAGATGTGGGCGAAATGTCAGGAGAGAATGCTCCTGGAACATGGCCATACAGCCCGGAAAACTCGCAGCAATCCTGATTCCGGATATGAAAGCCTGCGACATCACAGCTTCAAGCCTGTTTCCCCCTGAAAGGCGCGCCTGTTTTGTTGCCCCTTCGCTTAAGGCGAAGCCCCCGCCTTCTTCTGTACTGGTACTTTGCTGTCATAACCATAGATGGTTTTCCACCCATTCATCCATCCTTTGGTTTATATTCCGTCTTTTCTCCAAACCGGGTCCTTAAAGCGGTTTACAAAGCAGAGAGAACCACAAGTGAACACAAATATGGTTTAAAATATACAAAACTTGCGTGCAACTAACAATCACATTGAAGCTAGTGTATGTCTTCATGTTGTATGTCCTCAAGTCGTTTCCAAGACATGGCAATCCTAAAGCGACCCTATTTCCTTCTTCCGGGGCCCCTTAAGCTGCTGAGGGTGAAAAGGAAGGGGCCCGAGGCTGTTAGGAATTGTGGGAGTTGAAGTCCAACACACCCGGAGGGCCGAAGTTTGCCCAGGCCTGGCGTAGGGGCTTCTCCATCCCTGGCCTCCAGCTGGGTGCCTAATCTAGTTGTGCTCACTCAGGTGGCCCTCAATGCAAACGGGGCGGCCAGATAACATCGGTGTGTTGTGTTTTTTTGCGACGGCAAGGAGCGCCTGTCCGAAAGGGAACAGAAGGGGCGGCGGGGCGCGTGAACGCGGGCCCGAAGGAGGCAGATGTTCCCTCGGGGAGGGGGCGGTGGGGTGTGTTTTGATTTTTGACTCGGAAGGGGAGCTTTCTGAGGCCCTCCCGAGCCACCCCACGCAGGGCCACGGGGCGCCATCTGCCACGGGAAGCCGCGCGGCGCAGGGCCGCTTGGCGAGCCTTCCTCGGGCCGCATCCTCCTCCAGATGGACGGGCGCGCCCTATTCTTCCCGGCGGAGAATGTAGGTTACAGCAAGGCAGGCGGGCCAGGAGGGACTCCCCTCCCTCCCTCCCTCCCTCCCTCTCTCGCCAACCCCAGATCTCCATGTGGGGCTTCCCCTTCCCTTATTAATCGGCACGCTTGGGGCACACGCGGCCGCCTCTCTTCCTGGATCAAAATATTATGATCTGGGCTGGCGTCGGGAGGGGGCTGTCCTTCTAAAACCATCCCTTGGAAACTTTAAAACTTCCTCACTTCTCCTCCTCCTCTTCCATCAGACCTAGTAGGGTGCATGTACAAAAGTAGTTTGACACTACTTTTAATTACCAAAGCTCAGTGCAGGGCCGTAGCCATAAAAAAATTTCGGGAGGGGTTTTGAAAATTTCGGGGGGGGGGGGGTTTGAACCCCTGACCCCCCCCCCCCCCCCGTTCAGACCTGTCCATATCTGCTTGAGATAGTGCCTGGAGGGACTCTTAATTTTTTGCGTCTCATAGACTTAGCATAGGGATTTGGTTAACCAGTTAAAATTCATGAGTAAACCAGGTTTTTTTAAAACTTGAAAAAATTCCACAGGCTTGGCTCAGTGATACAAGAAGCAATGCTTGACTATCAAGCAAAAAGTGGGCGCTAGAAACATCATATGAAAGCTGACTGGCACAACCTGGGGATCACAACCAGATAAAGTGAAGACATCTGTCTTTTCACTTTCCTACTCTGCTGCTGAATATGCATGCCCAGTGTGGAATACCTCTCACCACCTTAAAACAGTGGATGTGGCTCTTAATGAGACATGCCACATTATCACAGGATGTCTACGCTCTACTCTCTCTCTCTCTGTCGCATAGTCGTTTCCGACTCTTCGTGACCTCATGGACCAGTCCACGCCAGAGCTCCCTGTCCACTGGAGAAATTATATTTTCTCCTGCACCACTGGAGAAATTATATTGCTTAGCTGGTATTGCACCACCTGACACCCGCCAGGAAGTAGCAGCTAATAATGAAAGGACCAAGGCAGTGACATCTCGGGCCCATCCTCTGGATAACAGCTAGCACACCAACAACTTAAATGAAGAAATGGTTTCCTAAGATCTACAGAGATACTCACAGGAACACCTCAGCAAGTGAGAGTCCAAAAGTGGCAGGCTAAAACCCAGAACCTCAACCCATGGCTGATACCGAATGAGAGACTCCCCCCAGGGCACACAGAGACTGGGCAACTTGGAAGGCACTGAACAGACTGGGCTCTGGCACCACAAGATGTTGAGCCAACCTTAAGAAAAGGGGCCACCAAGTGGAGTCCACGACATGTGACTGTGGAGAAGAGCAAACCACAAACCAGCTATTACAATGCAGCCCGATCCCTGCCCCATGCACAACGGAGGACCTCCTTATAGCAAAACCAGAGGTAATCCAAGTGGCCAGCTTCTGGTCAAAGGACATTTAGTATAATGCCAAGTTTTTAACTTTGTTTGTGTTTTTAAATACATACAATCTGGCTACTGTGATCATACATTGCAACAGTCTATCATGGCCATTTGTATCAATCTGACCAAGTAGAAAAGTCTCAGGTTTTAACTGGATATTTTCCCCAAAAACTTTCTGGATCACCTTATGTATTTGCATCCAATATTTCTTGGCATGTTTACATGCCCACCACTTATTATAGAATGGTCCCACTTGCTGTTTACATTTTCAACAAGTGTTGGAAGCCTTTTTAGATATCTTCAAAAACTTTTCAGAAGTCATATATCATTGATACATCATTTTATAAAAAAATCTTTCAAATTATAACATAACGTAAACTTGTAACCCCTTGTTCCTTATTTTCTCCCATTGATCCACATTTTGTGTCCACTTTGTCATGCATTCTTTAACTTGCTTGTCTGCCATTTTTCATTTCAATAACATCTTATACATTTCAGAAATTAAATGTTTATAATCAGTACATAATTGCAACTCAAATTCTGATTTACTCAGTTCAAAACCAGCAAATTTCTTGTCTTGGATGAATCTCTCATTAACTGTAAATAAGAAACCACTAAAAACCAAACCCCTCTGCAATTGTTTTCAGTCCTTGTTTTAATCCTATATTCTCCTTGTACATTTTCTAGGAAATCTTGACAAGTTAGCCATTTCATCTTGCCTTGTGTCTCTTTTCTATAAAATGCTTCTTGGCGCCTTCGGGCATAAGATTAATTTATACCTCTCCCATATTCATAATAGGGCGTGTCTAACATAATTATTTTTAAAGTCCACATTCACTTTCACTTTGTCTTACCACATGTAACCATCCCAACCATATCCCAGAACATGTCCCTCCAGTGCCAACATCCTAGTATTACTCAACAAAACCCAGTCTTTTATCTAATCTAAACAGTAAATAGAAATGTAAAGTTTCAGATCAGATGAAAAAGTAAAGTTTCAGATCAGTCTACCCATTCCTTTGTATCTTGTAGTAGCAGGTACATTAAAAAAATGAAAACACAGAGTAGGAGGTATTCAAATGCCAGCCTTGAACTTTTTGGCAAGTTGTCATGAAGGTTACCTATTTGCTGGTACATTTTAAAGGCATGGAAATACAGACTATGTGGCATTATAATGAAGAAAAACAACAAATAGCACTAATAATAACCACTACCACTACCTAACAGGCCAAATAAGAAAGAAGCAAACAATTCAGCTTTTGGATTCCTTCAGGAAGTCAAATCCTTAGTTAATTCAGCCTTTTGGTTTTCTCATATCAGTGACATGAATGTCCAGGCATTCCTCAGGTTAAAAAAAAGTAGACAAGTCATGGGCATTGCTTCTTTAACAGAAACCTGGGTGAGGAGGAAAAGGTGGCTCAGAAGACATAATAAGATTTGTTGAAAAGGAACATTTCTGTCAGAGACTTTGTCACCTGGGGCATTACCATCATGTTGATCACGATGCCATTGTGACAAAAGGACAAAAAATAAATTTTAGTTTTAAAAAGTGAATGGATTACACATGGCATATCAATATATAAATACAATCTTAATTTACCTATGTTAGGCATAAGAACATCACAAAACCTAGAGCAAGGAGGCATGAGTTCTGAAAGTGTTTAGATAAATTACCTCCAGAACATATACAAAGTGCAAACCAATCACTAAAAATACATATTTTGTGGAGGATTCAGGCCACGATGTCCAATAGGTCTTCTTCATATTTTATTCCAGAGCACACGATAAAAAGGCTGTTTCAAGGTCTTCCTCTTCATTTCTGACTCTAGGAAGTGAGCCCACATTGGCTCAGTAAAGCAACTAAAAAGATAAAGGTATTTTCTAAGGCTGCTGCAGGCAGGACAGACTAACTTCTTCTATGAGCAGGATTCTCCATTCAGGTCATCACAAGAGCTATTATAGTCAGTGGAAGGGTGAATTACTTTTCCAATTCCATGATTATTCCATCAGTGTTGACTATGAATATATTTCTTAGCACAATCCTACTTAGAAGTCCCCTCTGTGTATTCAGGAGAGTTTACCTTCCAGTAGATGAAAACAGATAGAACATATACAGCTGAAGTTACTCTGTGAGAACTCAACTATTAATAGTTGTCTTAATCTTTTTGTGTTTGATCATTCAATACACTTCTGACTGGGACCCTCAACTACACAGGAGTTCTGGTCTAGTTTTTCTTGATTATTTTTGAGGGAATAAATTGTTGTTGTTGTTGTTGCTGCTGTTGTTGCTGTTGCTGCTGTTGTTGTTATTATTTGTATTTATACCCTGGTTTTTCTCTCAACAAGGAGGTTCAAAGCAGCTTACTTCATCAAGTTCACCTCTTCACCCAGTCTTAGGAGTGATTCAAGTCCTGTACCCCTCTTTTTCTAGGGTTCAACATCTCTTCCTGGTGATACAAAACAGATGGGAAATCTTCTCGAAACTCAAGGGTGTTATATGGTTGAGATTGTAGCTATTAAAGTGGCTGCAGTAAAATAATAAATAAGAGTTATAACAGACCACCTGCTTTATGTTTACAAAAATAGATAAAAGTTGTAATATGTAGCATAAGACAGCTAGATCTAAAAGTTTGCACAGGGTAGGTTAGTAGGAATGCTCTTCACGTTATTGCTGTCTTGCCTGAATTTGACCAACCATATGGGAACACTCAAGATAGGACCTGCGTGGGCCTCAGCTCTTTATTTGCTTGTTTGTTATACTAAAAGGTCACATTCTTAAGCTCTACATGAATCAATAGAGAATAACCATGCATTTAGTTACAAACAGTAACAGAGCCTATTATTTATTATTATGATGTTTATTTATATCCCACTTTATCTCTCCTGAAAGAGACTCAAAGTGGCTTACATTAAAAGTATGGCACATAATTTAAAATATGCAAATATGCAAAAATTAAAACAGAATTAAACATAGCAGTATTAAAATTCATAGTTAAAATCCATTAAAACATACTAAAAGCTAATGTCACCCACTCAAATATATCTTACCAGACAGACAATCCTATAGGTACTTGTTCTATGAGACTTCTTTCAAAGTGAGGGAGTACAGGGTTACAACAACTACAGATTAATTCTGTGGTTTGTAATCAATATATTGGTCAGTTATATTTGCATACACATGCATATAAATGGCATGATGGTTCTGAAGAATTAAACTTCTCCTTTTGAAAGGTACATGCATGCATCAGAACAAACACTGGCCTAATTCTATTGTTAGTCCTTTGGGATTTACCTATATGCAAATTCATCATACAACAATTCATTGAATGGGTCTAATCTAGCTGTTCCTAACCAACTAGACACCAGTCAGTGTCTTAAAACAGACATTCCACTTTCAGCCACCTATACATCCCACAGGATGGTAAAACATTAAACATTCGGGCATCCTTGGAGAAGGCCAATTTTCTCACACCAGAAGAGACTTGCAGTTTCTCAAGTTGCTCCTAACACGAAAAGAAATTCTTTGGATGGATTGCAACTCACATATTGCAATCCCAACTAGAACCTCATAAGCATGAACAATACATTGTTGCACATATCTATGGGCGGTATAAGGTTATAGCCTTGGTGAAAAACAAAACAAAACTGCATTTCTTTAGCCACTTTGATTCCGAGTATGTTCCTGACAAATTGGTGGAAAGTATTATTGGGTATTTTATCAAGCTTATTGAAAAACAAATGCTGCTAAAAAAGAATCAGCATGACTTTTGTAAGTCCTTTCTCCCTAATCTTTTTGAAAGTGTCCATAAAAACATATTGGAAGGAGTGAGTCAGTGTATTTTGGCCTTGTATCCTATTGCCAGTTCCAACTAGAGTAGACCCATGTTGACTCACTGTTCAACAATTGATGCAATGGGTCTTACCTACTTGAGACTAATCAGTGAAATTCAGGCCATTCTCTCCTTGATATATTTTTTAAAATATCATATCAGATTTCTGTGCAAACTTAATGATTATGGAGTAAGAACGAAAAATATGGATAAAAAATGATCAAAGAACAGAAACCAGAGAGTAGGAAGTTCTCACACTAGAGGGTTATGAGCGCTGAAATCCTGTATTAGGAACTGACTTTATAACTTGCATGGGCTTATTGCAATGATGGCCTTCAGGGATATCTACTGGGAGTGGGTTTTTAAACTTGTTTTAGATCCTTTCGGTGTTCTGTACTAGTAGCTGGACTTTCCCAAGGCTCTTGAAGTGATGCTAAGGAAAAGGAGGCCAAAACCACCAGCTCCAAATCACCCATTTCTCCAGTGATTCCCTTCCTTCGTGGCCACTATGCCAGCAGACATTTTGTCCGGTTATAACTGCCTACTCCAGCACAGTTATACCACCATTTTAACACATCAGATGACCCTAACATTGCAATCTTATTAGTGACATGTGCATGCATAAGTGTTTCTTACATGCATGCATGTCTTTTTCTGAATAAGGCATGGAGGCTATTCATTAGCCCTTTGGATAACATCTTTCTTTATGGCTGTCAAGGGTGCCTGCTATTGCTTCTTACTGGTTAGGAGAGAAGAAAGAAGAGGGCAGGGATAGGAAAGCGGAAAGTACATTTCAATTTCTTTCTTGGGCTGAGACCATCCTTCATCAATGGACCTGTCTCCCTGCTCCTTCTCCTCCCCACAAGTAAGCAGCAGCAGCAATCCCTCTTGGGGCTTCACAGCTGGCATGGTGTGTGTGTGTTGGACATGGTGCAAAGGTTTAGAATAGCTCTCTGCCCCCCATCTCCAAAAAGACACACATGGGATCAGATACAGAATGGCATGGGTAAACTGTTATGCTCTGTTGGCTTGAGATAGGATCTTGGCCACTGTGCGTGAGAAGGTGGCCAAGTTTGCTGATGACACTAAATTATTTAGAAGGGTAAGAACAAACAAGGATTGTTAGGAACTTCAAAGATATCTTTCTTCATTGAGAGCTCTCTGGATGTCTCTAAAATGGCAAATGAGATTCAGTGGAAACTATTGGAAAGTGAGGCACACCGTAGCAAATTTCTGGCATTAAAAGAGCATTCAGTTGATCACCTAGAAATATAGCTGAATCACACAAAGGAAAATAAATGGTAGGCAAATAAAGAAATAAAGATCAAGACTCAGAAGATAGGGGAATTCCAGACAAGAAACAATCAGGGCCAGCTAACATCTCCCTACAAATGAATCCCACAGGCAGGAATCAGCCAGGCCTTGAAGCCATTCAATGCTAATCAAGGTGATCAATTGCTTCTGGAACATGGCCATACAGCCTGGAAAACTCACAGTAATCCATAGAATCGTAGAGTTGGAAGAGACCTTATGGGCCATCCAGTCCCTGCCAAGAAGCAGGGAAATTGCATTCAAAGCACCCCCGACAGATGGCCATCCTTCCTCTGTTTAAAAGCATCCACCACACTCCAGAACAGAGAGTTCCACTGCTGAACAGCTCTCACAGTCAGAAAGTTATTCCTCATGTTCAGGTGGAATCTCCTTTCCTGTAGTTTGAAGCCATTGTTCCGTGTCCTAGTCTCCAGGGCAGCAGAAAACAAGCTTGCTCCCTCCTCCCTATGACTTCCCCTCACATATTTATACATGGCCAGGCCTGTAGCCAAATTTGGGGGGGGGGGGGGATAGGGGTTCAACCCCCCCCCCCAATTTTCAGGTTAAACAAAAAAAAACCTGGTTTACTCATGAATGTTAACTGATTAACCAAATCCCCATGAGTGTCCACTGAAGTTTATTTGTCTTGAGTGTCCACTGAAGTTTACTGATGGATCCTGATTTTTAAATTATTATGCGTTATGGAACTACTCTTCATGATTAGCTAAAAAAAATCATGTTTTTTCAACCCTCCCCCAGGAATTTTTTTTCTGGCTATGGTCCTGCCCTCACATATTTATACATGGCTATCATGTCTCCTCTCAGCTTTCTCTTCTGCAGGCTAAATATGCCCAGTTCTTTAAGCCGTTCCTCATAAGGCTTGTTCTTCAGGCCCTTATTTATTTATTTGCAACATTTATATCCCGCCCTTCTCACCCCAAGGGGACCCTTGGGAACAAGGCCTCAACCAATTCACACCCAGTTGTTGAATTGGTTGAAAGTAGGTGAGATATTCATTGGGGAACTATAGCAAAATCTGCTGCAGGATGTCCCGCAGTTTTTGCAGCTTAATAAACTTTTCACCGTGTTTTTATGATAGAACCAATTAGGACATGACATCCATAACCAAGTACAGTAGAATCTCACTTATCCAACACTCGCTTATTCAACATTGTGGATTATCCAACGCATTTTTATAGTCAATGTTTTCAATACATCATGATATTTTGGTGCTAAATTCGTAAATACAGTAATTACTACTTAGCATTACTGCATATTGAACTACTTTTTCTGTTAAATTTGTTGTATAATACGATGTTTTGTGCTTAATTTGTAAAATCATAACTTAATTTGATGTTTAATAGGCTTTTCCTTAATCCCTCCTTATTATCCAACATACCGTGTTTCCCTGAAAATAAGACAGTGTCTTATATTAATTTTTGCTCCCAAAGATGCGCTAGGTCTTATTTTCAGGGGATGTCTTATTTTTCCATGAAGAAGAATTCACATTTATTGTTGAACAAAAAAATGAACATTTATTATACACTGTACAGTAGTTTTCATCACAAACCAACATAACCAAACCAGACAAACTGTGACTCCTGTCAAGAATTTCTTGTTATTACCATTATTTCCATGTACAACTCGTATGTACATTTACCGATCCTGCATGCTCTGGTGTTTTGTTTGGCGGGTGCCGAGCATGCTTCCAAACAAAAACTTTGCTAGGTCTTACTTTTGGGGGAGGCCTTATATGTAACAATTCAGCAAAACCTCTGCTAGGTCTTATTTTTTGGGGATGTCTTATTTTCGGGGAAACAGGGTATTAGCTTATCCAACGTTCTGCTGGCCCGTTTATGTTGGATAAGTGAGACTCTACTGTATATTAAAAAAATGTGTTACACAGGGAGTGCTGTGAAACACTGGAGGGTGGGAGGCAGGGAGCTAACGCCGAAAGGTGCATACTCCTTCCTTTTCTCTCTCTCTCCCTTCCAAGCCTGCATTTGGGCCTTGTTTTATTCTGGGGCAGTCCCCTCACCCCTAAATCCTCCCGCCCGGCTCTGCAGAGGGGTGTTAACTGTGGTCGATGTGGGCGACAAGGGCTTGGAGAGAGGTTTCCCGCCCGGGCACAGAAGGAGGGGAGATTTGCAAACTGTTGCTGCCACATGGCTCCATTCTCATTGTAATGAGGCCGGCGCGTGCCTCATCTGTTCCCGGGCAGCCGCCACGAGCCCGGCCCACGCGCCAAATGGGGCCCGGGGGGGGGGGGGGGGTAAGGGAGGGCGTGCTGTAGGGATATCTACACCAGGCTGGGGCAAACTTGGGCCCTTCCAGGTGTTTTGGGCTTCCACTCCCGCCGTTCCTCGCAGCCTCAGGCCCCTTCCTTTTCCCCCTCAGCCGCTTAAGCGGCTGAGGGGGAAAAGGAAGGGGCCTGAGGCTGCGAGGAACGGCGGGAGTGGAAGCCCAAAACACCTGGAAGGGCCCAAGTTTGCCCCAGCCTGGCCTAAACCTTGTGCTTGCTTAGAGAACTTCCAAAGCCTTTCCTTTTGGAAGGAGAGCGCGGGCTCCTCGGTGCCAAATCGATGGCTTCCCTTCCCATACAAACAAATGCCTGTTTATGCCTCCAAAGTTCCCTCCATCTGTCTGGCCGCGAACACCTGCCGTTCAATAAATCGATTCCGCAATTTAATGTAACAGCTTCGCGGGACATTCTTCCTCCTGCCCTCCTCCCTCTCTCTTTCTCTTTCTTTCTTTCTTTCCCGGCCAGATGCCACCGCAGATCTCCAGATCTTCGCCTCGCTCTTTCTCTCCTCCAGGAGGGAAATCCCAACTCTTCCAAAGCTGTCGGAGGCTGCCTCATCTCCACTGCAGAACTAATGCAGTTTGACACCATTCTAACTGCCATTGACTCGGAAGAAGCTGTTTCAAAGCAGAAAAGGTTCAAAGCAGAAAAGAAGCTCCATTGCGAAGTCAAAGAGACTTTTAAAAAAAGGGATAGACCAAGAAGCTGTACCGATTCCAACAAGTCATAAAGATGTTGCGAGTTCCAGCAGCGGGAGTGGAGCTGGAGTTCAGGTAAACATTGGTGGTTGGCCACGCCCACTCTGGAACTGGCCACACCCACGAGGAGTGTGGCCACGCCCCCTTTACCTCACTGGAAATCTCCAACTTTGACGCAAAGCGGCTTGATACTACTTTAACTAGCATGGCTCAATGTTGTGGAAGTCTGGGATTTGTTATTTGTTGTGCCAGAACCCGCTGGCAGAGAAGACTAAATACAGTAGATTCTCACTTATCCAACATAAACGGGCCAGCACAACGTTGGATAAGCGAATATGTTGGATAATAAGGAGGGATTAAGGAAAAGCCTATTAAACATCAAATTAGGTTACGATTTTATAAATTAAGCACCAAAACATCATGTTATACAACAAATTTGACAGAAAAAGTAGTTCAATGCGGAGTAATGCTATGTAGTAATTACTGTATTTATGAATTTAGCACCAAAATATCGCAATGTATTGAAAACATTGACTACAAAAATGCGTTGGATAATCCAGAATGTTGGATAAGCGAGTGTTGGATAAGTGAGACTCTACTGTACTTTGGAAAACTACAACTTCTATAGTATTGAACCATGTCGGTTAAAATGGTGTCGAAATGCATTACTTCTACTGTGTAGATTTACCCAGAGTAGCAGATAAGCATGTCACAATCTCTCCTTGCTTCCCTGAATGGAAATTTGAGTCAACATAAACAAGGAAGGTAGTTTCAGGTAGTGAACTTAGGAAAAGGTTAACTAATGGCTTTTATATATTGACAGAAAGCTTACATCCTATCTACTAGCTAATGAAATTAGGTAAAGAAAATTGTAACTCCCCATTTTTTGGGGTGAAATGAAGAATGGCTAAAGGAGAGTCAAGGAACAGGAGCAAGAATTGGAATAAAAAAGGTAAAGACTGAGAAGCGGGGAAAGTCATGATACGTATATATGACAGATGACTCTTAGGAACTTTTTCAGGTCATATTGCCAGGTTACCTGACTATCTTAAGTGGATGAGGGGGAGAGGCTGTTAGGAATTGGGGGAGTTGAAGCTCAAAACACCTGGAGGGAGGGCCCAAGTTTGCCCATGCCAGATGCATTAGATTCATACATTAGTTATACAGAGGATAATCTCCCTATGATAATTGAGGAGTTCTATTGCATTGAGAGTGAATGTCAATCCACTTCAATTATGTCCAGTGCAGGCACACTGCAACTATGCCATGTAAGACAACTTTGTGTTATGGCTATAGTTAATTTTTGGACAACAGCACACAATAGAAGCCAATGCCTATGCCACCTGGGGGATTCCGGGAGTTGCAATCAAAATTTGACAATTTTCACAATTTTGATTTTAACCAGAAAAATACCCCAAGGAGATTCAGAAGCAGGGCAAAACGGTGTTAGTTATTCAGCACTGTTTGTCTATAGCATCTGGTAACCAGCTTCTGAACATGGAAGTTTCGTTATGACTTATTAACTGCGTAAAGAATTAGTTCCTTTTGGGATCCAGGAACCTGCTGGCACTTGATATCATGGATTGGCCCAGAGCATCAGCGCATCAGGTCTGTACTGATTAATATTTCCCTATAGTGTTGTTAGACTTCTGGGAGTGGTGATATGCCTTTTATTGCACATTCCTCTTTACGACTTGTCATTAATATTAGAGGCTGCAGCAGCTGCAATGCCACCAAGCCTTACTGAATGCCAAAACTGAGAGGTGAATTTATGGTTTCCACAAGGAGGGGCAGCTAAATCGATGGAATCACACTGACTTATGCCAATTAGGAATCTGGATCTTAGGTAATTTTGTTCACTTGCCAGTGTAGCATATATGGGTTAGGGAATACCTATTTCTACAGCTATGAATACAGCACTTTCAGTGTCAAGGCTCAAGGATATAGAACCCTGAGAGTTATAGTTTTACAAGGTCTTCTCTGCCCAAAGGGGCTGGTGCTTCACCAAATGACAACTCGAAGGATTCCATAGCATTGAGCCATGGCCATTGAAGCAAGTCAATTACAGTCATGTCAAGCAGATTTAATCTACAGTATAGATGTACCCTAATACTGGGGACAACAGATATGTAAATTCATATCTGGTAATGCATAGGAACTGTTAAGAACAAGTGTAACTACTGAAGATTTTAGAGATTGCAAATTCTAAGACTCCATAGCACTGAGCCATGGCAGCTACAGTGTTGTCAAACTGCATTAATTCTACAGTGTAGATGTATCTTGAGTGGCTTCCCTCAGAGAGGGATTGCAGAAGGATACAGACGGATAGCATCTTTGGCTACAATCTGCCAAGGCCCTCAAGAGACTTCAGCAGATGATGAAATCTTTCTTCATCTTAACTAGATGAATTGCTGATGATGTACTTGCCTGAAATCATGGTATGGCTGTACAGGAAGCCATTGCAGCAAAATTGTGTGGGGAGTGGGTTTGTTCACTGCAGAAAGTGGAACAGAATATCAAGCAATGCAACAATTTAAGAAAAAGACATAGATTTAAAACAGACTTAGAACCAACATAGTGTGAATCTTCGACTAGGACTCCTGGAGCCCAGGGTTTTGTGATGTCCCAGAGACCCTCGGGTCATGACCCTGTATTCGTTGCAGACCAGAGCAACGAGGATATAGGGGTTATGCCGACTCAGCAAGATTCCGTTCCCTTCCAGATGTTCCCTGTTGACAGTTCAAGCCCAAAGCTCATTAAAAAAGCCCTTGAGGCCGAGCCTGTTCCCAGCGGTTCCCCTCCCTTTGATAGGAGGCTGTTTTGGGAAACAAGTCGCCCGGAGAAGGCTAACTTACGGAGAAGCGCGAGATTAGCAGCCAGAGAAACCGTTGACTAACCCGTTTCCCTTGAGAGTTTCCAGGGAGGCTCGCATCTGGCGAAGATGTTGTCTCTAGCCAGTTTTTCCCTTGGGAAAAGTGTTGGACACCTGTTTTGAAGGGAGATTTGAAGTCCCTTAAAAGTTCTGCGCGCTGGCTAGCCAGCGCGGTGTCAATGTGTCAGTTGGAGGATTAACGTCGCCTCTAGTTCCTTGTGGCGCTCTACTCTCGAGTAGACTGGGCGTTGCGCCTCGCCTTCTAGTCAAGTCTGGGCCACGATTGGATCCACTATCTTCAGCCTTGCCTTGTTTTCTTGCCTTGCCTCGAACTCCCTTGCCTTGGACTTGCTTCCTGGGACTCTTGCAAAAGACCTGGATTATTCCCCACTCAAACTTCTTGGAAGTTTGAGTGTGTTTCGGTTAATTTGGATTATCATCTTTAAACTCTAATACTGGACATTGGACTTTATAATACTGGACTATATTTGACCTTTCCCAGAAGGTCTATTGTTGGACTATATATTCTGCTTATTTTTGTTTTCATAGAATCATAGAATCATAGAATAGTAGAGTTGGAAGAGACCTCATGGGCCATCCAGTCCAACCCCCTGCCAAGAAGCAGGAAATCGCATTCAAAGCACCCCTGACAGATGGCCATCCAGCCTCTGCTTAAAAGCCTCCAAGGAAGGAGCCTCCACCACAGCCCCGGGGCAGAGAGTTCCACTGTCGAACAGCCCTCACAGTGAGGAAGTTCTTCCTGATGTTCAGGTGGAATCTCCTTTCCTGTAGTTTGAAGCCATTGTTCCGTGTCCTAGTCTTCAGGGCAGCAGAAAACAAGCTCCCTCCCTCCTCCCTATGACTTCCCTTCACGTATTTGTACATGGCTATCATGTCTCCTCTCAGCCTTCTCTTCTGCAGGCTAAACATGCCAAGCTCTTTAAGCCGCTCCTCATAGGGCTTGTTCTCCAGACCCTTAATCATTTTAGTCGCCCTCCTCTGGACGCTTTCCAGCTTGTCAACATCTCTCTTCAACTGTGGTGCCCAGAATTGGACACAGTATTCCAGGTGTGGTCTGACCAAGGCAGAATAGAGGGGGAGCATGACTTCCCTGGATCTAGACGCTATTCCCCTATTGATGCAGGCCAGAATCCTGTTGGCTTTTTTAGCTGCTGCATCACATTGTTGGCTCATGTTTAACTTGTTGTCCACGAGGACTCCAAGGTCTAAGATATTAGATTGTTTATTGGCTTTGGTGTCTGGTTTCCAGTGCTCATGCAGCCTAGAGTATCACAGGTTTGAAGCTCTGCATAGCCGTAGTAACCCACTGAGTGATCCTGAGTAAGTCTCACACTCTCTGCTTCAGAGGAAGGCAATGGCAAACCCCCTCTGATCAATTCTTGCCAAGAAAATTAAATTATAAATTCATTTTAAGATTCCCATAAGTTGAAAACTACTTTAAGGCACATGAGAAAACCCAAGTGGACTTGTACGCATCACTACCAGGATGCTAGCCTGAACATGTTACAGTCGTTCCTCCACATTTGAAACTTTGATTTTTGCAGATTTGATTATTTATGCATTTGATTAAAACATTATCTCTAGCAATCTTTAGGTCCTCCAGTATGACTGTATAGTCAACATCCTCCAGTCATGGTGGAGAACCTAGAGATTTTTAGTGAGAATATTTCCTTAGAAATCTCTCAAAGTCTTCCAATGCAATTCTGTGGTCAATTTCCAGCAGAAGTAACTAGGTAAAAAATAGCAATTCCTTTATTTATGGTTTTTCATGTGTCCCTAACCTCAGCAAATGTGGAAGGTTGACTGTATCAGGCATGGGCAAACTTCAGCCCTCCAGGTGTTTTGGACTTCAATTCCCACAATTCCTAACAGCCTACTGGCTGTTAGGAATTGTGGGAGTTGAAGTGCAAAACATCTGGAGGGCTGAAGCTTGCCCATGTCTACTGTATATTCACAGGTTTAATTTGAACCATGGCAACCACATCATGATGAGAGCCATTGGGGTGTAGTGGTTGGTTGCAAGGTGAGATGACGACTATGGGAGACTCAAGCTTGAATGTCCACTCAGCGAAAGAACCCCATTAGGTGCCTATGGGCAAGTCACTCTCTCTCACCCAGAGGGGAAAACAATGGCCAACTGCTTCTAAACAAATCTTGCGAAGAAAACCCCACGATAAATTCTCCTCATGGTTAACATAAGTTGGAAATAACTTGCTGGCGCTTAATAACACCAACAACCTAATTATAGTTTTGAAACATGCAAATAACTAAGAGATAACTATTAAGTACATATAGAAAATTATTCCAGGCAAACTTTTGTCCTGGCTTTTCATTTTTTCCATGTTAATTACTGGATAAAGGTCTTGCATTGGCAGAATAGAATTTACACTGTTCGTATAATTTTTCTTGCTTGATGTGGTTGATAAGCAATCAAACAGATTTTTTAAAGAGCAGAGTAGAATAGAAGTAGAAGGAAAACATAACTGAATTGTCATATAGTAGTAGTAATAATAATAATAATAATAATAATAATAATAATAATATAAAACTTTATTTGTAACCTGCCCTATCTCCTCAAGGGGACTCAGAGCGGTTTCCAGCAAAGGATGGGAAACATTCAATGCCATAAAACAATACAGAATAAATGGATAACCCCAAGAATAAAAATCTATAGCAATTACAATAACTACTTCATAAATTTAAATAATTAAATAAAACATGGGAAATTTTATTTAATTAATTAAGCCATTTTTTCATGTCAGGAGCGACTTGAAAAACTGTGAGTTGCTTCTGGTGTGAGAGAATTGGCTGTCTGCAAGGGTGGTGCCCAGGGGATCCCCGGATGTTTAGATGTTTTTACCATGAGGCTTCTCTCATGTCCCTACATGGAACTGGAGCGGATAGAGGGAGCTCATCCATGCTCTCCCTGGGTTGGATTCGAGCTGGCATCCTTCAAGTCAGCAACCCAACCTTCATGTCAGCAGCCCTGCCGGCACAAGGGTTTAGCCCACTGCGCCACTGGGGGCTCCCAATTAAGCCAATGAAATAGCAACTAATTAGTTTAAAAACAGTTAAAAATTAACTAAGCAATTTTTATATAATTTATTCGCTGTCAGTAAACCAGGGTAAGGTGCCATGTTTTAATGTGAAAGGAAGTAATTTCCTTGTCAGTACCCATTGATTTTGAGTCTGGAGAAGAATGGTGCGTATATTACTCTGGTTTACTGAGGTTTTACTAGTTTATGAGTTTTTATTTTGAAACTGGAAAGTGATTCTGAGAAGACAGGTCAAGCATTGGCAGAAATGAAAAGAAATTAAATAGACACCGTAAACTCCAACGGTTAGCTTGCCATCTGTCTCCAATGCCTGACACTGGAATACAATTCATTATTTATCCCCAGTCATAAATAATAAATTATGAAACCTATATTCTACTGTATATACATTCACATTTCTATACATTCACAACCACAATATTTTTTTAAAAAATTCTGGCATAGATTTTCTGAGCATCTTCGTGTAGGTGTGATGGACAATTCTGGTGTTGCAAAAGTATAAACAGCATTGTCTATTGTGCAAAACTTTTAATAAAACACAGTGTTAATATTATTCACCTTGGACCCACTGTTAAGTACAACAAAATTCTACCCACTGGGCCATGTGGGTGGCTACCAGCTGCCATCTTTCATTTATCTATTGCCATGAGCTCATTGAGTGATTTTGGTTAATAAATCATTTTTATTTATTGATATTCCATTCATCCATAGAAAAAGATTCCCACAGCAGTTTCAAATTGCAAACAATGATAATTAAACAAGCAAATAAAAAAATCTGCAGGAAGCATCTCAACACTAAAACAGTGTTTAAACTAAATCCTAGAGCAGCATGTCTCAACCAGCGGGTCATGGCTCGGGGGTGTGTGTGTGTGTGCGAGGGGGTGTCAGAGGGGTTGCCAAAGACCATCAGAAAACGCAGGATTTTCATGTTGTCCATGGGGGTTCTGTGTGTGAAGTTTGGCCCAATTCGTCGGTGGGGTTCAGAATGCTCTTTGATTGTAGGTGAAGTATAAGTTAAGTTAAGGTTTCCCCCTCACATTTAGTCTAGTCATGTCTGACTCTGCAGCTTGCTGCTCATCTCCATTCTAAGCCAAAGAGCTGATGTTGTCCGTAGACACCTCCAAGGTTATGTGGCTGCATGACTGCATGGAGTGCTGTTACCTTCCAGCCGGAGCAGTGCCTATTGATCTACGCACATTTGCATGTTTTCAAATTGCTAGGTTGGCAGAAGCTGGGGCTAGAAGCAAGAGCTTACCCCGCTCCCCGGATTCAAACAGCCAACCTTTCAGTGAGAAATTTCAGCAGCTCAGCAGTTTAACTTGCTGCACCACCGGGGGCTCCAGGTGAACTATAAATCCCAGCAACTACAACTTCTAAATATCAAGGTCTATTTTCCTACAAACTCCACCAGTGTTCACATTTGGACATATTGAGTATTCGTGCCAAGTTTGGTCCAGATCCATCATTGTTTGAGTCCACAGTGCTCTCTGGATGTAGGTGAACTACAACTCCAAAACTCAAGGTCAATGCCCACCAAACCCTTCCAGTATTTTCTGTTGGTCATGAGGGTTCTGTGTGTGAAGTTTAGCCCAATTCTATCGTTGGTGGGGTTCAGAATGCGCTTTGATTGTAGATTAACTATAAATCCCAGCAACTACAACTCTCAAATGGCAGAATCAACTCCCCGCCCAACCCCACCAGTATTCAAATTTGGAGGTATTGGGTATTTGTGTCAAATCTGTTCCAGTGAATGAAAATACATCCTCCATATCAGATATTTACATTACGATTCATAACAGTAGCAAAATTACAGTTATGAAGTAGAAACAAAAATAATTTTATGGTTGGGAAAAGGATTTTACCTGGAGCTAAAAAAGAAACTCAGAACTTCTTTGGAGAAAATTCTAGATGTGGAATGTCATAACTGGTCAGGCACATTTACAGTATAGATTTGAAACTGATAGAACCAATGTGGCTTCCAAGATGTAGCTTTGCGGGGGCTTTCAAGCATCTTCTGACTTTAATTAAAATTTGAAAAATTATATTTCCACCTTGCTTCTCCTTTAATGAGCTCATAGCAAGAGGTTTGTTCACAATTTCTAACCACTTCCTAGAACTACAGTTACTAGATTTCTTTGGCAGAGAGCCATGGCAGACACACAGATCTGAGTCAGTATTAAATGTGAAGTGCTGGGTTGTTCCTATATGAATTTATTGCATAGAGGTGGAAACTAGCACAGAAGTCCATGGCTTCATTGCCTGTCCATAGCCCCTGATAGCACCAGGTCCTGGGGCTTACCTGATGCAATGAGAACTGTGCTTTTAAATTTTTTTACAGATCACTTTATAATAGTATTTCAGGAAATCTCACTATCAAACCAATGTATCAAACCAAACTGATGCACTATTTGTTTTATCTTGAACAGATTGTGTTTAGTGGCCCTCTAGTTCCATCAGTATTTTATGTGGGACCCAGAATTCATTATTGCCAGTGACTCATTATCGATACTTTACAGGCCTTTGACCTATGTATAATGAAACAGCGATGTAGCTTCCTTCTTGTAGCTCTAGAGCTACATCTCTTGACTGTGCAAGGGAAATAAGATGTGTTGTGGGTGTTTTGCATGGTAAAAGGTCTATAAATATATCTCCACTGCTTCCTCCTGACAGTGGCTGACATGGAGAATTTAAAAATACCTGTTTTGGCAGTACCCTAGTTTTCTATTCAGTGAGAAGCAGAGATTTGGCCTACATCCTGTTTGCAATCATATTCTGCCATCATCACCTCCTTTTCCTTTCCCCCAAATTAACAACAACTTATAGGACATTTTCCAGAGTGAGACTCTGGAAGTGGAATACATAAATAAAATAAACCCAGTAACCTCAAAGTGCTGCTGAGCATTGTATCAAATTTTGCTTATGCTTTGATTCAGTTTCTGCTCATCATTTATTTTATATATTATTTTCCCTCTATTTTTCTTGTTGTTTTGATTTTCTTATGCCCAGATAACATTACATCTTCTCATCTTCTTGTTTAAGTTGTCTAACCTTCTTGGGATGTCACTTTTGCTGCTTTTCCATTCCCTTCTGCTGTTCCCTTCTGTCCCTGCAAATTTCCACCTGGCTTTCCATAATGATTTTCCTACACTTGTGTTTAGTGTAGACCTACCAAATGGGATTTTCTGTGATGGAGCACACAGAGACTCAGTAGTAATAAGGGAAAAGGACAAAGTGTTGGAATTTTCTCAGTTTCACCTGAAACATGCACATGCACATTAAAGTATGCATGTACACATTTGCCAATGTTTGCATGACCATATCCAGAGTGTGGAAACCATACATTGCAAACTGCCTTAGTTCTCCAGTTGGGAGGAAGACAGGATAAAAATCACCAGTCAACCAACCAATCCTTCATGGCTCTGCAAAGTTCTTTTCTCTAAGCCTTTTTTAGTTCAATAGCTAGAGGTCATTCATTAATGGACTATGAGTATCAATGGCTAGAGTATGGGATGATATTTGTCTAAGGGGGCATAGAACACTGATGGTTACTAAATCCTAATACTGTATCACCTGGCTGAGTGAGACAAGGCAGAGGTGGCTGCACATTTGTGATAAAAACCAATGCAGAGCGTGGAGAAATTATGTTTTGGCCTAAAACCCCATAATTCCACTGCCAGACGGTCATCAGCCATGCTGGCTGAGAGATTCTGGGAGTTGCCATCCAAAAAGGAACTTGACAAAGCTTTTCTAAGCCCTGAACTAAAGGTAGCAGTCACTAAGGAGACAGAGGCTGGAGTTTTATAGTCAGCTGAGGAGAATTAATATTTCGTCTGCCTATTAGGATATCATGTACTGCTTCAAAATGTAGTATTGCCATATCTGGTTTGGTGTTTGTGTACTATATTTTGTAACATTATAGAAACTCTCATAATAGTTGTGGCTGGAGGCTTCCTTGCTAGGTGTAGGTGTGATTGTAATCCGTGTTCCAGAGCTAGCTTTAAAGGAGCTATCTAAGGTGCTGAACCTATTTGGATTTATAGCAGTGGTTCTCAACCTGTGAGCCCCAGGTGTTTGGGGCTACGACTTCCAGAAATCCCAGCCAGTTTACCAGTTGTTAGGATTTCTGGGAGTTGAAGGCCAAAACATCTGGAAACTCACAGGTTGAGAACGACTGGGTTATAAAGTTCCGCTCTTAGAAAGATCTTTTAAAACTTTGACAAACACCTGGTGCAGAGTCTCTGTTCCACTCACAACAGCTGCCAGGAACTCCAGTGTTCAAAAGATGAGAGAAAGAGTCTGCAGAATGGAGCTAAAGGGTAGGCAGGTATTAGAGTCTAGATGCAGGCATTGGAGAAGAGAAGTCTTGGTCAAGGCAATTGGCAATAGAGTTATTATCTATCTTAAGTAGACTCCATCAAAAAACTGGAATGGAATACTTCTAGTAATATCCACTGCTGAAGAGAGAAACATGGGATTGGTTCTTGGTTGAAACCAGTAATGGGCTGGATGAGAGTGAATAAACTGCAGCTGAATCCAGGCAAGACAGAAGTGCTCCCAGTCAGTCCAGAAGTGGGTCGGGAAAGAGGGACTGATCTTATGCTTGATGGCTTTCTCTGGAAATGCAAGCATGGAGCCTGGGGGAAAAGTGGGAAACTAATACTAATAATATTTATTGTAGGATTGTGAATATTTTATGATCATGGAAATTGGACATTACCCTATGCTCAGCCGTATGCTTCAGTTAAGTTAAGCATTCGAGACTGCCATTTTTTCCCCTTTGGAGTGATTCATACATAGTCATTTTTCTTCCTGAATAAAATTTCTATGTGTAGGAAAATGTGTGTGCAGTGCATCTATCCTGTCACCCCTGAAGTATGTGGCTATACAAATAAATGTTCACACACTCATCCATTTCAATGAGTATATTTAAGATTGCTTCCACATTCCTATTGCATCTGCTTTAGGTGCAGATAGGTGTGATTCTGTAAGGTGTAAAATGATGATATATATAGTTTTAAAACCCCAATTGTTTTTGGCCTACAATTCTCCAATTTTCCAAGCCAGTATAGTTGAACGGCATTATAGAATATGTGGTCCAAGAAGCAATTTTCCAAGCTCTGAAGCACAAACATTAGTTTACCTGCTGGAGTTGATATGCAAGGAGATTTGGGAAGACCTTTGTTGGTCTATTCAGAAGAGTTCGGTACAGAGTTGTTGTGTGTTTCCCAGGCTGTATGGCCATGTTCCAGAAGCATTCTCTCCTGATGTTTCGCTCACATCTATGGCAGGCATCCTCAAAGGTTGTGAAAGCCTTTGACAACACAGTTTGGTACAGACTTAACCTTGGATCCTCCAGCCAGGCACTTTAGGAGATAACCTTGTTATTATGCACTTTATTTTGACCCCCCCCCCCTTTACTCTCCTGACCTTTTGTGGTTGAAGTTCATATTGTTTTAATACTTTTTGTCTTGTTTTATGCATTTGTTAAAATTGTGTCTGAATTTGTTTGTGTTTTATATTGCTTGTTACTTGTTTTATTGTCTTGTTTTACATTTTATCTTGTTTACATCATGTCCTTTGGGTTTGGCCCCATGTTAGCTGCCCTGAGTCCCTTCGGGGAGATGGTGGCAGGATACAAAAATAAAGTATTATTATTATTATTATTATTATTATTATTATTATTATTATTAAAAAGTGGGACAAAACTGAGAGCCTGTATGAATAGAGCAGTGTTATTTCAAGATTATTCAGTAAATAGACTTCCTACTTAGCTGCTTACACATGCGGAAACGCTGGGATTAGTTTACGTGAAAGATGAAAAGTTTGGCAATACTAGGTTTTTTAAAATCAGCAAATAAAGAGAATGGGAAAAACAAGGGACTTGAGTTAGATGGTGTTCAATTGAGTCTTTCCCCCCTTCCAGGATAAAGGAAAACATAAGGGTATTTCCTGAGAAGGAAGAACATCATACTTAAAATGTATTTTTTAAAAAAAAAAGAAAAGAAAAGTAGATACAAAACTCCCTGGAAATTGAAGACTTCTGGCTTTGAAATGGCCTATTCCTGGTCAAAGGGACTTGCTGGTTACTTTTTTCTAAGCATGTAATGTAAACCTGGGAATTCAGTGGGCATTTTTGTTGTTTTGAGGGTATCAGATTATGAGCCGTAGAAATTCATGGTGTAACCACCCTTTCAGTTCTACAATGATGCCTCGGGGTCTTGCTAAATTAGGGCTACTGTGGGAAATTAAAAGGGTGCCTAGATCCAGATTGCTGGTGCTATATCTGGTCAGGGAACGGGAGGACAAGTGTAAGAATCAGAAAGAGCAGAAGAACCTTTTAATGAGGTGTGTTAAGACTTTTATATTATGTGGTAGTGCATTTTAAACTGTTGTAATTTGGTTTAATTCTTGGGGTATTGAATAGGTTTTACTGTGTTTGGTTTATAATTTGATGTAAATAAATAAATAAGTGAGAAGACCTTTGTAGTGGGACCCTTCCAGGCACTGACAGCTTCCCAAGGGTGACACATCGTTGAATTAGCTCTGAATTCACAGTCTAGTCTTCCAAAAAGCTAGCTGGGTTTGTCAGTTGCAGTGTCAAAGGAATGGGGGCAAGCAAAAAAGCATCTAGCAGCATCTTTCAGAATAAGGAGGGTTTTTTTTAGCCATAAAGGTGCTGCTAGATTTCATTTCCATACTCTTCAGCATCTCACAGATGAAAACTGGGACACACATGGTCAAGCAACATCCAAGTGTGGCTGAGACAGCAAATGTTAGTCATGAGAAAGAACACACACACTAGCAGAGACTGTTGCTATTTGTTTTTGCCCAAACTTATAAGGAACGACATGATTCTGCCTCCCCCTTTCTTCTTCTTAGTAAGTTAATTTAATGCAAACTCATTTTACAATTTGATCTCTGTTTACAGCAATGAAAGTAAGCTGAAAATAATAAGGGAAGTTGGAAGAAAAGACATTTTAAAAGCAGCTGATAAAGTTGAACCACAGAGGATTAAACTGTGATAGCTGGAGGGCATGCATTTTGCCTTTTCCGCATTCCTTGTATTTACAGTTTGAATTCTGTGCTGCATGAAGAAATACTTCTTTTCATTGGTCTCAAGTCCTCCACCATTCAGCTTCAGTAGATGACCCTGACTTCCAGTGTTTTTTTTTATTGTGATTCATATGTTTTTATTTTCAATTTACATATTCACAAAAAAGCTGTGAAGCAAATCTATATGCATGTATATCTGCATGAACTAATACAATACTTCCTAACATCTATACAATATTCATGTTTGGTTATGCTCTCCCCTCTTCCCAACCCTCCTAATTTAGTGACTTCCCGTCCTTTGGGTTGGAGACATCCATATATAATACCATTCTTCCTTCCTATTACATTGTTTTTCTAATCTTCCTTCTGGCCTGATATTTATAAATTCCCGACACAGATTCTAACAGGTTAAATTACAAAGCCTTCTATAGAAACCTTCCTTCTTTCTTTTTTAAACATAGTTTAGAAATGGTCCCCAATCCTTGATAAAGTTTTTTCATATTTTTTCTTTGTTCATCATTGCTCATTTGTCCATTTCTGCCATTTTAAAGACTTTAACTATCAATTCTTCTATTGTTGGGAAGTTTGCCTTCTTCCAGAACTGTGCATATACTGTTCTTGCTGCTGTGATCATATAGTGAAATACTTTATAGTTTAGAGATTTTGTTTGGTTATTTGACATTCCCAGTAAAAATAATTTGGCCTCCAATTGTATCTTTGAATGAAAACTTCTTGCAGTATTTTTTGCAATTGCCCCAGAATTCTCTTGCTTTTTTTTTTTACAGGTCCAACACATGTGGAAGAAAGTTCCTTCCTGTTCTTTACATTTCCAGCATTTGCTGTTTTTTCTCTTATACATTTTAGTTAGTTTTGCTGGGGTCAGGTACCACCTGTTCATCATTTTATTAAAAAATTCTCTAGGATCGTAGCATTGAATTTTCTTTAAGCCAATAGTACATATTTTCTCCATTTATCTAGTTCTATGTTGTGCTCAACATTTATTTATTTTATTATTTATTTACTATATTTCTGCCCTGCTCTATCTCACCCCGAAGGTGACTCAGGGCGGCTTGCATTTTGTGCCCATTTAATCATACAGTCCTTTATCAGTTCTGTTTCCATTTCCAACTTCAGTAATACTTTATATTTTTTTCCAAATTCAAATTCTGATTGGTCTCTTTCAAATCCCATATTTTTACTATCTAGTAGAAATCTTTCTTTCAGTTGCCTATATCTGTACCACTGTAGGTGAAGTCCTGCATCCTTCAGTTCCTCTTGAGTTTTAAATATCTATTTTTCATCTTCATGTATTATTAAATCTCTGCATGTAATGGAGCTCCATTGAGTTGCTGATCTTGCTGACTGAAAGGTCAGCAGTTTGAATCAAGGGAGCGGGGTGAGCTCCTGCTATAAGCCTCAGCTTTTGCCAACCTAGCAGTTCAAAAATATGCAAATGTGAGTAGATCAATAGGTACTGCTCCAGTGGGAAGGTAACGGCGCTGGCCACATTACCTTGGAGACTTTTACGGACAATGCTGGCTCTTCAGTTTAGAAATGGAGATGAGACCAACCCCCAGAGTTGGACATGACAAGACTTAATGTCAGGGGAAAACCTTTACCTTTACCTTATGTAATTCAGTGTTCTCCTTTCTTATCTAACTTTTTAAAAAGCTTCTTCTGTTGAAATTGATAATGGGGTTTTTGGACATAGTGTAATTTTGTTCTTGTTCCAAATTTTTAGCATAGCTTGTCTTATAAAATGGTCATTAAAGTCTGCGTGTACTTTTGCTTTTTGATACCATATATAGGCATGCCATCCAAAACGTAGATCATGACCTTCTAATTTTAACAGTCTCTCATTTTTTAAGGTTAGCCAATCTTTCATCCAAACTAGTATGAATGCTTTGAAGTACAATTTCAGGTCTGGTCACCCCAATCCAGTATTTTTTAAAAAGAGGGAAAATATCTCCCTGGACTCTTTCTTCACATCATGTCCAATTTTATACACTTCAAATTGTTAGGTCTCATATAATCACAGTGCAAAGAGGACTGCTCAGAGAAAGCCTTAAGATCAGCATGCAGATGCCTGTGTGACAACAGCAAGAAGCTCCTTCACTATCCTGCTCCCTGTCAGCTTATGGCTTACTGAGGAAAGCATTAATTTATTATACTTAACAAGAATGTAAATTAATTGCTATGAATACCTGTGCTTGGTAATATTGTCTCAAAGTCAATCCCTATTGTGTTGATTTTTTTTGGCCCGAATAACATCAAACTGGAAAAAATGCAACTTTGCAAAATAAAATAAAATTACATTCTTTCTTAACTTAGTTCATTGGTGTACAGTGAATTCATCAAACACCTACTCACTGTGCTCAGTCTGATGGTCTTCTTGGCTTGGTACCTGGGGTGAATTTTCTTTAAGAATAGACCCGGCTCTGTTTCATGCCTGCCATGTCCATAATTGAGATATAAGGATGGATAACAGATTCTTCTTCAAATGCTGAAAAAAAATCCCAGGACTGTCCCTAACCTACATTAGGGATGGACAAATTATGGCCTGTGGACCATATGTAGCCGTCCTACCAACCTACCACCACCAAATGGTAGCAGAGTGGAGACGGCAAATAGCTGAAAATTTCTTTGAAAACAGGATCAATGGGGAGCACATGCCTTATTTTAAAGCAGAACTGTGTTTTGAAAGCCTCCCAGAAATATGATCATGTCTTGAAACAAGGTGCACACTTCCCACATGCTGTGTTTTCAAGTGAATTTGCAGTTTGTTTTGGTAGCACCACTCCACCCAAGATTTAGATTTTCACTTGCTTAGGGGCAGCTGGGTCTAGTCACCAGTGGGTTGGAGGGGGATTCCTGCCCCTGTGATGTCAGCCACCTTTAATTTTAATCCTCTAGGGCAGTGGTTCTCAACCTGTGGGTCCCCAGGTGTTTTTGGATAACAACTCCCAGAAATCCCAGCTAGTTTACCAGCTGTTAGGATTTCTGGGAGTTGAAGGCCAAAACATCTGGGGACCCACAGGTTGAGAACCACTGTACTAGGGGACTATAGTATTTTGTGACATAAAAATGAAGCTTGTTTTTGTGGGTAGTCCCAATGGTGCTAGTGTTCAAATGGAAACGATACAAATCCAAACAGCCTTTGCCCCCATAAAATACAGCCTGTCTATGAAATCCACACATACTGTACCATGATTATAACTGGGTGGCAGGAAATTCCCACCATTAGGGGGCTTGTTGATGTCATTTTCTTTGGAAACTGCCACTTACCAATTGCATCATGACCATGTACATGATACCCCAGCCAAACATGGTATATCTTAGCTGGCACTCATTTGTTTCATGAGGAGTATTGTTCCTCTTTTATTTCAATGACTTTTTTGTTGTTTTTTTTTAACATCCTGGACCAATCAAATATCATGGCTGTGGCTGAGCCCAGAGGTCAGACAATAGCTTATTCCGTCTATTCTATTTGCAAGCCTGTAGGAATGGTCAGGCACTTTGTCATGGGGAGACTGGAGGCTGTTTAAAGCAACTTTTCCCACCATTTAGAAAAAGGCGGAATCCTGAGAGGAAAACCCTGTCATAATAATAATCCAGATCCCATTGAAGTTGTCCCCCCCTGCTTTATGATTTTATGGGTGGGGTAGGAATGCAGTGTGCTCACCAGCTTTTGCACTATTGAAATAGAGAGCTACAGTAAGTGCTGGGAGTGCATTTTGTTTTATTTACATACCTTACAAAATGAAATGATTCTTATGGTAAATTTCCTGGAACTAGGAACTTTACTGTGCTGCTTATTTGCATGAGCTCATTTGCTGTCATGTGGATAAATGACAACTTCAGAGAAGAAGAGCAATGATGACTGGGTATATGTTTGGAGGTGTAATGAAGTGTGGCTTTGACTGTTTTGAAGTAGGGTTTTTTTTTACAAACCCTGCAGAGCTGGTTCTCCCAACCGTTTTTTAAATAAAACGTTAGTCAAGAGATACTATTTTTTATTTAGCAGACCTTTGGAAAATGACTTTTTGGCATTACAGCCTTTATAATCCTAGAACTAGAAAAAGCCTCTGTTCTAGTTGGGGGATTCTGTGATCAGTTTAACTTGTAACTTTCCCAAACTCTGCTCAGAAATAGTGAAGAATTAGGTTGATCCTAAAAGAATCAAGTGAATGATCTTCTTCTAAAGCAATTGACACAGTCTCTACTTTTTTGCATTCTCTATTTGGTTCATCCATTTAGTGAAAACATGTGTACATTGCAAGCATGATTTAGCTGTACTCCCCAAAATTGCTATAGTTAAGTCATACTTGCAGCTTAGGTGTTTATGCACAGATTTTGCTTTTGGTAACTGAAGCACATTTGGGGCTTCTCTGCCACCTTTTGTTGGGAATCCTTAAGGGAGGGGTACATTGGCTATACATGCACTATGACCCAAAATGGCACATTTATGTGGTCATTAACAGATTATTTTCATTATGAATATAAAACCACATTTGCAATGACCCTGAAGTGCAGCAATGCCAGGACCATAACAGTTTTGAATGATAAGGCTGCAGCGCGTGGGCCAATGCATTGCTGTGATGGTGTAACAGTATGGTGTGATAATACCCTGAATGGTTTAAACCAGTACTTCTATCTGATGTGGGGCACTGGGAGATCCCCCACCCACCCCCGGCCAATGTTCCACAGACCAGTATCAAATGTGGGTCCAAATCTATGGCTTGCAATCTATGGCTTGCAGACTGGCACCAATTCATAGATCACCACTTTGAGATGCAGTGACATGAAGAATTCAGTTTATAACTCTCAAATGTCTAAGTCAGAATGTGTCTTTCCAATGACTACATTGTCTTAATTTTAACAACTGACATTGTCTTAATTGATAAAATTAAGACAATGCAAGTTTTGGAAAGATGCCTTTTGACTAAGACAGAAGAGGTATAACTGAATTGTTTATGCTACTGCATCTCAAAGTGGTGGTCTATGAACTCATGTCAGTCAGCAAAACATAGATTACTGGTCTCGGGTTAGCGTCCAGGCAAGACAATTAATACAATATTAACTGCAGTCTTCATGTACATACACTTGGAAGTAAAGCCCACAAGACACAGTGGGGCATACTTTTGCATAAGCATATGGTATATGATATTGGGTTGCACATCTACATCTGCATTTCAAAGTTGTAACAAACCCTTAGACAACACTCTGTCCTTTTAACTAGCTGTGTGATATGAATTCACTGTGTGCAGCCACTTCAGAGGTGAATTGGGACTGCTGATTATCTAGTCTACCTGCTGTTAATTGCATAAAGTCCTAATTTGGAGCAAGATCTTGGGAAGGTTATTTGACGTTAACAAAGTGGTTTCTGTATTGACAGGAGCAAAGATCTTGCCCCTGGTTGTTGTGTGCAGAACAGGAAGAAAGGATGGCTCCTCACTAGCAGTTCTCACCAAGGTCTGCAAATCCAAATGTATCCATAGTGGCACTGGCTGCAAGAACCAGTTAGGCAAAGTATGACTGAGGCAACAGATCCCTCTGAATGAGTCAAAAGGATGCCACCATAAAAGTAGCACATTGTTAGCATCTTGATTAGTACAAGGTTTTTTCCCTCCATAGATTCCTGTCATTTTCCTGTGAGTCTAGTTTGCCAGGTCATGTGCTTAGTGGGAACAATGTAAGCGCAAGTCCACAAGGCCACTTGCACCATGGTATAGAGAAGGAGAACAAAGTGGGGGATGAGGTCAGTATCGCAGCACTTGGTGTGGTGGGAAGTGAAACAGGATGGTGACTTAGCCAGAGGATGTGAATGAAACAGTCATGCAGAGCTGGAGATAGGGGTTGGCATTGCTGGGCACCTGCTGAGACATATGTTCCTATAAGTGCCTCACTGTCAGTCTCTACAGACTCCTGGCCCTGGTGCCTGAAGAATCTGGCCATCCGTGCTCATGTAGCTGCAGTCTGAGAATGTTAGTTTAGGGACCACAGCTCCTAGAATCCCTTGCTGGTATATCTTGCTCTCATATCTTGTGTGTCTTGCTTGCCCCATCCATATGCCTGCAGAACTTGGGGAAATTACATTTGGGGCTACAGCTCTCATAATCCTCCATATTGAGGGTGTCCTCTGACTTGTCCTCTTTGAGCAAGCAAGCCACGAGAAGCACACAGCAACTCAAATTACCTATACTTTGTCTTCTCTCAGCATGAGTTGGTCCACATGGCTCCCAGAAGAAGAGACTGGAAAGCAGCAATGATGGTGAGTGGGTGGCCAGACTCAGCTCCATAGTCTAAATATCAACCTAGCACTGGACCACTTTCCAATATGTTGCAGCAGAACTATAGAGATGTTTGCATTGTTAAATAAATGAATAAAGGAACCTTTCGACCCATGGCTTTTCATAGAGTTCATTGTCTCTTGGAGAAGGGGGTAGTGCTCAAAGGCTGAGAGATCAAGGCAAAAAGAAGAAAAACTTCAATCTGGTTTGGAATGAGGTGGCAGGGGATGCTTTTCTTGGTCATTGAATTGCCATGGCAAGATATCTCTTGGTTAGTTTCTGAACGAAATCAGGCTGGTGGGTTTTAACTCTTCAAACCTGAAATGGCCTGGTTTGAAGATATTTGAGAAGATCGTCAACCATGTCTGCCATTTGAATCTTCTGGCACTAGTGGCATCGTGTTTGTATTGTTTATGTTCACTGTTTTTCTGCTTTGGTCAGAGCCTGGAATGTTACTTTGGAAAGTAATTAGCTGCTGCTCCAAGTCCCCCAAAGCAATTAGTTATCCTCATCACTGTGAGTTTTTTTTTTAAAAAAACCTCTTTATCATTATTCAAAACTTAATGACTTGATCACTTTTAGATAAAAAATCAAAAGACATCATATTGCTGCCCAAGAATAGAAAACACATCCAAGTTGCAAGGCTTATCATGATAAAAGCAGCTGAAACAGTTCCAGTTCCACCCAAATAGAAAAAGGTTGTATCAGAGCTTAGAAAAGTTACTTTATTGTACAAAACTTAACATTTCCAAGTACTGTTACAGTCATAATGCATCTTACTTATGATACACTATGGAATTCATTACAAGTAATACTATGACAAATTATTTCTGAGCTTTTGGGGAACCATGAGTCAAAAAAGAGGCGGTATATAAAGGCTTTAACATTGTTCTTATTCCTGTATGAGCTGGATCTTTGGAAGCTGGCCTGGGCCATTCACAGCCAGTGTTTATCTTGCATCTTTTACGACGGATGTCAGAACATTTCCCTCCTTATTTGTGCTCCATCTTTTTCTCACAGTCCGGTCCCTTATGACATCACCGGCCTTCCCTTCTCAGCCCGAGACACAGAGTGTTTCTGGAGCTAACTGCTTCCTGACCGAGAATTTCTAATTCAGGACAGTGATTGCAGGAGGAACAGAGAACATGGAGTACATGGAGAATTTGTTTCATGCGGAACATTAAATGAGAAATGCAGCCCTGGAAAAAAACACACACACTCACTTGCGCATAGCAACCATCAGCACCAAGGTTGTGGTAATTAATTTCAAATCTGTTTAGAAAGGGTTCCTTTTATGTGAGGTTGGTGCTTTAAGTGGCTCAAGAAGTACAGAAAAACAGGAAATCAAACGGCTTCATTAGGAATTGACTCTGGTCTGTAATTAGTGGCTAGGAAAGAAAACAAGGAAAAGCAGGTGGTGAGTGAACTGAAGGCGGCCATGGAGCTTGGGCTAGAAATGCTCATTAGGGCAACCAACCATGTTGGAGATAGAGAAGAAGCGGGTGGGGTGGGTGGGCAGGAGAGCATTTTTCATGTAAGATCACAAGAACCAGACGGAGTAGACTTAACACATGCTTAGCAAGAAAACAGAGACTGTTGGATGTTACCAGCATGAGATTTAATGAATAATAATGAGGCAGTGGACTGGGATACTTTAAAAGGCATCTTTGTTCTGTTCCGTCCAGGTTCCCCTTCATAAAATCATGTTAAAAGTAATTAGCAAGTGAGGCTGCATTTTGCCAGGACATCCAGAAGAGATGACACCAGTCATTGATATCAATTACATTTAATTAGGCTGAACTAAATTGGGTTGCTGATGCCAGACTGTACAATCTGTGGTGGTAACCAGAGGCGAAAGAAGATGAGGCTCCTTGAACTGTCAATGGTTGGGGAGAAGATGGAATCTCAGTAGAGGCTTCAGAAAGCTGCTTTCTTGCTGAAACAAGAGCGAATTTTCAGCACGAATTCCTTGTCATGCAACTGTGTAACAAGCAACATGCTCTCTACTGTTGTTGTTGTTTCTGAGTTATGGTGATCCTATGGGGTTGTCTGTGTCTGACAGTATGTGACTCACCCAAAGTCACCCACTGGATTTCCATGGCTGAGCGGGAATTGGATCTTGGTCTTCAGGGGCAACACTTAAACAATTGAAGATACAGAAGCCATCCCCAGGTTTCACTCTGGCGACCCTACACCCCAGACAGACATATCAAATTCCATATACTGAAGCCAACCACGGTGGCTATTGAGTTTTATTTTAAAATTAGCCTTGGGTCACTTCCAAAGAGATTCCACCATCCTTGGGGGACCTCTTCACACTTATTTTTGACAGCTTGATGGTATTTTAGGACTTCAGCCACTGAGTCCGATGGCTCACATCACACATCAGATAACTACTTCTGGGGTAGGTCTGTGGCTGAAGTGCTGCTGCCAAAAAAATGGTGACAGTAGACAACAGCAGGTTCCCTGTCTTTCCATAAGGAAAGATGGGTCAAGCTATTGAAAAGGACTTCCCCCCATGTGATGAGAAAGAGAGAATATGCAACGGAGCAGGGCATGGGGTGACAGGTCACCATGATCCAGGACATCTTCGGTGGCAGGTGTGACAAGGTTGCTATCAAAGCCAATGCTGGGGAATTATGGGGTTGCAGTTCACCTAACATCAGGAGTGCCACACAGTTCCCACCCCTATTGTGTAAAGGCAAAGAGCAACTGTACACTTCTGAATCCAATGTTGTGACGGTTCAGTAACTATGTAGAGGAAACACTTAAATAGGGCTCTTCTAGAAGCGCTTTATATTTGTATGCATTTAGAAATGTTTTGTTTTGCTTTTCTGAAAGACACGTGCTTCCATTTGGGCTGTGGGGTTTATATTAACAAATGCATTTGTCCTTGGTGATACAGACTGAAAGTGAATTAAGGCAGAGTGCTAGGGTTTAAACATATACATTGACTAATGAGGATGCAATTTTCAACAACTGCTTGACTAATCAAAATTAAATGCAGTAAGGTCCCTGTATCCACAGAGTGGGATATATTTCTGGATACCCAAAGTCAGCACAATAGTGAAACCCTATTGAAACAGGGGATTTCTGGCCCAACAATATCATAGAGTCATGCCTGGGGACCTAGAAAATCCTAAGAGAGGACAGGGTTTTTAGTATTTGAATAAATGTATTGGTGGATACTGGTCACATGGATACTGGGACTTTCTTGTATATCATAAATTTGGATTGGGAACATAAAGACAAGGGGATTGATGTTGGGCCATGGTATTCCTTTGCCTTATGCAGTCTGTCATTACAACTTTGCAGAATTGGGTTGACAACCTTCAGTTTGTGGGAAAACTTTGCTAGCATTCTTTCCTGCAACAAGTTTCCCTTCAAGCACATCTAGAGAATCCGGCTGAATGGTTTGAAACCTTTGCTCTTGCATCCATGGGGATAAGGGGCAATGTCACCCTTATAAGTGTATGCCACTGTTCTCCCTACCTGTTAGTTTTCTCGATACACTTTGCTGCTGTCATCACAGATGCAGCAACAAAGTTTATCTCTTTAGATGTAGGTAGATCAGGAGGTAGCTAATCTATACACATCTAAATAAACAAACTCTGTAAGCCAGTGGTTCCCAACCTTTTTTGACCATGGACCACTCCAAAATTAGTATCAGAAGGGTTACAAATCTGTTTTTGGTCAACTTTAGATTTGGTTTGGCTATTTGGGGTTCTGGTTCAGAATATTGCATTGGATAGATCACATCAGCTCTAGTTTCTGACACAGAACATATGCCATCCAGTAGTCGCCATCTGCTCACCCACAGAAAACCATATTTAATAATCTAGAGCTGATGTGGTCTATCCAATGCAATGGTCAGCTTTGCAGAAAGGAGTGGAAATAAAATAACTAAAATTAATTAAATAAATAAAGAGGAAAGAAGTTAATGGGGTTGATTTTCGTTCTCATAGTCCACTGCTGGGCCACGGCCCACAAGTTGGGAACCACTGCTGTAAGCAGTTGACATTTAGAAGTTGTATTAGGCAGCAAAAAAGGAGGACAAACAAAGTTACCAGGGACATGGAAACACGGTAAATCCTAGATTTTAGTGATTTTCAGCATCTCAGTCTCGGCAATGCTAGAAATTTGGGGACGTAGGACAAATTTCATTGGGGGAGGCAGAATCTCATTTGCAGGAATAATGCCCTCAATTTGCATCGCCTTCATAGCACCATATCTGATGAACATATATTATGTGTACACATATATTATGTGTGTTGCCAACTAACCAAAAATAGGAAAAAAACCCTAACAAACATGGACTGCCCTTTTTGTCTTTAAAACCAACTTCATGTGCAGCAAGCAGATGGGCAACGCTTGTATTTCTTGAAGATAAACATGATCAGCCAGCTCATAAAGTTGCTGCCATAGCTACAATTGGCCAACAAAAAATTGGCAACCTGGACAGATGTACAGGTACTAAGATAAATAGCACAAAGGAATGATTAAATAGTATAAGTGGTACAATGCTATAAGGCTTTGAAAGAAGTTGGAGCAGAATGCAACCAGATCTTTTCTTAACAAACAGTTTCTGAGGGTTGGATTTAAAATCTAGATTTGCTGGATGTGGCACACCACCCCCTTGTCGGGCAATGGGTGTTTTCCAGGCCCTATTCTTATGCCTTTAACATTAGCTCAACCAGTGGAAATTAAACAAGGCAAATGTTTTCTGATCACTTAGGGCCCTTCCACACATCCATATAACCCGGAATATCAAGGCTGATAATCAACAATATCTGCTTTGAACTAGATTATCTGAGTCCACACTGCCATATAATTCAGTTCAATGTGGATTTTATGCAACTGTGTGGAAGAGGCCTTCTTCCCAAAGCCTACAAAAGCTTTGCCGTGACTACAGCCTACCTGACAGGCTACTAAACTGAACACTGAAACACAGACAAAATAAACAAACTTGGCACTACATTACACAAAACACCAACCAGGAATAATTTGAAAACAGTTTGTAGATTTTTTTTTAAACCCACAGAATGAATAAAATACCTTCTCTGTCCAAGGAAAAACAACGACTCCTCTTTAGTGGGAAAAGTGATTTTGTTCACGGATATCCCCTGGGTAGATAAAGAGAATTAAATTGTTGTGTATTTTTTCTGCAGAGAATTTCTTTTGCGCATCCCAAGCAATAACAAATAATATCTGATCATAAAGGGTGATTATTTACATGCTCTGTATTGTCACGTATCCTCTCAGGATATTGTGCCTTTTGGTAAACAACATTTTTGATTCATTTAGCATGGGGTGACCTTGCAGGACACGAAAGCACATTCTCATAGGCCTTTTTCCTGCTAACGGGAAATAGTTTCACCTGAGGATAGCCATGAAATTGTTATTCCCAATCAGCAATGTGTTTATTTTCAGGGATGTTTCCAGGTTTGTGGAAGATCTTGTGGAGAACTTGGGATTCTGCTGGCGCTTTCCCTGATGGACTTATTGCAGCAGAGTTCTGTATGTCTTTTACTGGGAACAGAAAAACTTACAAATTGTTATGGGAAGCTGTTCCAGCCCAATATTTGGACAGAGCCAGGTTGCAGGAACAGTCCTTCACTGTTCTTACATTCTCCTTTTCACACACAGAAGTTCACTGCTCTTCCCATTCAATGCTTTCCCATTTATTTTTTAGTGCAGATCATGGGATACTATTTTTCATCAATCACACCTGAATATAACAGTTAATGTCAGGGTTCAAGACATGGGCTGCACATGGTTCTGCATCTACACTGCAGAATTAATGCAATTTGACAGCAATTTAACTGATATGGTTTAATGGTATGGAATCATGGGAGTTATAATTTTACATGGTCCACAACCTTCTCTGACAAAAATGTTGGTGACCCACCGAGCTACAAATCCCAGGATTTCATAGCATTGAGCCATGGCAGTTAAAGTAACATCAAACTGTATTAATTCTGCAGTGTTGCTACATCCTTTCTAGACAGAACCATATGTAGCCCAAGTCTTGAACTATGAAATGAACTGTTATATTCAGGCACGATGGATGGAAAATAGTATTCCGTGACCTCAAATTAGGAGACTAGTGAATTTCTATGTATGAAAAGGGGAAATGACACCATCTAGGCAGCCTAATGTTGTGGGTCAACCCTGGTGAGAAGTTAAATAGCAGGCTTGTGGTAGATGGTTCTTGTAGCTTTATTGCTTGTGTAGAAGGAATTTCAGCAGATGTCGCTGGTCGTAAGTAAAAACTGCTGGATATTTTTCCTTTACAGAAGCATTAATGATACAGGACCCACCTCTGGTTTTCATTCTAATTTTAATACATTTTGTACCATGGGTGTCACAAGAAGATGAGTGATGATGAAATAGTGACATGAAGAATGCAACACATTCACACATCATCTATATCAGTGGTTCCCAACCTTTTTTGACCAGGTCCCACTTGACTAGGGACAGGGCCGTAGCCAGAAAAAAATTTTTTGGGGGGGTTTGAAAATTTGGGGGGGGGGAGGGTTGAACCCCTAACACCTCCCTCTGGCTACAGACCTGTCAATATCTGCTTGAGATAGTGCCTGGAGGGACTCTTAATTTTTTGTGTCTCATAGACTTAGCATGGGGATTTGGTTAACCAGTTAAAATTCATGAATAAACCAGGTTTTTTTCGTAACCTGAAAAATTTGGGTTTTTTTGAACCCTTAACCCCCCCCCCCCCCCCCCCCCCCGGCTACAGGCCTGACCAGGGACCACTTTGACCAGGGATCACTTTGACAAAGGACCACTTGAATGGGGACCACTTTGACCAGGGACCACTCTCCAACATTAGTACCAAAAGGGTTACGAATCAGTTTTTGGTCAACTGTAGATTCTGTTTGGTTATTTTGGGTTCTGGTTCAGAAAATGGCATTGGATAGACCATATCAGCTCTAGTTTTTGATACAGAACATATGCCATCCAGTAGTCGCCATCTGCTCGCCTACAGAAAACCATATTTAATAATCTAGAGCTGATGTGGTCTATCCAATGCAATGGGCAGCTTTGCAGAAAGGAGCAGAAATAAAATTAATGAAATAAAGAAGAAGGAGGTTTGCGAACCAGATTTTCGTTCTCACGGCCCACTGCTGGGCTATGGCCCACAGGCTGAGAACCACTGATCTATATGAACAACACCAAAGTTCTTGCTATAGTTTGCACAGAAAACCCAGTGATGAAGGTCAAGTTTCTTCCATAGCAGTCTTATTAACCTAGGTCTCCTCTTTTCTATTGTGTGAGGAACATAGAAGGCCCTTCGCCAGAAGTGGGGAAAGTTACTTTTCGCACTATAACTCCGCAAATTACTCTCTACAACATTGGAAAATCTATGAGACCTAGTACTCCAGCTCTTTTGTGGGCATAGGATCAGAATAGTCTACCAGGTATCTCCAGAAATGTAGCGCTATAATTCCCATCATTTCACAGTCTGGAGGACCACAAGTTGGGGCAGGTGGGTTAAGCTCTGGGTTTTTTAGAAGCTTAGATTGGCTATTCTGGTTACACAATGCGACTCCTGAGGTAATTGAGTCCCCATGTGAAAGATCCCCATGTTCTTTTAAGCCTGGGAAAAGAGAGCTACGCAATATTTCAAGGTTAAAAACAACACATGCTGCCTCCCCTCCCCACCCCTTCCTCATTCCCATGTTTGCATGTTTCTTCCTCCTTGTGTTCCTGACAACCTGAAGAAAACTGGAAGGGATCCCTGTGCTTACTGTGCATACTTAACACACACACACACACTGCTGCACACACAAATAGCTGCATGAAACGTTCTTGATCTCTCCCCCCCCCCTTTTTTTTTTTCTTCTTCTTTCAATTTCAGGAAGTCCCTTGATGCCCTTTGCTTGATTTTGTTTTCCTTGTTATCGGGACAACTAATATTTTTTCCTGTTAGGGGAGAAAAAGATTTTCCCAAGCAGATTAAAGTTTTTTTTAAGAGTATGAATGGTGACATGGTTCACTTTCATTGCTCTGTTTACTTTTCAGAAGAGATGGGGGAGATGGAGGGAACCAGCCACCTTGGTTTGTTGTAATGTTAGAAGATGTCCATCCGTAGATGAAATGCTCTGAATGCAATGGTCTCTGCCTTCATATTTTTTGAAAATTCTATTGTGGTTTCTTATCTAGTAAAATTCTATGGGTTAGTGATGTGGAGGGAAGGAGAATAAGTGATAAATTTATTCTACAGCGTGCACTGATGGCTTTGGGAGGGGGAGGGAGAAGGAACAATAGAGTTCACAGAGAAAAAAAATCCCTGTTAAGTTGTGATAATTGGGACAATGGTCTGCTTGGAACAAAAGCTGAGCAAAACAGTTACTCAGGACATGATTGATGCATCCAAGTCTCCTGCAGAGGACCACTGAAAAATCTCTCTTCTTTACCCAGGTCCTGCTTCTATTATTTTTATTTTGAATGCAATCTGTTAGAAAATGGTAATCATTAAGATTTTGTGGTTTCAATAAAGCAGAATAGCAATTGGCCAGGTCAAAGCTTTTGAGGAAGATAATTTTTACTAGCATTTTTCAGTTCCTGGTTGACCTAGTTTTCCCATTTCTGTCCTGCCTGCAGGACCTATGGGAGGAAAAGACCCACAAAAGTTGTTATAGTTTTATTGTGACTTGTTTTATGCTTATGTACAATTTTACCTGTTGTATGTTGTATGTGGCTTTGTAGGCTGCCCCAGTCCCTTCGGGGAGATGGTGGCAGGATATAAATAAAGATTATTATTATTATTATTATTATTATTATTATTATTATTATTATTATTATTATTATTATTATTACAGTGGGTAGAATAATTTATTAAGAAGTAGTGGTGCTAGGTGTCAGATTAGAAGCCATGGCAATTAAAGTGGATTAAAGTGTTCCAACTGTGTAGTGTGAATGGTCTCTTAGGCAGGTAAAATAAATATTGTATTAATTATTATTAAAAATATTATTGTCAAAGGCTTTCATTGCCGACATCACTGGGTTGCTGTGAGTCTTTTGGGTTGTATGCCCATGTTCCAGAAGCTTTCTCTCTTGACGTTTCATCCACATTTGTGGCAGGTTGTGAGGTATATTAGAAACATACCTCATAACCTCTGAGGATGCCTGCCACAGATGTGAGCGAAACGTCAAGAGAGAAAGCTTCTGGAACATGGCCATACAGCCCGAAAGGCTCACAGTAATCCAAAAATATTATTGTTGATTGTTGGTTATTTCCAAGTAGAGTAGACCTCCTAAATGATTTTTGAATGGTGACTTAACATATTGATTCAACAGTTCTACACTTGAGTAACAAGAGGACATAATCCTTTATGTGTAACTGCTGCCTTCTCTTCCACTTGCAATACATGTCTTCTTATAGTTTCTTCTTCTTGTAGCACTATGATTCCATTTCTACTGCCATGGAAAGGTCCCATTAATTTGAAATTCACGGCCGTAGAGCAATAATGGCCATCATTGTCACTATCGGTAATGGTGCACATGTTCGCCAACATTTACAGATGAAAACTGGGACATGTGTGGCCAGGCAACATCAGAGTGGCATCAAGATACCAAAAGCTATTAATGAAGAGGAACACACAAGGCAGGAAAGTCTGTAGCAATTTGCTTTTCTCTGAGGGCCCTTCCAGACAGGCCCCATATCCCAGGATCTGATCCCAGGTTTTTTATTTATTCCAGATTATCTGACAGTGCGGACTCATATAATCCAGTTTAAAGCAGAAAACCTGGGATCAGATCCTGGGATATAGGGCCTGTCTGCAAGAGCCCTGAGCGTACTGGGAAAGGCAAGATTCTCTTTGCTTCTCTCTTCTGCTCCTTGCTAAGTTGAGCGTAAACTCCTTTGTATATTGAACTCAGTTCGCAAATGTATTCAATTGCTGGGAAGAATTGAGGTAAGCTTAATATAGAGGGGGGAAATGTGTGGAACAGGGAAAAACTGGGACATGCTGAAAAAGTAGGGCCGTAGAAGATTAATTGGGACTGTTCCCAACAAACCATAGTATTGTTGAAGGCTTTCATATCCGGAATCACTGTGTTGTTGTGAGTTTTCCGGGCTATATGGTCATGTTCTTGAAGCATTCTCTCCTGATGTTTCATCCACATCTATGGCAGGCATCCTCAGAGGTTGAGAGGTCTCCTCAATCTCTAAGGATGCCTGCCATAGATGTGGGCAAAATGTCAGGAGAGAATGCTTCTGGGACATGGCCATATAGCCCAGAAAACTCACAACTCAAATCATAGTAATTAGACATGAGAATTATAATTGTATGACGAATAAGTGCCCCTAATCAATCCATCCATCCATCCGTCAATCAACCAATCTCTTTCCTTCACCACATTAATCTCTGATGCACCATGCCTTTTCTGCTTAGCCTCTTTTCTTCCCTTAAAGAATTTTTGAGATGAGGAAGAGCCACAGCTTGAAACAAAAATCCACACAGAGTTGGACGCGAGACAGCAACTATCCCACTTGTCTACTCACTGGTTTGTTGAGAGGAAATGCTTGGAGTTGTCCTGGCCTGCTGGCCTTGCACTGTGGATGAAGCTACAAGGAAATGTTTTTCTTGGCACCGGCCCTGGCATCTAAGAGACTTGCACGTGCCACCTGCTCCCTCTCATCTGCTTCACCAGTTAAGCAGCACACACTTCCTCTTCTTCAGAAGCAGAGTCTGATTCAGTGGGTCTTCAGGGACAGCTTGGTTTGTAGTTTCTTGTTTTCACAGAGAGAAAGAGATTGCTGTTGTGTTAATAAATGTCTTCCCCATCCTACGCCTTTGCTTGGAAGCACGTTGCAGGGGGAGCTATGGGAATTCTTCTGTATATATAGGATAAAGAAATCTGATCCATGCCTTGCAGCTGAAGGCTAAAAGAACAAAAGACAATAGGTAAAATCTCCACAATTCCGATGTACCCTGTTTCCCCTAAAATAAGATATCCCCAAAAAATAAAGACCTAGTAGAGGTTTTGCTGAATTGCTAAATATAAGGCCTCCCCCGAAAGTAAGACCTAGCAAAGGTTTTGTTTGGAAGCATGCCCGGCGCCCACCAAACAAAACACTATAGCATGCAGGATTGGTAAATGTACATATCAGTTGTATATGGAAATAATGGTAGTAACAAGAAATTCTTGACAGAAGTCACAGTTTGTCTGGTTTGGTTATGTTGGTTTGTGATGACAACTACTGTACAGTATAGAATAAATGTTCATTTTTTTGTTCAACAATAAATGTGAATTCTTCTTCATGGAAAAATAAGACATCCCCTGAAAATAAGACCTAGCGCATCTTTGGGATTAAAAAATAATATAAGACACTGTCTTATTTTCAGGGAAACATGGTAGGTCCTTTCTGCAGATTCTGAGGTTGTCTACACCAGAAAAATAATACAGCTGCAATTCAGGATATTCTGCCCTCTTAGCACTACACCTTGTAATACATCACACTGACATTGTTTTGTTCACCACATATTTCCCTCGCCCAAATTCAGATCTGGATCACTTTTCCCCTCTTTCTCCTCAGGGCTGCCACTTGCTCTCCAGCAGAGCCCAGCCGTGAATGAGACCAACAATGATGAGCAGATAGATTGGGACAATCACTGTTGAGAGACAAAGAGTGGCTTGGATAAAGGAGTGGAAGAGGCGCCCAGCAGGTTTTTGGATGGCACCAGACTTGGTGGAGTTGCCAATATAGGGACAAATAGATAGAGAATTCTAGATTCAGTAATTCATTTTAGAACAGAGGTACAGAGTGGAATTGTAGTGTTGTGTGAAGGGGCACTTGATGAAATGGGCTTAAGTTCCAAGAAGACTCTTTCTTGTTACAGAAGCAGAGAAGGAAGAGGGTAATTTTATTTTACTGTTTTTAATCTGTAATTTCTCAGCAGAGGGTTCCTTCTGTACACAAATTGTGATGTAATTATAATATAATAATAACTTTATTCTTACACCCAACCACCATCTTCCCAAAGGGACTTGGGGTTACTTACATATGTGGTGAAATGCCCACAAAACACTAAAAGCAATACAAGCAATCCATTAGAGCCAAAACAGAATTAAAATAAGAACATGATCAAATATAACGATCTAGATAAAACAAAATCAGATAAAACAACAGAATATAAAACAGCAGAAAAAGGTCAATCAAAACAATATTCAACAAACCAATTGCCAGTAGTACAATGGGCATGACCAGGCTATAAAAAGGGCCAGGCATGGGGTAGTGCAAATGAAATGAAATGCAATACATAACATATATGTACAAATGAAATACATGACATATATGTTGGATCTTCCTTTTCATATATTTCTGTGCTCTAGATGAGCTACTGAGGTTTCCATACACTGAGCCAGAAGGTTTCATATTATGTGCTTTGACAGCAGTTCTCAACATTTCAGTCCAGAGTCATTACCAGCCCTAATATCTAAAATTCATTTCATCAACTGAAACCTAGGATCTACTTTGCCTATAACCTACAGCTCCTCCATTGATTTTGATCAGAACTGAAGCATGTTGCTTATGACTGGAAAATACAAAGATGTACTGTATTGAGAAAGAAGTGAGTGAAAAAATGGCAACGTGAAATTAGCATCTTCACAATATGCCCACCAGGTTGTCCTGTTTCATACACTGTGGGGTCTGGCAACATGAACCAATAGAACAAAGTGGAGAAAAGGCACAAGTGGAAAATCTTTTCTCCAGCCTTCACTGGAAAAACAATATGCAAAATAAGAAACACACCTGCGGAAAATTCCATAAAGCCTTGCGTTCCTGTTGCATGATTTCTTGGTCCTAGTAGAGGTTTGGGCAGCTTCGACATGGGAGATAAGAGGTGAGATAAAGCTTTTCGTATTCACTCTCCCTCTCGCCCCCCTCCCAAAGACAAACGTGCCAGATCTCAAGGCCTCTGTCCATAGAATGTCGGCTCTATTGTAAGATGCCCTCCTGGCATCCCTCCTTGTTGGCAGATTGACTCCTGCAGCTGCTGTGAAAAACCCAGGCACAGTTGAGAGAAGAATAGGGCATAATCATTGAAACAACAACCCCCAGCCATGGCTCTGTCTTGAGTGGCGGCTTGAAAGGATGGCATTGCTGCTTCCCTGGGCAACCGCAGGACTGCCAAGGCAGGTGACCTGGTCTGGGGAGAAGAGCTGCCAGGGTGTGTGGAGAGACCGTGGTGTTTGTTTACAATCAACAGAGCAGCCATAAAGGGAAAGGGAGGGAGGCACAGAGGGGGAAAAGAAGGGCTGGAGTCTCCATGGAGACATTTAACCTGCTGCAATGGATGCCTTTGGGGGATTGGCACTGGTCAGGCCCTTAGAAAGAACGCCTGGCACAAGACATGCAGGAGCCTCATTATTACCCACAGGGCACCAACAGAGAAGCAAATGTGTGTGGGAGGCTGCCTCTTGTTTGGCCCACGAGACAAAGGGAGTCGAACACCACAGAATTAATGCAGTTTGACACCACTTTAACGGCCGTGGCTCAATGCCATAAGTTCTGGGATTTGTAGTTCTGTGTGATATTTGGCCTTCTCTTTCAGAGAGTATTGATCTATCTCTTCCAGCAGGCCTATCCAGTCAATTTTAACTTGTGAATTTTAATCTGCATTTTATTGGGAATTTTAATCAGCACTTTACCTGTGTATGTTTGTTATATGTATTTTAATAGTGTTCTGTTTTAACATGCTGTACCTTGCCTCCAGCCATGAGGAGAGGAAGGTAATAAATAAATTATTTAGATAGTATTATTTTTAAACTGCTATAATTATGCAATGTGACTACACTCAGACAGGGCTGGTGTAATGTTTAGATAGGACAATCACTACCTTTAAATGACCAGTGATAGTTACAAAATCTTAGGTGACATACACAAAAAGGGGAGACTTGTGGGACTTCATCCCACTGGTGCAGGGCTCTGTTTCCCTGCACTTTGAAAATGGAGTCCCATGGGAAAACAGAATCCCATGGAGGCCATCACATGATGTAAAGACACTTCTGGTGGGACTCCATGGGGTTCTGGTTCCACAGCGCATGGAAATGGAGCCCTGAACTTACCTGACCCCAAATGGAGAAAAATGGGAGAAAGTGGGGGAAATCTGAGCATTGACAAGAGAAGGAAGTGCTATGGCTGGACATCCCAGAGGATCAGAAAAGATGGGCAGGAAAGGGGTAAGATGGTTCCCTCTGCTTTATCCTGCCCCCCCCCCCCAACTCTATAGATGAAGTTGATAGATACCAGACAGGGTGGTAAGGGAGTAGAAATCTCGGGGTGTCAGATTTAGCCTAAGATCCAGATAGGGCTATTATATGAACAGGAGGACATGGTACATCTGACTGTAATGATAGTACAGAAGTGGGACTTTTAGCTTGCCATGCTGCTGGAATTTGCTCATCTACACATTAAATTAGAACAGGAACAAAAACTCCACCCACATCTCATGGTACAACCTGGCCCCACTTCTCAATTCAGGGTTTTAAAAATGTAAGTTTTTCAAGCTCTTCAATATTCTGGATACAATAGAAAGCCTGGATGTTTGCTCTTGCTGGGGAGTACTGAGTATTGAAAGGACACTTCTAGGAAAGAGAAAATAATAGCAGATCTTTACAATGAAAGCATCTATTGCATACATTTTTTAAATGGGTGTGGAGATTTCTTTCTTTTCCCATTCTGTTGATAAGAAAATTAAGTTGAGAGAACATAACTTGACAGGATGCCAGCTTTAAATTCAGATGGGATTGAAGCAAGTGGCTGGTTTGTATTACTTTCTGGTGTTCAGAAAGAAATTGAAGACCTAGCTCTGCAACCAGGGATTTGAGAAGTGTATTATAAGATCAGCACAATGTCAGCTCCAGCTCCCCATGTGGAGACATGAGAGAAGCCTCTCACAATGATGGTAAAACATCAAACATCTGGGCGTCCTCTGGGCAACGTCCTTACAGACAGCCAATTCTCTCAAACCAGAAGCGACTTGCAGTTTCTCAAGTCGCTCCTGACATGAATAAAAGCACAATGTAGCATGCAAATGATGACCTCAGGACTGGATAATTGTTTTAATGGTTTTATGATATTTACATGTTTTAATTGTTTATTATATTGATGTATTGTTTATTATGTTGTTACATGTGTGGCATTGAATCATTGCCATTTGTACACCGCTCTGAGTCCCCTGCAAGGGTGAGAAGAGCGAAATAGAAATAAAGCTTAATAATAATAATAATAATAATTACATGCTTACCACTTTTGCCCATTTACACTGTTTTGATACAGTGCAAACATCTGCCAGTGAATTTATGCTACACAAACACAAACTCTATGGATCATAGAATCATAGAATCATAGAGATGGAAGAGACCTCGTGGGCCATCCAGTCCAACCCCCTGCCAAGAAGCTGGAAAATCTCATTCAAAGCACCCCTGACAGATGGCCATCCAGCCTCTGTTTAAAAGCCTCCAAAGAAGGGCCTCCACCACACTCTGGGGCAGAGAGTTCCACTGCTGAACAACTCTCACAGTTAAGAGGTTCTTTTATTTATTTTTATTTTATTTGCATCATTTATATTCCACCCTTTTCACCCCGAAGGGGACTCAGGGCGGATCACATTGCACACATAAAGGCAAACATTCAATGCCATAACATAGAACAGAGACAGAGACAAGACGCAGGCACGGGCTGGCCTTGAACTCATGACCTCTTGGTCAGAGTGATTTGTTGCAGCTGGCTGCTAACCAGCCTGCGCCACAGCCTGGCTTCCTAATATTCAGGTTGAATCTCCTTTCCTGTAATTTGTTGGTGGTTTGGAAGTTCATGTTGATGAACTTAAGTACCCAATCTTTAGGATGAAATGCTAAACATGAACAGAGATAAGCAATGGTGTAAATCTTCTGCCAGAATGTGTACACCATGGGAATAAGGTAGAGTTTGATTCCGTTCACAATTTGATATGGCCTTACCAGGTCTGCATGTCCTGGAATATCGCCTTATGGATGGTCTATGAAAAGCTGATGTTAAATTTATTCTTTTAGGATCCAGTGTTATTATTGTAATCTGTTCATGTACATGGGTTAAACAGTGTCAGCTTATTTTAAATTACATGGGTCTAAAGAGACAAAATGCCACCCAACAAGATGACGGACAAGCAAGGTCCTATAGTCAAGGGATGGATCCATCAATTTTGCTTTCTCCCATATTTGCATTTTCTGAATGCTTGTGCATTTAAGTTTTATAAAACTAAATGGAAGAAAATTGTCGCTAATTCCTAGGGATCACAGATTTGCCCCATTCTGTGGCTTATCATGGAATGTACACAGCTAGCACCTCATGCACAAACTATGCAAACTTTTAAGACTATTACTGAAAGGAAAGAAAAAGTAATAAAGTAGAAATTAAGAAGTTATATATTAATATGATTGTGGGATGGTAACTAAATTAGCACTTAAATGTCTTTGAATAGAAAAAGTTGAAAGTTATTTTATTTTTATTTGTTTTAATTAGAGAATGGTAATTTTAGAGGGTAAGTGTAGTAGATTCTCAATTCACCGGAACTCAAGCACTTGGAATTCTCAATAAACTGGCAAAAACTTTAAACAAAAAAGCTGTTTTTATAATATAGTAAAACAGAAAAATTGTGCTCCATATACAACTTCATCAGACAGGTAGTTTTCACCATCTCAGTGCGCTGTCGACATTTATTTATTTATTTATTTATTTATTTATTTATTTACAGCATTATAACATTACTATCAGCATTACAATATAGAGTTTATGGGATGATGTAGTATGGGGTATAGTATTAGTAATCTTATTTTAATAGTAACTCTCAAGCAACCAGAAACTATATTAATCTGCTGTCTACCAAATCCCATGGGTGCTGGTTAACTGAGAGTCTATTTTAATACTAGATACATATACTATAATTGTGAAGAATGTATTATGTAATATGAAATTTATGTTGTAATAAAATAAAAAGAATTAAAAATAAAATAAAATAGCATATGCTGGTTGGGGGATTCTGGGACTACAGACCAAAACACAAACATTTCCAATCTCTTAATTCCTCTGACCTCTCCCATTCTTCTGTAGCTCCTGTTTGTTAAGGGAAGGAAGCTGTTATTTGAGCTGATAATGGAAGCTAGTGTATTGAAAAGTGAAAATATCCCCGATGAAGCCCAGGTCTGATTTCCTGACAACTGGACTACAATAACCCTCTTACTGAAACTGTAATACACATTCCTGTTCTGGTGGTAAACTCTGCATTACTTGTATGTGGAAATCACCGAATCCACCTACAGTAAACAAAGGAAATGAGGAAGTGATTTATTGTAAAATGACATGAACCAATGCATACATCTTAGAAGAAAATGAGTGCCAATAGGATTAAGGACTGGCAACACCGACCAAAAGGAAATCATGTCCAAGGAGAATAGCTTGAGTTGCTCTTCATTGCAGTTTCACTTTCCTGTTGCAGAACTATAGCCTGTAGACATTAACTTCTCCAGGGATAAGGTTATGCAACAACACAGTTTCTTATCTTTTATGGTCTGGTTCTTCGTGTTCATCCTTTACTGCAGGATTAGCTGGAGGCATTAGTATCTCTTGGCAGGTTATAATGCATCTGGGGGTGGCTATGTATGATAACAAATTAATTAAACTCTATTAAACTATCTTATCTTTGCAACTGAATGTAAAGGGGATCTTTGAAAAGTGGAGGATGAAGATCTGCATTATTTCCTAACTGCTGAAAGCATGGAGGGGGGATAGATACATGGCAGACCCTATACGAAAACTGTGGAACTATTGACTCTCCAGACATTTGGATTTCAACTCCCAAAAGTCCTAGGCGCCATGGCTTTTGTGGTCTAAAATATCTGGAGAGGGTTGAAGCTTCCTTACCCTATTGTGGAGCATAGTCAACACAAAAGTTCAATGCACTGAACATCTACCCAAGGGAGCTATTAATAGTTGAAAAATGGTTTTTCAGTCTGGCTGTTAAAAATGTTTTGTTGCAACTGAAGGAAAGATAGATTAAGAACCAATGAGATGGAAAAGGTCTTTATTGTGCATATCTGAGCTTGGCGTGTTATTACAACTCAGCAAATTTAAGCTGCAATCCTTTATCTGGGAGTAAACCTGATGAAACTCAAGGAGGCATAAATAGTCATGAATCCACGCTGAACACAGTAGAACCTACTTCCAATTTAGCTTACATAGTAGTATTTCACTATAGATCATTTATGTAGCTGAACTCTGATTTACGGTGGAGTGTGATAGAAATATGAATGAAGGAACAAATTGTCTACAGTTGATAACTTGAGCTCATACATTTAATGAAAAACCACAAAAGACCACAATGAAGCTGTATTTGTGTAGGCACAATCTATAACTCCATTTCTTCTGAACAGGAAGTTTGTATTTCTCGGTGCTCCACAAATGTGAACCTTGTGCCTTCAAAACTTCCTTCCTGTTCGCAAAATTGTGCTGGCAAACAGAACAATGTTGGTAAGTACTTCTCTACAAACTTTTCAGTATGAAAACAACACTCACTTTAAAAGAAGTGTATGGTATTTTATATATTGCTTAGTAAAAGTAAGTAAAACCTTATTTATATACCGCTCTATCTCCCCGAAGGGACTCAGGGTGGTTTCCAACCATAAATACAAACAGCATACACTACATAAACAGCACAACAAACACATTATTAAAACAAAATAAAACTATACAACTAAGATAATCAATAAATAACAGTTACAACAACCCTTCGATCGAGGAGACGGTGATCATTAACCAAATAGATTAACATGATCCATTTTAGGGATAGATGAGTCTTGTACAGTATATTTTAGGGCCATGAGTCAGCGGTGTACCAGAGTGGATTATTCAAAGACCTGCCAGAACCAGGTCTTACGGAAGGTGGACAGAGTAGGGGCTTGCCTGATTTCCTTTGGGAGGACATTCCAGAGCCGGGGGGCCACTACCAAGAAGGCCCGTTCCCTCGTCTCCACCAATCGCACTTGGGACGGTGGTGGGAGTGACAGGAGGGCCTTCCCTGCTGATCTCAAGGCCCGCACCAGTTCATAGGGAGAGATGCGATCATGGAGATAGGCAGGGCCTGAGCCGTATAGGGCTTTATAGGTCAATACCTGCACCTTGAATTGGGCCCGGCAGTTTATCGGCAGCCAGTGGATGACTGATGTCTCATGTTTTGTATATGGCATCTTCCAAGGCCAGTGGGACTCAAGTTAGGCACACTGGACATACAACACACAAAAGAACAAAAATGTCATGGAAGAACAGTCCCATAACTCAAGTACCACCTCTGAGAAGGGCTTTACACTGTGCAGCATAATGTGTGTGGTGGCTCTGTAAACCATGCTACTCTGAGCCATCACATGAACACATTCAAGCACATGGGCATGCTGTTAAACTTGACCCAAAAATATTTAATACTAATTTATCATATCAGATGGACCCCTTATTGAAATGAGTTTAAAATGTGTAAAGCATTTTTATATCTAATTAAAACTTTTTTCGTGATGGCTCAATGCGTATCTATATATATATAAAAGAGTGATGGCATCACGGCAATTCACAAAACAACAAATGTACAGGCCCCCCAACCTCAAAATTTGACAACACAACCCATCATCCACGTCTCAAGGTTGATACAACAAAAAGAAAAGAAAAATAAAGTCCTAATTAGAGGGAGAGCAATAATTTTTTTTATCCAGTTGCTGCCAGTTTAGAGGGCTAATCTCTGCCCACTCGGTTGCCTAGCAACCAAGGGACAGCCAGGTTTCAGTTAGGGGACAGGCAGATTTAGGCCTCACTTAGACTTCTTCCACAGATTATCTAATTTGCACTGGATTATATGGCAGTGTAAACTCAAGGCCCTTCAACACAGCTATATAACCCATTTATAATCTTATATTATCTGCTTGGCACTGGATTATCTTGACTCCACACTGCCATATAATCCACTTCAGTGTGCATTTTATACAGCTGTGAAGAAGGGGCCTCAGATAATCCAGTTCTAAGCAGATAATTTAAGATTATCAATATACAGTAGACTCTCACTTATCCAACGTAAACAGGCCGGCAGGATAAGTGAATATGTTGGATAATAAGAAGGGATTCAGGAAAAGCCAATTAAACATCAAATTAGGTAATCGTTATACAAATTAAGCACCAAAACATCATGTTATACAACAAATTTGACAGAAAAAGTAGTTCCATGTGTAGTAATGCTATGTAGTATTTACAGTAGAGTCTCACTTATCCAACACTCGCTTATCCAACGTTCTGGATTATCCAACACATTTTTGTAGTCAATGCTTTCAATATATCGTGATATTTTGGTGCTAAATTCATAAATACAGTAATTACTATATAGCATTACTGTGTACTGAACTACTTTTTCTGACAAATTTGTTGTATAACATGATGTTTTGGTGCTTAATTTGTAAAATCATAACTTAATTTGATGTTTAATAGGGTTATCCTTAATTCCTCATTATCCAACATATTCGCTTATCCAACGTTCTGCCGGCCCGTTTATGTTGAATAAGTGAGACTCTACTGTACTGTATTTACAAATTTACCACTAAAATATCACAATGAATTTAAAACACTGACTACAAAAACATTGATTATGAAAAGGCAGACTGCGTTGGATAATCCAGAACATTGTATAAGCGAATGTTGGATAAGTGAGATTCTTCTTTAATATGAAATAATTACTGGGATAGAATAATGCAGAACAATATAATCTCTAAAACCAGGACAGTAAATAAACAGGGGAATTCCACACAGGAAACAATCGGGGCCAGCTAACACCTCCCAACAAAGTATTCCCATCATCAAAGTCTGGCAAATCCTGTTTTCTCAGGGCCACAGACAGTAGAAGCACATAAAATATCGCAAACAACATCACTCTGAAAACAAGGGTATTCCAGACAGGAAACAATCAGGGCCAGCTAACACCTCCCAACAAAGTATTCCCATCATCAAAGTCTGGAAAATCCTCTGTTTTCTCAGGGCCACAGACAGTAGAAGCACATAAAATATCGCAAACAACACCACTCTGAAAACAAGAGAATTCCAGACAGGAAACAATCGGGGCCAGCTAACACCTCCCAACAAAAAATTCACTCAGGGAGGAAACAGCCAGGCTTTAAAGCTGCAAGGCCATTACATCCTAATCATTTTTCCTAATTGCAGCATTCATACTTGCCTCCAACAAACAAAAAAAACCAATCAGAAATATTGTATATTCACAACCTTTAGGAAATAATATCCCCTGATGGCGCAGCGTGTTAAAGCGCTGAGCTGCTGAACTTCTGGACCGAAAGGCCACAGGTTTGAATTGGGGGAGCGGAGAGAGCCCCCACTGTTAGCCCCAGCTTCTGCCAACCCAGAAGTTCGAAAACATGCAAATGTGAGTGCATCAATAGGTACTGCTCCGGCGGGAAGGTAACGCCGCTCCATGTAGTCATCCCACATGACCTTGGAGGAGTCTACGGACAACGCCGGCTCTTCGGCTTAGAAATGGAGATGAGCACCAACCCCCAGAGAAAGACACGACTGAACTTAATGTCTGGGGAAAACCTTTACCCTTGACCTTAACTACCACCAATTCCTCAATACTTTATTTCCCATGCCACCAGACTTCGCCACAGCAACGCGTGGCCGGGCACAGCTAGTAAAATATAGAATACTAGATTTAATTTCTATGAACAGTACTCACAATTTACTCATGTTTGGAAGGTATTCTCGAGAATTTCCAGGAGAAACTTGCGATGCTATGGTAATATTGTGTATGAATAAATATTTGCTTGGCCTTTGATGAAATGGCATATTTTGTATGCCAAGAAGGAAGGCTTCAGATCGTTTCCCAGAAACAAAACTTATGTTCTGGCATGTTTGGGGAAAACCTTGCATTGGTCTCTGGTCACTGTCTGGGTGTTTCTCTCTAATCCTAATTCTCTCACAGTGTGGAAGTTCTTCCTAATGTTCAGGTGGAATCTCCTTTCCTTTAGTTTGAAGCCATTGTTCCATGTCCTAGTCTGCAGGGCAGCAGAAAACAAGCTTGCTCTCTCCTCCCTATGACTTCCCCATATCAGATGAAATTGGTATCCTATGACCAAGGACAAACAACTTCTTGGATTTCTGAATTAGTTGTCAGAAGCACACCTTTGACCATTAATAATATTTATTTATAATTGTGACGGGCAGAACATCAAACATGTGTGATGTTATATATAACATGTATAGAATCAAAGACAAAGATAATAAACCACAACATTATAAATATATGTAGAATTCCAAATGAACCTGGACAAAATGAAGCATCAGAGATAAATAGTTTCTTTGGTGGAACATATATTTTGTGTGCAGGAAGTCACAATATAAAAAACCAATCCTGCACTCTCCTTGAATCCAGCCTTGGCTGTCTTCATGAGGCACTGAAACCTCCAGTAAGTATCCTGGGTTTTTTGCCCTTAAGCTGATTTTTCTCCATTTGCTCCGGAGTATGGACAGCTGGATCACGTCCATTTCAGCCCAATCCCCTGACCAGAAAGATACCACCAGCAGCATCTTTTTTTTTCTGAGCTGTCCAAGCACAGGGGAATGGGCTGGCTTATCCCCATGTCACCACCGCTCGTCTCTGCCAACCACTAAGCTCCTTGTGAACGTCTCACTCCCTGTGAGCACCTGCTGGTGTCAGAATAGCACAACAATGTGACCCCCTCCTTGTCGGGTGTGCGGGCGCCCCATTATTAACAGATCTGACTGACATGGCTAGGAACTCACAGAGAGTTCCATTAATAATGTTGACACAGATTACAAGTGGGGCCAATATGGCCTGACTGGACAGGTTGGATGGCAATGTGGTACTGCAGCATCACAGTCACTCTGTGGTCAGTCTGGAGCACAATGCCGGTTTAGCACCTCTGGGCAGAGGCCCAAATGCCACTCCCTCTCTGTCCCTGTCACTGCCAGTTGCAGTGGCAATAGGGGCACCTACTTACCTCCTTTTGAGCCATGATGTGACTGACAAAGGAATGTGAGAGGAACAAAGGGAAAAGCACCCCTATTCCTTCTCCAAAGCTCCTTTGACAGTTGCATGGCATGGAAGAAGGTAGAGCCATTGTCAGTCATAACTTAGGTGGCCCTGCCTTCCTGTCACTGGTAGTGAAAGGAAGAGTGAGGGTGCGAGAGATAGCCAGCCCACATCCCCAAGCTGCCTGAGCCCAGGGAGTGGGGGATGACTGTAGGGACATCTGCAGACAGTTCTTCATAGGAACTGGTTGTGTGTCTGAACTGCCAGAATTCAGGGGTGCAGGATTCAGGCTTTCCCCTGTCAGGACCCAGGCTGCAGAGCACCAATAACCATACACAGAGGCCAGAATCTATCTAATATCTTTATTGTAGGAGTATATAAAGTTAATAAAAACAAGTGTAGAAAATAGTCCAGAAGTAGACCTTTCAGGAAAGGTCAAAATTAGTCCAAAGAAACAATGTCCAATATGAAATATTAAGGTCCAAAGTTGTAATCCAGTAACCGAAACACTCACTTTGCCAAGCAAAGTGAGGGGAGATGACAAGGTCCTTTAGTCCATGAAACTTAAGCAAGGCTAGGAAGTAAACTTGATTCTTGGAACACTAGGCTTAATTCAAGGCAACAAGAAACGAGGAGCAAGAACAGGATCCGTGGTAAATTCGTGGCGAGGTCCGGGAAGCAAGGCAAGGTCCGTGGAGCAAGACAAGGTCCTGGGAAGCAAGGCAAGGCTGGAAACGGGAACAAAGGGCTTGGATGCGGGAGTAGCGTAGTCCACACACAACCTACTCCCGAAGCTGACGAATTGACTCCGCAAGATTCCTACGTGGGCAAAACACCTAAATAGGGTCTCGTTTTCCCGCCAAAGAACAATTCTCTGGGGAACCAGAACCGAAAGCCATTCTCTGTGTCCAGATGCATGACTCCCTAAAGTTTCCCATGGGAAGCAGGCTTAATCAGCTGAATGCCTGGCAGCAATTCTAGCGCTCCTGCGAGACGCCTCCTGAGCGCCTTTCTGTTGTTTATAATAATCACGGTGAGAAAATGGGGGAGATTTTGGCTCAAGGCTTGTTTGGCAGACTTCTGGAAGGCAAATCTCCTGCAGGTGCAAGGGCTCCAATTCTGGCTGAAAAAGCTCCAATTCTGGCTGAAACGGTGGGAAACCTAAGTTTTCCTCTTCATTTGTCACAACAGTGCTAGGAACGGGACTACATGGCCCATGAGTCATCACACTATCCCCCTCCTCAAGGCCCCTCTCCAAAATGGGCTCTCTTCCCGAGGTGCGGGGCCGCGGCTTGGCGGGGTAGGCCTGGTGGAAGCGGCGGGCTAAATCGGGGGCATGGACTGTGGAAGCGTCTTCCCAAGAGCGTTCTTCGGGGCCAAAACCTACCCAGTCAATGAGATACTGAAGGCGGCGGCGATGAAAGCGAGAATCCAAAATGTCCTGAACCTCAAATTCCTCCTCCCCATCCACCAAAACAGGAGTGGGGGCCGGCCGGTCTGCATCAGGGCGCACACCATCCGCCGGAAGGAGCAGGGAGCGATGAAACACTGGATGAATGCGCATAGAGCGCGGAAGTTGAAGTTTGAAAGTCACGGGGTTAAGTTGCGCCACCACTGGATAGGGACCAATGAAACGGGCATCTAGCTTCCGACAAGGGCGGTGGGAGGGCAAAAAGCGAGTGGACAGAAGAACCCGGTCTCCTACCTTGATTTCGGGGCCCGGCTGGCGATGATTGTCAGCGTGGCGTTTATAGTCCTCCTTGGCTTGGTCTAGTTGCTGGAGCAAAAGTTGTTGCACCGCTGTGAGTTCTTGCAGCCAGTCCTCTGCTGCGGGAACTTCTGAGGTTTCAATGACAGAAGGAAAGAAACGTGGATGGAAGCCGTAGTTTGCAAAGAACGGGGTTTCTTTAGTTGAAGCCTGGACACCATTGTTGTAGGCAAACTCCGACAGCGGCAACAGGGAAGCCCAATTGTCCTGTTGGTAGTTTACATAACAGCGAAGGTATTGTTCCAAAGTGGCATTGGTGCGCTCAGTTTGCCCATCCGTTTGGGGATGGTGAGCCGAAGATAAACGAGAGTCTATGCCCAATAGTTTTTGTAGTGCTTTCCAGAAACGAGAGGTGAATTGAGACCCACGGTCTGTGACCAAACTCTTGGGCAAACCATGTAATCTGAAAACATGCTGAAGGAATAAATCTGCAGTCTCTTTGGCCGTGGGGAGGCCATCGCAGGGAATGAAATGGGCTAACTTGGTAAAAAGGTCCACCACCACTAGGATCGTGGTGAATCCAAGGGAAGGTGGTAGGTCAGTGATAAAATCCGCAGAAATTATTTCCCATGGACGAGATGGAGTAGGAAGGGGATGCAGTAGCCCTGAGGGCTTCTCCCTTCTTGTCTTGGAACGCTGGCATACCGGGCAGATATTGACATATTTTTCTACATCCTTGCGGATCTTGGGCCACCAGAAATCTCTTAGGATCAAATGCATGGTTTTAAATAGTCCGAAATGCCCTGCTGGCTTGCAGTCATGACACAGACAAAGTGCCTTTTCCCTGCCCGGTCCTGGAGGGATGTAGACGTGATTTCTATAGCAAAGCAACCCATCCTTAAGCGAGAAGGGAAAATGTAGTCCTTGGCGAAGTTGATCTTGAGCCCAGGCATCCGCCTGTTGACTGGCCCTGATTTCCTGAGCACAAAGGGGCCCTGGAGTAGAGGAAGTAGATTCAATTGGAGTGGATTCGGTGTTCCCCACTGTGAGCGTGGCAAAGTTCTCGGGCTGCAGCAATTGGGATTCAAAGGTCTCTCTGCGCCCTGCAGCATATTCTGGTTTCCGTGATAGAGCATCTGCTTGCTTGGTCTGAGCTGGGGTTACATAATGGATCTGGAAGTCAAAACGCTCAAAGAATAAAGCCCAGCGCTGCTGCCTCTGATTTAACTTGCGGGCAGTTCTTAGATGTTCTAGATTCCGATGATCAGTATGGACCTCAATGGGAAATTTGGCCCCTTCTAACCAATGTCTCCAAGTTTCAAAGGCTGCCTTTATGGCCAAAAGTTCTTTTTCCCAAATAGTGTAATTTCTCTCTGGGGCTGTTAGTTGACGGGAGTAAAAAGCACAAGGGTGAAGATGATCTCCCACTGGTTGCAAGAGTACAGCCCCAATTGCCACATCGGAGGCGTCAGCCTGCACAACAAAAGGGGTTTTAGGATCTGGGTGCTGAAGGATTGGCTGGGACGTGAATAATTTCTTTAGTTGCTGGAACCCTTTCTCTGCTTGCTCCGTCCAACGGAAAGGCTGTTTCCCACGGATGCAGCTGGTGATTGGATCAGACCAGCGGGCAAAGTCTGGAATGAACTTGCGGTGATAGTTCGTGAACCCCAAGAAACGCTGCACCTCTTTCTTGTTGGTTGGCGCCCGCCATTCCAATACTGCTGAAACCTTTGCCGGGTCCATGGAGAGCCCTAGTGGCGAGACACGGTATCCCAGGAAATCTACCTCTTGTAGATCAAAAGCGCATTTTTCCAGCTTGGCATAAAGTCCATGATCCCGCAATCGTTGTAACACCATTCTGACGTGGTTCTCATGTTCTGATTGTGATCTAGAAAACACCAAAAAATCGTCCAAGTAGATGATCAAGAACCGATCTAGATAATCCTGAAAGATATCATTGACAAAATGCTGGAACGTTGCGGGAGCTCCACATAAACCGAAATTCATGACCAGGGACTCGAATAATCCGAATTTAGTCTGGAAGGCGGTTTTCCACTCGTCCCCCTCCCTGATGCGAACTAGATTATAAGCCCCCCGACGATCCAGCTTGGTGTAAACCTTGGCCCCTCGAAGCCGGTCTAATAGGTCCGAGATCAAAGGCAGGGGATAGCGGTTCCGCTTAGTGATATTGTTCAATGCTCTATAGTCCACCACCAAGCGTAGGTCCCCTGACTTCTTTTTCACAAACATCACTGGGGAAGCGGCTGGGGATTGAGAGGGTCTGATGAACCCCTTGCGGAGGTTTGACTCTATGAACTCCCTGAGAGCTTCTTGCTCTGGTTCAGTCAGGGAGTAGAGGTGTCCTCGCGGGATCGGGGCCCCCTCCACCAAGTCAATGGCACAATCATAAGGTCTATGCGGGGGCAGTTTCTCGGCTTCCTTCTCATTGAAAACATCCCAAAAGTCTGAGTATTTCTTGGGCAAGGTGATGATGGATTCAGCGTCTGTGGCATGGCAGACCTTGGCTACAAGACAATGGTTTTGGCAATATTTAGAAGCAAACTGCAGTTCTCTGTTGGTCCAAGAGATGCTGGGGTCGTGGAGTGTCAGCCATGGGATCCCTAGAATCACAGGGAAGTGAGGAACCTCGGTAACAAAGAAGGAAATCTCTTCCATATGTTCCCTTATCCACATTCTGGTGGGTTCAGTCCATTGGCTTACTGGACCTGTCTTTAGGGGGCGGCCATCTATGGCTTGCACCACCCAGGCGTTCTTGAAATCGTGATATTGTAATCCCAGAGAGTCGGCATACTCTCTATCAATGAAATTGTTTGTTGCTCCTGAGTCTATCATGGCATGGATCATGACGGGTCTTTTTTTCGCTGACCACAAGGTGACCACTAGGAGAAATAGGACCCCGGTTGGTGGCTCTTGAGTGGGGTTTTTGACCGGGTTGGCGAGCCTCTCTACGCCCGGTCGTTGGCTTCCCCTGCCGGCTTCGCGCCAGCCGCCTCGGCCGTCTCCGACTCCACGGAGGACGCCGCCGCCAAACGAGCGGCGGGCTTTCTTTTGGCTGGGCACTCTCTGGCAAAGTGGCCCCCGTCTCCGCAGTACCAACAGAGGTTTAAACGTTGGCGGCGGGCCTTCTCGGCAACGTCTAACCTGGGGCGCACATTGCCCAATTGCATTGGCACCTCCCCGCTTTCTCTGGGGTGTGGGGCTGGTGGCGGGGGTCTCCACACTGGACGTGGTTGGACGCCGGCGGGAGCGGGAGGTTTTGCCCCAGCTCTCCCACTCTGGCCTCGGAGCCATTGTTTCCTGTTGGCAAGCATGACTTCGGCTCGTAAACATTGGTCAATAAGTCTTTCAAGAGAGTTCGGAGGATCCACCTTGGAGATTTCTTCCAACATCTCGATATTGAGACCCTCCCGAAACTGTCCTCTGAGGGCTATGTCATTCCAACCGGTGCTTTGAGCCAGCACTCGGAACTCGGCTATGTACTGGGACAAGGGCCTGTCCCCTTGAGAAAGGCGCCGGAGTTTGTGGCCGGCCGCCTCTAATTGTCCTCGATCCCCCAAGTCGCCTTAAGGTGATTTAGGAAGTTCTGCGCGGAACTTAGGTGTGGGGAGGCTTCATCGTACAGCGCCGTGGCCCAATTGGCCGCGGGGCCGTCCAGGAGACTGTAAATCCATGCCACCTTGATGTCTTCTTGGGGAAACTCGGCATGACGGGCTTCTAGGTATGCCTGGCATTGACGACGGAAAACGTGAACCTTGGAAGCTTCTCCAGAAAACTTGGTTGGCAATGCCAGGGCAGGGAGACGGATTCCGCGTTCCTTCAAGCCCCGTATTTCTCCCTCCTGCGCATGGATCATATCACGGATTCTGTCCACTTCATCCTTGGCGATGGTGTAGCTGAGTGGCTGGTCTCCCGGCCCGGCTCCAGTAGACATTCTGGCCTAGGTTGATTGGTGCTTAAGGTGGCGGAGTCAAACTGTCAGGACCCAGGCTGCAGAGCACCAATAACCATACACAGAGGCCAGAATCTATCTAATATCTTTATTGTAGGAGTATATAAAGTTAATAAAAACAAGTGTAGAAAATAGTCCAGAAGTAGACCTTTCAGGAAAGGTCAAAATTAGTCCAAAGAAACAATGTCCAATATGAAATATTAAGGTCCAAAGTTGTAATCCAGTAACCGAAACACTCACTTTGCCAAGCAAAGTGAGGGGAGATGACAAGGTCCTTTAGTCCATGAAACTTAAGCAAGGCTAGGAAGTAAACTTGATTCTTGGAACACTAGGCTTAATTCAAGGCAACAAGAAACGAGGAGCAAGAACAGGATCCGTGGTAAATTCGTGGCGAGGTCCGGGAAGCAAGGCAAGGTCCGTGGAGCAAGACAAGGTCCTGGGAAGCAAGGCAAGGCTGGAAACGGGAACAAAGGGCTTGGATGCGGGAGTAGCGTAGTCCACACACAACCTACTCCCGAAGCTGACGAATTGACTCCGCAAGATTCCTACGTGGGCAAAACACCTAAATAGGGTCTCGTTTTCCCGCCAAAGAACAATTCTCTGGGGAACCAGAACCGAAAGCCATTCTCTGTGTCCAGATGCATGACTCCCTAAAGTTTCCCATGGGAAGCAGGCTTAATCAGCTGAATGCCTGGCAGCAATTCTAGCGCTCCTGCGAGACGCCTCCTGAGTTCCTTTCTGTTGTTTATAATAATCACGGCGAGAAAATGGGGGAGATTTCGGCTCAAGGCTTGTTTGGCAGACTTCTGGAAGGCAAATCTCCTGCAGGTGCAAGGGCTCCAATTCTGGCTGAAAAAGCTCCAATTCTGGCTGAAACGGTGGGAAACCTAAGTTTTCCTCTTCATCTGTCACAACAGTGCTAGGAACGGGACTACATGGCCCATGAGTCATCACATCCCCTGAGTTATTTTAACTTGGGGTATAGCCATATTAAGTGGCTTTACCTGGGTTAAATCAGATCAACTCACATGTGTTTTGTGGGCACCTGCAAACTGATCGTGTTGAGTGATTTCAGCTAACTGCTAAATGCGGGTTCAGAGCCCAGCACCCTTCGATTCACGAGCCAGGTTTGAAAGCAACAAACAAAAGTTGTCAGTATAGAGTCTGCACTCAAAAGAACTGACATAAAGCATACAGGGAAGTATAGAGCATTTTATCCACTTTGACAGCCATTCAAAATACTTGCACCCTCCCCTGATTGGCAGGAAAGCCATCCTGGTTTGGATCCAGGCTCCTGTTGACTGGGGATTCCTCATGACATCACTGGCTGGAGGAGTTCCCCCCGTAGCAGGAACAAGGAACAGCTGCGGTTGGTTAGTTTAAAGTCCAAGTCCGTTTAAAGGTCCACCCCATGAGTGGTGTGAGTCCAGGAATGTTAAATGCAAATAGTCCTCAGTCGAGGTAAACAGAAAAGAGTGATTGGGATTAGTATTTGATGAAATAATGGACTGGCCTCGCCTGGAGCAAGTCTGCTGATGCTTATCAGCTATCGGCTTTGATATCATTAATGGAAGCCAGGCAGATTTCCAACACTCAATGATCGGTGTGGTTAGGGCCTAAGTGGTCAGTGTAGACACAGCCACAGTCGAAATCCATGTCAATTCTACTTAGGGCTGAAGCCCTCGATAGCTGATGCCATAGATCAGGGGTGGGGAATTTGAAGAGGCTGTTTTTCCCCAACCAGTTCTTCTGGATAGGAGTCTGGAAGGAACTGGGCCTTTCTTTTATTATTTAATCATAAGGTTTCTGGTTTTAAAAACATGTAGAGAGTTTGCTTGAAAGTAAGTTCAACAGCTTCCCTGAGATCTCCAGCAGAGTGATTCTTCCATGGGTGGTGTGAGGAGGATGGCAAAAATGGGCTTGTGCCATTGTATGTAGTTCACATGATTCCCATGCCTGGTACAGAGAGCACTGAGCTAAATGGGTCAATGGTCTGAGCTGAAACCCTTTCACACCGCAATTATAGTGCTATGGTTCCTCGTTAACTAATATAGCAACATGCTATGTCATGCTGGGATATGTTGTTTATGGAAGGTTATTCAGCCAGAAAGTCCTGGTGCCTCATTAAACTGCAGACACCAAGATTCTGAAGGAAATTATTATGGCAGTCAAAACAGAATCATGGTGATATACATGATTGTGTAGTGTGAAAGCATCCATGCTATAAGCCAAATTTCGATACCCTATGGTCCTAATAAAGAAAAGAAATGTCAGTGTCCTCCCAATTGTGTTACACAGGAATCCCCTTACACTCCATGCACTCCAGGAGCCAATGCGAGAAGCCTTCTGAATGGACCATGCTGAACATGTAGTCAGGGTGGGCGGGGGTCTAAGGGTTCAACTGGTTTAACTTGTTAACCAATTTATGAGTAAACCACGTTTTTTTAACCTGAAACATTATGAAAGGGGTTGAACTCTTAAACCCTCACATCCCACCCCACCCCCTGGCTACAGGCCTGCATGTAGTCAACACAGAGTGTGCATACTCTAACCATTCTGCATTATAGGTTGGTTTCTTATCTCAAAAGGAAAGCTAAATATGCAAATCATGCAAAATCTGGCAAGATTATATATAACTAAAACATAAGAAATTGTAAAAGAACCGTCATAGCAGTCTGTTATAGGAAAAATTCCTAAGAAGCATGACAAGTTAGTCACAATTTGTTAGGGTGTTTCCAGCCAGATGGTTCCTAGTGTTGTCAATCAAAAGACACAATGCAGCTATTAACGCCACCCCCCACCCCCCGCCACTGACGATTTTTGTGTACTTTTTTCAGTGGTAAAGACAAAAAGACAGAAGTAGTGATGGAAAAATATGGGAAGGATACAAATGGAAGACAATGGCATTGCAATATCTTATACAATTTCATGCTTTGAGACAGAGCAACTGTACAAGTATCCTTAAGCCTTGAAGATGCCATAGGACTTGGTTGTTAAGGTTACAAAAAGTCTCACTCTCCCATGGCAGGAAAGGGATAGTTTTGATCACTGTTTTCTCAGAGTCCTTCCATCTTTGAGTTTTTGTCTTCTCTTATGTAATTTTCTTTCCTCTTTTCCCCTGCACTCCACTGAATGTTACTTCAGTGAATAACATAAGAAAAAGAAACACTCAAAGGTTCAGAAATTAACAAGTACTATGAGAGGGAACATAGTCCTGCCCCTCACTACAAATAGAGAAGCTTTGTAGCTGTTGCCAAAAATCCTCTTAGCACTGTATAATGCAGAGCAAGTGTGTTTTCTCACACATATGACAATTGTCAAATATGAGTGACAAATGGACTATGACAAATCATATTCTAACACAAGTGTGGGAGTCATGTGGTCCTCCAAGTATTGTTGGACTCCAGCTCCCAACACTCCTTATGACTGGCTATATCAGCTAATAACTGAAATCTAAAGAGATCCGTAGGGTTCTGTAATCTCTGCTCTTGTTCTAAAGTGGCCTTCAGCTAAGAGGCAATTCTTTTGAATTTCCCAAAATGTATACAGGTCAACAGTTTCCTGGGCCTAGCAGCACCAGGTCCAACATCATTGTGAGCATATCAAGCTGATGGCACAATGTTTTGCTATGATCCCGGGACTCAAGTTGTGTTTGTGTCTGTGTGTCTGTGTCTGTCTGTCTGTCTGTCTGTGTGTATGTACCTTCAAATTCTGTGCCGACTTATGATTTGTTGGTGGTCTCCTATCTAATGACCAAGACCAGACAAAATCTGGTACCATTGGAAAGGATATGATCATGTACATGGCTACAAGGTTGGGATAAAAAAAGATGAACCTTGAGAGAAGTTTTAGACATGTTTTGATTTAATTCTGAATCAAGGAAATTCTGTCTATTATCAATGTGCACTGTTCTTAACAGAAAATAAAAACTGAATCTTAACACATGGCACATGCTTATGCAATGGCCAGAATTAGGACCACACAGGTGTTTCTGTAGGATTGATAGAAGAAGTAAAATCTTAACCCTGCAATATTTTACACAAATACCTGAGAATTAGCCCATAGGGGGACATCTACAAGGCTTAGTTCTGATGTTTTTGCATTTTAGTTGTATTTTCCTATGGTCATATAAATGAGTTAGCATAGTTGGCCGCTAAGGAGAAGATAGATATTTGATGGTACCGTGGTTGTAGAATGGTCTCCTTAGATAGACAGGTCTAGTGCTCACATTTGTACCACCTGTCAGAGGTCTTTCTACATTTCTAAGCTTTTACATTTTTTACTTCTTGCTAGACTTCGGACAGTACTACCTCTGATTTTATTCTAATGCTGTTTTGAATTATGTGTGTTTTCTATTTATTATATTTTATGGCTAATATTTTCTTCTAATATCACCCAAAGAACTGCTTTGGAAACACAGTTCCAAAGGAAACACAAAAGCAAACAGTAAATAAAATAAAATAATTATAGTTAATTACTAAACATAATTATAAATTACCATATATTTTTTTAAATCTCATAATAATTAAAAATGATTTAAGAACCATAAGGATCAAACATAAATAGCTTACTGGATTTGAGCTCAACTTTGTTTCCATTGGACTTTATTTCCATTCTTCATGTCTAAGTTTATTGAATAATCTTGACTCAGTTACTCTTCCTGACCCTGGCCTTATCTGACAAGTGTGTTATCATAAAGAGAAAATGTGCTGGGGGCAAAGTCATAATAACTCTGGAATGTGAACGGGATATAAATCTAATTAAGAAAAAACAATTTACATAGCCACTGGTTGTATGGGGCAGTTTGGTCTTTGAGTATTAAAAGCACCAGATCCTGACAAAGATTGGAAGCTAAGCAAGATTAGTTCTGCCAATGAATATAAGGGACCGTAGGCTATATTGACTAAGAAAACCTATGGAATTCATGAGGTCACCATTAAGTTGATAGTGAACTCGAAGACACACACACAGCAGCAAACTAATTTTGTGTTCTTGGCTTCTGTTTCCTTTAGCACTACACAAATTACCTGCACATAGCACCCATATGATAGCGCAGGCATACCGTGGATGAAGAATCTGAATGTTCTTTAAGTGGAAAAGTTGTCACTAACCATCTGCAACCCTGAGACTGTCTTATTATGATGCATCAAGTATCAAATGCCATCTGTATACTTAAACAAGAGGTGACAGTAACTGTTCTAAACTCTGAGTTATATTTACAAGGTATTGACTGAAATGCAACCACAATGTTCATTACTACAATTTTCATTCTGTACTGTTGTTTAATGTCACTAGTTTGCATATGGCATATTTTGTCATGGAAATCCCATGGCAAGGGAATGTAGTTGCCCGAGGAGGGGAATACACAGAATAAACAAATGGCACAAGCATATGTTTCAACTTCATTTGCCTAAACTTTCATAATTTACAAAACCAGCTTTGTTTTTCTAATCTCTGGAGCCAGAAGAAAGTTATACATGGCAGGAAATCAAAAATCTTTCTGTTGATGTCCTCCTGAATATAGTCCTTAGTCTTACTAAAATTTAGTTGCGTTGTTGCCCCACTAGAATGATGATTTCTTGATATGGAAAAATCTAAGCATTTCACTTCTGAGAAAGGTTAAAGTAGTGAACATGAATTTACTTTTTTGGCAGAAACTGATCTGTAAATTATTTGTGGGACAAAGGAAGGTGGGAGGGAAATGCAACATGTGTTAATATTATATTAGCTTAAAATTATAGGGAAATTCAGGGACATGAAATACCAAAACTAGTATAGTCATACCAATAGAGTTCAAACTAACTGATTGTTAGGATTGTGTGTATATATATATATGTATATATATATAGAATTAAAGCATCATAATGTATGCTTTATTACAATCATGGGGGAAATACCAGTTAAATGGTAGCATCAGATGAATCACACATCTGAGCAAAATGATGATTTTTAATTTACAAATAATTACATTAGGACTACTAAAATATAAATGCAATAGTTAATCCTAAACAGAGTTTATCAATGAATAAATTGAACTTTCAAAGATATGAATTTACTAAGTTTGTATTGATTCAGTGGATTTACTCTAGTTGAAACAAATTGTTGGATTTAGACTATTATTTTATCATATGGTGATATAATAATTAATTACCTTATTTTATCTCCTCCAAACTAGACATCCTAAAATGCATTCTGAATACTATAAGAGCACTTAGCAATTTTGAAACTTTAGCAATTTTTCATTTGGAAATTATTGCACCCTTTCACGCAAGCACATTGACCAATATCAACTGTGAATGGTGAAATGGGTGAGGAGGAGGGACTGATGGAAATATATTCTGTTATGTGACACTTGTAATTCTTGAAAGACCACTTATATACAGTTTGGTTAGTGGTTCCGAACCCATGGGCCAAGGCCCAGCAGTGGGTCAAGAGAACGAAAATCCAATTCACGAACCTGCTTCCTCTTTATTTTATTTTATTTCTGCTCCTTTCTGCAGAGCTGACCATTGCATTGAATTGACCACATCAGCTCTAGATTATTTTATATGATTTTCTGTGTGCGAGTAGATGGCAACTACTGGATGGCATATGTTCTGTATCAGAAACTAGAGTTGATGTGGTCTATCTAATGCAGTTTTTTGAATCAGCACCCCAAATAACCAAACTGAATCTAAAGTTGACCAAAAACTGATTCGTAACCCTTTTGGTACTAATGTTGGAGAGTAATCCCTGGTCAAAGTGGTCCCTGGTCAAAAAAAGATTGGGAACCACTGGGCTAGTAGGATGAATTTTCTAAAGCAAGCCATGCAATTGCACTTAATTTTGCAAAACAGATGTGGCACAGCTTGTAAAATTCTTAAGGTAACTCTTTTCTTCCATGTGTGACAGTTGAAAAATACTTAACAGGTCTCAAAAGTTTTACCTTTTGAGCTGGCTGGTTTCCTCACCTTCTCCCATGTAAATTTGATCTCTTCAATAACCTTACACAATCCAATATTGTATTCATTGATTGAGGCATGGTTAATATTTGTAAAATATCAGAACGAGACTCCTGTACATAATCAAATCCCGTGGTTTCTTTTTCTAAAATTACAGTGTAATTGTAAATTACAGGTATGTAGTTTACTATCAGGTATGTAAGTTCAGTCTCATTGCAGTCAAGTGTGACTAATCTGACTGGGCTTGGTCCATTATTACTTGGGTCACTGTACTGATAAGCTAAAATGCTGAGACATGGAAGAGATAATAAGACGCGTGATTCACATTTTTGATTGAAAATTCCTACTATAGTTGCAAACATAAGTTGTTTCATGTTCAGTTTCGTTTTAGGTTTGTATCAGCTCTTGCCGGTAAGACAGCCCTGTGAATGCCCTCAGAAAAGAGCAATGTAAACAAAAGATAGAAAATGAATTAAAAATGAATGTAAACTCTTGCAGAATTTTATGCCACATAGATCTGTTTAAAACAGGAACTTCGTGAAGGTTTAAAGCACTGGGTGTTAGCATTTTCTTCTTGGAATTTTATGTTGTGAATTCAATATTTTTATTTTCCTAGAAAAAGTCAAACTTCTTTTACACAATGAAACTTGACAAACTATGAGGTTTTTTTTTTAGGCTTTAGATATGATGATTCTGCAATCTTTAATTATGATTAATGACCTCATCAGACAAGAGGAATTTAGCATCCTAGGACACTTTCACCCTATTTTCTGGACGGTGCCCCACGCTGGCCATCACACAACATCATGTGACTTTCGGCAGAGGCCCCGTCCCCAACCGGGGTGAATGTGTCACCAAAGACTTTCCCCACAACACGGGAGGCTTGCCGTGTTGTTCCCCTGTGTAATTGGAAAAGTGTCACCAAGAGGGAGCTGCACGCGGGGTGATAGATTTGCCCCGCTGCCCCTCTCCTTTTGCTGCGATGTAAGGCAAAGCGGGATACTTCGCCTGGCCTTTGTGATGAGGCCCTAAGAGATAGGGAAAGGCCTCGACATTGCAAGGATTCCTTTCCTTTCTCCGTTCCTCAATGCTCTTATTCAACCTTCTGGTCAGTAAGGTTAACTAAACTCCTTAAGCAGAGTTTGCAAACTACTCTTAAAATCCAGAAATGTCAAAACTGGGATATAATCATGATGCTCTAAATGCTACATTGTCAGAAATTTGGTAACTTCTGTCCACAGACCGCTACAAAGTGTTCACAAACTGACAATCTCGAGTTACAACAACTAAATGAGTCATGTCCCTGCATCATCTGTCGAGTTGAGTGGGTTCCAAGTGTAGCCCTACAGTTGTTTTTGGCCTACAACACCTATCAGCCCTAGTGAGCATAGTAAATGGTAAACTAGGATGGGAGACACAATTCCAGAACATCTGGAGAATCACAGATTTCTACCCCAATTCTATTTTGTTCAATTCAGGAAGGACTGGTAAGACTAGATCCAAATAAGATTTATACTCATGTAGAAGTTCTAAAAATGTTAACCAAAAAAATCAACCCCCACACCCAAAACTAGGTCAGTGTGAATACTTTACCTTAAATTCTGTCAAAAAAGGAACCAACCCCTTCTCTTAGGGCCTCACAAAGGCCAGGGAGAAAAGAGAGGGGCAGTGGGACAAATTGGTCACCCCACACGCAGCTCCCTTTCAGCAATGCTTTCCGCATCACATGGGGGAAGTGTCGCCCTTCCGCGGAGGATCTATGTTGGCTCTGTTGGAGCCAGCACAACAGGGAAAGCCTCACGTGTTGTGGGGATGCCTCCGGTGACACTTTCACCAGTTGGGGACAGGGCCTCCTCCAGAAGTCACATGACATGGTGTGATGGCCAGCATGGGGCTCCATCCAGAAGATAGGGTGAAAGTGTCCTAGGAAACTAACCCACCCCCCTTCCAGGTCTGCGGTTCTTAGCAAATGTTCTCAAGTAGCTCCCAAGCAATGCTGGCAGTGTAGAGGGAGGGGAATTACAACTTTGGTGGTTCATTTGCACTACAAAATTCATGCAGCTTGAACCTACCTTAACTGCCATAGCTCAATACTATGGAATTGTGGGAGTTGTAGTTTTACAATGTCTTTAGCCTTTTCTGCCAAACTGTTTCACCAAAATACAAACTCCAAGGTTCTGTAGCATTGAGCCATGGGCATTAAAGTGGTGTCAGGCTGCATTAATTATTATACTGTGTAGAATTAGCCCCAGAGATTCCCAATTACTAGAGGAATTTTTGGAGTTGAAGTTCAAACAAGGAACATTGCTAGCTCTGCTCCACAGCTATTTATAAAACTCCCACTTTTGAGCAGCAACCAGCAGGCAAATGAAGAACGTTTAAAAAAGAAAATTCTCCTAATCTTAAGGGAAGCATGTGAAAGCAATGGCACTGTCTCCTCCTTTCCTGAGTTAAGTTTTTATATGAAGTGTGGCAGTATAAGTTGGAATCTTTTTGTGCCATAGATCTTCTGGCCCCATGCCCCCCTCCCTCAACCCACTGCCAAAACCTCAGATTTTGCCATGCTGTATATAAAATTGATCAGGACAACTTTCATGACTTCCTGGATCACTACAGAATTATGAAGACCTCTGAGTTCATTGTATAAATTAAATGTGTTTCCTCCCTCTTTTTCCTATATGGAAACCACAGCTTCCCCATATGGCTTTGGCAAACCCGCCACCCGCTTTTTGTCTAAATTAAATTTCCTTAATTGAATTTGTGTCCATTTTATCAGCTGCCGCTTCACAGCATTCGCTCAACTCCCAGGGGCTCAAGGCACGCTTAGTAAGTGAAGAGCTGCCTCCATCCAATCTCTCATTTATCATAGTGGCAGCATGTGGTAAATGAAGGGTGAGGAAGCGAGCTGGATTGTGATGATGGACACTTTACCCTTCAGAAGCATCTCCAGGACATCCCCAGGCATCCTAACAACTGAACCTGATTAAAAGCACAGCTCTGTCTCCATTGTAGGCATTTTCTCCTTTGTTGGAACTTCCTCTCAAAAGAACTGCCTTGGGTTCAAAGAGATGGGGCTAGCTGAGTGCAGACGCATGTTGAACAGGGAAACCTCCAAGACAGCCAGGATCTCCCCTCTGATTTCAGATTCCATATGCTGAGGGATTACAACTTCCACAGGCCGGGACTCTGGGGATGGTGCCATCCGTGCTGGCTAGCAGGTGGAGGGGAACCCACAGGGAAGAGGGCAGGCCTGCATCTGGCAGCAAAGCGTGGCTCCGCTTTTGTTCTCTGGAAGGATTTACAATTGTTGCATCTCCACCTCCCTTTGCACTGACATTCTGGGGCATCGCTGCATCGGAGTCTGCAGCTGCCAGAATAGGTTCTCTGGATAGTATAACAGCAGGTGGCTCACCCCCCCCCCCAGTCCCGACTTCCACAAAATGCAAGCATTTTTAATAAGTCCATTGTTGTGACAGAAGCTCGTCTCTAATTAAGGGCATCTTCAGATATCTCAGATATACACATCCTTCTCTAACACAGGCTTTATGCTTTGTTAGAATTTCCTTTCATTCCTCACTGATAAAAATTGTGAAGAAGAAGAAAATGGCAATAATGAGGAAAATTAATAACTGAGACTAAAATAAATAAATAATAAAGTATAGTTATGGATGATGATGATGATGATGATAATAATAATAATAATAATAATAATAATACCAAGTGAGAGTCAAATTTAGAAAAACAACAGGAAAAACCCAACCATTATCAGGACTTCAAAATCGAAATCCGAAGGCTCTGGCATAAACCAGTACAGGTGGTCCCAATGATAATCGGCACACTGGGTGCCGTGGCAAAAGATCTCAGCCAGCATTTGAAAACAATAAACATTGACACAATCTCAATCTGTCAACTGCAAAAGGCCACCTTACTTGGATCTGCGCATATCATTCGAAAATACATTACACAGTCCTAAACGCTTGGGAAGTGTTCAACTTATGATTTTGTGATACAAAATCCAGCACACACATCTCATTTGCTGTGTCATACTGTGTTTTTGTGTCAGTAAAAGAATAATAATAATAATAATAATAATAATAATAATAATAATAATAATAACAACAACAACAACTTTATTTATATCCCACCCTATCTCCCCAAGGGAACTTAGGGTGGTTTATCTTGTTGGAATTCTGGTGGATCTGAATTAAATAATTGAGAAAAAGAAAGCTATAGTTATAGTCATCAGAATCCTGGTTGACAATAGAATCAATAAGAGAGAAAGGAAAAAGACTATGAACTATCAAAATCTACAAAGTAAGATTCGGTGCCTCCAGGAAAAAACAAAACAAAACAAAACAAAAACAGCCATGACTCTAGTGATGGTAGATGGTTTGAAAGAAATTCCAAATGGACTGACAAAGCCTCTGAATGAAATTGGCATACCGGTAGATAGACTGGATCACAAAGCACAATGACAAAAAGGGACACTATTTAGGAAATACAATATTATCGAATGACATCTTCCTAATTCGCAAACTTCTTGGATAAAATTTGAATCAGTGATGGTCTAAAACTCCATTTAGTAGCACTCATTAGATTATGAAATCAATATAAGGAGAATCCTAGATTCATTATCACAGCCTTCTTTCTCTCATCCTTCCAAATCTTCGTGCCTTGTGAAAACTGGTGGGTTTGGATATATCTGGAGCAGGTTGTATATGTGGGAGTGGGGTACAATTTAGAAGACTGGACAACATGTGTGATACATATAGCTCTATCCTCCAACAAAGGACACACAAAGGGTTTCCATGCCATGGCTGCCACCCAAGTATCTGCTTCATGAGGCAGTTATTTCCCTGTACCTAATCCACTCCTAATATTAACAAACTTATTAAGTGGGAAATCAGAACAGAAAGCAACAGGTAGCTCCTTAAGAAACAGCTATGCATGTCACTGTTCTCCAAGGTAAGGAGTATCTTAGAGTGTGCTGAACTTGAGAATTTATGTAACACAGTTATGAGAGTTTTCAGAAGTGCGATTGTGAAATGGTGAATTGTTGCCATTCTGCTAATGAAGAAAGGTGCTCAACACAGTTTATATCCACTACCTACACTAACACAATTGTAGTGGAAGAGCAGACAGGTGTGATAAAGTCCTTAAATGTGCTTATGACACTTTTCTTCTTAAAGATTTATTTAGAATGAACTGTGCAATGAAATCCTGAAATTTGTATTTCAGAGAGGCAAAAGATATTGTGCAATTATTATGTCCTTTCACCATTATGGTTTTTGTTTGTTTGTTTTTTTTGCAAAAAGGAAATAGAGCAGGGGAAAACATGGGAAGATTATACATGTATAAGATGAAACTATCTGAATCTCTCATGTAAATTCCCTGACTGAAGAGTAACTGTTCAATCATGCAGAGGAAAGAACCAAGTCATTGTGAATCTTTATCAATTTCCCCTCCTGACACTGAATGAAGAATAAGGGAAACAGCAGTAATCTGTAGCCATCACTGTACCTTTTGCCACTTAAATGCTATTGTGAAACACTCCTCCAACAGTTTCAAAATTTTAAAAACATTACAGACAGGATGGAGTTCAAAGGATGGGAAACATATTTTACAAGATTAAAACAGAAAAATTAACCTGAAAATAAAACAAAGGTTGTGTTTCCCCATGCCAACATAACCCATGATGAGGGATGCATTGCAATCTAATATGAGCAGAGCCACATATTGCTCACTCCTGCTCAGTTATGCAAATTTGGAATATATTTGTCAGTTTTTATTATGGGATAGGTAGCCAAAATCTTTGGCATATAATGCAAGTGGTACTCTATATACAGGCAGTTCCCAAGTTACAAGCATCTGACTTACAAACAATGCATAGTTAAGAACGGGGCTGAGACAACAGGAAGTGAGAGAAACGTACACCTCGGAAGGGACATTCACTCTCAAAAGAGTTATCATGTGGAAAAGGTGGCTCCACTGAGACTTTATCCCCTATCCTTATTTCCACAACAAGCCAAATTTTTCAAGATCCAATGATCACAGGGACATAAAGTGAGCTGAAATCTTCTGAACAGGGGCACAGACAGCAAAACAAACACCACAGGGGTGTTAACTCTTCCCTATGCTATCCAAAGCTACAAAATGTGAATTTTTGGTTGGAACTACACTTTTAAAAGTAAGTTCCAACTTACATACAAATTCAACTTAAGAACAAACCTACAGAACTTATCTTGTTCATAGCTTGGGGACTACCTGTTCTCATATATACGTTTAGAAATTTTAGTCAAAAAGCAATTCTTCCAAAACTGGGTAAACCTATCCATGGGGCGATGTGAGTGCTGTACTGTTATCAAAAAAAGAACAATTCCCTTCTCTGAGTAGAGCAGCGAAAGGCAAGAGCTTAGTTCATCCAGGAAAACCTAAATGAAGCACCAACTCCCCCTACATTCTTCTCATGGCACCACTTCTGACTTATCCATGGGCCATATCAAAATCCATATTTTTTTTATCTCAGACCTGCCTTCAACTTATACATGAGATTGAATTATACATGTGTATATATGTTAATAAGGCTTCTTCTGGGAGGAGCTGAGATATTATATTTAGTTAAGTGTAGAAGGAACCTCATACAATCCAGTTCAAAGCAGATAATCTTTGATCAGATACTGGGATATAGGGCAGTCTAGATCCAGCCTAAGTTCCAAGTGTGAAATTAGTTTGCTTTCAGTTAACACAGCAGAGGGAAGACAAAAGGAGCAGGAGAAGGAATCCCATGCTTCCCAATTGACTCAGGCAAAACAAAACGGTTGCATTCTCTTCTATCTTATCCGTTTCTCCCCATTAATAACCCCCATGACAATGACTGTTGTTGGAGGGTCTGTTAAACCTTTTCAGGTCATCTATACTTGTGTTATGCACATATACATATTCCCAACCTTATTTGACTAGGGGACCACTTTGACCAGGGATCATTCTCCAACATTAGTACCAAAAGGATTACGAATCAGTTTTTGATCAACTTTAGATTTGGCTTGGTAATTTGGGGTGCTGATTCAGAAAACTGCATTGGCTAGACCACATCACCTCTAGTTTCTGATACAGAATATATGCCATCCAGTAGTTGCCATCTGTTTGCCCACAGAAAACCATATTTAATAATCTAAAGCTGATGTGGTCTATCCAATGAAACGGTCAGTGCTGAGGAAAGGAGCAGAAATAAAATAAATAAAATAAATAAATAACTAAAGAGGAAGAAGTTTCGCAGAGCGGATTTTCATTCTCGCGGCCCAATTCTGGGCCACAGCCCACAGGTTGGAACCACTGGCCTAGGATGATCTTTCTGAAGATCACCACCATTAATAGCTGAAAATCTGCATGGCTAAACTTACTTGACAGGCTCAGTCTATTCCAGCATTTTTCTTCACAATTATCAACTAACATGGTTGATGAGAATCACTGTAAGATCATTCATATCACACACATCCCTTTCTAATATTTGCATGAAAACAATGTGATTATCAGTTATCTCGTGTAGACAATCTTGATTACAGGCATTTTCCCATAAGGATTTGCAGGAAGCAGGGGAGTCATTTTTTTCACAAGTAAAATTGCTTCTTTTTAATTGCAAAATACAAATTCTTCCTGCCTCCTTTTAGAAATTCAATTTGGAATGTTATTGTGTGAGCATCTTGGGCATGATATCCCAGGTGACAAATGAGACCATCTTCTCTCCCTTCCATTGGAATAAAATCTGCATATAAAGCGTTCCAAAATTCCAATGTTTTGACTGTGTGGCTTATGGGCTGGGTATGGCTTAGCTCCCTGATAGTGTTATAAATTGGCTGTCAAAATGCAGCAAATAACTGATTTCCCTTTTATCTCTCCCCATCTGTAATCTTGGAATAATTTGAGTGATCCAGTCTATGCAATTGTGTGCTATACTCTTCAGACTGTCCTGTAACACAGAAGAAGGCACAGAACAGGCAACAAATTGCTCTGGCTTGACAGCTGAAACTGGGCTAGAACTGCACCCAATTCCTTACTGGGGCAATTTCCATGTGCCCAAAGGGGAGGCACAAAATACATGGGTCTGCAAATGCTTTGATTTTTGTTGGTTAAAATTGTTTGCTCCTAAGCAGACTGTATCTGATCCCACTGATCACCTACTTAAAGGATGTGCATGGAGGAGGGAGATTGAATTTAAACCCTCTTTGTATTTTCCTGATTCCAAAAGGTGGTCAAAGTTGTCACTAACCATCTTCTGCTTTATTAAAGGCTTTGCCCAAGAATAGGATACACAAAATGCATAATTTATACATCCAGTCAATTGGACGTTAATAAAGGTGCTGGATTTGTATGCATATGTAGATCTTTCAACAGAGAAACTTAGGCCCCATCTACACTGTCATATAATCCAGTTTGGACTACATTATAATGGTTGGTATAGACTCATATAATGCAGATTAAATTGCATTGAACTGGTTATATGAGTTTACACTGCCATAAAATCCAGTTCAATACAGTTAGTCTGCATTCTGAAACTGGTTTATATGACAATGTAGATGGGAATCATGGGAATTGTAGTTGCGTAAGGCTCCAGTATTCTTAGGCAGAGAAGCTAAAAACTTTGCAAATGATTGCATAGCATTAGAGTAGTGTCAAACTGCATTAATTCTATGGTGCAGATGCACCCATAGACAGCAGATAACTTAAGATGTGTTGAGACAAAGATGGCAATGAATGGTATGACTTTAGGTAACCAGAGATAAGCAATTTTTAAGCAATGGCTTTTAGAAAATGTTTTAGCAAACTGTTTGCTCATTTCACTTTAAATGCCAAAGTTTTTTTAATTATCTGCTTTAATAAACGTCTTGAAGAGAAAACAGAATTTGTTTTGACTCTTGTGCCTAATCTGAGTTGGCTTCCACGTGCTGGCCATGCAAACCTGATTGGTACAGAAACTTTGAAACGAAGTCCCTCCTAGACAAGATGCCATCTGGAGCCCCTTCTGCACTGTTGTTCAATTTCTCCGGGTGCTCCATTGTTCAGCTTCTTGGCTCTCCGTCTTGCCCCACATTGTTCAAGCTTTGTTGATGTGTGTCTTCAAACCATTATAGCAACCCTATCACATGATCTTCTGGGGCTGAGAGTGTGTGGCTTGCTTAGGGTGACCCAATAGCTGGACGAGGATTTGAACCCCATTAAGGCTACTGCACTGTACATGATTATTTTTTTCTCCCTTCTTTCTTATCTTGTGATAGGAATAAAGAAAACATATAGGTTGGCCCCTTTTCCCTCTTTCAGTATAACTTTTTACAAAGTTTGTATGATGAGCTGAGCAGTCCCAAGACCATTTTTGAAAGTTAAAAGAAGGACCAGATATATTACTGTATAGTACAGTAGAGCACATTTCTCTCCCCACCTCCAGCCCTTCAAAGTAGGTACTTCTGGTATCAAGCAAAGTACATTGCTTAAAGTACCTCTTATTTTAATTGGGACTGCAGAGTAAAGTTCCAGTGATGCCTCTACCATCTTCATCACTACAGTGCTGCTACCCTGTAGAATTAATACCATTTGACATCACTTTAACTGCTATGACATAATGCTATGGGAATACTGAGATTTATTACGGATTGATGATGATAAATGGAAGCTCTTACGTGTGCCTACGATCCTGAGTCACCCGCAGAACAATAACATGCCACTCAGGTTTGCAGAACAAAAATACAGGAATCTTATGGATTCCAAGAGATCAGAAGAAAAGTAGTATTTACAATGGTCCCTCTGATCACTGACAGAAATCCACAGTCACAAACAATCCTTTCTTAGTCCACAAATCTGCTTCAGAGAAGAATACAATCCTGGTTCTTCACCTTTTTTTCTCATCAGCAAACAGGCCTCAAAATATCAAGGCCTCTTTGAGTACATTGCTCTCTTCACCAGCAGTACTCAGTCAGCACTGAAAACTTGACCAAACTGGTTCTGCAGCAGCAGAACAGAAACGGTATCAAATCAACCCCCAGGTCTTTGCAGGCTCAGCCAATGGCTTCATGCACTTCATTTTCCAGTTAACACACACAGCACAGTGCCTTTGCAAACCATGACAAGATTTGTAGTTTGGTGAGGGTACCAGCACTTTTTGACAGAGAAGGTTAAATACCTTGCAAAGTTACAACTCCCTAAATACATGTGGGCCACAATCTTGTCAGTGAGCTATTAATGTTGCCAAGCTTTCAAAATAGCAACAAGGGACAGTGTAAATTCATGACATGCATGGTTCATTATCAGGAAGTAGCCATGAACAAATGTGTGTTCTCCCTAAACATCAAATGAAAGTGCTGATTGCAAATGTTAGCCATGCATTTCTCTATAAAATTAATATACTGTCCTCATTCATAAACTACATGAGGCACACATTTTTGTCTTTATTAAGGGCCTACACTCCAAAAAGGTGGGATGTTTTTGGACATTTTGTTCAGTCCAGTAAACAGGAAAGCTTTCTAACCTTCCAATAGGGGATTCCTGCACCAGCGTTTCTCAACCTTCCTAATGCTGCGACCCCTTAATACAATTCCTTATGTTGTTGTGATCCCCAACAACAAAATTATTTTCATTGCTACTTCATAACTGTTTTGCTACTGTTTTGCTTCCATAACATAATTTTGCTACTGTTACGAATTGTCATGCAAATAGCTGATATGCAGGATATATTTTCATTCACTGGACCAAATTTGCCACAAATACCCAATACGCCCAAATTTGAATACTGTTGGGGTAGGGTGGAGGTATTGATTTGGCATTTGGGAGTTGTAGTTGCTGGGATTTATAGTTAACCTACAATCAAAGAGCATTCTGTACTCCACCAGCGATGCAATTGAACCAAACTTGGCACACAGAACTCCTATGACCAACAGAAAATACTGGAAGGGTTTGGTGGGTATTGACCATGAGTTTTGGAGTTGTAGTTCACCTACATCCAGAGAGCACTGTGGACTCAAACAATGATGGATCTGGACCAAACTTGGCACGGATACTCAATATACCCAAATGTGAACACTGGTGGAGTTTGGGGAAAATAGACCTTGACATTTGGGAGTTGTAGTTGCTGGGATTTATAGTTCACCTACAATCAAAGAGCCCTTTGAACCCCACCTATGATAGAATTGAGCCAAACTTCCCACACAGAACCCCCATGATCAATAGAAAATACTGGAGAGATTTGAGTTCCTAAGACCATCAGAGGTGCTTTGCAGTCTCTTCCTTTGGCTCTTGAGGAGATGGAGGCTTAGCAAAACAAAGGCAAAGTTCCTTTCCTCCCCTTAACCTCGGGGCTTTCTCTTTCCTTAGAGCTAAAGGCACTGAGGATTGAATGGCTTAGAAATTTTGTATCATGCTTTAACTCTGAGGGTATCACCAATCGTGTCCTACAGGTATCTTCTCCTATGGCCACCCCTTGTTTTGACATCTTTCCTGTTATTACGACAACTGTGGCTTCTTCCATCACTGCTAGCCTTACATCTGTTGGTATTATGATCCAACAGCATCATTTTCTTTATCTGCAGCTCTATGCATGCTTAACTGAAAAAAGCCAGCCTTGTTCCTGAGTAAATATATATATAGGAGTAAACTGAGTAAAACTTATCTTTGAATAAACAAGGCACTGCATAACCCTCAGGGGAAAGAGGTTTAAGCATATGTTTCATTCCCATTTAAACCAATGGGATTTGTGCATCTTTATGATTCCATAAAACTTCCCTTTTGGGAATGGTATCTACTGCCGAGTTTGCTGCAGTATGTACAACACATTTTTGCTATACAAATATAGTAGAACACATTTTGACCTACTTGGGCATGTGGGTGGCTGCATGGGTGGATATAGTCAGAGGGAGAGACTGAAGTTTTTGAAATGATGTTTGGCAACGTGTTCACCCTTCAGTTTTGTCCCTTTGACATACTTTAAAGCGAAGAAACAACACAGAGTCTTTCATTGCAAAGTCTGTTTACAAAACACTCCCCCCGCCCCCCAAATTGACAGCATAAGCAACAAGCTGCTTTTAGCGTGATCCAGCATAAACAAGAGCATTTCCTAGGCTGACCAGCTTTCAAAAGAATAGACATGGTGATTACTCTTCAGACTTTAATTATTTTCGTAATATCCAAAAATCATACAACCATAGCAATAAAACAACACAGCTGTGCGTCTGGTGAGCTGCAATACATGGGAGAGGTTGGTGCTGCAGAAGTGTTTATATGGTGAAGTCTGGTGTGGAAGAGAATACAGCTAATGACCAGTGCAAGTGGTTGCTGCTGCTGTGTAAAGTACAAAGGGCTATCTTATACCATTTCAGATCATTGATCCAACTACTGTTTACTTGGAGAAGCCCAGGCTTTCTAGCACAGCTGTGGCATTTTATTGCCCCTGTGTGTGGGTTGTGTATGTCGTGTGTGAAAGCAAACATATTGAAATCTACAAGAGGTCAGCAATGTTTACTTGGACTGTTAGCAGAGGCTTTATAAGGTCTCAGGTGGAAGTCCAGTTCTGCCCAGTCACTCATTCTTTTTTTCAGGTGGAAGCAGGTATAGTGAATCAGGAACACAATCCATATAAGGGATGTGGCCTACTATTGAACACTCCTCTTAATCCAGTCTGAGAGATGGGTGTGTGAAACACCATTGCATCCATGGGCTGGACCAAGCTATTTTTGTGCCTGTGGAAAAGCAGCAGGTGTCATACACCCATCTCTCAGGCCCCTTCTGCACTGCCATATAAAATCCAGATTATCTGCTTTGAACTGGATTGTATTACAGTGTAGATTTATATAATCCAGAACTGGACTATATGGCAGTGTAGACTCATATAATCCAGTTCAATGAAGATAATGTAGATTATCCACTTTGATAAACTGGATTATGTGGCAGTGTAGAAGGGGCCTCAGACTGGATTAGGAGAGGTGTAATTCAGTAGTAGGACACCTCCCGTACATGAATAGTGTTCCTATTCAATCTACCTGCACACCATGGCTCTAAATTTGGTTACAGATCAGCATCCTCAAGAAGTGTGAATGCCACCAGGATTCTTCTGGTGGCAATTGTAGGTGCTTACTTATATAATCCAGATTGCTTTTGCAAACCCTTTCCTAGCCTGTGAGGACAAAATTATATGTGAAATACAGTTGTGGAAAGCAAACATATTATATAATGTTTCATAATGCAGTGTCTTAAGTAGGTGTATTTTGGGGCCTTGGGCAATGCTTCCAGCATGATGTGGCATTATTTTCCCTAAAGACTAGGCTAACTGGGAGAGAGAAGGGGATGCTCACACCATATGGCAAACTCCTACCTCCTTCCTGATAATTCAGCTGCCTTCAACCCCTCCCTCCTTGTTTATGAAAAAAAATATGAGAATGGTTCTCTACATTACTACAGAGGAACAGGTTTTGAAGGTACAGACTAGAATCCTGTAAATGATTGGCCAATTTTGCAAATGTTTCAAACTTATACTACCTTGAGTAAGGAGATCTCCAAGGATTTCATCAGATGGAGAATCCCCCACTCCCATTCCTTTACAATTTATAAACAGATTAAAGATGGAGTCCCACAGAGCCCATCATATGATGCAAAACTCATTCTGTGTGAGGACTCATGGGCCTTGTAGTCCTGTTCCTAGTACTATTGTGGCAGACAAAGAGGAAAACATGGGGTTTTCGCCGGTTCAGCAAGACCCGGAGTCTCTTCACCTGCAGGATGTTGATGTTTGCCCTCAAGAATTCAGCCAAACAGGCCTTGGGCAGAACTCCCCACCGTTTCCCAGAAAAGAATCTTATTCCAGAGAAAGGGGAGTCAGAGAGGCCCAACGGAGGAGTTTACGCTTAGCTGCCAAACATCAAGCTGATTAGGCCTGCTTCCCTTGGGAAATTCAAAAGAGTCACACATCTGGACAGAGTTGGGTTTCGCTTCTCGTTCTCTAGGGAAAGAGTTCTGTTGGCGGGAAAACGAGACCCAATATAGGTGTTTGACGCGGGAGATTCTTTGCGGAGTCAATTGATCAGCTTCAGGAGTGAGACCGTGTGTGGACTTCGTAATCCCAGTTCCTTGCTTCCCGGATCAAGCTTCAAGCCTTGCCCTGCCTCGCGGTTTTACCACAAACCCTGCTTCATGCTTCATGTTTGCCTTGTCTCCAGTCACGGATCTAGTCAAGAATCAAGTTTATTTCCAGCCTTGTTGTCAAGCTTCATTGGACTCTAAGACTCTACTATTTCCCCACACTATTGCTTGGCAAAGTGTGTGTTTCGGTCAAGTGGATTAAAACTTTGAACTCTAATATCTTATATTGGACAATACATTTCTGGACTATATTTGACCTCATCTGAAAGGTCTGCTTCTGAACTATATTCTTCACTTGTTTTTATTGATTTTATGTATTTCTTTAATAAAGATATTAGATAGAGACTGGCCTCTGTGTAAGGTTATTGGTGCTCTGCAGCCAGGGACCTGACATTCTGTCTGTTCCCCGTGGGACTCCATCTTATAATGTGTTTAAAGTGTGTAGAAACTGAGGTTTTAAGAGTCAAATAGCAATCATTGTCAGAGTTCTCAATTCACACAGGAATGGGTAAAGGTGCTTATTTACACATGGGATGGGAACTGTCAGATTCCACCATGTTGGATTATTATAATGACATTAAAGAGTGGGCGTTCCTGTGGGTGGTCTTGAAACGACCCTTGATGCTTCTTTTCTCCTCAGTGCTCCTCTTGCATGAAATGTTTACGGTGATTTTTAAAAATAATTTATTCTTCAGGAATTGTGTAATTTTGATATATCACCACTTTACTATGGCTATATTTCCTCCCTTTTTTAGACCTAGAGTTCAGATTTCCACGATTGCAAAGTTTTCCTTTTTCTCTCATGCTTTTTCTCTCAAGAGTCCACACTTCCCCAGGAAAGAAATATAGGCACCACTTTGTTTCCCCCCAACTAGTTCTCTCACAATCTCGTGGTTTTAAGTCAACATAGCATTATGCAATGCTTGCTCTCTGTAGCTTCTCAGCCAAAAGAAGCAGCCCTTCATTAAATTTTAGGTCTCATTGCAACATGGATGCCTCTGTGTTTCCTAATGATGCCATAACATGCTTCTTGCAAGACTGTGCTGAGAAATAAGCACATCCATTGCTGTGTAAAGGTGACTGTACAAATATTCTGATGAAGAACTCCACTCAGCCTAGTCCAACATGGTCAGTATAAGGCGTTGTAGAAATGGTCCACCAATGCCTCTGTAGGTCATTGGGTCCTAATTCCTGACATATATGCACCAGAACATATCGTGATATTTTGGTGGCCATGTGTCTTTACTAAGGACAGTTCTCTATTTGAAAGGCTCTCAGAGACCAGTCCTTTCTTTGAAGTCATCCTCTTTTCTGGGAACTGCATGAGGCAAGACAAGTTTTAATGAATGCACCACATGAAGGGAGAGCAGGAGCTTTGAAAACTGACCACCAGTAAACAGAAATTGGCCAGCACAGTGAACAGGAAGCATCTAGTTTTGGTTAGTATTCTCAACTATGGTAAGATCAGAGCTTCTGGACTACAGTTCCCCAAATCCCTTAATTTATTTGACCAAATTTAGAATTAGATGGACTGCATTCCTATTTTAAATCATTGTATTTATTTCCAGACTTGCATTATAAATCAGCATGTGCACTTCTTGTGGGTACAGCTCTGGAAATAGTGCAGCTTGTTTGCTGCAAATATTTTCATACCTGAAACAAATATTATTTCCTCGATGGCAAATAGATATTTGATTCAGAAAAAGGTGACACTTTTAGAAATTGCTGCATGATAGAACTATTTCACATCATTATACAATAAAGCTGTCCTTGTTGCCAGAGTCCAAGAGACGCAGGGCATAACTTGTGGGTTATCATACTTATTTCCATGATACTCCTTTTGATTAGGTTACACAGAAATGAAGACGCTTGTTCAAAGTCATCCAAAATATATCACAGATAAACAAGTATTGTAGTGTTAACTCTGTCTCAGGAGTACGAATTCTGTGGTCAGTGATGCCATCTTTTTATGTGGTGTCTCCAAGTTGGTTTTGCAGCCCTAAGCTACCCTGCACACCAAAACAACCATTTGCGTGTGTGAAAAACTGAACTGCTGTTCTGGGAAGCCTTTAAATAAAGTGCACACCTCATCACACACATGGTTTAAAAAAATCAGAATAACCACACAAATTTAACCAACCAGAAATGGTCTTTTGGGGCACCTTTGTTTTTTTTTTCCTCTTACGGAGACTGTTTAGATTTGGCCCCAAGTGTGCACTGTGCAGGAAATTGGACTCTAGCCCTGTTTTTTCTCCACCACATGAATCTGATTATTTCACATAGTGGAATCAGCACTAGAGATAGTGTGAAGTGTCTTGTCCAGTTGCCTTCATTGCTCTCCAAAGATGCCTGAGCACGAGTCTTCCTATTCACCTCCAACCACTAGGCCTTTATGTGTTACAGCCACCATCCTGATTAATTTTTAATCGAATGTTCATAATTTTATTGTTAATTTTGTTGCTTGATTGTGCTGTATTTTGTGTTTTATATCAACTGGATGTATTATTGTTTATTTTACGTTATGTATTTCACTGTATTGCACTTATTGTATTACTTATGTTGTAAGCCACCCCGAGTCCTCTGTGGAGAGGATGTGGGACATAAATAAACTTTATAACTATTATTAATAGTTTTATTTTTTGCCTGCCTCCTTCATGGCTCAAGGCAGGTTACAGATTACTAAAACATAATCAAACACATAAGCATTTTAAAACACTCTGTAAAATGCACATATTAAAATATACCTTCATAAAATACATATCAATATACGCAAAACAAAAACAAGGCATACAGTGGTGTTTAAAATTCACCATTAAAACTGAAGTTTAGCATAGGAATAAATCTGCTATTCTGAAAATTTGTGTTGCTCATAGCATTATATTCTATGGTAACTTCACACTGTGGGAAGGGCAGGGGTGGGCAACTGTAGAAGGAAAATATTTTCTCTCAGAGCAGCACTGACTGAGGGTGCATCTACACTGTGAAATTAAAGCACTTTGACGCCACTTTGGCTGCCATGGGCCAGTGCTATGGAATCATGGGAGTTGTAGTGTTACAAGGTATTTAGTCTTCTCTGCCAAAGAGTGCTAGTGACTCACCAGACTGCAACTCCCATGAGCCATGGCAGTTAAAGTAATTTCAAATTGCATCAGTTCTACAATGTAGATGCACTCTGAGCCTGGGAAACAATCTTCACCCATGCTTCTGGAAATTCATAACCATTTGCAGCTGGCAGCATTTTCTGTAGTCTGGACATGCATCACCAAAAAGGTGACGAGAGGGGATACAGATTTGTGCTAAATTTGCATGCATTCATTTATATGTTGAGATGCCCATTTAGGAGCAGCCACTCGATGAGGCACATTGGGGAACTGAAGATGCCAAATGTAACCACAGCTTTTCTCTACCATGTGCCCGAATTAATAGCAAAAAAAGCAGAGATAAGAGGAAGGAAGACTGAGCAGGGGCAGAGGAAGTGCCAGGGTGGAGGAAAGGAAGAGCAGAGAAAGAGGGAGGAGGATGGAGAGAATGCCAGGATGGGAGTGGAGAAGGAAGGGGGAAAGCGAGGGGAAAGAGCAGAGGGGGTGGGGAAACCAGCGAACATGGATAAGGGGGAAGAGTGACAGAAGGGAGAAAGACCACGGAGAAAGAAAACAGCAAGCAGGGAACATTCTGGAGTGGGTGCCCCTGGCATCACTGTTTTTGTCCCTCAATCCTGGCAATGCCTGATATTTCTTTCTAAAGACAGCCTTTTGTAAAGTGGGCACAAGCTCCCCACTCTCCAGATGACTGCCTCAATGAAGAAAAGAAACACACCTCTTTAATCTATGCCACTTCCAGGTGAAGGAATTTGTGCAACAGAATTATCGGGTTGCTGTGAGTTTTCTGGGCTGTATGGCCATGTTCCAGAAGCATTATTTGTAGCACCCAGTTGCTGATCTTTCCTTGCCCCTTTCTTACAAAGTCTTCCCCCAAGGAATGAGAGGGTTGTGGAGGTGCTGTATGCACAAAGCCAGCTTACCCCTCAGCCTCAGCTTCACTAGCTCCTGACACTGCTGGCCCAAGGTGTTTTCTTCTTATTTAATAATCAAGGCTTTGCCAATGCAGCACCCAGGTCCCCTCCAAAGAGGTCTGTACAGGTCGAGAGCATCCTAATGCTCTTTCTCCTCCACCTGTGTCCTCCTTACCTTGCAGTTGCCTGGCAACCTCCTCCTCTTCGCAGCATGTACCACAAGCCCATCGCTCTCCCTTCCAGCTCCTATTTTGCTCAGAGCAGGTGCATTGTGTCATCTGTGTTTACCTTATGGAAAAGATCTCAAAGGCTAAACAGGGTCAGATTTCATATATTTGATTGTGGGTTGAGGAGGGGAGGAAGTCCATGGAGGAGCCAAGGCAGCAACCTGGCTGACAAATTCAATATGTGGTAAGTTAGAAGCATAGAGCTGAAAGGCCATCTAGGGTTCATCTATTCTATATCCCTAACTGCCATAGCTCAATGCTACAGAACCATGGGGATCTTTAGCCTTCCCTGCCAAAGTGTACTGGTGCCCCACCAAACTAAAAATCACATGATTCTACAAGCATTAAGCCATGACAGTTAAAGTGTCCAACTGCATTCACTCTACAGTGTCGATGCAGCTCTAGTTAGAACCCCTCTCTGATCTTATGGAATATACAACAAAAGCTCTTTCAACACAAGGCCATTCAATGCCAATCAAGGTGCCCAATTGCAACATTCACATTTGCCTCAAACAGACAAAAGTTCTTTCTCCCACCCAGGGCATTCCACAGATATATAAACTTCACTTGCCTCGTTTCCAACAGACCTCACAACCTCTGAGGATGCCTGCAATAGATGTGGGTGGAAGTCTGGAGAGAATGCTTCTGGAACATGGCCATACAGCCTGGAAAACTCACAGCAATAACAGTGATTCTGACCATGAAAGCCTTCAACAACACAACTAAAGGTCTCCTGAGAAATATGAATTCATTATTTTTTTTTAATTGGATTTATTAAAATCCATTTTCCCCCAGGTAATTTAAAACCAGATTAAATTAAAATCTTTATTGTTTTTACAAAAGTTAAAAAAAGAATTCAATAACAGTATTATTTTAAAAAATATGGTTTTAAACAGTTAAAACACATTTAAAGCAATTACGAACAAAAAAGAATAATACAGCACAGCATACCACTTTATACACATTACTGCTACATAATTAAAGGCTTAGAGTCCTGCCAGAATAAAAAAGGACTTACTAGCAGAAAGAGAGGAGGAGGGCCAACAAGACCTCACATGATAGGGAATTCCATGGCTTGAAGGCAATTATGGAGAACATAGTCTCCCATGTCCTCACTAAACATGCCTGTGAAGGTGGTGGGACTGAGAGACCCCCTCCCATGTAGATCTTAAATCTTGAGCTAGTTTGTAGAGGGAGATATTCAACCTGTTTAAAGGCTTCCAAAAAGGGAAAGTCCACCAAGCTCTAGGGGGCATCTATACCACAAAATTAATGTAGTTTGAAACCACTTTAGGTGCAATGGCTCAATGCTATGGAATCACAGGAATTGCAGTTTTACAGGGTTTTTAGTCTCTCCTGCTAAAGGGTTCTGGTGCATCACCAAACTGGATTTCATGCACTGAGCCATGGCAGTTAAAGTGGAAGGAGCCCCCAGTGGGTTAAACCCTTGTGGCGGCAGGACAGCTGACTTGAAGGTTGGGTTGCTGACCTGAAGGTTTCTAGTTCAAATCCAACCTGGGGAAAGCACGGATGAGCTCCCTCTATCAGATCCAGCTCCACGCGGAGACAGCAAAACATCCAGGCATTCCCTGGGCAACGTCCTTGCGGGCAGCCACTTCTCTCACACCAGAAGTAACTTGCAGTTTCTCAAATTGCTCCTGACACACACACACAAAAAGTTAAAGTGGCGTCAGGTTACATTAATTCTAGTGTATAAGGCAGTCTATACTGGTGCTGAAAAGTTCTTGCAGTAAAAAAAACACCTTCTCCCTAATATTTAGGCGTGATTTGAACTCACTGGTTTGGGTTCTAGTATTGGGAGCAGCGGAAAATAAATAAGCTTATTCCATCTTTTACATGATATTTCTTCTGATATTTAAAGATGGGCATCATATCAGTTTGAGAGAGCTTCCTTGTAATATGCCAGAGTCATTGACTTTGAGGAGTTCTTATCAATGGCTGGTCTGCAATATCCATGTTGATAGTTTGTTTGCTCAGTTGTTTTTGTTCAAATTGCTGTAAAAAGCACATGAGCTCAGCCAAAAGAAAAGAATGTGACATAGTGGCCATGTTGGCTGAGAATTCTGGGAGATGTATTCTTTTCAAGCCTTGATTGCATCCTCTATGACCTATGTGCACAAAGTTCAAGCAACAGGCAACTATCCCCAGATAATCTGTTCCTGCTGCTGTCATTCCTGTCATAGATAAGCCTGGAAGTAGAAATCCAGAATTAACCCCTGATTCATACTAAATGCCCTTGTATTTTGACACATTATTGGTATCAGAAATGGTTTCAGTGCTACCTGGAGATGCTTCACACTGACCCTGGTAACCTCACATTGAACTTGAGCTATTCATATCTTTTTACAGCTACCTTCAGCCTTCACCATAGCTATGTAATATATTGAAATAGCATACGTTGACTGAGCTATGTCCTCATTAACCTTTCCCCTACTTTCCTTTTCATTTTTAAAAACTTTTCAAAAGCTAAAACAGTATAGTAATGGGTGTGACTAAACATGTGAGTTGGAAAGTCCCTGGCTCGTGAGTTCATCAGGACATCTCAACCTTAAGCTTGTTGTTGTTTCTTAGCTTCAACTCGTTGTATCCTCATCAACAACAATAACAACAATATTTCAAATAGTTGTTGACAATGGTAAAAAGTAAAATGCTTTAAGATTCAAACTAATAAAAAATAGAATATAATATGTCAGGTGCACATAACTGCGACTGAGAAAAAGAAAGTTTGGCTAGCCGTAGCAGTCCCTTAGGATAGGAGAAGAAGCAACAAGGGGATGAGCTATTTTAGATCTGACCCTAACCAACAGTGGTGACCTGATAAATGGGATGGAAGTGGCAGTTTCCTTAGGTGTGAGTGACCATGTTCTTCTAGAGTTTGTTATACAGTGGAATGGGGAAGTCAAGCATAATAAGACACGTATTTTATATTTTAGGAAAGCTGACTTCAGTAAACTTAGGGGAAAAAACTGAGTGTGACCCCAGGGTCAGGTATACTAAAAGAGAAAGAAGTTCATGATGGATGGAAGTTTCTGAGGTACTGTTTGATTATCCAGACGGAGGCCACAAGGGGGTGTTAGACTGAGAAGGATAAGTCCATTTTACAGGTGTTAAGTGTGGGTTAAAGGACGAAAACCATTTCCCCCTGTTTTCCTGTTATTACCCCCACCCATGTCCCCATTGTGGAAACAACCCTTGTTTATGACATGGGAAGGGGAGGTGGGATAACCAGGGAAAATGGGGAAAATCAACTCCCCCCTCCCCCTGGAAAATAGACTATCTTTCTCTCTCCAGCGCCCTCTCCTGGCCTCCACCCAGATAATGGAACAGTACCGTTTCTGAAAAGTGGGGTATTGGAGGTACAATTACAAATAGCTCCAGTGAAGAGGAAAAATAGAAGGTGTCCAAAGAAACCAGAATAAATGTCTAAAGAACTTTCAACTGAGCTAAGATTTAAATGGGAAACATACAAAAAATGGAAAAAAGAGAAATTACCAAAGAAGAATTCAAACAAATAGCCAGAGTTTGTAGGAAGAAAGTTAGAAAAACCGAAGTACAGAATGAGCTCAAGCTTGCTAAAGAGGTTAAAAATAATTAAAAGGGTTGTTGTTGTTTTTGTCATGTCTATAGCAAATGGGATGAACAAGGAAATGATGGAGAAATGCTAAAATGATACAGGGAAAAAGAAGATTTACTTAACACCTTTGTCACAGTCTTCTCCAAAAAATAAACAGAATAATAATAATGAAGCAGAGGAACCAGAAGGGGAAATGTAGAACAGAATAGGGAAAGAAGCAGTACAGGAATATTTGGCAATTCTAAAAGAATTCAAGTGTCCAGGTCAGATGAATTCCATTCAGTGGTATTAAAAGAACCAGCAGAAGTAATTTCAGAGTCACTGGCAATTGTCTTTGAGAATTCCTGGAGAACAGGAGAAGTTCCAGTAGAGTCAAGGAGCGCATTTCATGCATTTTAAATGCAAGAGAGGGCTGTGTTTAGAGGTCTTGTCCCGGGTTAGAGCAGATGAACCCTGTGCATCATGTGGATGCTACGGAGACCATTCACCCCTGCCTGGACTCATTTGACTGTATAGCCCTTGCTTAAAATCTATCCACTAGCATCATTCTGTGTTATGTTAATTACTTAGTGTTAAAGGGGAGTGTTAAGCACCCTGCTGGGTCACACAACATTTAATCCATTGTTATTTTGCCCTTCCTGCCAGGAGTTTATGATGTATGAGAAATATCTCCCTTCTCTATTAGTTAGCACAGTGGTTCTCAACCTGTGGTTCCCCAGATGTTTTGGCCTTCAACTCCTAGAAATCCTAACAGCTTGTAAACTGGCTGGGATTTCTAGGAGTTGTAGGCCAAAACATCTGGGGAACCACAGGTTGAGAACCACTGAGTTAGCAGATTCTAGAGTTATAATCCCCAACCAGATATTCAGTCATGACATTCAGATGTATTGGACTACATCACATCTGGGGATGATGGATTCTGTTGCTCAATATATCTGGACAGTACTAGGTTAAAGAAAAATGTCCTAAACCAAATAGGTGATCTTTGAATACCATATGATCTCAATTTCCCCTGTTGCCATTTCTGTGAACCTTATAGTAACACTCCCGAGCTGTTACAGATGAAGAGCCTCTCTTAAAGCATGTTTGTCAAACCAAGAAGAGGTATTATTAACATGTCCCTCCTAATGGTGCTTTAAAGTATTTTAGCAATAGTATGCTAAAAAGGTTTCTGGGCTAAATTTTGCATATAACACATGATCTTTCAGTGGACATATGTGCGGGTACACACAACATGGACTAAGCATATTTGAATATCAACTGCTTTTCACCCTGAGACACTTCTTCAAAGTAAACAGAATACACGAAGAGCCCCACAAGAGTCATCAAGATGTTACTTGCTCAGGTCAGCCTTCCATCCAACAAAGTGAGGTGTTCAGCTCAGACAGCAGATTTTGCATCCCATAAAAGAGCATTAAATGGGATAAAGTGAATTCGTTATTACTGTATTTTACTCTAGGGCGCAAGGATGTTGGATTTTCATGTTTCAAACAAATTAGGTTTGGGTGCAACACATCTTGATTTGGGCAAGTGTGTGCATGATTTCACACTTTCAATTATTGGTGTTTTAACATAAAGCTAATTTAGTTGGCAGGGAAATGGCTCTGGGTGATATGTATATGTATCATGTAGCTTCATCTCTTGATGTTGTCCCTCAAAATCCAGAACAGCCCTTTCAACATTGTATTTTTACACTGTTGAGGATCAGGAAGACAAGCAAGGCTACAGGCATCTACAGAAACATCCAGAGTCTCCATGAATGATCTCTGCAGATGACATTCTGTCTAGCTATAGAGAAACAAAAAACTCTCCAAAAAACACAGAAATGGTTATGTTGCCAACTGCACTGCTTTTGGGGGGGATATTGCGAGTGCTGTAAGATGTATGCCAGAGGAAAGTAATAGAAAACCACCTTCAGAGAAATCTTTGCCTTAAAACCTTGCGAAATTCATGGGGCCCTCTTAAGTTGATAGGTGACTTGAAGGCACATACACATATACAGTATTCTGAGCTCTGCAGTGACCAAAACAATGCAAGGGCATAATAATCCTAATAATCCTAATTCAACAGCAAGATTTTGGCCATTGCCTTTTCACTTTTATAATAGCCAGTTTTTAGTTTTATAATTAGCCCTCTGTATTCACAGATTTTGCATCCACGGGTTCAATCGTTCATGGATTGAAAATAATTTTTAAAATTATAAAAAGCAAACCATGATTTTGCAATTCTATATAAGGGACTCCATTTTGCTATCCCATTGTGTATAATGGGACTTGAGTATGTATGGATTTTGGTATCCACAGGGGGCCCTGGAATCAAACCTCAGCAGATATCAAACCCCCATTGCATCTTGCTTTACCCCTGTTGTAAGTTGCCTTGGTTAGAAGAAAGGCAGGATGTCAATAAAGAAAAGAAAGGCAAGTATGGATGAAGTGCCCTTGGCTAGTCTGCCTCAGACTGCAAACATCTTTTGAAGTGATATTTGGTTTCCTGCTCAGCTCTAGGATGTGGAACACCAGCTTCAAACTACAGGAAAGGAAATTCCACCTGAAAATTGGACAGAACTTCCTAACTGTGAGAGCTGTTCAGCAGTGGAACTCACTGCCCCAGAGTATGGTGGAGGCTCCTTCTTTGGAGGCTTTTAAACAGAGGCTGGATGGCAATCTGTTGGGGGTGTTTTGAATGCTTCTTGGGCAGGGGCTTGGACTGGATGGCCCATGAGGTCTCTTCCAACTCTATGATTCTCCTAAAAGTTTTGGTTCTAGGACATCCTTGTTCTAATTGTGGAAATTATGTATTTTCTCAAATCTAGATCAGTGTGGACAAAATCAGCATGTACAGCTCTGAGACTGCCAGCTACCTTCCATTACTCTGACATATACTTTATAGAATGAGCAGGAGCAAAACCCACACCACAGGACAAGGGTGCAAGGTGGCGCCTGTTCTTGTTGAGGGATCACAGTGTGTTAATTTGGGGATCACGTTCTTGGAGCCCTCTGGGTTTGTTTTCCTTTGACTCATTAATCTAACCAGAGCTTTGCTTGCTGCAGATAATGCCAGGATTAACTGGACAGCAAAACAAACAGAAGCCTGAATAACTGCCCAGGTTATCGCCTTTTCCTTTCCACCAATAAAATTCAGAAGATTAATAAAGGGGCATACTAAATCTTACTCTCACTACCTGACTGCTTTATCACTAAAATTCCTTGCAGGATTTCATTGTAGAGAATATTGATCAGACTGTCACAAAATACACATAAATGAGCACAAATCATTATCCTGAGCCTGGTCTCTTATCTGTTTTGAACAAAATGCATGGAAGTTTTGAAGATAGTATGTAGGGCTGAATATGTATCTAGAACAAGGTAAAAACAACAAAGTATTGTGCTTAGCAGACAATACAAGACTCTTTTCCCCAAGATTAAATCATGTGGTTACCAGGACATGAATTGCCATGACAATGTAAATCTGAGACAAACATGGGCCTAACATGTCTGCACACTTGCCAAATAGCATCAAATATATAAGACATTATAGGGCAAGTCTACATGGGCAAGAAAGAGCTAATACATCTGAAATTAACTTCTGACAGTGGCTATACCCACAATATTTGCTGATGTCTGGTGAATATCTTGGGTCTTTTAGGGTTAAACCAGCTTTGCTCTGCTTTGGGTAAAGTTGGGGGATATTACAGAGTCTGTTGGAATTTTGGAATATCCTTCAGTTCTGGGCCAATCTGAACAGTGGGATTGGGTCCCTAAATGCTCTACACTGGTTCCAGATTTAGCAGCCAGTGTAGCAAAAATGACTTAAGATGCTTAGCTATTTCATGACTGCTGTTTTTTCTTTCATTTGTTGCTGATATATGGTGAGCATAAGGTTGGTAATGTTATCAACATTAATCTACTGAAGTTTAAATCAGAAAATGATATATGTTTTCCAGACTTACAGCCCAATTTTACACTCTGTGCATACATATGTGCAGACTGGTGGGACAATCGAGGACATGGAAGAAACAACAGGTACAGGTGATGCTCAAAGAGAAAGCAAGGCTAAGAAGGGAAACATGTGAGTGAGGGCTGGTACATAAGAGAAGTCCCATTGCTCAGTGATGAAGCATGTGTTCTTCATGAAAATGGTCCTAAGTATAGTATCTGGCATTTCCAGGTACTTTTGCATGTTCAAAAGCTAGGAAAATTACTGCAAATCAGTTAGGACCATGGGCAAAAGGGTCTGCAGTCACCAATCATGCAAGCAAGAATGCAATGGCAAGGGTTACAGCCCTGACATTCCTGCTGATGGTACTTCCTGGAAGTGAGGAAATAGTGCTGACTTGAAACCTGGTCATGGCATGACACTTCTGTATAAGTGACTATCCCACTCTGTGGTCTTTGAACTGTTTTCACACTCCAATTCTTTTGGAAAATAGCATTTATAACCTTTTGGAAAATATCTTTTGGAGATCATAACTTTTAAGAAAAGCATGACCATTTAGAGAAGAGCAAAAAAAAACCCTTTAGGAAATAATCTTCTTTTGTGGTATACAACCAGATATAATTATGTTAGGCATTGGTTTCAGTTGTTAGACTGAATAACTTATCTCTAATCTGTTAGGAAAACAGATTTTGCCAGTGCATAAAAAAACAGCAGGGCTTCAGAAATGTTTTTCAGTGCCCAAAAAATATACTCTCCCATAAAACAATTTGTTTTATATCATGCACGCAAGAGACAAAAATGAAGTAGACACTGATAAACAATAACAAGTTTGATTTACTCACAACCTTCATGTGTTCAGTATACACAGGTACAAAACATATTAGTACATTTTCAAATAGCATTGAGATGATTCCCTGTGCCAGCCAGCCAGTGTATCTCTTATAACAAAACAGTTATAAACAGGTCACATAGTCAAAATGAGAGAGAGAGAGAGAGAGAGAGAGAGAGAGAGAGAGAGAGAGAGAGCACGCGCATGTGATCTGCAGCTTCTTTTATAACTTAGTAGAAAACATAGAGTAAAGGAAGCTGCATGCCAGAACATATATACAGGAAACAAGATCATAGACAAACAGATTGCTAGAGAAGGCTTAATGAAGGTTGTCATTTCCAACAAATTCTGAAGGCTATTTTGTATAGTATGTTCCAGTTCACAGCTGCAACAGAATGAAACCACTTGAATCTTTTAAAATGTCTCTTCCAGGTGACTCTGCTATATGCTCCTTTTAGACACATTTAACCACATAGGTTCTTCTCATGTTCTCTGTCCAGGCAGCTATCGATCACTGCTGTAATATTTTAAATATCCTGTTTCCCTTTTGAGTTTTCCCAACATGGGTACATTTTAAAATGAAGCTTGGCTCTCAGGAAATACTTTACAGCTCTACTCCTGCTGGCCACTACAGGTTTGGTGAGCACTCTTTCCACAGGCTAAGGTCTTCAGGAAAATATTTCAAAGTATCCTGACCTCATAGGACTTTACCACACAAATTCACTACTCCACTACAGTGGCATTATTGTTGATAGTAGATACCTACTACATCAAACACCCTGGATACCACCTTTCTTCAATGCTGCAATTGCACCAATTCACCAGTTCATAGACCTGTGATCTACTTCCACACACCTTCATAATGATGCTTTCACACACTACTGTTATTTTTTAAACAATGGTGCAATTCTAGCATTAAAAGACAAATATAAATATAAGATATAAATGGACAATTGTCAGCTTGGCCGTAGCAAAGGGGAGAGAGGAAAGGGGGAGAATCCTGCCTCTGACATCAGTTTACTCTGCCAGAATGCCAACACAGAAATGGAAGAGGCCTATTGCACCAACGTAGGTGAAGGGAACATTGTGGGATTAGAAGCTATTGATGGGATACCCACAAGTGACAGGCAGACACAGCATTATATAATAATAATAATAATAATAATAATAATAATAAGAATAAGAAGAAGAAGAAGAAGAAGAAGAAGAAGAAGAAGAAGAAGAAGAACAATAACAACAACAACTCAGCTGCTATCAGGACCTCAAGATTGAACTTCGAAGACTCTGGCAGAAACCAGTGCAGGTGGTCCCGGTGGTGATGGGCACACTGGGTGCCATGCCAAAAGATCTCAGCCAGCATTTGGAAACAGTAGACATTGACAAAATTACGATCTGCCAACTGCAAAAGGCCACCCTACTGGGATCTGCGCGCATCATCCGAAAATACATCACACAGTCCTTGACACTTGGGAAGTGTTCGACTTGTGATTTTGTGATATGAAATCCAGCATATCTATCTTGTTTGCTGTGTCATACAATGAAATAATAATAATAATAATAATAATAATAATAATAATAATAATAATAATAATACATTTTGTAGACTACCCTAGCTCCCTGAAGATGACGGTCCAGCTGCAATTCTGGTTTGCCTGCCTTGTGTGATAAAGTCCATAGCCTGCATAACCATACTTCCCCATTTCTCCAGTTTTGAAGGGGGAGACTGCGGGTCATCACATACTTTAAAGGTTAGAATATTCAGTTTCAAGTACTGAGTTATTTTGTTACCCTTGCAGAATATTTAGAAAAGAAAACAACTCCTTTTTCTTTATCAGTGGTTTCAATAAGAGACTATTCTAGAGAGTAGGAAATAATATCCAAAGAGTCTATAATAGTGGGATTGAGTTAAATTTTATATTGTACATGTCTGCTGTATTTTAGACATGTCCCAAATGTTTTATGTATAGGCTTTCCACAATCCTACACAGTAACATAGTTACTACTTCTTCCTTATTTCCCCACCCAAATGAGAACAAGAGAGGAGAAAGAGGAGAATAAGTGAAGAATGTATATTGATATAACCTCCATAACATCCTGAAGACCATACTGGATTTAGGAAGCTAAACAGGATTGACCCTGGTTATTACTTGGATGGCAGATGGCCAGAGAATACCAGTGATCACCAGGAAGGGGTAGGAAAGAATCTTATCTGAACTCTCAGAGAGCCATTGGCAGGCAGATTTGGCAATACTAGCTAGGGTGAACCAATGGCTCCATTTAGTATGTTACAATGAAACTATGGAAGGATGAATGTTGCAATGAAACTGTGGCTGATATATCTTCCCAAGATGAATGTTATAATGAAACTATGGTAAGATGTAGCATCTCAAACAGAATGTTACAATAAAACTATAGCTAGATATATCTTCCCAAGCTAATGTTACAATGACATTATGGAATGTATCTTCCCAAGTTGAATGTTAACAATGAAACTACAGTTAGATGTACTGGTAACTTCCAAACCAGCCAAGGAACACTGATCATAACACTGCTGATATTTCCCTGGCTTGCTCCCTCTCTCTTTTACCAAGACCGGAAAGAGAAAGATTTAGATGACATTTCCAGCTGCTATAAAACTACAACGGCAGAGATTGGAAAATTAGAAAGGCTGTAAGTGATAGTGGAGAGCCAGTGAAGTGAGGAGCAATTGTGAGCTACATTTTATTAAGAACTCTTCCTGAATCTGCTAGATTTGTTGATTAACATATGTGCTCTTACACTCCAATAAATTTTGGAGAATGACTTAGGCCATCATTATTGTTGACTCTTCCCATGTTGCCCACAAGCAACATAAGAGGAAATGCACTGGGGAAATCAGTGACGAACCTAGACTGGCAAAGCGGGAAAAGTCTAGCCTTTCAGACTCCTTAACGGTGGTTAACGGTTATGTCCTGGACACCCAAATGCAGGATGAGACAAAGTCAGAAGGGACGCAAAGCAGAGGCCAAAAGAAACATGCAACTTAGTGAGAAACCAAGAATAAGGCTTCTTGACCTAATTCACTCTGGAAATAAAGCTGCATCAGTAGTTTACATCACTTCAGACGGGAAATGATAACTAGCCTCAACTTGCTCAGATCAATGTGCAAACTTTAACAACAACAACAACAACAACAACAACTTTATTCTTATAATAACTTGATTCCCCACCACCATCTCCCAAATGGGACTCAGGGCGGCTTACATATGGGACAAATGCCCATAGATACAAATACAAATGCAAACAATCCAACTAACTTTACTCTGATCATTTTATAGCAGTAAAGGAGGACTTCAAGGAGGATTAACTGGACACTAGCCCTGCAGTTCTTTCCTTTGTTCTGAACTGGATGCAGGTCATTCAAATCAGTTTTGGACTTCAGAATATATATATATGGATTTTGGAGTATGCATATACTCAATGAGATGGCTTAGAGATTGCACCTAGGTCTAAACATGAAATTCATTTTTGTTTTCCAGACATCATGTACACATTGCCAGAAGGCAATTTTGTACAACATTTTAAATAGTTTTGTGCACCCTGAGCTATCAGAAAGCAAAGGTCTCTGTAATCATTGGATTTTGAAAAAAAAAAGTTTGTTGTGGAAATAAGGATTGGTGAGAAGACCTACTGCAGGTCCTGACACTGAAATGCAAGTCCTGGCACTGAGATTCATTTCCACATGACCTGCTAAAACTGGAATCCTACACAAATCTAATAGGAAGTCCCATTCAAAACAATGTGTGCCCCAACTTCCTTGTGGAAGCAATGACAAGAAGTTGTACAATGTGTTTCCAATGAATGGTCCAAGGAGCTGTAGGTAACGTCCTTAGCATTGATTAGTCCTGTCTCTGGTTTGCAGGGAGATACCACATTTATGGCAACTGCTTCCTGCTACTAGATCTCTCACGGGTCATGGAGCTCTCCTTCCTCTCAGGATGGAGTTTAGAGGACAGCACCTTATTTGAGGGTCTCTACTTGATTGCATCTTTTTGGTTGCAGAGGACATGCTGGGTAGCCAATTTTCTCTATATGAAACAGGCTACACTCCATAACCATCAATGCAGCTATAGTGCCAAGGTGGTAGTAGTAGGAGTACTGCTGTGGTGGCAACTACAAAGTAACAAAAGTTTCTTTTAAAATGAATTGATGCTTGTTTCAAACAACCTTAATTAGTTTTTTGGCCAAATTCAGCGGCATGATTGTTAAAGGAGGGGTCTAAGACATAAAATGGAGTTATGGGGTCCTTGAGGATCACATGTTATCTACTGCTGCTCTGTTGGATCTCAGATCCAGTTTAAAGAGTTGCGTCTCCTAAGCCATTTTGAGTCTCTTTGTGGAGAGAAAAACCAGAATAATAATAATAATAATAATAATAGTGATGATGATGATAAAGAACCACAGAAGTCATCATCAATGGCCTTAATGTTGTCTATCAGTACAAGCATAGCTTGATTGTGTTCTAGGCCTTTCTTCTTTAATAGGGGATTTGATATCAGAGGCCTCCAAGTAACCCTATTCTCAACAGAGTTTTTAGATTCAGGACTGTGGCTTCCTTGAGTGAGTCTATCCATCTGTAAGATGGTCTTCTACTTTTCCTTCTGCCTTCCCAAGCATAATTGTGTTTTTTAGTGGGTTGTGTCTTCTCACAATATGGCCAAAGCTCATATGTCTCTGTTTAAGTTCCTAACGGAATTCCAACCTCATTCTGTGTCTTTTCTCATCTTTTGTCTGACTGCAATTGAATTATCTGTTCCTATATACGCTTTAGTTCCAAATCATATCAGTTGAGGTTATGTGAATGTCTTCTTGTACAGGTAAGAAGATGAAATGTGAAGCACTTTTATTACTCTTATCTTAGTTCAACTAGTTCCTGCATAAATGCTATTACTTTCTCATAGTCTTTTAGGTACTTCCACTTCTGATGCCAGCTGAAATCAGGAAGTGCCACAACTGGTGGAAATGTGTAAATCTCGTATATCCCTCAAGATGAAAGCTGCAAGAGGAAGCATATGCCTGAATTGGGTTTGTTTCATGACCTGTTTGAGCAATGCCACTCTAAGCTATTCCCAAAGAGGCTAAGCTCCCTCCTTCACTAACTTCATAAGTGATGCTCAACCACACATGAGGAAGTAAACAAAAGGGACTCATGAGGGCTTTAGCTTTATTTTAAAAAATCGGAAAGGAAAAATGCAGAGGTTGCCAAATGGAAAAGGACTGGGGAAGGAAACCTTATTGTGAATCATCCAGTACAAATGTTACAAACAACACAGAATAGAAACTGGAAAAGTAGCCTAAACACAGAATCACTACACTTCCAAAAATGCAACTTATCATAAAGCATTATCTTAACAATACATCTAAGCGCACAAGCAAATAGTTTCAAAGTAGTATTCTATCAATTGTGGACTATCAATAGCATTTTCACTTAAACGTTTATTTAGGTGATCTAATGTAACAGTGTGGGTCTAAATATCTTAAAGGCACCAGATCCTGTCTGACCTTGGAAACTAAGCAGAGCCAGCCCTGGTTAGTACTTGGATGAAAGACCACTAATTAATCTGGGTTGCTGTGAGTTTTTCGTGCTGTATGACCACGTTTCAGTAGCATTCTCTCCTAAGAGAGAAGAGAAAATGCTACTGGAACATGGCCATACAGCCTGAAAAACTCACAGCAACCCAGTGATTCTGGCCATGAAAGCCTTCGACACTAATGAATCTCCAAATAGTGAGGGTCTTCCAAGGAAGTACTCTCCACTTTAAAGTAGGGCACATTTATTCAATCCTTTGAGATTGCCTTTCTCCCAGGAAAGGATCCAAAGTGGCTTTCTGACTATTTTTCACTCTTGCTGCCTTAGGTAATACATGATGGTTTTGAATTTGATGTTGAAGACGCCTGGAACAATAGTTGCAGGCAATTATCCATACAAAAAGACCACTTCATCTTAGGCAGTAAAAGACTTCATGGCCAACCTGCCAAATGTGGGGATGTTGTAACTAATGATCAGCCTGACATATGCAGCAGGAACTAATTTTATTTACTAGATAAAGGAAAATAGTCTAAAATTATGGTATCTCTTTTATCAACCCATTTCCTGTTGAGATTTCAATTTACAGTTCCTGTTTCACTCAGCAGAGATGGATCCATAGGATGGCCTGCTATTAAAGGCTCTATCTAGGTAGCATTCTGGTGGTCCTATCAAAAGTCTTTTCAATCCACAGAGCAAGGAAGGATTGAGCAAAGTACATCCTAGAGCTATCTTTTTGCATCCCCAGGTATCTTTATGATATCAAAAAGGAGGACTGAGACTGTTAAATTGTAGCTCTCAGCATTCATTCGCCTGTTACTCCAGTATCATGAGAAAAACAAAATATCAAAATACAAGGTTTATGCAAATCTTAAAATCAAACAAATGTCAACAGTGAGAGGTGGTGGGGAAAAATTAAGTCAGGAATTTATATTTGCAATATTGACCTTATTTTAGGGAAATTAGACTCAAGAGGGGAAAATCCATGTCTCTGTAACAATGAGAGTAAGAGGGTACCTGGTACATTGTTTCAGGAGTGCTGTAATTCAGAGGTGATTTCCTTAAGAAAAGCCCCTCTTAACTGTCATAATTGTCCCTTTCTCTGCTCTTTACAAGGTGTGTTTATTCCCAAAGGAGAAGTTTGGAGTCACACAGCACAGGTAGTTCTGTTTCAAAGCCACAAAAGGCTGTGATTCCTTGCCTGAGCCTACTGGGAAGAGTATGAGCTGGGGTGGCGCAATGAGTTAAACTCTTGTGTTAGCAGAACTGCTGACCTGAAGATCAGCAATTCGAATTTGCAAAATGGGGTGAGCTCCTGTCTGTTAGCCCCAGTTTCCCATGTGGAAACATGAGAGAAGCCTCTCACAGAATCATAACACATCCGGGTGTCCCCTGGGCAACATCTTTTTGGACAGCTGATTCTCTCACCCCAGAAGCGACATGCAGTATATTCTCAATTTGCTTCTGACATGATAATAAAATAAAACTTTAAAAATCTCTCTTCTGTGCTGTCTGCTTCTTCCTGCTGAGTTAATTGAATGCAGTGTGAACTCAGATAACCCAGTTAAAAGCAGATATTGTGGATTATATGTCTTGATATTCTGGGTTATATGGCTGTGTGGAAGGGCCCATAATCCAGTTCAAAGGCAATAATGTGGATTACATGATGGTGTAGAAGGGGCCTGGGACTGAACACTGCACTGTTTTCTGCCTGAAGAACAACATCAGCTGCTATTTCCTTCCAAACGAGCAGGGAGCTCTGATTCTGTATAAGGAGCAGGATCAAGTTGAAGCATGCTTTATTTTAAAAGTACATAATGTAACAAGTAGTTTGGTCCAATGTTATTCCATCCAAAACCCATGGGAATAATCTAAACTTCCTTTTACGTAAAATAAACCCATTTTATTATTTCCTTTCTGACAGTGGTTAAGGTAAATAATAGACCACTGTAAGAAATAATCCTTAGATGTTGGAAGACTGGTCGAAATTGATTTTTATATTTCCTTGAGTTCCATACATCAGTGATTTTTGAGGTGGAAGCCATCTGAAGATGCTAACTCTCCATCTCCTCCTTCCTCTCCATGGCTTCCATGCCATTGTTAGAAAAGCACAGCTCTTGCTTGAACAATAGTGTGTGTTTGGAGGGGGGGGGGAGAGAGAATTGCTGGCATTACAAGTTCAAAACTGCAAACAGGAAACACTCTACATGTCTTCAAAGCATTTATAAACACTGGAAGTCAAGCAGAACTGAGGAGAGCAACTGTGCCAATCCAAGTGCGCTTGTCCAAAACATATGCTGTTACTGGACCAGAAATTTGCAAGCCGGTCTTTGTTGAGCTTGTTTTTGGACAAAGGCATTCCATGAACTAAAAGTTATGTTTTACCTGATACTGGCTTCTTAATTTTCAAAACCTATTTCTCATTTCTTGAAGAAATAAGAAACATAAGTGAACTAGCAGCGGAAATATCTGAGAATCTTAAATCTGCTACTGGGAAGTCAAATTTTTTGGCTCTAGGAACAACAACAACAAGATTTTTATTACCCGCCTCTCCTTTCAGCTCATGGCAGGTAATAAATTAAGCATATTTTCTTGCTCTGTTGTCTGTCTCAGTTAATATAACTGTTTTCTCATCCTTCCTGCTGCAAGAGGAAAAGAGCTTCCCTTCTTTTATATTCTTCAGGTTAATGTCCCAGGCCAGTTGTTGTTAGCTGCCTTCAAGTTAACTTTGACTTACGGTGACCCTATGAATAAGAGACCTCCAAGTCACACTATCCCCAGTACCTCTGTTCATGTCTTACAGACTCAGAGCAGTGATTTTATTGATAGAGTCTAGCCCAGGCCAGAAGATTTAAAAATATAAATTATACAGTAGACTTTATGGAAGACCCAACTGACCTAGCAATAAGCAGCATATCCCATACACCCTGATCGTGAGCTATGTTCTCTTAAACACAATGAGTCCTATGATCTCATCAGATGGGCCGATTTATGGCATGGGGCCCTTCACACAACATACAGGCACTTCCAGTCGCGTTCTGTGCTGAAAAGGGAGGTGAAGCAGGGAGCTTGCCCATGTTGTCTTCCTCAATGGGAGGAAGTCGGGAAGCGATGCCATGGGAAGAGTAGCATGATAAGGTGGGCAATGTCTCCCCACTGGGAGCGCATGGATCTGCCTTGATGCGCGGCAAATCCATGGGCCTTTATGATAAGGTCTTTACTTCTGACTAGCTAAGTTCAGGATTACACCACAAATGGCATCCCTGCCTGCCACACACAGTTTTTGGGATTGTGGCAAAATACAAATGCTCTGGTTTAAAGTACAGACATACCTCAGTTAATTAAATAAATGTGTTCTTCTTGAACATAAACTTTGGTAGCAGAGACAGGAATAACATGAAAATAATAGAGATGGGTACCACACCACAAAAAAGGAAAGTAACTTGAACATGGTTTTAGCAAAACTTGATGCACATGTTAATTGAATCAACCAGGTAAGGTAAGACTTTCATGAACAAACCAAAAATATTTGGATTCTTCTAGAGACCACTTAAAGTGCATCCAGGGATGATTTTTTTCTTTCTTTCACCAGTTTCCTCTTTTCTAGTAATGCCCATTTAGTTGAATAATTGTACAGATCTGTGCTTTTTCAGATACTGGAGAGGATGGTGCTGATGAGCTTTATCTCTTCTCCTCTTTTCTCTGTTTGCAGTTTGGGGCCCTTCTACCCATGGCTAAAAACCATGTTTAAAGGGGGGGAGGGTGGCGGCAGCTAAGTGATGTTTAGCCAAAGTGCAGGTTTCATGTTAACAACTGAAAACATATGTTAAAAAGGTGCACTTAAAACTCAGTTCCACCCCAAAAATGTGCACCTTCCCATGATTGTATATTCCTGCAGTCATGCAAAACATGTGCTTTCCTTCCCTTACCCCTGTGTGGACTGCTCCAGCATACATGCACCTTTTAAAAGCCTGAAACAGCTGATTAGCTGACTGGGCTGTCAAAACATAGAGTCAAGGACACACAGGTGGCTCAAGGGAAGCACCAGTGGAAAGCATTTAGAACTCTCTGAAACTTTCTTTTCAACTTTAAAATATTAAACAGAGCTTGAATTAACAATTGGGAGAAGAAAGAGATAAGAAATCTGCTTGGGTTTACATTAAGATATTCACATGTACACTTATGATGTCCAGCGCATAATTGAGTGAAGTTTTTTTAAAAAAAACTTCTGCCAGATGACCCTGTTTGCCCTCCATCTTGATCCGCTTCAAAGGAAGATGTGAGGATAGTGGGGGGGGGGGGGGGATCATATCACAGGACTGACAGGTCTGTGTGTAGACCTGCTGTCAGGTCCCAGGATTTTTTGCCCCTGATTTAAAATGCACCTTTTGACACCCTCAGACATATTCAGTAAAGGATTCTAAGAGCAGATGCTATTTATCTTGCCTTTTGGAAGCAGACACATGTTACTACAGTTGGCTACACTATAGCAGAATTATTTTCTTTTCCTACTCAAAATTTATTGCATTGTTTACAACAAGTTGGCTTCTGAAATACAACACCGAAAGGCTGGGTTTCTCCAGCCTTCCTTCACCATCATTCCAACACTGGTGACAATGAGGAAAAGAGAGGTTGAAACTACACAAAAAGACTTTGTAAAAAAAAACCTCCTTTGTTAACTGAGTGTGCTTGTAACATGTGGATGCGTAACACAGCTGTTTTACCTGCTCTACTGTTTGTGCTCTGGATTTCCCCTGCCTCTGTTAGTTGCAGATACATGAAAAACAACAAAACCACACTAATTAGAGAAGGGGGAAACCTTTGTTATTGTCTCTGAGCTTCTGTAGCCTAAGGTTCCAGGTTCCCTTTATTCCCAGCTGCTGGATTCAGAACGCTTTTCCTTTTTAAACTTCCTGTTCACACAGGGTGGGGGTGGGGGAAGTGGGAGAGGAAGGTTAGGCATTGAAGAAAAGGAATTAACCATTTCCCTGCTCTGACCTTTGGAAATATCCCTCTGTGGATGTAGCAATATGTGAGACTGGGGATTATAAGTGATGTGACAAAGCTGGGAGGCAAAAGAAATTGGGGCAGAGAATTACACGGGACCTTGGGACAAAATTGGCTAGATTGGCCTCAGGAAATAACAAGGGCTTGACAAAGACACTGTCGTATCCTCCAACCTATATTGAACCATTGAAGGGGGCAAGATTCTGCCCTTCCTCCCCTAATCTCTTTGCTCAGTTTAAGAAGTGCACTGTTAGGTGGATTTGTAATTGATATAAGATGGGTGACATTTGCCTTGAAAACTGTCCATGGGAAAGGGATTTAGGAGTCATAGCAGACCACAAGTTGAACTTGAGTCAACAGTGAGATGCAGTAACTAAAAAAACAATGTGACTCCAGACTGCATCAATAAAAGTATAATGACTAGATTGGGGGAAGTAATAGTCCCGCTTTATTGTGCTTTGGTCAGACCCCACCTGGAATACTGTGTGCAGTTCTGTCCAGAGAAGGGTGATCAAATGATCAAATAAGCCAAGCCCTATGAGGAATGACTTAAAGAGCTGGGTATGTTTAGTTTGCAGAAGAGAAGGTTGAGAGGGGACATGAAAGCTATGTTTAAATATTTGTAAGGATGTCACATTGATGACGGGGCAAGCTTGTTTTTTTTTGTTTTTTTTTTTTGCTGCTCTGGAGACTAGGGCCCCTTCCACACAGCTGTATAAAATTCATATTAGGTTGATTATATGGCAGTGTGGACTCAGATAACCCAGTTCAAAGCAGATATTGTGGATTATCTGCCTTGATATCCTGGGTTATATGGCTGTGTGGAAGGGCCCTAGGACTTAAAGCAATGGATTCAAATTGCAGGAAAAAAGATTCCACCTAAACTTTAGGAAGGGTTTCCTGAGAGTAAGAGTTATTGGGTAGTGGAATATGTTGCCTTGGAGTGTAGTGGAGTCTCTTTTTTTGGAGATTTTTTAAACAAAGGCTTGATTGCCTCTTACTTAAAACTGCCTCTGAAGAGTACTCAGAAACTCCAGCTGCTCCAAAGAGCTGCAGCTTGGATGCTAACTGGGGCTGGCTACAGGGAGTGGACAATCCCCTTGTTGAAGCAGCTCCACTGGCTGCCAGTCTGTTTCCAGGCACAATTCAAAGTGTTGGTTATGACCTTTAAAGCCCTAGATGGTCCAGGTCCAGGTATTTGGCTGACTGTATCCCCTTGTATGAACCTGCCTGGGCCCTGAGATCTTCAGGAGAGGCCCTTCTCTCGGTCTTACCTCCATCTCAATCTTGGTTGGTGGAACAAGAGAGCGGGCCTTTTTGGAAGCTGGCCCTTGACTCTGGGACTTCTTCCCAGGGAAGCCAACATGGCCCCCTCCCTGCTGTCCTTCTGGTGGCAAGCTAACACCTTTTTATTCAGACAGGCTTTTAAAGATGAAGGTGTTTAAGATCATCAAGGGCTGCTGTGATTTTGTGATGTGATTTTATATGCTTTTATGGTTTTAACCTGGATTGTTTTAATATTAATGTCATTTAATACTGTTTTAATATGTATTTGTATATTTTAAGTTGCATTGAAATGCTTTTAGTTGTGAGCCGCTTTGAGTCTCCGTATGGGGAGACAAGGTGGGATATAAATAAAGGTAATAATAATAATAATAATAATAATAATAATAATAATAATAATAATAGCAATCTGTTGGGAGTGCTATGATTGTGCATTCCTGCATTGTAGTCTTTTCCAACTCTATGATTCTAGGGATGTGTTTTGGTGGCACAGAGGCTGGCTGGCTGTAACTCCTCTATCGTTCTTGTGAGCCTTTAGGAAGGGCTTTTAAAAATCCAAACAAGTTGATAACACATAATATACCAAGTTGTAAACATGGCCCTGGCAGTATTAACAATGACATCCTGATCGTCATTTGAAATGAGGCAAGGCAACAAGTTCCTTTTCTCAAGGATTTATTATTTAATTGTTTGATTGATATCCTGTAGCAACAGCCCCACTGGTTTCTGGTCTGTTTGTGGGCACAATTCAAAGTCCTGGTTATGACTTACAAAGCCCAATATGATTTATATCCAGATAACTTGAAGGCTTGTATTCTTCCACACAAATCTGCCCCTGTTTTGAGATCTTCCTGGAAGGCCCATCTTTCTGTCCCACCACCCTGACAGGGACACAGGAGAGGGCCTTCCCAGCGGCTGCTCCTAGGCTCTGGACCTTCCTTTACTATCTTAGGACCTCATCTCTGGAGGGGGGGGGGGAAGCAGGGGAAAGCATAGGGAACCATCTTACTTCATTTCATGTTTTTCCCCCATCTTGTCCCATCTTTTTCCATTCGGAGTTGGGCAACACCTGCCTCCTGAAGATGTAGTCTGGGCTCCATTTCCATGCGCATTTCCACTGGACATTATAGGAACTGTCACTCCTTAGGAACAACTTTTCAGTAGCTCAAAGAGTTTCACTGGAAGTAGGAAGCAGGAAAGCCCCATTCCACCAACTGAACTCTGCTCTATTTATTATGAACCATTTACTTCACTTCCTTCCCCACCTTCTCCTTCCTACGGTAAGAATTGCTAGAGACTAGTACATGGAGCAATTGATTCAAATTGAAGGAAAAAGATTCCACTTAAACATTTGGAAGAACTTCCTGATGGGGAGTTGTTTGACTGTGGAACATGCTGCCTTGGAGAGTGGTTGAGTCTTCTTCTCTGTAGGTTTTTAAGCAGAGGCTGGGTGGCCATCTGTTGAGAGTGTTTTGATTGAATTTTCCTGCATGGCAGGTGGTTGGACTGAATGACCTCTGTGGTCTCTTTCAACTCTATGATCCTACCCTACTATTCATCCATTTTGCCCAGGAGTTTGGTCTGGTGCCTGGAGAGATACCAGCAAGGTCAAGCTTGCCTCTGGAAGGCTGAGCATGCAGCACACAGCACTGGAATGAAATGAATGTTTACTAGTAAACAGAGTCACCGTTCAGTGCAAACACAGAAGTCAGCTTCAGAGCTTCATGCCCATTCTGGGAACAGCATGGTACAAAATAAGACCTTAGCATTGTTGTGGGAACTTAAAGGTTGGGAAGTGGGGAAAGGAAAGTCCGGGGGGGGGGGGGGGGGCTTTCAAAGCGACATGAAGCTGGGTAGTTCTGTAAGGACATGCTGTATACTTCCTTTTCCTTATCAGGGCTAAACTTCACGAGACATTACATGCACAGCAAGCAGGTCAGTCCCAAACATGTTTTTTTTTACATCAAGTAAGTACTAGACTACACTAATTTAACCACTATATGCAGTTTGAGGGGGTAAGAAATTTCCTTCCATGTTTATATGTTTTCCTAAATTCATCCTCAGAGTTGTGTGTGTGGGAAAAACATACCTTTCACTGGCACAATTGGATTTTCTTGCTCTTTTTTTTCAGCCTACAAATTCAGGAGTGGGCATATTTAAGTGGTTAGGGAAAAGGACAATTTAGACCTCCCCTGTCTACACTCTCAATGGCTCCTATTTGGACTATAAGAAACATTGCATTGCTTGAACACCAATACTGATCTCAACATAACATCTTCTTTGGCCATGTCCCAGTATTTGGAAGGGATGCAAATATATTTTGGTTAAGATTTAGTCGAAAATGGAGCTGTATTTAGGTGCAGTTAAGGAATTGTGGCCCACACGTTGGCTAGGAGGATAGTTGAAATCTGACTACGTTCAGTAGCTCAGTCCTCTCTTGCCTGCATACTCTGGTTCTAATCTGGAGTGAGCCCTTGAAAGTTTGCTTCTGAATATGCAAGAAAGGAAGACTGAGCTAGGCATGTGATATTTATTTTTAAATGTCCTTTATTTGCTTGTATTTATTTCGCTCCTTGAATAAAAATAGCACTTGAAGCCATGATCAAACATAATAATTACAAACAATTTAAAACAATAAACCCTTTCTCAAGGCAGCAAAAAGAGATTTGGCAAATCATGGTGGATGATCTAAGTAAGGGGTTGGCAACTGGGACCACATTAAAGACCTTGGAAATCTACAAACCATGTTGCAGATCACTAAAAAACACTATACTTGTGAGATGCAAATGCCCTCTGGAGGGTTGGAGGGCATTTTATTGTCATGTTTTTGCCTCTCCCACCCCTCATGTTAGTCCCAAGAGAGGCCTCTTTTTTAACAATAGGAAGTAACTTCCTGTTTACTTCCTGTTTTTTCAAAAAGAACTCTCATGGGACTAAAACGGCCCAGAGAAGGTCAACAAAGCCCCCCTTTCTCCCTTGGAGGTATCAGAGGGTTTTTTTTTTTAACTTCTTGGTGCTACACCAAAACTCTGGAATACACAAAGACAGTTCTGGGGCTGCATTTGTCACACCACTGATCTAATGCAATGTTAAATATTCCTGTGACATTTTCCCAACCAAATTGCTCCCTGTGCTTGTGATCTCTATTGCAATGTTAATCATGGGGTACATGGAAAAAGTACATTTAATTTGTGAGAAAATGCTGTCTTTTGAATGGCAGCAAAATATGAGAATTTCAGAGCTTTCTTTTTAAAAAAATCTTTGGTGTCCTACTTGCATAATTCCCTTTTCAGGCTGCAGTTTTGCTTTCTTTCTTCCTACGTTTCAACATGAGATGAAAACATCTTCATTTGTGCAGTGGTTTTTTTTAAAGACAGTGATTTATTTTATGCTAGGGTTAAAAACTTCTAGAACTTGGCTGGTCTTTCTTGTGCATAACTACTCTGTTTTCATGTTTTGCTGATTGTCGTTACCGATTATGTAGGCTTTACGTAAAATGCTCTGGCAGTCTGTTTGTTTGAAGAGCGCTGTATGAGCATCACAAAACAAATAAACAAACAACCATCCTCACAACAAAATAAATTCTGCCTTGGAAACAGATGTCCATGTTTTCTGCAACAAATGAATACCAGCTATGCATTAACTGGGCTAATTTAAACTTCGCTGTTGGAAGCATCCATTCCAATCCCCATAGCACCCAATTGATGATTTTGGCTTACTGATTCAAGGATTTTTTTAGTTTTGCTGTATTTTGAAGAAACGGGGGTCTTCAACCTTAATGTTTCTGACATCACAGCCTTTGTTTCATCCCCTCTCCTCTCCAACCCTTGCTCAGTTTCATCTCACATTTTGTCCCTGCTTTGTCTCATTTGACCTCTCATTGCCTTGACTGACTGGTCTCTCTAGCCTCTTTTACAGAATTTCACCGCAGCCTGTTCACACTACACAATTATAACACTATGAGTCCACTATAACTACCACGGAAGCACCCTATGGAATCTTGTGTTTCATCTAGCTGAGAATTTTTAATGTGTGTGTATGTGGCATGTGCCTTCAAGTTACTGTCAACATATAGTGACCCCATGAATTTCAAAGCAATACTCAGAGGCGGTTTTGCCAGTTCTTTCCTTTGAAGTATATAGCCTGACAGCACCTGGTATCTATTTGTGGTCTTTCATCCAAGACCTAACCCGGTATGACCCTGCTTAGCTTATAAAATCAGATAGGATCTGGTGCCTTTGGGATATCCCTCCTCAAACTGCAAATTTGCCTAAAAACCAGAACCAGAGGCAATATCAGAAGCTAAGGGAAGGGAATGTGTGCATGTGTATCTTCATTCAGAGGTGGTTTTGTCAGTTCCTTTCTATGAATACCAGCACCTGGCAGTCCCCCATCCAAATACTAACCAGGACTATATCTTTCAAGATCAAACTGGACTGGGTAGCAAACTTTCTGCTTCTTGCCAAGAAAAAGCATATGAAATTCAGGGGATTGCTGTACATTGACAGGTTACTTGAAGGCACATAGTTCACTTTTTAAATTGCAAATTCCACAGATGTTGCCATGGCAGATAGAGTGAAATCATAGTGCTATAACTGCATAGTGTGAAAGAATCTCAGATGTCATTGTCTTCCACTCTTAACCCTCCCATGATAGTTTCTTACACCTTTCCTCTCACCAGGAAAAGAACTAGTCTATGAGGAAAAGCTGAAAAGTGCCATAATGTCTTTTTTATAGAATTGCCAAGAGCACATCACATCACCTGAGAGCACCCACTGCTGCTATAATTTCCAGATCTGTACCCTGTGCTTGTCCATATCAGAATTTGGAGAATAAGCATTCATTTACCTGTACAATAAACACTTCATCCTTGATCCTTTTTGTGTAGTTGAACTGCTAGTGTGGAGAGGGTCCATGGCTCAATAGCAGAGGCCATGTTTGACATACAGAAGATCTGAGATCCTATCCATAGCATCTCCAGACAGGACCGGGCAAGGCCTTTTCCTGAAACCCCAAAAAGGTCCTGCTAATCAGCACAGCCAGTATTAAGCTAGATGGATCAATTGTCCAGCTTCCCAGAACTTAGACATTTTAATTTTGGGATTGCTTTTTTAAAGTCCCTCAGCCAGCGTGGCCGATGGATAAACTGGTAGGGCCTGGGAGTTATGCTTCAACAAAGTAATATTTTCAAGATCCTACTCTGTTAAACACCATGTTCATATGCTCCCTCCCAGGATTTTCACCAAAGGAAAAAGACTTAGTTCAAATCTCAGGTGTCCTTGCTAGTTTGCCTCCTGTGAATGTCAAGCATTGATTTCTACTTGTGCAAATGAGTTTTCAAGAGTAGTCAGTTGGGTTTTATTAGTTGGCTGGTTCCTTCCTTTCAGCTCCAAACAGGAAGTTGGAGCAATGCTATGTGTATATAGTACTTTAGAGAGTATGTGGAACTGTGAAAGTAAAGACCAGAGTTGGCTTTTTGGTGACTTGTCCCACCACATACACATAGAGTTTTTCCATGATTGAACATGACTTGTTTAAAGTAGATCTGTGTCCATTCCCACATTTGCTTTGGAGAACCTTTCCAGACATTGTCCTCAACAATACCTTATTTCTTAGTCATTAAAATACCCTTCTATTCAGATGCAAATGAAGTCCTTCCTGACAACAAATGTTGAGTAATTTTGACGTCAATACAGGAGCTGTAGCCGGACGTTCCAAGAATAGACATGCTGTTTGGGAAAGTAGCAGAAAGGAAGCAACTGCAGATACTTGACTTGGAAGATAGGAAGCTGAGGAAAGATGAGCTGGGAAGAGGTATCAAGTAAGCACATTTAGGGCTGATTTCCTTGAAATACCTTGTAAAGTTAAAGTCCCAGTCATACAATTTGCATGATGCTGGAAACCAAGGAACTGTGATCATGGGCATGCAGCATGCAATCTTAAAATTGTGAAACTTAATTAAGATAAGGATTAATTGATTTAACATAAGAGTTTAATCTATTGATCTGCATGCGGGTGAAATATTTCTGAGCAAAAAGTGTTTATATATAATGTATTCATCAAGCTAGAAACCATATTTAAAGAAAATGTATCTCCTCTTTGGTTTTAGAAAAGTGAGCATAACGTGTTTAGGATAGTGCTAAGTGACTATCCTAAGTGATATTGCAAACAATACCACTGAGGAAGAAAAGGAGGAGGTTAAGAAACCAGATTGGATATGGAAAATACTTTTAGATGAGCTGAGATTTAAAAGAGGTGTCTAAGAAATGGAAGCAGAGGAAAATAATCAAAGAGGAATACTGACAAATAACTAGTACTTGCAGAGAGAAGTTGAAGAAAGCTTATGTTCCAAATGAGCTGTCTTATTAGAGAAGTTTAAAAGATGTTTAGAGCAAGAGGAAGAACAAATCATCATCATCATCATCAACATCATCATCTTTATTTCTATCCCACCCTATAAAGATGAGGCATGTAGCTGGGGGGGGGGGGGGGAGCTTGAGGGCCTTCACCCCCCCCCCCCCAAATTCTCAGGGTGGTTCACGAGAAGGCCTTACTGGTACTGTTATGTTTATTTGTATCATGATCTGATCACCATTCTTTAGGATTGCTATTACCCTGGCCTTTCTGCCAGTGTTGTTGCTACATCCTTGGGAAACATCTCTCCTCAGTTTAAAATGTGGTTGACTTTCTCTGCTAATAATTTGTTTTCCGTGTAATGCAAGCAAATTATTTCCATTTACAATCAAATATATGTAGAATCAAGGACAATCAGATTTAAAGGAGGAGAGAATTCTTGTAGAATGAATAATGGAACATATCAAAGAATGTGCTTGTTATATATAGCTAAGAAAGTTTGCTTCCAATGGAACCCCCTCATTTCTAAAACTGTTAAGCATACCTGAAAAAGAAAAAGGAAAAAAATGCATAAAGAGATTAAAACAGGAAAATGGGAGGGAACAAGAGGAGCAAAGTAGGTTTAGGGAGGTAATGACAAAATACTATAAAGATCAATATAAGGAAGAAAGGTTAGTGGAAAGGAGTTTAGATATTAAAGACAAAACTACAGAGGAAGACAGAGAGTTACTAAATCAACCAATAACACAAGAGGAAATATTAAGGGTAATAAAGGGGTTAAAGGGGGCCAAATCACCAGGGCCAGAAGGATTTCCAGCAAAATATTATAAAGTATATATGGGGGATTTTGGCACTACATTTAACAAAATTATTTAATGAAAGCAAGCAAAAAGGCCCACAAACATGGAAGTTATCAGAAATTATTGCCATACCAAAAAGGGGGAGGGACTTAACACAGCCAGGGTCGTATAAACTTATAAGATTCTGATGAATACAGGCCCAGAATAAGAGATAAATGGTTAAACAAAAAAAGAGGAAGAAGGAGACTGGGGAATACCAAGTTTAGAAGCATATCATGATGCGTTTCAAATTCAAAGGTTGTTAGAAATTCAGTATACTAAGAAAAAATGGGTAAAAATGAAAAAAAATATTAAAGAAAAAGAAATATTTAAGAAATGGAATAGAATGTACTAAGGGAAGTAAGAAGGAAAATGCTACAAAAATGATATAGGACTCCTGCACAACTTTCACGTTTTACCAGGGGTAAAGGACAGGTGTTGGCATTGTTCCGTCTCCCAGAGATTTGGTTTGCATTTTTTATAGTTGTAGGAATAGCATCTGTTTGCATTTGCTCCAGGGTTGCTGCAAATTCTGCAGCAGTCTGATAGTTTAGCCTGTTTGCAAGTCTTTGCTGCTTGCAGCCTGCAAATGTATCATTTTGTTCTGGAGACCGCCCCTTTTCCTGGGGAAGGAAGGCTCCATTTTGAGAAGAGCCTTCTAGACTGAAGGAGAAACATCATAGATGTGCTTGTGTGGCCAAGCCAGGCCAACTCTGAAAAGGCCATCGTAAGTACAAACAAATTACCTGCCTTTAAAACCAGTGCCAAGCATAGATAGGGGAAAGACCTGTTCTTTCTAATAGCTTTGGCACTGGGGCAGAGAACATCTTCGGATTTCTTTGCCACTGGAGGAAGCCCTACCAACTTCGCCTCAAAAACTAGCTTTGAGCTCAGCTAGTTATAGATCTTTTGATAGCAGCTCAGAGCTAGGGTGAAAAGGATCTCAGGACCTCTTTGCCTTTGGTGGAAGTTAATCCAGCAACCTAAAAGGGGAAAAGCAAGCAAGGAACATCTGCAAGGTTTTATAAGTGGACTGTTTTTATTTGCAACTTTAATTACATGTGCTAAGTCTGCCAAGGACTTTGTGAAAATAAAATTTTGTTTGATTGTTCTACTTGAAGTGCCTTTGGTTACTGGGATTTCCAGAGCTTCTAAGTAAGGCCCCCGCAGTTCACCTGGGCAAAGGAAGAAGCACATCCTAAAGCTTTAAAAGGTCCCTGGGTGTGACGGCATAGGCATGATTGTAAACAAAGAGATGTGTTTAATCACATAATATGGAATGTGATAGAGTACAGGCATACCGGAGAATGATTGAAGGAGAAATTAATAGAATGTTAAATCTCCATATAATAATAGTCAATAGAAAAGTATTACATGCAAGGGTACCAGGAGTTTATAATGTGCGAAAAGAAAGGATGGTTGGCAAATGATTAGCGTGTGCTCAAATAGTTTTCGTGAGAGGTTGGAAAGATAAAGTGGACTCTAACAAATTGGTATAATTACATGGTTAATGTGTTAAATGTGGAAATAACAAATTGTAAATTGAACAATATAGATAAAATAGAAAATGTTTTGATAATAAAGAGTATGTGGGATCCTGTTAAGCATTACTTAGAGAATGTATTAAGATGTAGAGTGGAAAATTGAGATTAAGGCTAATATTTCAAATGTAATTTCTGTAGTTTATTGTACAAATAATATGTCCAAGGGGAAAGGGTGGAGGGTGGGAGTGGGGTAAAACAATAAAATAAATAAATTTAAAAATTTAAAAAAAGATATCACTTTAAAAAAAGACTGTTAAGCATGCAAGCATATTCTCTGTTTGTCCTTGTGCATCCTACAAATAGCTGAGGAAGTCAAGAACAAAACATACAATGTATAGGAAGCCTAATTCAGTTGGGTAGTATTTTGAAGGTGGGGCACAGTGACCCTTCTGATTGTTTTTAGAGAACCTGCCAGTTTATTCTGTATAACGCTCATGGTCATTGCAACTGACTTCCTTGATTTGCTTGTTCATAAGCAAAAGCGAAAATGCCTCCAAGGCATACTGCCTCTATCAATTGTCTCTCATTAAAATACTGCTAGAGTTCCATGGCTACTGTTTAAATTATGCAAACATCTGAAACTGTGCTCTTTTATTTGTTTAAACTGTTGTAAGAATTTATGTCCTATCTTATTCATGCTCAAAGTGACTTAAAACAAGAAAAAGGCATCGATATTAATCTGCACACAATTAAACAATGATATTATCCAGTAAATACATTACTAAAAGGATTTTAAATGCAATTTTAAGTTTTTAAAAACTGTTTTGTGGATTTTAGATTTTGTCATATTTTGTTGTATGGATATACAATAGAGTCTCACTTATCCAAGCTAATCGGGCCGGCAGAAGCTTGGATAAGCGAATATATTGGACAATAAGGAGGGATTAAGGAAAAGCCTATTAAACATCAAATTAGGTTTTACAAATTAAGCACCAAAACATGTTTTACGACAAATTTGACAGAAAAAGCAGTTCAATACGCAGTAATGTAATGTAATTACTGTATTTACGAATTTAGCACCAAAATATCACAATATATTGAAAACATTGACTACAAAAATGGCTTGGATAATCCAGAACCTTGGATAAGCGAGGCTTGGATAAGTTGAGACTCTACTGTACCTTCTTTCCCTGTTGAGGTTCTCTAGAACAGTGTTATTCCAAGTAGCAATCCCCGGGCTTGTTCCAGTTCTTGACTTGAGCCATTGTCCACTGGTCTCTGGCAAATTTCTAGGAAATATATAGGTCAGTCCCAGACATATTGGAAAACAATAATGCCTGGTTCCCTATATCAGATAGCCATAGAAGTGGGAGGGAACGTACCACCTCCCAGCAGTAAAGAACTGGTGGGATCACAAACCTGCAAAAGTATTGGAAAATGAGCGTGCAAAGATACTGTGGGACTTCCGAATTCAGACTGACAAAGTTCTGGAACACAACACACCAGACATCACAGTTGTGGAAAAGAAAAAGGTTTGGATCATTGATGTTGCCATCCCAGGTGTCAGTCGCATTGACGAAAAACAACAGGAAAAACTCAGCCGCTATCAGGACCTCAAGATTGAACTTCAAAGATCTGGCAGAAACCAGTGCAGGTGATCCTGGTGGTGATTGGCATATTGGGTACCATGCCAAAAGATCTCAGCTGGCATTTGGAAACAATAGGCATTGACAAAATTACGGACTGCCAACTGCAAAAGGCCACCCTACTGGGATCTGCGCGCATCATCCGAAAATACATCAAACAGTCCTAGACACTTGGGAAGTGTTTGACTTGTGATTTTGAGATACGAAATCCAGCATATCTATCTTGTTTGCTGTGTCATACAATGTTGTTGTGTCAGTAATAATAATAATAATAACAATTTATTTCTAACCTGCTCTTTCTCCCCAAGGGGAGTTAGGATGGCTTCCAAACAAAACATTAAATGCCATTATATCAACACTGATAAAATTATACATATAGATTAAAGTAAAATGAAAGACAATGCCTGATAATCTGGTAGTCAGGCATCATGATTTCTAGAGAACTACAGCGGGATGGGAGACAGCCCCTGCTGCACAATCCCCTCCCCAGATTGATATTGGTCAGAGGGCTAGGCAGCTAGATGGGACACTGTGAATAGATCTTGCACCAATCTAAAACAAGATATCCATACAAAAGGTAAAGGTAATGGCACTCCATGCAGTCATGCCAGCCACATGACCTTGGAGGTGTCTGCGGACAACGCTGGCTCTTCGGCTTGGAAATGGAGATGAGCACCAACCCCCAGAGTCAGTTACGACTGGACTTAACGTCAGGGGAAAACCTTTACCTACTATCACCAAGAGAATTACAGCCACGGGCTTCTAGATTGTTGTTACAAACATTCATGTCTGTGCTAATGAACATATAGCATCAGGAGAAGCAACACGTCTTTAGATTTTCTAAGGTCTGAAATTAAACTCCTGGTAATGACATAAAAACCCAAGATGGGTTGGGACCTCAGTACTGGAAAGAGTAATTCTCCTTAGGTCTGCTTGCCCGAAAACTGAGATCTCTTGAAGGAGTCCTGCTTTGCTTTGCACCAGGAGGAGGAGCCAAACATGGTATGAAAATTGGGAAGGGGGCACATCTGTTGTGGTGCAGCATTTATGGAATGCCCTGCCCTTGGAGGCCCAACTGGCGCTTACTTTGATTTCACTATCACTTTTTATAATACTTTTGGCACTTTATTGATTTATTTCCCCCTAAAAGTGCTTGCATATGATTTAAAACCCTTTTACCTTTTGAGCTTTTTGAACTTGTTTAACATGATTTAGATCTGTTTAAATTATGGATATGTTTAAAATTCTGAAATGGTTGAACCTGTTTAAATGGAAATGTATTTGTATGCAGTCCTGAGTTCCTACACTGTAGGGAGGGATATAAATGTTTTAATAAATTAAGAAATAAAAGTGAACTCTTCACATGTCTGTTTGCCAGTCATTTTGCTGTATTCTGCCACAGGCACTGGGGACAGATAGCACTTCAAAACAAACTCTATAAAGTAAAACTGACTTGACTTTTTGACAGATTCAAGGGGAGAAAAATAGTTCCTTTGGACTTCCTGTTCACATCCCCTGATGTTTTTAAATAGCCATGACCTGTGGAAGTCCCTATGTGCTGCTGGAAGCATTCAGCAATTTCTTGTTCCCCTTCTGCTGGGTGTTGTTTGTGTGTTCAAATGCAAACTTGTAAAAATCCAAGCCTCTGAAGCCGAGATGAAAGGAAGCTCTTCCAGAAGTTCCAGCTGTCCGCTAATGAAAATACTGAAGTGTAGCTACTGCGCAGTTCAGAAAGGACCGCCCTGAAGTCGTTTCCTCCCAGCCATGTAAACTGCGGGCCTGCATAGACCTGGCCAGTGTCCCTGAGCATTGATCGGGTTTGTTTTTACTTCGAGATGGAACTTGGAAAGCACTCAGGACTTTGCACAGGAAGCACCTGCTTTTAAAGTGACGACCGTCTTATCTGACCCAGTCACATCAGGTGGCTTCCTTGTTTACATTAGCAATGGGTCCCAGCGGCCCTCCCGCCTTGGCCCTCATTGGCTGCTTTGCCGCCTCCTTTTTCCAGCTCGCTCATTGATCTGAAGAGAAAATCACTCACAAACTTTCCCAGCAAATAAGCTACGGCCTCCATTTCCTTTTTCCTTTCCTTTTGCAAGAGGACAGTAGGGCCAGAACTGTGGCAGTCCTTGAAGGGAGTGGCAGTCGAGACACCATTCTGAGACAGCACTGTCAATCTATTCTAATACAGATAAGGACAGGGTATGCTGTCTCTTGTCTGCACCAAAAAGATGCCCAAAATTTATTATAGGTCTAGTTGTGATCCTGGGTATTTGGGGGGGGGGGGGGGGGGGGGGAGAGAGAGAGAGAGAAGGAGGATTTTCATTGAATCTCAACCTTAGAGACTTCGTATTTGTAATTGAGAAATCATTGACATTCACTGATTCTCAAGATATGTTCAAAGCTGAGGGGTTTTCTCTTGGTTATAGCTCTATCTGGCTAACATATATCTCAAAAACAAATTAATTAACACATCAAACTAATGCTAACTCATGATTTCTTGACTGGACCTGAAGATAATCCCCATTGCTTTAGAGAGTTGACTATTTTAAAACATCAAGCTACATTTGCGAGAATGCCTCTTCCTCTGGTAGATTCAGCAAAACAGGAAGACTTAAGGAAAGATGTATCCAGACTGCAGGAAATGTATCTTCTATTTATTTACATACACACACACACACACACCCACACACACACTGGGACACAAAGAAGCTCACAACTTAAAAAGCAATACAATTAAAAACATACAAAAGGTAAATATTAAATAGAATTAAGTTAGTTACAATTCATTATGTAACACGATTTTTGTTCCTAGGTTATAAATGTCATTTCCCAATTGGTTTTATCATAAAAACAGGAAAATTTTATTAAACTGCAAAAACTTTGTTTTTAGGACATCCTGAAGCACTTTTTTTTTGCTATAGTTATTCAGTGAATTCAATGAATGCTATTCAATGAATGAGATGAGCATCAACTCCCAGAGTCAGACATGACTAGATTTAATGTTAGGGGAAAACTTTTACCTTAACCGTATTTTAGGGTATGCCTTCACATCAGCATAGTGGTCTGCATGCAGCAAAATCAGAATATGGTTATTAGTTTTTCTTCCCGGAATATTTTTAAGTTGTGGTTCCTGAAATCTGTGGATGCAGAATTGATGGATATGGAAGACTATAAAATATGAAACCACACAAGAGAAATGCAAACAAATAGCCACTGCTTGTATGGAGAATGTTTAAAAAGCTATAACTTAGAAAGAGCTCAGGCTTGCTATAGATGTTAAAAATAATCAAAAAACTGAAAACGTTTGGCTATGTTCAGAACAAGACGAAATACAATGAAATGGTAGGATAACAGCTTAGAGAAGATGGCAAAAATGAGCAGGTGGCAGAGAGAAGGCTGCAGTGTTCAACACTTTCTTTGCCTGAATATTTTTCAAAGGAAAACAGGGTTCTACTTGAGGAGAGCATAACAAATGGTGCAATTAGGGTTCAGCCCATTATAGGTGAAAAGGTTATAAATGAATACAAAGCTACTTAAAATGAATTTGTGTTTCCAAGATAGGATGCACTGCATTCAAGAGTACTAAAAAACCCTTGCAAGTGTAATCTCAGGGGTTCTTTGAGAATTCCTGAAGAATTATGTTAATGATATTTAGTCCGATATGACTACATATATAATTAATAGGTTGCTAATAATAAAAAGCTACTGAGACAGTTATCTTGAGCGAGTACAGTATATTGACTAAAGTATACTGTGAACTATGATTCCCTCACTGAACTCTCTGCTATTCGGTCATTCATCTGCAATATACCAGGACTATACTTTTGTCCTACTTTATAATTCTATAGGATTCTGTAGATAAATGCAAGGACTATGGCTTCATTATTAAAGGACAATATATACCTGACTAAAGTATAACAGAAAATGCCCTGGGACTTCTGAAATAAAACTGGCAGACCCCCCTCCTTCTTGCCTTCTTCTCTCCCTTATCAGTCTCCTAAATACATAATTTCGGCACAAGGCGGACTATGCCGCAGGCCTCCTTGAGGCAGGACTGCAGGCGAGATCTGCCTAACTGACAGCACTGAAGCAAATGTATTAAAAAAGGAACTGGCATCACTCTTCTGTCATCCTGGAAGCTGCGTGCTTTTCAACAGCAATTCCCCATATCTTCTTCCAGCTCTGTCTCATGGGTCCAGCAAGAGAGGCAGGAGACAGGTTTGTATTCTCCCTGCCCTCAGCGGTGAAGCATCTACACCTGGCATCCAGCCAAAGAGATGCTGCCTGACAGCTGTCCCTAAGCAGTCCTGTAATATAAATACAATGATCAGCTGTACTGAAAATGACTGGTCTATCTATCTATCTATCTATCTATCTATCTATCTATCTATCTATCTATCTATCTATTCATCTAACTAATGACACACAAAGATGTTAGCAGTGTTCCTTTCTACTTGAAGTGTTCCGCCTTTAACTTCTTGAAAGCCATCTTAAATTTCCTTCCGGCCAGGTTCTGTAAACCATACTGGGAAAGGTATTTCTCCATTTCTCTTGGCCTCGCCCCATCTTCTTCCTCACCTCCTGGCAAGTCTTGATTCTTAATCAAGTAGTTAGTTTGATCATCATAACTCTTCTCTCCTGGTGCAAAGTTTGAAAGTGTGTTATTACACCATGTGAAGAGGAACAATGAGAGACTAGCCTGCCTGAATATTCATTATGCTAATCAAATGTTAATGAATTACAGAGACGTTGCAGCCCAGCTTGGTGCTTGCTTTCTGCCTTGCTTTATCTTTTGCCTTCTGGATAAAGGGAGAAAAGGAGAGGAGGGGGGAGCCGCATTGACGTTCACCGACAACATGCCAAATTAAAATGACTTGTTTATTTAAAGTTGGAAAATAGTAAACATTGCCCAAAGGAGACGAGACAGCTGGGACAGACATGGAGTACATTCAAGGACTTTCTTCTTTTGTTTGCTACTTTGTTTTACTCAAAGATTCAGGCCTCTTAGCAAAACTGTTGCTCAGAGGCAGAGCATGGAAAAGTTGGTTGTTTGGACCACATCTCCCAGAAACCCCCAGCCGACATGGTAAGGGATTGTGGGCTGTATTCCCAAAAGTAACACTTTCAGGCCCTATATGTATTATATATGGGGTCCCAGATTGAGAAATCATAGGTGCATCTCCCCCCCAAAATTAGGAAAATTATCCAAGGAAGGGCACATTATCATGTATTTATAATACAGACAGTCCCCTAGTTACCAACAAAATAGGTTCTGTATGTTTGCTCTACATTTAAATATGTTTGTAAGTTGGAACAGGTACATTTTTAAATTGCAACTATATATATAGCTCTGGATAGAAAAGGGAAGGGTTAACACCCACGTGCATTGTTTTGTTATCTGTGCCCGTGTTCAGAAGGTTTTACCTCAATTTCTGTCCCCGTCACAATTGGATTGTGAAAAAAAATTACTTGTGGAAACAAGGGTTGGAGATAAAGCTTCAGTGGAGACAGCTTTTCCCCATGATAACTCTTTCAGGAGTGAATTTGTCTTTCGAGGAGTAGATTTCTCTCCCTTCCTGTTGTCTCACCCCCATTCCTAAGTATAAGTGGTTTATAAGTCAGATGTTTGTACTCAGGGACTACCTATATTAGATGCCATGGTTTTGTAACATGTGGCAGAACTCATATTAGTTTTTTAACAGTGAGAAATATGTGTTTTTGAATGGTCTGATATCAACACAGCTATCAGAAGGAGATGAAATAGTCTCAGAATATTGTTCAGTGGGACTGTTAATAGGAAATCATATCAAGCACTGGTTTGACTTTGTATTGATGATTATACCTTTGAAGTACCTTCTGAAGTAGTTCACAAACTGCAAATGTTCCTCCCCATTAATTGTGGTCATTTAAAATCTAACTTGAACAAGATACTGACACACTGATGGAAGAGTTGACCTGTGGTGTAGAAAATGGGAAAATATTACACGTGCAGAAAAACCATCAAATGCACTGGACACATATCTTGCCTATGATATACAGTTTTCTTTCCGAATGGGAAGAAACCTCTTCAGATTTCTTCAACATTGCTAGTGTCAACAGCAACAAATGAAAGGTTATTTTCAATTCTTAAACTTTTGCAAACGTCCATAACATGCACAATGGGGTAAGAAAGACTGACTGGAGTTGCTCTCCTGAGTGTCCACCGAAATTTATCGATGGAGCCTGATTTCTGTCAAAATGTGTTGACACCATTTTCAAGTGTTTTCAGCAGGCATTGTGGTATTCTTTTGTAATGACTAAATTACCAATTGAGAGTCATTTTCAGGATTTTTTAGATGTGGAACTTTGTAGCTAAAATAGAAATTTGATTTAATTAGGTATATATGTAGAGCTGCTGATGGTGCAGCTGGTTAAACCGCTGAACTGTTGAACTTGCTGACCAAAAGGTCAGTGGTTCGAATCCAGGGAGTGGGATGAGCTCCCAGTATTAGCCCCAGCTTCTATCAACCTAGCAGTTCGAAAACATGCAAATATGAGTAGATCAATAGGTATCGCTCTGGTGGGAAAGTAACAGTGCTCCATGCAGTCATGCCAGCCACATGACCTTGGAGATGTCTATGGGCAACGCCACCTCTTCGACTTAGAAATGGAGATGAGTACTAACCCCCCCCCCCCCCCGAGTCGGACACGACTAGACTTAATGTCAGGGGAAAACCTTTACCTTTACCCTAAGTATATATAAAATATAGAATGAGCCATAGAATTTAAATGCTTTCACTTTTAAAAAAAGCTTTCAAACCCTCCTGATTTTTTTTTCTGGCTGCGGGCCTGGCTGTCACATTTTAAAGTACATGATAGTTTGGTTTTAAAATTGATACACAGCTTTGCTGTTTTGCTATATAAGCAATGTAAGCAAACAGTAACAAACCTCAGTGTACTATACAAGCGATCAAATAAGATCGAAAGCTTTGGGACTGTACCTGAAACCTGAGATACCCCAACCTTTTCTGTCTCCAATTCCAGATAATGCCCTGGTGTCAAATCCTTTTGTATTATGGATGTGCAACAGAGAAAGGCCGAATAAGATAAAATACGATGAGATGTTGAAATTCTATCTATCAGCCACATCCTGTTTTTTCTTTCCCCCAATCACATATTGCTCTTATTTCCATAGGCAGAATGTGCCTTGACATCCTGAGAAAATGCACATGCACACATTTATTGTATTGGACACTGGGCTGCTTTAAAAAAAGATGTATGAAAGAAGGGGGAAAATCCATTGTGTCCAAATCTGCAAGCTGAGCTTAGAGTTTTTGAACATCTTGGGACAGGAGTCTAATGTCTCTTTAGCTCAGCCTGGGCTTATTCTATTCAAAGAATAATTCTTCTGTTTCAATTTAATTTGGCCCTCAAGAAATGGATACTTTCAGGAATGAAAATAGAGCAAATTTATCTTCAAGAACTGTTCTCTTCTTCGGAAGCAGTTGAGTTTTCCTCTTGAAGCCAATGGGTAAAGGGAACTCTTTAGGAAAACGGTTATCCAAGAGAGCATAGGCCCAATACAGGTTTGGTGGCAGCATCTGGCGTCCTCAGTGTGCTGCTGTTTTCAATCAATCAATCAATCAATCAATCAATCAATCAATTTACTTCCAGCCCTTTAATGTGAGACACAAATAGAGCAATATGAAAAATGTAGAACAATCCTAGTTTAAGACAATAATATAATTTAAATAGCACAAAACCTATTACATCTCAAAGACTTTCATAAAAAGCCATGCTTTGGCTTGAAGTCAGTCAGTCCTCCATGGGAAGGGCAATTCAAAACCAAAACACTATCGCAGAGTGGGTCCTCTCCCATGTCCTCCCAAGATACATTGCTCCTTCTCTTGGGAGACAAAGGAGGGGCTCTCTAACTAATCTTGGTTCTCAGGTATGTATGTATGGAGCGAGGTCATGGGTATTGCATGATATCATGTGATAGCAACTGTCACAAAGGTGATGGTACAGTTACTTTGCTGGTTTCCACTTGTGTGTGATAAAGTCTCCAATCTTCAGACTTTTGGTAGAAGAGGTACAGATAATTCCACGTCAAACAAAAACTGCAAGTAAACTGACCTGTCTAATTTTAAGGACCCATCACACTTGAGCATTTATCCACTTTAATCCATTTTAAATTCTGTGACTGCCTCCTGCAGAATTCTGGAGTTTGTAGATTAGGGAAGGGCCTTTAAACTGCTCATCCAGAGAACCTGGGCCCCTGGTGGTGCAGTGGTTTAAACCCTGATGACTTGAAGGTTGGGTTGCTGACCTGAAGGTTGCTGATTCGAATCCAACCCGTGAAGAATGCGGATGAGCTCCCTCTATCAGCTCCGGCTCCATGCGGGGAAATGAGAAGCTTCACACAAAGATGGTAAAAATATCAAAACATCCGGGAATCTCCTGGGCAACATCCTTGCAGACGGCCAATTCTTTCACACTAGAAGCGACTTGCAGTTTCTCAAGTCGCTCTTGACACGAAAAAAAGTCTAAAGTCAAGGGGAAATGTGTTGGATGTTGCTGTTTAGACAGCAATATCTGTCATTCTAAATGGCTACAATGACACCCAAAGGCAAAAATTATCCAATAAAACCTGATGGAAAGGAAGAGATTAAGACTCAAGATACTGTAACAAGGGCTGGCATCTTGCTGGTGTTTTTTTCGTGCATAGGTTCCTTTATGCACACGGTTATGTATGTATTTTTGGCAGTTGCATGATATGCATATTTAGCTGAAAGTTATGAAAAGCAAAGTTATGTATATAGTGCGACTAGACATCATTGCACATTACATGTGCATTTTGCAGTTATTTGCACATTGCATGTCCACTGCATGGGTACATTGTTGCATGTTGCATTTGGTTGTGCAGTGCTAACCTTCTGTCTTTTAAATGGAGGATCTTGGCCAAGAAATTAATCCAATGCATTTCAGATAAGAAATCTTCTATGAGTAATCTCCTCATCCTGTCACCCCGTCCCTCATCTCTTTTGCAAAGGATGCTTTCAGGTAAGGATTATGCTGTGTCCATGATTATAGAAAAGGTCCATGAAAGATAGCAAGAAAGAAATATTTTTCTGTTAGTGCACTCTCAACTTCATTTCATAGCATCATTCAGAAGAACAGAAATCAGATCCTTTGCAATCTGCTGAAGAATTATGCTTCCCAATGGAACTGTTCCAGCTGGGGCATCCTCCTCCCAGTCATGTTGGCCTAAAGCGTCTATCCTCGGGATGCCTTTTGGCGCTGACTGCTCTTTAAGAAACAAGCGGACGTGCTGCTACAGCCCAGTTAGCTGCCTCAGTAACAAGCAGAACCAATGTAAACATTTAAGCAGCTGAAAGTTTGCTTGGAATGCACACCAACGCTGGTGGTGGCTTTCAGCCCCGCTGCCTGCGCGTTCCCACTTGCCTCTTGGTGCTCAGCTCCCCCTCCGGCTCTGCTCCTGCCTTATCTGTGCCTTTGGGCTGGGGTTCTGCCTTCCTGCCCTCGCTCTCCCATAAGCTTTAGGCTTACTTCTCTCTGTAGGAACTCCCTTTCTCTGGCCTGGCCCCTTGTGTTTATTTTGGCTGAGTGGAGCTGCTGTGGTGACATCTGAGCAGAGTTCAGGGCATCACCAGAAATTGCATTTCTGGAGCTGTTTGTATTAAAATAACAATAGCAATTCCCACTCAGCATGCCACACTCCACCCGCTGAACCCTCCTCAAGAGGGCAAAGGAGGAAGGGGAGCTGCTTCCTCTGACCCATCACCTCTTGCCTCTGAAGTCATGGCATTCCCAGCCTGTGCTCTGATTACAATAAGCATGCAAGTTTTGGAAGGCTCTTTATTGCTTTACAACAGGAAAGAAAACCACCACAGAACTGGATGCTGTTCTAGCTCTCCTTGCCCCTCCCCCCAACAATGGAAATATTTCTCAGGTCATGAGTAGAGGTTATGAATCGCTGGATGGTAGAGGAAGTAGGCTAGATAACAATTTCTGTTCTTTTCCTTGGATAATAAGGGGCCTTTCCAGGTGCCTGCTTTTTATTACATACAAGCAGAAGTAGCCTGCTCTGTAAGACTTAGAATAAAATCATCTTTTGGGTTGTTGTATGTCTTTCGGGCTGTGTGGCCATGTTCCAGAAGTATTCTCTCCTGACGTTTCGCCCACATCTATGGCAGGCATCCTCAGAGGTTGTGAGGTATGGATAAACTATGCCTGCCATAGATGTGGGCGAAACATCAGGAGAGAATACTTCTGGAACATGGCCACACAGCCCGAAAGACATACAACAACCCTGTGATCCCGGCCATGAAAGCCTTCGACAAAATCATTTTTTGTCTGCTACAATGGAAACCTTCAAGAAATGTTAGATGGTTGTCAGATCTGGATTCCCACACTATTCCCACACCATTTTATAAAACCAAGATGCTGATGGTGTGTCCTTGTGCCCCTTAGAACCCTGGGAAGGAGGGCCCTGTGAAATCCTTGCTCACGGAAGTGCCCCTTTCTTTACAGCAGGGGAACGGGTACACCTGCAACTGTGCCTCTTGGACTACTTCTCCAGACTCAAACTGCATCAGCTATGGACCAATATCTTGAATCTTCCAGGTTAGTCCCAAGTAGAGAGACTCACTAAACCAATGTTGAATACCATAAGCAGGTAAATCCAGATGATTCAGGCGGATATCAGCCTGCACGCCAACGCCTTGAATCAAGAAATAGTTTTCTAAGATCTACAGAGATACTTGCAGGAATACCCCAGCAAACTTGAGTCCAAAAGTGGCAGGCAGAAACCCGGAACCTCAATCAATGGCTGACACCGAATGAGAGACTCCCTTCTGGGCACACAGAAGACTGGGTGACTTGGAAGGTGCTGAACACACTGTGCTCTGGCACCATGAGATGCAGAGCCAGCCTTAAGAAATGGGGCTACAAAGTGGAGTCCACGATACGTGAGTGTGGAGAAGAGTAAACCACAGACCACCTACTACAATGCAGCCTGAGCTATGCCACATGCACAATGGAAGACCTTCTTATAGCAGCACCAGAGCCGCTCCAAGTGGCCAGCTACTGGTCAAAGGACATTTAGTATAATGCCAAGTTTTTAAAACTTTGTTTTTGTTTTCAAATACATTACAACTTGTACCCTTGGTTCGCTTCTGACACAATAAATAAATAAATGGCTCTGCTGTAGTTGGCACTAACAGCAGGATTTAGGACAATGTGACAGAAGACAGCACTGCAGGTTTCAAGGAGTATTGCCTTCTGTCATATTGTTGGAGACTCACTGATTGAGAACAACAGGTGAATTTTCAAAACCAGATCATTCTCGTGCATATCTCTAGCCACACATTAATGTGCTTGCTGAGTTTTAAATATCTAGCTCATCTGATCCTGGAGTGGTGATGTTTGCAGAAACAGACTCTGAGACATTTTATTACATAAGATAATTGTGTATTGGTACTTTCCACCAGACATTATTTCCCAAGCTCAAACATTTAATGCAGGGGAAGCATCATTTTCTAAAAATGATAAAATGTGAATTGACTGCTGGAGATTTAAATGTTGTATGGAACAAAGTTCACTAGACCAGTGAGATTCTTGGTGAAAAAGAAATACAAACACTCTTTCTGTCATTAATGCATCATTTTTAATATTGCATGGAACAAAGTTATGGTTATCTGTTGACTACAGCAGTGAAGTTCTTGGTGAAAAAGAAACACAAACACTCTTTCTGTCATGAGTGCATCATTTTATGAACGTTCAAAAGCATCTGCTGAGATCCTACAGCAGCAATGTGTAGTGTGAAACTAATGCATTGCAAACTTTTTGAATTTTTTTTGCATATAGGGAAAATAGAAAATGGTTGATAATTCTATTTGTGGTTTGCATCAGTTTCACGTTTATGCAATCATGAGCATATTCTATCCAGTCTGTACTTCAGTCTTAAACAAACATACATACATATATGTATATACATCTAAACAAATCTGCCTTTTTCAAATTCAACCTCTCCCAACATACATATTTTATGTGCATTTCTGTTAAATATATCTATATCTATCTAAACATACATACATACATACATACATCTAAACAAATCTGCCTTTTTCAAATTCAACCTCTCCCAACATACATATTTTATGTGCATTTCTGTTAAATATATCTATATCTATCACGTTTCCCCACTATGCACAATTTTGCATGTGTATACACATTTATGCTTGGTGCTTTTGCACATGTAATTCACAGAATTCCATGAAACATATAGTGTGAATGATAATGGATATGTGACCCACACATTAATCCACAAAGAGTGAATTATATCAGTTCCTTTTCGAAGAGTAAAAAAGGATAGCTGCCTCATCCCTAAGACAGATCCAGAAGTTTGTATGTTAAAGATATTGAATATTGTATGCTGTACTATGCCAGCCGCCAGCCTAAATACTCAGTAGGTACCAGATCCCATCTGATCTTAGAAGCTAGGTAGTGTTTGCCCTAGTTAGTACTTGAGTGGGAGACCACCAATGAATACAAGGCACTGTAGGCTATATTTTAGAGAACGAAAATGGCAAAACCATTTCTGAATACTGCTTGCCTTAGGGAACCCTATAAAATTCATGGGGTTGCCAAAAATTAACAAGTGACCTGAAAGCATAAATCACACACATACCATTCAGTTGAATTCACATATTTAAAAGGGAGGGGACAGGATAAATCTATGCAACCAATTTCTTCAAAATTTCTACATTCTTGTGCTTTGGAACATTTCATCCAAAGCTTAATCCTTCCCCTCTTTATGTCAATAGGGCAGGAACCTACCACTTCAGCAAAGAAACACACAAAAAAAGTGTGGTCATGTGCCACCAAATCTCAAATTTGTAATCGCAAAGCCCTCCCCTTTGGAACCCTTTTTGAGCCACTCCAATTTTTTTTCACTTACCCCGGAGCCCCTCAAAATCCCGCTTCCAACACACACACACATTTATATATCGGCCATATAACAGCAGATGTGATTATTAAAAGTCAGGTTGCATCATTTCTGACTGTCATTTTGGCAATTATATGGCTGGATAAGAAGATTTGAGGACAGGAAGGTGTGGCCCGCATGGGGTGAAAATTAGCCCCAGCTGCCCATGCAGTTGCCCATCACAGAACATGCTGTGCTCCTCAACACATGTATTCCTCTCTTACAAGTTTCCCTCAAACTCTCTTGCACATGTCCATTGTCGGGGAAGACTGATCTGCAGGCACTCCAAATGTCCTGTTTTCTTCATAAACATTTGGAAAGACCCAGATTTTTCCTTTGCAGTTTGATGCCAGTACATGTTAATCCACGCCTGGTTCACAGTTAACATTCCAATGAACAGGGAGTGAACTATTTGTGTTTTCAGGTGTTATGTGGTAAGAGACCTGAGGTACACAAGATATAAAGTGCTATTTAGCATTCAGGTTCATAGCAATGGCTTCCAACTCATTACCAACAGACAGTGGCATGTGATGGCTTGCTGAGCACTTAAAGACTGATGACATAGCTGGTGGAAACCCAGGTTACTGCACTGAAAACATCCAAAGTGTTGCCTATCCACTACACAGTTTTAAGGACTTGAGTATCCATTACATCCAAATATGTGTAGCTGGATGCCCATGACTCTTTTGTTTCTGCCTAAAAGAGAAAAAAGTGGGGTATAAATAAACATAATAAAAATATGATGATGATGATGATGATGATGATGATGATGATGATGATGATGATGATGATGATGATGATGAAAGATTGCACTGACCAGGAGCACATTGTTCTACTGCTCAGCAAAACCAGCTTTTTGTTAAGTTGAGGACAGATCTTCTTCCACTTTTAGTGGGGGTACATGTCATGGAAGGCAAAATTGCACTCCAAATAAAACTTTCTGACCTAATGAAATTTTATTTCACTCTCCTAATTTCTAGCATTTTAGAGAATGTAACATTGAAAGTTGTTCATATTTTTCTGTACTCACATTCCCTTGGTAAATTTGTCTGTCTCTTTCTTTGGATGCCTAAACTTTGTTTCTTAAGAATCTCTAAAGTTTTAAGGTATTGCAGTGCTAAACATTTGGAAACTACAGTAGAGTCTCACTTATCCAACACTCGCTTATCCAACGTTCTGGATTATCCAACGCATTTTTGTAGTCAATGTTTTCAATACATCGTGATATTTTGGTGCTAAATTCATAAATACAGTAATTACTACATAGCATTACTGTGTATTGAACTACTTTTTCTGTCAAATTTGTTGTATAACATGATGTTTTGGTGCTTAATTTGTAAAATCATAACCTAATTTGATGTTTGATAGGCTTTTACTTAATCTCTCCTTATTATCCAACATATTCGCTTATCCAACGTTTTGCCGGCCCGTTTACGTTGGATAAGCGAGACTCTACTGTATAGGAAAGTTTCAGGAGGCAGAATTATTTTTTGCGGGTGGGAAGTGCCCTCATTTTGCCACTCCCCCCTGTAAGTATATCTTTAGTGCACACAACTAGAAAGGCAACTTAAAGTTACAGTTGAACTGCAAAATGAACAAAGTGAAACTTCCATAAATAATGTTGTATAATTATGTGGAAATGGAGAGCAGAGGATATGGAAAAAGAAGCAAATGACTAAGGAGGACTGGACTTAAATTTGTTGTGTGCCTTTAAGTAATTTCCAACTTATGGTGGCCCTAAAATGAACTTATTATGAGATTTTCTGGGCAAGATTATTGCGTAACCTACTGGAAAATAACAGCATCCAGTCTATGGGCAAATGTGAATCTCCATGAATATGTGGAGACCACCTTTTGAAAACCACTAGTCAAGAAAAACATGTCCTTGTTAGAAGTCAACTCTCTGAACAAGTGATATTCACAAGCATTCATGTAATGGCACACAAGTAAACTGAAGAACCATGTCTTTAGACTGTCAAGGACAAAGACATACAACTACAAAAATAATATACTTGGTTAGCAGATGATGGTTGTTTCTTTGCGGTTGTAATTTCCTAAAAGATATACACTCCCCTGAAACCCCATAGTTTAAAATATACACTCAGAGATAAAAATGTATTGTTTGAAAAATAACATATCTTGTTTACTCATAAACATCTTGTATTAATTTACCATACAGACACATTTCTTATTGAAGTTTAGTTATAGATAGGATGTAATTCTCTCTGTGTTGAGAACACAAGGTATCATTCTTAATCAATAGTCCATAGTCTTTAGTAAACTCTGGGGGTTGGTGCTCATCTCCATTTCTAAACCGAAGAGCCGGCGTTGTCCATAGACATCTCCAGGTCATGTGGCCGGCATGACTGCATGGAGCACCGTTACCTTCCCGCCGGAGCGGTACCTATTGATCTACTCACATTGGCATGTTTTCGAACTGCTAGGTTGGCAGGAGCTGGGGCTCACAGCAGGCGCTCATTCCATTCCCGGGATTTGAACCTGGGACCTTTTGGTTCGCAAGTTCAGCAGCTCAGCGCTTTAACACACTGTGCAACCAGGGCCCCTCCCCCATAGTCTTTAGCATACTTCTATATTGAAACCCAAACAGCAACATACCTGCATCTACCTCCACTGAGGTCTGATGCAAAACATACATCTGCTTTCATTGAAGGCCAAACACATACTGAAGATAAAATGAAGTCTTGAGTCTGAATATGCTCAGTACAATCACATGTCTATAACTCCTCCCACACCAAAGAGGTACAAACTGGCAAATCAACATACACATTGAATACAGGTTAGCAAATATATACATTAACAAATAAATGGTGAGAGGCTTGGGAGGTTGCTATTTCCAACAAAGATTTGTTCAGTGCCTTCCTCAAAGGTTGAGAAGTGTAATTTGCCCAAGGTCATCCAGTGGGTTTCCATGATCGAGTGGGGATTTTAACCCTAGTCTCATAATCTAACACTCAGACCACTACACCCACTTTCTTCTTTTAAGAAATCTCTTAAAAGCTCTTAAAAGATGTTTCAGGATGCTATTGTTCCATCCTACACTGAGCAGATCATTGGAATATATGACCTCCAGGATCCATTTGAACACTATGATTCATCCTGTGGACCAATCTGGACTATTTCCTGCTCTGTATACCCAAGTTGGTGCAGTCTCATTTTTGCCTACGGCTTCTTCTTTCTATGTGCATTTGCCCCTCTCACATGGTTTATATTACAGAGTTGATATAGGGGCCAGAAAAGTTTGCCCTGAGAGCTTTCAAGCACCAATCCTTTCACTTCTATCTCTCCTACTATAAGATATACAGAAAGAAGTTTGGATATCTGAGGAAGCTAAATCTCTGAACCAGCAAAACATGCTGCAACAGAACACAGGAGCATAGCTACTATAGACACCACTATGAAGGAATATGGTGTCAGGTTGCCCTCGCAAGCATGGGCTTATTTCCCACCTCTGTCTTTCTTGGTGAATTGTCTGCTTTGTCCTTGGCCTTAATGTGTTATGGCATGTTCCAGCTGAGGAAAGTAAGAACTGGTGCGTGGCAGCCCCATCAGGATTCAAAGATCAAGAAGGGGGAATTTAAGGCACAAAACACACAATTGCCAAGTCCTGGAATTGGCAAGACACCAAAAAACAGCAAAAGGGAAGCTGAAAATGGAAGGGAGTATGATTTCCCAGCTCCCTCTCACTTTGTCATATAAGAAGAGAGATAAGGTAGCTCAGGGCGAAGCCACAGTGGATCTTATGAACAGCACAAGACAAGACAAAGAGCTTTTGACACCTGTAGTGAGAAGATACTATTTCTAATGTATAGGGAGTAATACAAGAAGAATCATATGAAGCTGGGGGTGGTGATGAGATAAAACCACCATGTCTTGCAGTAGTTTTGAGCCATGGGGGAAGTTGATCAGATATTACCCAATTTTTTGAAAAGGATCAATTTTAGTTTTGGTAAAAGGGCTTCAAGGGATTTCAAAGTTCACACTTTGGAGTGCAAAGGGCTGCATCTACGAAGGGAAGGAGGGAGGCCACACTCTGACAACCTTTGTCCTCTGGATCTTGACCATACCATTGGTTCCTTCCTATTTTCTAACTAGAGATGGTATAATCTATAGTATTTTCAGCTATAGGAGCCTAATTTTTGAATCTTGAATTTATGGAAGGCTCTTTGGTCCACCACAAGCACTCTGGTAGGTGGTAATTTTCTTACCATCTTGAAGCCCACCATGGCATCTCCTATACTGTTCCCCAACATCCCAAAGCTGGCCTAATTGGGTGGAGAGGCGTCAAGACTCTGAAAATAGGAAAGAAGTGTAGAAAATTGCCTTGTGTTATGCATCCTATTTTATTTCTCCTTTTATCTATTTTTGAGTAAAGGTGCTAAGAATGTGTACTTAGGGTTATCAGTCACGAATAGCTGATATGTATCATGGGAGTTATGTTTTTGTAAATGTACATCATGTTTCCCTAAAAATAAGACACTGTCTTATATTTATTTTTCCTCAAGAAGATACACTAAGGCTTATTTTCAGGGAATGTCTTATTTTTAATAAGTATGGTACAACAATCTACATTTATTCAAATATAGTTAAGTCATCTTCTTTTGGAACATTGTCACAACTTTCTAAACCCAGAGTTCCATTCTGAATTTCTTGCAACTCCATTTCCTTTAGAACCATTGGCCCCAATCTTTCATATCGAGCAATATAGCTCTCATTAAATGAGCAGCTCTTATCCATGTAACCTGCTCAGGGTGCATTGGCAACAACACTGTCAGTGATTTTATCCCTTGTTGATGGGGCTGCCCACACCTCTCCGGTCACCCCCAAGATAGCAGCTGTCATGATGGGGCAGATGAGAAGGGCTGCCTTTCTTCTTTACTGCTCCGTGCCGGTATGCTGCATAGCTATGCCTATCACTATGTCTTATTTTTGAGGTATGGCTTATATTGCACAAATGCTTAGAAATCCTATTACGGCTTCTTTTATGGGCATGTCTTATTTTTGGGGATATATAGGGTATGGAGGAATTAGAATTAGAAAGTATGTAGTGGAGGGTTACTGTTATGTTACTATGTACTAGAGGCAGCAAAGTGCTTGATTTACATTGCACACTAATACACATCAGCAAAGTCCATTGGACATTCTTACTAGTGTTCTGATACACATCTTTGCAATTCACTAATAGGGTTTCTTAGTGCCTCTTATACTTAGCTAACTAGATTCAAAGTTATGTTAAGTAAAATGTGATATAGGATTCCAGGAATTATTACAACAGTAAGAACCCCATAACCATGGGACCAATACCTACATCCAGAGGGCACATGGTGTCTCTAGGAATTTGCTAGATTCCCCAGGCTATTGATATGCCTCTCGAAGTAGTGTAGAGTTGTATATATTGGGAACACAAGTGATACAATTTAATGAAATCTGATAATACCCACCAGGCGTCCCGCTTCGCTTGGCATTGCGGTGAAAGGAGAGGGGCGGCAGGGCAAATCTGTCATCCTGTATGCGCCCCTGTATGCAGGGATGAAAGTGTCCTAGGACATTAAATTCTCCTTGTCTGATGAAGCCCAATAAGAATAGTAATGAGTGTTGCCTTAATTCAAAAATATAAATCTATGAGGCAACACAATTATGGGCAAAACACACATGCATAAAAATAATTAGATTAGCTGCAATATCCAACTGATTGGAGCCAAAAATAACAGATTTGAAGATGAGTTTTCCACAACCTCTTTCGAACTAATTATTATACACCCCCCTCCCCAAGAGAAACTGGATCTCTAGAATTTATGCCGTTTCAGAACTAGACTTCGGATTTTAAACCTTCTTTATCTTGTTGTGTTTTCTGTGGCCCAGATGAGCAATATTATATTGCTTGTTTCTTATATTCTGTATTGGAATGCCAAAAGGTTTTGTTCTTATTTTTGAAATCCAGAATGAATCCAGACCTTTCAACCACTCTTCACATGGCATGTCTAATAAATTATTTATTATTAACGTGGTTCTCCTCAGGGAAGAGGTACTAGTGTACATGATATTAATGTGTGACTTTTTTGGAGCTAATGTCCAATTTCTTACTATTTTCACTTTGCCAAAGACCTTATCACAAAGGCTTGTGGTGCTGAAGAAGAATTATGTGGATACCATGGGCTGTTAAAAATTGCTCTTTAAGCAAATTAAGCCTGAACTCTCCCTAGAAGCCATGATAGCTCAACTAAGACTGCCATACTTTGGTCATATCATGAAAACACAGGACTCAATTAGAAAAGTCAACCGTGTTAGGTAAGATAGAAAAAAAAGGTAAAGGTAAAGGTAAAGGTTTCCCCTGGTGTCTGACTCTGGGGGTTGGTGCTCATCTCCATTTCTAAACCAAAGAGCCGGTATTGTCCATAGACATCTCTAAGGTCATGTGGCCGGCATGACTGCATGAAGCGCCATTCCCTTCCCGCTGGAGCGTTACCTATTGATTTACTCACATTGGCATGTTTTCGAACTGCTATGGTGGCAGGAGCTGGGGCTAACAGCGGCCGCTTATTCCGCTCCCGGGATTTGAACCTGGGACCTTTTGGTCCACAAGTTCAGCAGCTCAGTGCTTTAACACACTGTGCCACCAGGGGCCCCCAGAAAGAAAAGAAGAAGACCACAATTGAGATGGACAGACTCAATCAAGGAAGCCACAGTCTTGAATCTGCGAGACCTGAATAGGGCTGATGATGGTAGGGTGACTTGGAGGTCTCTATTTATAGGGTAATTACACGTCTAAATCAACTTGATTGTAGTTAACAACTCACAGACAAGATTATTCCATAAACCAAGGTTTCTCATAGCACAACTATTTTTGAATGCATATGTTGTCACTTTAACAGCCGGAAATGAATGTCATGAAAACCTTTCTGACACTTCCCAGTAACACAACACTTTTCTCCAAGTTTTCCTGCATGAATTCAAGTAGTGTCCTTGGAGTGGGCCTCTGAGTCATTACTCTCCTTATTGTTTGTGCCGATGACACATAGTCACAGCTGTTAAGAGTTAGTAACCTTTGCAAGGCTATATTTTCTATTTGCTAGTTTACATTATAGTGACTTCCTATTATTTGCAAACCCACTCTCCTCCAGCATCATTCAAAACCAGTGCTTTCCAAAGTGGCAAATATTGCCCCTCCCCCCCCCCCCCGGGGAGGGGGAGGGCAGTCATAACATCAGGTGCAATTGTGGGGTGTTGAATAAAAATAAGAGCGCAGTGGAATTTTTTTTACATTTTTCTACACATGTTTCATTTGTTGTGTAACAATGAGTTAAAGTTATGCTGATTGCTTTATTTTTCAAATGAATACACAAGATGTAAATTATAACCAATCAGTAGTCAAGTCCACCAAAAGATCTTAACAAGCAAGTGTAGGCAGGCAAGTGTGTAGTGCATTGTCAGGAAGTCCAGCATGCACTGGCAGGAATACGTGCATGTAAGGACTTGTTTACAGTACAATACTATAAATAGGCAAATGTATGACATCTAATTTCTGAATTGTGTGACAAGCAGTTAGTAATAGTACAAGTGCAAAAATATTTATAATGTTTAATTCATGCTGCTGACAAAAATAGAGCAGAACATTAATTAATTGATAGCATCACACTAGGTTCTTTTTATCATTTAGAAATATTTTTAATGTTAGGATTATTTTATTTTATTTTTAATCCTTTGTTATCTCAATTTTGGGTGTGTAATGAGAATGTTTCTATAGTTGACTTTAATCAATAATTTTATAATTTCAGGCTTCAAGGTGTCATATTTACAACAATATCTTTCTTCGTCATGTTGTAGGATGCAGGTAGAAATATAGTTACATAATAAAAATCTGTCTCTGTATCTTACAGTTTGTTTGCTTACAGAAGGTAGATTTCTGAGGAGTACTGAGTGATATTTTCTTTAAAAATAAATAAATAAATAAATAAAAAATAAATTTGGGAACATCTGCTTGAAACCACAATTATTTTCTCTTCTCTTCCTCTCCTCCTTTAGACCATGCATTTGATTTAAAATGAGTGTTTACAAGAAAAACTACTTTTATGTTTTAGAAAGTGTATTTCTTTCTAGACCTTGTTTATGAAAGGGAAACACAGATGGGCATAGGGCTGATTGCTGTTCAGCTTCTGCCTTGCTAATTTGATTACTCTGCTTGAAAGGTCCAGAACTATCTCAGGGCCCTTCCACACAAGCATATAACCCAGAATATCAAGGCACATAATCCACAATGTCTGCTTTGAACTGGGTTATCTGAGTCCACACTGCTATATATTTCAGTTCAAAGCAGATAATGTGGGATTTTATTCATTAGTATGGAAGGGGCCTCAGTTACAACAAACTTGATATAGTAAAGCCACTCTTCAGTTAACCACGTTTGTCATTCATAATTTTTTGTTATTCACACCTATACTTGAATGAGAAGCAGTCAGTCATTTTAACATTTTCTGATACTTCTGAATAAAGTGCTTAATTAGATTGTCCAAAGTTGCTGCCAAAAACAAATAAAGTATAAATATTGTTAATGAAACTAGCTTGATTTATAGCATCTGAGAGTGTGGGGCAAATAAATTTGAAGCACACTTTATATTGTACTCGGGTACTGATGGTTCCCTTGAATAGGTTATTGTCCAATATATACATTTATTTATTTATTTATTTATTTATCTATCTATCTATTTATTTATTTACAGCATTTTTATCCCTCCTTTCTCACCCGAGGGGACTCAAAGTGGCTTACAAAACTGGAAAAATTCAATGCCAATAACACAATACATCAAAAAGGTAAGCTTTGATTTTAGTTCTGAAGATGGGAAGGTTAATTGTTCATCATTTAATTTGCATGATAATGCTTTCAGTTTCCAGTAAAATATCCCCTCATTCCAAGAAACCTGAGGAAGCATCAGCCAAAAGGCCACTTTCCCTCCAGGAAGTAGATATTTTATTGAACAAAAATGTCATTTACATCTGTTTCACAAACACAAAACAGTGTGGACAGGTTGAAGCTTGCTAGTTTGATAACGCTGTTGCTTTTGCATGGCAGGCAATCTTATTCATCAGATCTTCACAGAAACAGACATGACTGACAACAAGTACAATAGCTTCTGAAGAAAAGGAGAAAATATATTTCCTTGTAAAATAAAGGGACTTAGAAAAGCGATTGCCTATTTATGGGATTTCACAGCTGTTTTTGTTCTCGTAACATCTGTAGCCCACTGATCTTGTTTTACTGGAAAAGCAAGCTTCAGAGAAGAAATAGTGGCCGCTATTTCACAGTGGAGTTCAGCTGGGAATATTTACAGTACCTTTCTGATATAATCAAGAAAGCCTTTAGTATATATGACGTGTGAGTGTGCACAAGCATCTGTGTACAGACCAACAAATAAATAGTTCATTTACGCTGTTTGTTAATATTTAAGATAAGCTTCATTCAAGACCAAACCAGTAGCTATAAACAGACGTTTAGACACTTTCCTGAAGCAAAGTCAAATGGTCAAAAGTGATTCAAGTCAGTAATTAGGATATTTCCTGATAAGGAATGTGAATACGGAATGGTAGAATGGCATTACAAACATGGCTATATATATATATATATATATATATATATATATATATATATATCAATGTTACAGCTGTTTAAGGTTAATCATTATCAGGGCTGCCGCATTAGAGAGACACATAAATTAGAGAGTAAGCTTGATTGATTTCACTGGGACTTATATATAGAAAACATGAATTACTGCTGCTCTACAACCATTTAGGGTGTATCTACACTATACAATTACATCAGTTTCATATCACTTCAGTGTATGTAATCCTGGGATTCAATGTATGTTATCCTGGGATGGCAGCATTCAAGCAACATCAGAAATCAGGATACTCCTCTCTCACTCTCCCCTTCACTATCCCTGAGCTGTTTATTTTCTATTTTACAGTAATATTTGCCTTTTAAAAAATTAACCATATCTTTGAAATTGTAATTAATAATAATAATAATAATAATAATAATAATAATAATAATAATAATAATAATAGCACTTGCCTATCCTTTCATAGTTGGCCATGTCCATTCTGAAATTCTTGCCATTGGTATCTTAAACCCATCTGATGGAGTAGATTAAAACTGGATTTTAAATTTTTCTGGTTGCTTTAGCAGGATGTATGTTTTTGTTTGATGATGTTACTTTTGTTGTATGGTCTCTTATTGGCAACTGAATGTTTTGCTTATGTTGGAAACCGCCCTGATGTTGTTGTTGTTGTTGTTGTTTGGAACAGCAGAGGTGTGAGAAGGTGGGATTACAAGGGTATGCAAAAATATGATCACAGCAAATCAGCACCACTGTGCAAATGGAGAAGTGCAATAATAAAGGTGAGCACCTCTCCATGTCAGTTTGTATCTGATATTGGTGACTGTGTAACTGCTATGGAATAATGACTTCATACAATAAAGTTCTTGGATTCTGCTGTACCCAATCCTATTGTAGCTGTATGTATCTGTACCCAACAAGCAAGGCAAACTGCAGCTGTCTTCAGAATCTCTTACTGAGCATGAATAAACAACAACGCAAAGAGACAAGAGGGAAGTAGATAAACAGCCACCACCACCTCCAGCACAGGAGGCATACATCCATAGGTTTGGCCCTAGGTGCAATTTAGAAGGTGATCCTTGGAAGGTTCAAAATAGTTTTGCTTACTAGCATAAGGCTTACCTGACATGGTTGTTTCATTTCATGTTTCATATAGTTTCATTTAAAGATATGCTGAAGAATGTTAGATTGTTCCTCTGTTTGTGGCCCAGAACTTTATCCCTGTTATTTCCATGTTATTTCTGCTTCTGATGGAAAATTTTCTGTTATTTATTTATTTTATTTATTTACAGCATTTATATTCCACCCTTCTCACCCCGAAGGGGACTCAGGGCGGATCACATTACACATATAGGCAAACATTCGATGCCTTTTAACATAGAACAAAGACAAACAAACATAGGCTCCGAGTGGGCCTCGAACTCATGACCTCCTGGTCAGAGTGATTCATTGCAGTTAATTGCAGCTGGCTTGCTCTCCTGCCTGCGCCACAGCCTGGGACATAAACATATTATGTCCAAGAACGCATTTACTTTGTTAACTGAGATATACCTGTATTTGCGCTGCTTTGGTATCATTGCATGCCTTTTTCCTTTGGATACCCAAACTGTATTTCTCAAGGCTTGACCGAACCTTTACTGCAATGCTCAAATTCTAAACTGATGGTAAATTCCACTGGCCACCCATACATGCCTGCCCTTCTCGTTCCTTCTTTTCCTTATATCACTATTAGGCACTGTTCCACAGGGTTTTTTTTAATACTCAAAATAAATTGCCTTGACTTTTCTGTGGGTCGAGATAGGTCTCTCTAGTGTTCAGGCTTTGGAACCTACCATCTGATTTGTATCAAATATAGTCAGCCCTCCACATAGGACCCCCATGGAAGTGAACAAAAATTAAAAAAAATAAAAACCTGTATATTTTATCTGACAGGACATCTCTCTAGGAATCTCTAGATCCCCAACATGATTCAAGGATCAACCTCATGTGCAATTTAAGCATAGAATTGCATTGGAGGATCTAAGGATTCCTTGAGAAAACATTTTAATCAAAGCCACAGACCGGCAAAACCCAAACATGAGGAGGATAGACTATATTACACCTAATTACTCCTAATACATTGCACAATTAGCGTTTGATTCCTCTCCTCCAAGACTGAAGATTGAAGTGCCATTATATCGCCTTTGTCCACTGGATATGCTTTTTTTTTTTTTTGGTGATGCTGTGTTTTACAGTTTTGATACATTAATTTGTTGTGATTGGTATTATTTTATATAGTTGTATTTTATATTGTATTTTATTGTATGTTATTGGGCCTGGTCTCCATTTGAGCTGTCCTGAGTCCCCTCGGGGAGATGGGGCAGAATACAAGAATAAAGTAGTAGTAGTAGTAGTAGTAGTAGTAGTTGTTGTTATTGACACAACAACATTGTATGACACAACAAACAAGATAGATATGCTGGATTTCGTATCACAAAATCACAAATAGAACACTTCCCAAGTGTCTAGGACTGTGTGATGTATTTTTGGATGATGCGTGCAGATCCCAGTAGGGTGGCCTTTTGCAGTTGGCAGATCATAATTTTGTCAATGCCTATTGTTTCCAAATGCCGTCTGAGATCTTTTGGCACGGCACCCAATGTGCCAATCACCACCAGGACCATCTGTACTGGTTTCTGCCAGAGTCTTTGAAGTTCAATCTTGAGGTCCTGATAGCAGCTGAATTTTTCCTGTTGTTTTGAGTCAATGTGACTGTCACCTGGGATGGCAACATCAATGATCCAAACCTTTTTCTTTTCCACAACTGTGATGTCTGGTGTGTTGTGTTCCAGAACTTTGTCAGTCTGGATTCGGAAGTCCCACAGTATCTTTGCGTATTCATTTTCCACGACCTTTGCAGGTTTCTGATCCCACCAGTTCTTTACTGCAGGGAGGTGGTACTTGAGGCTTAAGTTCCAATGAATCATTTGGGCCACATAGTTGTGCCTCTGTTTGTAGTCTGTCTGTGCGATTTTCTTACAGCAGCCGAGGATATGATCAATGGTTTCGTCGGCTTCCTTGGACAGTCTGCGTTTTGGGTCATCAGCTGATTTTTCGATCTTGGCCTTATTTGCATTTGTTCTGATGGCTTGCTCCTGGGCTGGAAGGATCAGGCCTTCTGTCTCCTTCTTCAGTGTCCCATTCGTATATATTATTATTGAGATAGTCTGGAAATTCTGTAAAAAGCTTCAAGGGAAAGCCACAAGTGTGAATCTGTTGGAGTCCTAAAATATGTAGCGTTTATTGTTACATTTGTGTTTTTTTAGAAGTGAACCAAAGTGTTTGATGGTATTGATTTGCATTTTGAGTTTGTGCGTTTGATGATACATTTCCAGCAACTGCAGTGACACAGACTTAAATGAGGAAGCCCATTTCTGTACAAATGTGTGTGATGTCAAGAACAAAAGTCATTTACATTAGTTTGCACACTTACAGTCAGAAATTTTCCCTAATGCACCTATTTACAATCCTATCGCCCTCATATCCTTAATCGCACATGCCTACTTAAAAACAAGACAGAGATGCTGGATTAAATCTGGTAGGAAAGTATACTTCCTGTTTATAAAAATATCCTTCCTGACTGGAGAGTCCTCTTCCTGCACGCACTTGTCCATATATCTCATATGAAATTCCCAAACCTGTTTCCATGAAGCTGGAAGGCTTTGGGAATTTGTTGTGTATTACCTAGAAATTACTCCAATTGAGACATAACATTTATAGCAACGAGTACCACGACATATTCATAAAATGAGTGGAAGAGAATAAAGTGTTGTTAATTTTTTGGTATCTAAAAATACCAGTGTATTGATGTAATTTTTAACTAATTAAAGACATGGGAAACGCCAAAACAGAGCCTCCTTCTCTAAATGTGTACTTGGTATGTAATCTCTTATGTTTTGATTCAATTTTGCAGGGACAATATCAATTAATCTCTATCATCCCACTTTTTAGATGCTTTAAAATATCTTGAGTTTTTCTCTCCTTCTGCTGCTTTCCCTTTTTGTCCTCAGTTTACTTCAATTGTTGAAAAATGAGTTCAAAGTGCAAAAGAAGTTTGCTATCAACTAGCTGTCCCTGATTGTTGTCATGAAACAATCAGGGCCAGCTAACACTTCCCAACAAAGGATTCCCCCAGGCAGGAAGCAGCCAGGCTTTGAAGCTGAAAGGCCATTCAATGCTAATCAAGGTGGCCAATTGCAACATTCACACTTGCCTCAAACAGACAAGAGTTTTTTCTCCCACCTTGGACATTCCACAGATATATAAACCCCACTTGCCTAGTTTCCAACAGACCTTACAGCTTCTGAGGATGCCTGCCATAGGTGTGGGTGAAATGTCAGGAGAGAATGCTCCTAAAATATGGCCATACAGCCCAGAAAATCACAGCAACCCAGTCTTTAATCTGCTTCTGGGTGAATAATAATAATAATAATAATAATAATAATAATAATAATAATAATAAACTTTATTTTTATATCCCACCCCATCTCCCCGAAGGGACTCGGGGCGGCTCACAACAGGGACAAGCCCGAAACAACAACACAACATATTTGACAAAAATTTAAAACATTCCAACAATACACAAAATAAAATAATGGACAATACATTAAAATCCAAGCAGATAAAATCAGAGTAATTAAAAGCAAACCAGCAGGGACAGGTTTCATAAAGTGCTGTATCATGGAAATGAGTAACAGTGATAAAGTGCCACACGCTTGTTGTGGACATCTTCACAACAAGCAATGAATAGGAGGACCCATGAAAATATGCTCCTCTTGGCTTTATCCACTTATTCAGGAGGCCAATATGTTGCAAAACCTTACTATAATAGAAGTGTTTACATTATTTGCATTCAGCACTAACATGGCAGGCATTCAGTAGTAAGGATGGAAATTCTTGATTTTCTCATTTCCCGACAGATGTCAAGGAAAGGACATTGACATTTCTTCATGTTGTGTTGAAACATTTAGGATATTTTGAAGGGGGAAAGGACGGAAAATTCACAGTAATGTTTGAAAATGGTTCATTTTCAAGAATTCAGTGTTTTACTCAGAATTATGCAACTTTCTGAAGAACTACGCAGTTGTTGTCTCTGGACATGACTTTTTTGCTTTGCACAACTTTTCATGAAAGAGGGATAAGAGGACAAATAAATAGATGGATTAAATATCAGGAATGATTGGGTTGCGAGTTTTCCAGGATGTATGGCCAAGTTTCAGAAGCATTCTCTTCTGACGTTTCGCCCACATCTATGGCAGGCATCCTCAGAGGTTGTGAGGTATATTGGAAAACTAAGTAAGGGGGGCTTATATGTCTGTGGAAGGTCCAGGGTGGGAGAAAGAACTCTTGTCTGTTGGAGGCCATTGTGAATGTTGTAATTAATCACCTTGATTGGCATTTAAAGGCTGCTTCCTGCCTGGGGGAATCCTATGTTCAGAAGTGTTAGCTGGCCCTGATTGATTGATTCAGGTATGAATCAGGAATTAATATATAAAGGTGTATTTCATACTCCGTTATATATTCTATTAAGCAATATTAGAATACCAGCCAGAAAACTCAAGTATGAAAGGAGTTCTGCAAAAATCCACGTCAATCTCCATCATCTTATGTGCTCACACTCTCCTCAAACAGTGGACTCTCTGGGCTCTGAGGATGCATCTACAATGTAGAATTAATGTGGTTTGACATTGTCATGATTCAATGCTATGGAATAGTGGGAGTTGTAGTTTTACAAGTTTCTTAGCCTTCTCTGCCAGAGTGCTGGTGTGTCACCAAATTACAACTACTAGAATTTCATAACATTGAGCCAGTTAAAGTGGATGACAGGTAGGACCCATATTGTGGATGGAGACAACAGCAACATGGAGTATGAGCAGGGCAGTAAGAATGGCTGTCCAGCAGCACAGAACCACATTCAATTCCACTAGGCAGCCAGGATTCACACTCGCCTCCGCAGCAGCTGGAGCAGTGGTTGTGTGATGCATACAGGGGCTGAGCCTACACCACACCAGATTGGCTGTGGATCTTGTGTGTCCCAGGGAAGTGTAGATCTGCCTAGGACATGGTGCAGTGGATTCAAACTGCAGGAAAAGAAAATCCACCTAAACATTAGGAAGAACTTTTTGATGGTTAGCACTATTTGACAGTGGAATTTTTACTTACTTACTTACTTACAATATTTATATCCCGCCTTTCTCTACCCTGAGGGGGACTCAATATGCTGCCTTGGAGTGCAGTGGGATCTCCTTCTCTGGAAGTTTTTTTTATGCAGAGTCTGTATAATTCTATGAGAAGAGAGCAACCAGAACATTTTAAAACGGTGGTTCTCAACCTGTGGGTCCCCAGATGTTTTGGCTTTCAACTTCCAGAAATCCCAACAGCTGGTAAACTGGCTGGGATTTCTAGGAATTGTAGACCAAAACACCTGAAAACCACTGGTTTAAAAGCAACAGAAAAAGTGGGACAGAAGAGTCTTAATCAGGATCGTCCCTATCAAACCTGAACAGTTTTATTGCAAAACCAGCCTTGAAGTGGTATTCAGCCTTCCATTCAAATACGTAAGTCTTTTCAGCAGTGGTAAGTTCCTGCTTCTTTCTCTGGTTGGCTAATAAATCCTCCCTCCTTTCCTGCTGCAGAATTGAAATCTAGCACTAGCGTGCCACCAATGTTGAAGTCACCTTCCTATTTTGAGTGTCTGCTGGTATGCACTGCAGATTAATACACTATCTTTCCTTTCATCTCAAAAATTGCTATTTTTTTCTAATTTATTGCGGTTGTATGAGGAACTAGTGACTTCAGCATGTTGGCATTTACCACTTTTCTTGCCATATAGTGTCAGGATATGATTAGCGAGCGGAGAGCCGAATACATTAGGAAATGTCCATGCTGAAAGTTTGAAGAGTATATACAGTTGTGGTCAATCACCATGTGACCAACACAGAAAGATTCTGACCCATAACTGTTCATTTCAGCAATTACTTTGTTTAATTAACATGTCTTTATTTAGCCCTTTTACATTGTAAACTGGTGGTGGTGGTGGTAGGTAGTCTTTCTCCAGGAAACAAGGCATATGGGAAAGGAAATTAACATATTGCCTTGCATTTTAAAGCTTGGAATGTTACGTCTGATAATTAATTCAATAATGCTAAATGTTATAAACAAGTGAGAGCACTATAGTGCTTTGAGTGCTAGCCTAGGATCTCAGGAAAAGACAGGTTTTTCTTACTCTCCTTCCATGTGAAGAAAATGTGTATGGGTACATCTACATTGTAGAATTAATGAGGTTGAAAACTCCTTTAACTGTCAGGGTTTAATGTTATGGAACCATAGGGTTTTCATTTGAGCAAAGCACTGTTTGGCAGAGAAGACATGAAAATCTATAGCTCCCACAATTCCATAGCACTGAACCATAGCAGTTAAAATGGTGTCAAACAGCATTAATTCTGAAGTGTAGGTGCACCCTAGAACTAGTGGGTGAATTTGGCTTCATCGCTGACAAGGGGATTGTGTCCTTGATCAAACCTGTGGGCAGCAGGATAGCTTTAGGGAGTGTTGGGGCACAACTGGCAGAGGAAAGTCAGCAGAAATGGATGAAGCTCCCTCACCATTGCAACCCCCCTCCCAGATTTTGTTGCTGGGATTGATGTGTTACTCTGAAAAGGTAGGAACTGTGTGACAGTCAAAGCAGTTTGGCAATAGAATCAATTGTCTGGAGAGGGCCCGGTTCTGTTCAACATCTTTATTAACGACTTAGACAAAGGGTTAGAAGGCACGATCATCAAGTTTGCAGACGACACCAAACTGGGAGAAAAAATGGAATGCAAAGATACAGAATGGGGGACACCTGGCTTGACAGCAGTACATGTGAAAAAGACCTTGGAATCCTCGTGGACAACAAGTTAAACATGAGCCAACAATGTGATGCAGCAGCTAAAAAAGCCAACGGGATTCTGGCCTGCATAAATAGGGGTATAGCGTCTAGATCCAGGGAAGTCATGCTCCCCCTCTATTCTGCCTTGGTCAGACCACACCTGGAATACTGCGTCCAATTCTGGGCACCGCAGTTGAAGGGAGATGTTGACAAGCTGGAGAGCGTCCAGAGGAGGGCGACTAAAATGATTAAGGGTCTAGAGAACAAGACCTGAGAGGAGCGGCTTAAAGAGCTGGGCATGTTTAGCCTGCAGAAGAGAAGGCTGAGAGAAGACATGATAGCCATGTACAAATACTTGAAGGGAAGTCATAGGGAGGAGGGAGCAAGCTTGTTTTCTGCTGCCCTGCAGACTAGGACACGGAAAAATGGCTTCAAACTACAGGAAAGGAGATTCCACTTGAACATCAGGAAGAACTTCCTCACTGTGAGGGCTGTTGGACAGTGGAACTCTCTTCCCCAGACTGTGGTGGAGGCTCCTTCTTTGGAGGCTTTTAAGCAGAGGCTGGATGGCCATCTGTCGGGGGTGCTTTGAATGCGATTTTCTGCTTCTTAGCGGGGGGTTGGACTGGATGGCCCATGAGGTCTCTTCCAACTCTACTATTCTATGATTCTTTGATTCTATGAGAGGTAGTGAAATCTCCTTCTCTGGACATATTTAAAAACTGGCTGAACCTGCTGGGATGCTTTAACTGTAGATTATGCATTGAGCAGGGGTTGGACTCAATGGCCCGTGATGCCCCTTCCAATTATATGATGCCATGATTCTAACTGATTCTGTCTCCCAAAAAGTAATGTTACACATTATTAAAGTTCACATGGTCCAGTTCCTCTTGAGATCAGAATCTGCGGAATATTCAGTGGAATATGCACATCATGCTCTTTGAACATATCCCATGTATATATATAATGCTTCTAGTACTTTCAGGCACCTTCTGGAAATGCTAATGATGTACCATCCCCATCCAGGAATATCAATGCTATATTGAGGTGTAGCCCCAAGTCAAAGAGCTGCAGCTACAGCTCTAGGGTGCTCCCAGTGGTTTCTCCCAGGAATTCTCTTCCTGGAGAGACTGCACTGGCCTCATCCATGATATCCTGCTATTAGCAGGTAAAAAGTTTTAATTTAAAAATTCTGCTGTTTCTTTCCAATAGGTCTACATTCCAGAAGCAGTAGTTATCTTTTAACTTGGCTGACAGTGCATCATCTGTGTACAAACCAAGTGCTTCTGAGGTTTGCCCTTTCTTGGCAGGTCACAGCAATTCTGAACTTTGTGTTCCTGATGGCAAAACCTTCTGAGGTGTGGAGCTGAAGCTTCATTTCACTAGAAACATTATTGTTAGCAAAATACCCTTTATAACAGTGAGGGAACTTTGCTTTATTTACAGTACCTGAGAATTTCCCACGACAGAGCGAAAGGAAGCACTGTTGGCCCCTGGGAATTAATTGATGCAAAACAATTTTTAAAAACCCTTAGATCCGAGTCTAGTTGTACTTCATAATGTGAAATCACACAACCCATCACATTTATTAGCAAGCTCTTAAGGTCAATAGTCTTCCTGAAGCCAATTTACATTTGGGAAACCTATACTTCTCAGATCTTGATGAACTATGAATTGCATCACGCCTCACTAATGGCCAGCCTGGCTGAGTCTTATGGGAACTGGAGTCCAAAAACATCTGTGGGGAGACTACAGATTCCCCAGCATATAAACTAAAAACAGATTTATGAAATCATAATAAAAATATTAAGTTATGCCATCTAGGGCATTCCATACCAACTATCCCAATCTGGCAGGACAATCCAGCTTTATATTTCATCAGCCCACTTTTTAAGATGCTTCCAAAATGTCCCAGTTTCTTTCTCTTTGCTCCACTTCGATCCTTTGTATTCAGCTTCCTTCAGTTGTTGCAAATGGAGTTCAAAGTGCAAAAGTTGATTCACTGCATTAATTCAAGGGGGAAAGAATGAGACAGGATGTTGCTTTTCCTAGAAGACTCAGAAAAAGCAGACTTGTGTTCATCTTCATGAAGGTTTGCCTTTTAACCATATCTTGATGTTGCTTTACTACACATCCTTTGTTTTTCATCTGTTTTTTTATCTGGAGCCACGGTGATGCAATGGGTTAAATCCTTGTGCCAGCTGAACTGCTGACCTAAAGGTCAGCGGTTCGAATCTGCGAGATGGGGTGAGCACCCGTCTGTCAGGCCCAGCTTCCCATGCAGGGACATGAGGGAAGCCTCCCATAGGATGGTAACACATTCGGGTGTCCTCTAGGCACTGTCTTTGTAGATGGCAGATTATCTCACACCAGAAGCAGCTTGCACTATGTTTTCAATTAGCTTCTGACATGATTTTTTTTTGACCCCAGAGGCATTGTTGGAGCAGGAGACCTTTAAAACTGGGTGCTGTTACCTTCACCCAAACTATATCACACTCTCTTTTATTCATACAGGGAAATATTGGCTGCCTTGTGGCAGCAGTTGGAGATTGTGGCCATAGTTTCGACAGTGCAGTCTTTAATTGGGCTGCCATGAAACAAAACATAAACAAGTTGATCCTGTAAGCAAAACCTGGATTCCAGCTCCTGGTGTACTAGTTCTGAGCAGCCAGTATAAATATTGCTTCGAGGCTGAGATGTAACCCCTGGAAGAGGGGAAACATTGCAGCTCCTTCTTCATATGATTTGCACATATGAAGAATAACTTGCTTGGAGAATATTTGGGGAGCTGTAGTCTAAAAACTAACTTTTCCCAAACTCTGCACCAGGTTTCTTCACTGTCCTACTTTTTAAAAATATGCATGGAAGAGCTAGGAAAACCTCTCACCTTCCACACAGCATTTCTTTTTCATTGAGTGAAAAATAAGAAGAGAATAACCTTGCTAGATATGTTCCAAATCTCTTTATCCAATCTTCAGCAAGCAAGACATGGCTGTGCTCCCTTCTTCTGGGAGTTGTAGTCCAAAAGAGCAACGTTTAGGGGCACAGATTGGAAATGTTGGGGTTTTTTTGGACTACATCTTCCAGAATCCTCTAGCCAGAGGTGTACTGTTTCTACTTATGAGCTTCCTCAATTTTCCTTTAATGACCTTCCTCTTGTGCCTCTGTATAGCTTCCTTGACATCATGTCCTTTAGATGTGCTGGATTAGAATTCTAATCTCCACCAAGTAGATCCAGTGGACCCAACAGTTACGTTGGCTAGGGATGATGGGAGTGGGAGTCCACCCTATCTGTAGTAGGTTTATTTAAGAGATCCCCCCATCCTGTTTTGTGCTGGTATCGTCTTTTCAAATGTGAGACAACCCCCCCCCCCAATAAAATGAATTTTTAAGTACAGCTTTCGTATCAGATGTACAGCCCAACTCCTATGTAAGAAAAATACCTTTTTCTTCTTCTGTGAAATAGATATTTCCTCTGAGCATGAACCCACCCAGTAATTTCAACCATTTGATTCTAGAATAGCATTCCCTAGGGAAATACTAGGGAATCCCAAACACCATTTCCTATGGAAAGGCTTAAATGTGAAAAGGACTTCAACAACTAGCTGCTCCCAAGTCGCTGCCATTTCCTCAGGAAATGAAGACTAATGGTATCAGAAAGTCTGCTCGGTCCCTCACTTCCTCATGGCCGGAACCTTTTTTCCTTTCGGCTTTGTCTAGAGAGCAATGTGAAATGTAAGCATGAATCATGGGTGAGAGGGGGAGACGCATAAATGTCAGCACCGTGAGCTATGCAGTTAGCTTTTCTACTCAGGGCATAAGTTTCAAATCTTTAGTTAGAACAGAGATGCATCCGATCTCTCTTCCTCACTGGAGGAAACAAGCAAGTCCCTCACATGCTAGGATCTAAACTCTTTCCAGGGGTGAGGGGAGATTTACACGTACAGTAACCTGGACTATTGTTTCACTAGCTTCCACTTCCCAGTTCTAGCTGCAACAATGATGGTACAAAAGTGGGCATTGAAAACAAAATCACAAAAGATTGCAAAATAGCTTTATGAAATTGGTTTGCATTTGCGGGTTATAAGGCAGGGCGTGTGTGTGTGCATGTGTTTCATTTGTATTTTGTTTACTGTACACTCTCAATTCTTTGGCTATAAAAGAAAATAAACATTCTAAAAGAACACTAATGTAATAGTTGAGAAAAAGGACTGAGGAGGAGATTGCATTGTTGTTGTTGTTGTTGTTATGTTTATTTATATCCTCTTTTTCTCTCCACAAAGGAGACTCAAAGTGGCTAATTGTATAATCAGCCCTCCATATTTGCTGGGGCTAGGGGCGTAGGACCCCTGTAAATGTGAGGGGAAATATAAGAAAAAAAGCTTTTTTTTAACCTGAAAAACCACCTCTCTAAGAATACTGAAATCTTCCAGTGCGACTCTGTGGACAACCTCCAGTGGAAACTGACCAAAGAGTTGCACTAGAGGACATAAAGATTCCTAGAGAAAACAATTTAACCAAATCCACGAAAAAAATCAAATCTGCTAATGAAATTGACAAATGTGGATGACTGGCTAGGAACCACACTGATTTCTAGATTCCTGAAGTGAATGGTCCAAACTTCCAGTGAGGAACATCTGGTGAACTATGAAATGAGAATAATTGTTGTTCTTATTTCTTCAAGAGGTTCAAATAGAAATGATCTGTTTGAACTCTAGGCTCGAGGAAAGAAACTGGAGCAAGCAATGACATTTCCCCTCCTTTTAAAATATTCATTTCCTTTTCTCTCAAATACTTTGTGCCCTGAACCAGGAATGAGCAACTGCGGTAGATACTGGGGCCAATTTTCCACTCTTGAGACCCACTGCAACTACAAAGTCTGCCAATGACAGAGGAAAAATCAGAAATATATCCAAAAGTGGAAAAGTCCATTGGTTTTGAAAAAATAATGCTATAAATGTTAAATAGTGGAGGAAGGGACACAGGCCCTTTAAAAAGGTGAATCACAATTTTTGCATTCAAGGAGCCACGGTGGCGCAATGGGCTAACCCTTGGGAACTACTGACCTAAAGGTCGGGTTGCTGATCTGAAGGTTGCCAGTTCAAATCCATGAGATGGAGTGAGCTTCCGTCTATCAGCTCTAGCTTGCAGGAACATGAAAGAACCCTCCCACTAACACCTCCGGTGTCTCTTGGGCAACGTCCTTTTGTAGGCGGCCAATTCTCTCACACCAGAAGTAATTTGCCTTTATCGACGAGGCAATTCACATACCACATTTTTGGTCCAAAAAACATTGGTTGAGGAGTCAGAGATAATTGTCAGCCACAAAAATAGCCTTCAGGGGCCAAATGTAATTTGGGATCGTGCTTTGCCCATCTCTGCAATAGAAGGTAAACAGATAGGTCAGAAGGCATTATCCTGTTGCTTATTTTTCCTCTGATACAGTCACACAAGCTTCAAGATAGTTCCTATTTTTCTCATAGCCAGGAAGTGCAAATTGCTGAATTTCTGCCTATTGTGTGATTGTTAAAGGTGCAGGAGTCTTGCCAGAAAGAAATAAGGGGCAGCAGGACCAATGTATATAAGTGACGTCCCTTACAATGGCAACTAGATCTGGCCAGGGAGACTTTTGTGACCCGCTCTGCCAGCCAGGGTGCCTGGAGATCTTAATCGGTGTTTCCAACAGTGGAATCACACCATCATGACCTCATTAACCTTTTCCACACCTGGGTTTGTTTTCTGAAAACTTTCCACTTGGCCAGCTCCACAGTGGGGTGTTTGGTATCCTATATGAAACATGAGGGTAGTGATCATAAGGAGTACAGCACTGGCTTCAGCGGAACTGAAGAAAGCAACTTGAAGCTACGCATTTAAATTGGAAAGCAAATTTGGCTACATAGGCCATAAGAAAGAAAAAATCAATTTTGTTTTACTAGGGCATAAAAATGTATATGAGCTCCTCCCTCTCTTTCTATGTCTTGCCTGATAAAACAATATGGAGAGCACAGAACCTTCCATGCATTTTGTGTCTGCTTCGTTGTCCTTCAGATAGTATTGCAGTACAATACAACTTCTGTATTCACAGGAAATGTATTCCTGAACTTACAATGGAAGTAGGGTTTGCTTTTGTCCATGGTTTCCTATTTAAATTAATGACTTCTGTAAGAAATTACTATAGAAGAACTAGAAAATTCATAAGAGATATCTTCTCTAGGAATTTGTTAGGTCCTGCACCATTACTCTGTGGCGGTGGTGCACAACCTTTGGCCCTCCAAGTGTTTGGGACTCTAACTTCCAGAAACTTGTCCACTGGTCAGGAATTATGGGATCTAAAGTTCAAGATACTTGGAGAGCCACAGGTTGTGCACCACTGCTCTATGGTGACACCTGACAGAAACTTACCATAGAATTGACTGGAGGACCCAGATACTTTGTCAAATGTGGGCAAGTGAAACTGTGGGTACTGATTCCGTGCATCAGCTTACCCAAACAATCGGGAGAACATGGAGATCCAACCCTTGACATGCAGCAACCCCTAACTTAACTGCAGTAGTCACTGTGTCTTGAATAGACATGGATTTTCCCAGCAGTCATGTATAGTCCTGAATAATCTCTGTGGCAAAATATAAAAAGTTTGCGTCTGAGTATAACACGTGACTAGACACAGACACACAAAGGAATGAAACCACAGAGCTGGTTGCCCTTTGGGACTCTGGCCAAGGGAGCATAGCTCCAGGGAGGGACCAACCCTGCATGAGTGCCGGCACTTCAGTATTTACTACCATATCACCACTTGTGTATATTTGAGACTCTTACCGGTCTTAGTCAGCAATTTTGTGAGGCAAAGAAAAGCAAGATGTGACTCACACTTGGTTTGCTTCAGCTGAAACAAAGAGGGCTTTCTCAGATGACCACAATGATTTATATTCCTAGGTAGCAAAGAGAAGTCTCTGAAGATACAGGAGAATAAGGAGCTAGATGCTTTCCTTGCTTTTCCCATGATAGTCCTGCAGAGAAATTGTACTGTAATCCACAGAATCCCCATCAGAAGAGCAGAGATCGTTTTTTAAAAAATCAGCCTGACCCCAAAAGTTGGACCCAAGAAATTGGGAGTTGGGAGCAAGGGCTCAAGCCAAGTAACATGGTTCCTTTTTTAAAAAGTCAGAATGTGGGTCACTAGAACCACCTAGTGGTTAAAGATCAGTCACTACAGTTGCTGGTTCCTATTGAAAAGCAAGGACTTGGGTGTGGTGCGTGGGAAAGGCCACCTCTTTTGCACAGGAGACCCTGAGTTATTTATATGCATTTTGCACTTTGGCCATATCATGAGAAGACATGACTCACTAGAAACGACAATAATGCTTGGTAAGGTTGAGGGCAGTAGGAAAAGAGGAAGACCAATTCCAGATGGATAGATTCAATCAAGGAGGTCAATGCCCTGAATCTGCAAGGTTTCAGCAGGGATGTTGATGACTTGATCTCATTCATAGCGTCTCCATAAGTCAAATGGATGGCAATTAACAACACCAACGGCCTCCTACTCCCTCCCATGCTTCCTCCTTATGCCATATCCGTTATGTTTTTCTCAGCTTAATAATACAGAAATCTATAATGGGTTCCCTACTGCATGAACATAGTGATGACACTATGTTAGAGTAGCAGCAGTATCTGAGGGAATGAAATAAATGGGACTGTGTTAGACAAAATCCACCAGGAGGGTATCCGAGGTGGCCTTCTCTGCTGTGGCACCCTGGTTATCACATTTTCTCCACTGAGATGATTGGTCTAGCACTGATGTGATTCTTTTGGCAAGTCAAAACTGAACTTTTTCTAATGCCTTCCAAGTCTAGCTGATTTTAGACTTAGGGGCTGGACTTCAGCACAGCAGGTCAACCACCAGCTGCAGTAAATCTTACCAACCGAAAGGTTGACTGTTCGAAGCCTGGGTCGGGGTGAGCCCCTATTCTTTAGATCAGCTTCTGCCTACCTAGCAGTTCAAAAGCAAAATGTGAATAGATAAATAGGTACCGCTTAAAAGTGGGAGATGTTAAGGCATTCATAAGACAATGTCAGAAAAATGCCAGTGATTCGAACAAGGAAGAAGTTTATCAACAAAGCTCTTTGACAGGGAGATGGAACCACAGCACACCCACACACCCCATGGCCGGAACCAAGCACAAGCCTCCAAGATGATGAAGATGGGGGAAAGCCTATATATACCTCTCTCTGTGTACAATTGTCTGTCTTGCTAATGTATAAACGGCATTTAACGTTTGCCATATATGTGTGTTTTGTGATCCACCCTGATTCCCCTTCGGAGTGAGAAGGGCAGAATATAAATACTGTAAATGTAAATAATTTTATCTCACTTGTGCATACATCATGATCAGCATAATTTCAATTATTTCAAATTATTTTAAATGGTCTCATTTCAGGTGATAAATTATTTAATATGCTTTAGACTTTTAATATTATTGCCATTGTTTGAAACTGTTCTGAAGTGATCTTATTGTACATTGCCTTGAGATCTTTAGATATAGGGCATTATAAATACAGGACCCCAATACCTACAGGACTGGGACAGCCATCTCACCTACCTGCATCTGAGAGCACTAAACAGGCCCTAGATCCCAGGATCCAGTTCCAGCTTTAAGATGGATTATATGACTCCGCACTGCCAGATAAGATAAACAGAAAACCTGGGATCAGATTATGGGATATAGGGCTTGTATGGAAAGGCCCTGGCAAAATATGTCCTCTTTACAAATGTTCTAAGTCATCCAGGTAATTCCATGATAGACTTCCACCAAAGTTACCAAAGGGTCACACTGGAGGACCTAGCAAATTCCTGGGAGGGGGGTACCTCCTGGAGCAGAAATCTTTTTTTAATAGGTTGCAGCCCCCCACAGTAATGTTTAACATCAAAATGCATCTTTTTTTCAAAATCAGAAGTACTCCTCCAACAACTTCCAATTATTATTATTATTATTTTCAAAAGTTGGGGGGGGTGTTCCCTGAGTAAGCTTCAGGGGGGAAATGGTACAATTGCTCACCCCTGCTATAAACAATTGCTCACCCGCTTTCCACCTGGCAAGAACCACAAGAACCTCAGGCAGAGGTCAGCTTTATTTCATGGGAGCAAGGCACCGTATGTGTTTGACCATGTGTGCATCTAGTTCAAGAAGACTATGAGGAGAAAGGAAATCAGCAGAATCGCGTGAAATAAACAGTTGTTTTTTCCTGAGAAGGAAGATTGTCTTGGAGCTCTCAGTTCCTTTATTAAACAAAACTCTGGGTTGCTGTGAGTTTTCTGGGCTGTATGGCCATGTTCCAGAAGCCCACATCTATGGCAGGCATCCACAGAGGTTGTGAGGTATATTAGAAACTAGGCAAGGGAGGTTTGTATATCTGTGGAAGGTCCAGAAACAAAGCTCTGCTCAGGCAATAAGGGAAAGATTCTATATGCACTCAGCTTCATACAACTGTGCTCTAGCACCATCTAGCAAACTCCCAAGGAAACTTGTTAATTCTTGGGTGGGAAATTGCCAATTAATAAAAGATACTCTAGGCTATATTTCTGAGGAAGGAAGTGGCAAAACCATCTCTTCAGTGCTCCTTGCCTGAGAAAACCCTAGGAAATGTATTTTTATTGTGTCAGAAGCAATGTGAGAACATACTGCAATTTGCTTCCAGTGTGAGACCATTGGCCATCTACAGAGACATTGCCCAGGAGACGCCTGGATATGTTACCATCCTTCTGGGAGGCTTCTCTCATGTCCCCACAAACTAGAGCTGACAGACGGGAGCTCCTCGTCTGGCAAGCTTCAGGTCAGCAGTTCAGCCTGCACAAGAGTTTAACCCATTGCACTACCGTGGCTCCTATAGGAAATTCGTAAGGTTATCATTAAGACTATGGGTAACTTGAAAGCACATACACATGAGTTTCCCAATTCTACACATTTCTCATAAGACACATGCAGGGCCTTGGGCATTTGCAGTAGAGGGAAGAGTGCTTAGCTCTTTTTTTGCCTGCTGACTCTCCCCTAGGGATGACTTTGGCTGTTTGTAGCCTGTTTTCTTCTTGGAGCCAGATTTTATGATGAGAAGTAGCATGAAAAAAGCATGAAAAAGGGGCTGAAGATGATTTGCTACAGAAATGGAACTCGCGCTTTTCTTTTCTGCCTTCCAATTTCCCGTCCTAAAAGTACATTTTGGAACATGCGTTTTCTAAGGTGACATGTGATAGACAGTCAGACAGACAAACAGGTAGGTGATAGACAGATGCTCATAGATTTGTTAGCTTGAATCTATTATTACGTATCTGTAAACAATATTGTTACTATAAAATAAACAAAGCTGTAATTCATAAAAGAGTCTGCATTTGAGGGGAGATGTCTTTTCTGAGATACTTCATACTTGAATCAGTTCCTGTCCTTGATGCAATGCTCTGCTCCATTTGAACAGCTATGTAGGATCTTGCCCAATGTCCTCCCAATCTACAAACATGATTCACTCTCATAAAAATAAATAGGTTTTGGACAGTGAGGCAACAGAAACAGACATAATGTGACGCATCCCATATGTTAAGGAAATTGTCTAGCTTGTTGATAATTCAAACAGTAAGCCTACCACATCTGTTGTGCATGTGTGTGTGTGTGTGTGTGTGCGTGCTTTTTTAAAAATGAAATCCTTTTTGGTATAAAAGGTCCAAAATTTGAACTGTTACTTTTTTAAAGTAATTAGCAGACAGTATAGTTTCAAGACTTAAAATGTATACGTAGTAGATATTTTAAGAAATATTAAGAAATAAACTTTGTTTTCCTGTTTTTTTTAAAGTAAATTTAATAGTTCGGGCAGCACACCAAAGAGTTGTGTACTAAAGGGAAGGAATGGAGTTTAGCTGATTTGTTAATGTGTAAGATACGTAACACATAAAAATAGACTCTCTCTCTCTCTCTCTCTCTCTCTCTCTCTCTCTCTCTCTCTCTCTCTCTCTCTCTCTATATATATATATATATATATATATATATGTATAATGTTTATATGTATATGTTATTATAACAGACAACATTTCCCATATTCACTATTAATAAATAGAATAATAGAATCATAGAGTTGAAAGAGACCTTGTGGGCCATCCAGTCCACCCCCCCCCCCCTTTTCAAGAAGCAAGAAAATCACATTCAGAGCACCCCCAACAGATGGCCATCCATCCTCTGTTTCAAAGCCTCCAAAGAAACTCTGCCCACACTCTGGGGCAGAGAATTCCACTGCAGAACAGCTCTCACAGTGAGGAAGTTCTTCTTATTATTCAGATGGAATCTCCTTTCCTGAAGTTTGAAGCCATTGTTCTGCATCCGAGTCTCCAGGACAGCAGAAAACAAGCTTGCTTTCTCCTCACATGACTATTTATACATGACTATCAGGTTGTCTCTCCGCCTTCTCTTCTGCAGGCTAAACATGCCCAGCTCTTTAAACTGCTCCTCATAGGGCTTATTCTCCAGACCCTTGATCATTTTAGTCGCCCTCCTCTGGACATTTGTCAACATCAAAGACACTAAGGCACCACCACTTACAGGCACCACATGGAACGGCTCTGCTCAGGGAGAGGGAGGAGGAGGAGAAGCATCAGTCAGGAGGCTTGTTGTGGTGCCTTTCGTAGGTAGTCAGCCTCTCCCCATCTGACATCCCCATTGCCTTGGCACCATAAGAGAGCTTCATGAGACCAGTCACTCTTCTTGCCACGGTGTAGTAACAGTGAGTCCGTGTACCATATTTTAGTTCTTGGAGACCACTGGTGATCCATGGACCACAAGTTGGGAACCACTGATCTAGAAGCTGCTATTGCAATGTCAGTTCAGGAATGTGTCCTCAAAACAATATGGATCCCATATGAACTAGGACCTTAGAGTAAAACATTACTTAAATTCCTCTTCATCTCAGAAGGAAACCTGGAACTTAACTCTATTTGGTCCCAGGAAGCTGCCATGAGACTCTCAAGAGAATGGGGGTTGCTTATTTTGCAAGGTAATTAGGTGAGTGGAATGATGATTTGAGAGAGAAAACACCTGGCAAAAGAGCAGCAAATAAATGAAAGACAAATCTCTTTTTTCCTGTCTAAATGCAACCAGAAGTGCTCACACTACACAAATAAAGTTCTATGGTTCTACTTTAACAACTATGGTTGCATTATAGGGAATGCTGGGGTTTGTTGTTTGATTCAGCACTCAAGCTCTCTGAGGCTAGATCTACACTGCCATATGATTCATCTCAAATCAGGTAATCTGGATTTTATATGGCAGTGTAGATGGGGCCTGACTGAGAATTCCAATTGGCCCTCCCTAAACAGCAGCTCCCAATTTTCCATAGGAAGTCGCCATTGCAGTTAAAGTAGAATTATAGAGGAATTATTGTGTAGTGTGAAATAGCTCAGAATGGTAACATTCTGTTGATGCAATTCAATAGAAGCTAGGATGGCTCAAGAAGGCCTCTGGAGACCCACCTTTCTCCATAGCTAGACAAGGGAAAGATTTGAGTGAGATGTGTAATAGGAAATTAGTGCTGGAACTAGATCTAAAAAGTGGGTAGAGAATTCACAAACTTTATGAAATGGTGGGTGCCAGAAATTTTCTGGAACATTGATAGTGTGAGCCATTTTATGTTTAGCTGTATATGTGTGTAAATATGTAAGCATTACATCACAGAAATCCCATAAGCTACCAGTGGCTTCTTCCCAAATGTACTAAGTCCTAGCTACGCACTGGAACCCCTGAAACTTTTCCGTCCACATGGCACAAATACAGCAGTTTCATTCTGGCTCCATCATGAAATCCTGTTATATATAAACATTAAAATCACATAATCTGAAACAAAACTATACATTCCAAATTAAGAATTGTAACAAACTTATATAAATGCATAAAACATTCATTCACAAAGTTTTTCCTCTTTCTTTTCCTATTTGCACCATCCTAACTCCCACTTAAGCTAGATCTGTACTCCCACATAATCCAGATTATATGTGTCTACACTGTTCAATGCAGATAATCTGAATTTTATGTGGCAGTGCAGAAGGGGCCTCAGAGGCACACAAAAACATTCCCACTAGGCTATTATTTGGTCTTGAACACCGCTCTCTAATTTCTATTTAGCCTCTACTTGCTAGTTTAAACATTTGAATTAACTATCATGCTCTAATCTTGAACTAAAATAAACAAAGTTTCCTTTATCCGTTTGCCTTATGCAAATGGAATTTAATGATTCTGTGGAAATTTGAACCAACTTCTTCCAGGTTGCAGTCCAGCATTCTAAGCAAATTTTAATTTTTCATGAAATAAACAAACCAGACTTTGGGTAAATAACCAACTGGATAATGTAAAATTGCCTGCTCTTAGCACTGCATGCCATTATATGATGTGATTAATAACTTGATTTTGGAGAAATGTTTATGCTGAAACTACAATTTAAGACAAGCACTTCAGTTGAAAAATAACTTTGTTATTGATTTTCATTAGAAAAAAAATCCAACATTTGATTCTTGTTTTTAACTGCTTCATTCCTGAATCCTGGTTTTAGGCTTCCTGTGTGTATTTAGCTGGTCACTGTGTGAACAGATTCCGGGGTTGAGTTGGCCTTTGAGTTATCTCAGTATCTTTTGTTCATACATTTTAGACCTTGGCCTATTATGCATTCGATTTCCCATTTCTTATTACAAAGACATTTGTACGGGTTGAGTATCCCTTATAAGAAATGCTTGAGACCAGAAGTGTTTGGGATTTTATATTTTTGCAGATTTTGGAATACCTTTATTTGCATATACATACATAATGGGATATCTTTGAAATTCATTTATGTTTCATATCCTGCTTCTTGGCAGGGGGTTGGACTGGATGGCCCATGAGGCCTCTTCCAACTCTACTATTCTATGATTCTATGATTCTATATACACCTTATGCACATATATTTATACAATATATTTAATAATTCTGTGCATGAAGCTGAGTTTGTGTAATAGTTTGTGAACCACTAGAAAGCAGAGATATTACTATATCTACCACCTATGTGAACAATTTGAATATTTTTCATTTCAGAATTCCTGATAAGGGATAATAATAATAACACTTCATTTATATTCCGCCCTTCTCCCCTAGGGGACTCAGAGAGGATTACAGCATATAAACAGACACAGGTAAACATTCAATATCTTGTTACAATGACACACAATGAGACACAAACACACAGGCAAAGGCAAAGGCTTCTCCTTTCATTTCTGGCTCTGGAGGGGGTGCTCATCTCTGGCTCTGGGGGAAGTTCTCTTCTCCGTTTCCAAGACGAGGAGCCTGCGTTGTCCGTAGATACCACCTGGTTGTGTGGCCGGCAAGACTGCTTGGAGCATCTTTTGAACTGTTCCTGATGAAGTGGTACCTATTTATCTACTCACATTTGCATGTTTTCAAACTGCTAGGTTGGCAGGAACTAGGGCTAACAGTGGGAGCTCACCTCATCCCGTGGATTCAAACTGCCAACCTTCAGGTCAGCAGTTTAGCAGCACATCACGGCCCAATGGGACTCTACATGTACTGTATTATGAGGTGCATATTTTCCCCTGCCTAATCCTGAGACAGATATTTGCACTGCATCTCCCTGGTGAGCCAACAAAGGTTTGTCAACAACATATTCTGCCAAACTGAAGTCATTTTTTTTAGTAAAATCACTAGTTTAGTAGATTGTGAGGATGCACTTGATATCAATTATCTGGATTTCAGCAAAGCATTTTATAAGATACACCATAATATTTTGATTAGCCTATTGATTAAATGTGAAATAAATGGGGATACTGTCAAATTGATTCATAGCAAATTAGAAAACTATGTTCAAAGAATTGTCATCAATGGCTGTGTTTCAAACTGGAAGAATCCTCAACTGGGATGCCTTGGGATTCTATCCTAGGGCCGTTTTTATCAATGACTGAGATGACAGAGTGGAGGGAATCCTTACTTACCAAGTTTGCAGATGACACAAAACAGAGAGGTGTGGCAAATACATTTGGAGATAAGATCATAATTCAAAAGGCCCTAGATAAACCAGAAAATGGGGAAGCAATTAATAAAACAAAATTCAATAGTGACATACACAAAATTCCATTTAGCTTGGCGGGTTATTCTGAAAAGGTAACCAAACATTAGGAGAAATTTGACAGTGAGAGTTTTGCAGTCCTATGCATGAGAAACTTCCAAGGTATCCTGTCACTAACAGCCTTGCTAAGATCAGGCCATTGCTTCCTTGATTGTATCAATCTGCCTGTAATGCAGTTTTCCTCTTTTCCTAATACATTCCATTTTACCTAGCATTATCCCCTTCTCTAATGAAATGCTGGTTCATGATATGTCCAAAGCACACTAGCCTCAGGCTAGCCTTTTTAAAGTCATTATTTAATTTCCAAAGGTGACTTGCTAATTTTGTGGAGCATGATGAACCCTGGCTTTCTCACAATGACATAGAGCCTTTCCTGCAATGGGTTGCTGTGAGTTTTCTGAGCTGCATCGCCATGTTCCAGAAGCATTCTCTCCTGACATTTCACCCACATCTATGGCAGGCATCCTCAGAGGTTGTGAGGTCTGTTGGAAACTAGGCAAGTGGGGTGGAATGCTGGAATGCTCAGGGTGGGAGAAAGAACTCTTGTCTGTTTGAGGCAAGTGTGAATGTTGCAATTGGCCACCTTGTTTACAACTGCAACATTCACATTTGCCTCAAACAGACATTGCGAAGTTTATTGGAAACTAGGCAAGTAAGGTTTATATATCTGTGGAATGTCCAGGGTGGGAAAAAGAACTCTTGTCTGTTTGAGGCAAGTGTGAATGTTGCAGTTGGCCACCTTGATTAGCATTGAATGGCCTTGTAGCTTCAAAGTTTGGCTGCTTCCTGTCTGGGGAAATCCTTTGTTGGGAGGTGTTAGCTGGTCCTGATTGTTTCTTGTCTGGAATTCCCGTTTTCTGAGTGTTGTTCTTTATTTACTGTTCTGCACTGCATATGAACGTCATTGGACTGCAGTCATACTAATTAATCATTCATTTAGATGGAGGGAAATCTACAAAGGAGTACATTAGGATATTTTGTGTCTCCTGATACTGATGTACTCCTTCATAGGTTTTTCCCCACCTAATACCAGGACAGCAAGGGACAAATTGGAATGAAATGTGCAAACATGCTCTTTCTCGGATGTCTGCTTAGTCAGTATTTCTTCTTAATTCCCCCACTGACAATTATTCAGACTTATACTAAACTTGGGAATCTCTTAGTTCCATTGCATCAGTACTCTGCGTAATTTGTGTATAAATAAACACGGAAAAAGAGAGCTGTGGATAATTTTTCCTTCCTTTGCCCTTCCAAGATATTTGTTTTTCTCATGTGCTTTAAATTAATCACTGACTGTCCTCTGCTTGGAGGCTTTTTAATTCTTTACATGTTACTCATTGGAATTTTGGATCATATGTGACTAGAATCTAGGAATCAATGTAGTATCATCAGCTAACAACGTCAACAAACACAAATATTCCTAATTCTCCTCCACTTCCTGCTCCTCCTAAACTGATTTAATTTGGTTCTTAGGCCTCTTGGAGTGAGGCTTCAAATTAAATGAAAGATATAGAATTGGGGTTGGAAGGGATCCTGTGGACCATCATGTCCAGCAGGATCTCCAGGCATGGTTCTCAACTTGTAGGTCCCCAGGTGTTTTGGCCTACAACTCCCAGAAATCACAGCCAGTTTACCAGCTGTTAAGATTTCTAGGAGTTGAAGCCCAAAACATCTGGGGACCCACAGGCTGAGAAGCACTGAAGAGCATCCCCAGGAGATAGCTGTCCAGCCTCTTTTTGGAGACATCTAGAAGAGGACCCCACCACCTCTCTATGCAATTGGTTCCATCGCTGAACCGCCCTTACTGACAAAATGTTCCTTCTAATGTTACTGTAATGTATGATCAACAATAATTCTAAAATGCTGTTCATTTAGTACCATTGTGCCAAATATTTTCCATTGTATACCTTGAATTTTTGTGATGTAAATGAAAAAAGGCATTTGTCTCTGTTTTCCACTGCAGGCCAGCTGAGATTTTTTAAAGTTTAAAATGCCAGGAACTGAACTGGAGCCCCGCAAGGCAACCCTGTGCATTAACACTCACTCTTCCTACTTATCCTTCATTTCCTGTCTCTTGACATCTAACTGCTTGGCCATCCAGAAAGCTTCCAATTTTTTAAACAAAAAAATCCCCAAATTGCACTATTGAAGTACACCAGCCACGAGCACAGATTCCGCCTTCAGTTTCAGGGATTTCGGGAATGTCACATCATGTTAAGTGACCCTTTTATTCATTTTGATTTGTCTTTGCTAAATTGTTTGTATTTCTTGGAAGCACAGCAAACAGTTTTCTGGTAATATTTATGTTGCCAGGGTTCGTTTGCAATTAGCGGCTGACTTGCATTTCTGCTAAGTCTTCAAAGCATCCTAGACCTTGAACAAATGCTAGAAATCATTATTTTGGTACTAAAGCTTCCATAATCCCTCCGCCAGCACAGCATGTGGCCATGTGGGCTGGGAATTCTGGGAGTTGTAGTCTAAAAAAAGAACTTTCTTAAGCTTACACCCAGGAAAGGCCTTTTATATTATTATTATTATTATTATTATTATTATTATTATTATTATTATTACCCCACTACCATCTCCCAGTAACGACTCGGGGTGGCTTATAAAGTAGCACACAATGGTGCCACATAACATATAAAATACAATACATCAGCATTTATAAAATCAATGAATATGCCAATTACATAAAACCACAACATGCAGAAATTAACAAGAGCTCAACTCAAATAAAGTGATCAAATAAGTACAAATATGAACAAATATGTATTGTCAATGGTTTTAATAGCCAGAAACACTGGAGTGTTGTGTGGTTTATATAGTAGGCATGGGTAAACTACTTACCTTTGTTGTAATAATAATAATAATAATAATAATAATAATAATAATAATAATAATAATAATATCTGCCTAGAAGGTCAGGGGGCAGAGGACTCTTACAAGTAAAACACGCAGTCAAAGAAGAAGAACATGCCCTGGCAGAATATGTAAAGCAAAGTGAAGAACCTGCTTTGATTGAAGTCAAAAATCAGAAACTCCTCAAAGCACAACAGACAAAACACCAGTACAAGAAAACCACACTACAAACTAGAGCTGACAGCTGGCACAACAAAACATTGCATGGAAAGTTCCTTGACAAAATTGAAGGAAAAGCTGATAAGGAGATGACCTGGCTATGGTTCACAAATGGGACCCTGAAGGAGACAGAAGGCCTGATCCTTGCAGCCCAGGAGCAAGCCACCAGAACAAAGGCAATTAAGACCAAGATCGAAAAAGCAGCTGATGACCCAAAATGCAGACTGTGCAAGGAAACCAATGAAACCATTGATCATATCCTCAGCTGCTGTAAGAAAATTGCACAGACAGACTACAAACAGAGGCACAACTATGTGGCCCAAATGATTCATTGGAACTTATGCCTCAAGCACCACCTCCCAGCATTAAGGAACTGGTGGGATCACAAACCCGCAAAAGTATTGGAAAATGAGCACGCAAAGATACTGTGGGACTTCCGAATCCAGACTGACAAAGTTCTGGAACACAACACACCAGACATCACAGTTGTGGAAAAGAAAAAGGTTTGGATCATTGATGTCGCCATCCCAGGTGACAGTCGCATTGACGAAAAACAGCAGGAAAAACTCAGCCGCTATCAGGACCTCAAGATTGAACTTCAAAGACTCTGGCAGAAGTCAGTGAAGGTGATCTGCACATTGGGTGCCGTGCCAAAAGAGCTCAGCTGGCATTTGGAAACAATAGACATTGACAAAATTACGATCTGCCAACTGCAAAAGGCCACCCTACTGGGATCTGCGCCCATCATCCGAAAATACATCACACAGTCCTAGACACTTGGGAAGTGTTCGACTTGTGATTTTGTGATACGAAATGCAGCATATCTATCTTGTTTGCTGTGTCATAAAATAAAATAATAATAGCAATCCCAGGGGCCATCCAGTACAACCCTTTGAGCGATGAGAGGTATAAGGTTCTGGAAGCAAGGAAGGCACGGAGGAAAGGGTCTACAAGGACAGGGGGCATGGATGATGATGATGATGATGATGATGATGATGATGATGATGATGATGATGATGATGATGATGATGATGGTACAGGGCAATGAAGGATGCCAAACTTTAGGTTGCAAAAGAAGAATAAATTAGAAATGTTGAACTTTAGGCTACTTATTATTATTATTTGTAACTGAAAGTTTGGCATCACTCTATTCATCATATTCTATCTATCACATCATATTCTATGGGTGCACCATTGCTTATTTAAACACTGTAGGATTTCAAAGACAAACCACTCTCAGAAACCCAAGAGGCATCGAGGCTTGGGCTCCAAACAGTCTCTGAAGACACACAGCTCCTAGAAACAAACACCTCAAGCAAAAGAGGAGGCAACCACCTTTTCTCCGTGCAAGGAAGCCAAAGGGGCTGCTTCGTAAAGGTGGATTTCAGAAACAAGTGGAGATATCGCTGTCTGGACTTTTCCGAAGTTGAGGAAGAGCAGTCTTCCAATATTGCAAAACTGGTTAAAAATAAAATGCATTCATTTTTCATTCATCTCTATCCATTCATGCTTAATTATGAGGGGGGGTCAATTTCTCGATTTTTTTTTCTCGTGTCAGGATCAACTTGAGTTGCTTCTGGAGTGAGAGAATTGGCCATCTGCAAGGACGTTGCCCAGGGGACACCCTGATGTTTTTTGATGTTTTTACCATCCTTGTGGGAGGCTTCTTTCATGTCCCTGCAGGGAGCTGGAGCTGATAGAGGGAGCTCATCCGCACTCTCCCCGGGTGGGATTCGAACCTGGCATCTTTCAGGTCAGCAACCCAACCTTCAAGTTAATTTCTCGATAATACTGGGAAACTACTTCATTGTGCTAAAGAGTAAAAAGGTGAGAGATCTGGTGGAAATCACAGAATATACAGTGGTATGAGTTAAACGTTTGCTGTCATTCTGTTAGTTGCAATATTATAAGTTAGATTTATGGGCATGCAAATGTTTCCTTTTCACACTAACAATTGTGGTAACAATGCCATCATACCAATGCCATTGTAAATGCCCACAAAATCCACCTTAGTGCTAGTGAGTAGGTTTTTGAAGGATGGCATGACCAGCCTCCTCCTACCTGTGTGATACTATGAGGAGCAGAAGCCATTACTTTTATCACAACTGGTAGGGGGGGGGGGGGGGCTGGTCATGGCATCCTGCACTGCCCCATTAGACAGCACAGCAGAAATCCATTTTTGGGACAGATGATTGCCTTTTAACATGGGTTTTAGGGGGCACATCTGGAAATGGTTCTAGAATCATAGAATTGGAAGAGATCACATGGGCCATCCATTCCAATTCCTTGCCATACCTTAATAGTTGTATTGTTTAATTCATTTTTCACAGTGTTGTTAGTTCCTCTTTTTTTAAGTGGAAAGGAAGGGGAAATGAAAAATAAGGGCAAATAAATAAATAAATGTTTGAACACAACCCAGGAGACCTTCCTTTTGTTCCCATCATAAGAACCCTTCCTGCCACACTACCATTGGATTCAGATGATGGGAAAGATGAATGTTCTAAGCAGGACTGACCTAGGATGCAATAGTGCATGAAAGCCCGAGGCCTTACCAAGTCAGGCCAGTAATTATTCTAACATGTGGGGAATTGACAGGATCCTTTGGCACAGATATTCAATGGATATCTGGGAATCATGACAAAAATACTAAATGAAAACATAGCCAAATATGAAGACCCTTCCACTGGGACATATGTGGTAAGAAAGGATTCCATTTGGAGCATAGTTGCTATTCAACATTTACTCAGTTGCCCTGGAATGGTGTCCTGTACACATATATCTCAGAATGCATACGTGCTTTAGAGTAGTGATCAGGAAAAGATAGCATCTATCGGCGGATATCTGGTTGGGCTGCAATTAGTTCAGCAAGGATTTCTGGGGCCCTGTAGGGAGCTCTCCCTGTCCTGCTGAAATGAGAAAGGAAGGGTAACCAAGAGTGAAATGTTGTGTGGAAAAACCTGTGTTTTCCATGAGTTCCCAGCAAATTCCTGTGTTCAGATTCCAGTAGGGGCCTACATACCTTGAAGCAGAGGTCCCCAAACTACAGCTCGCGGGCCACATGCGGCCCCTGAAACCATTTATCCGGCCCCTGCAGCAGCAACTCCCTCCTCCTCTGCCAAGGAAGGTTCATGCAGCACGAAGGAGAAGGAGGCGAAGGCTTTCCCTCCTCTCTCGCCCCATGTGTGACTCTGCACCTTTCCCACCGCCACTGCTCCCTCGCCTGGTGCGTGCCTTCCAATGTTTTACTTGTGCTTTTTATCATGGTATTTTAATTATTATTTAATTATTTGTTTGATTAATAATTAATTATTAAGGGGTACTTTGCTTGTGCTTTAGATAGTGTTACCAAAAGGCAGAAGGGGGTTGGTCTAAATGGCGCAAGGGGTCTCTTCCAATCATTATTATTATTATTATTATTATTATTATTATTATTATTATTATTTATTGCTCGGTGGCCAACTATAGTCCAGCTCTCCAATGGTCTGAGGGACAGTGAACTGGCCCCCTGTTTAAAAAGTTTGGGAACCCCTGCCCTAAAGGCATGAGATACCATCTGGAAAGTAAGGCAGGTCAGCCTTGGTTAGTACCTGGACGGGAGATTGCCAAAGAATACCACATGCTAAGCTATACTTCAGAAGAAGGAACTGGCAACACTCTTCCTGAGTATTCCTTGCCTAATATATTTATGAGGTTATTATAATTCAACAAGAAACTTAAAGGCACATAAGGACCATAACACCCACATAGATCCTACTGATCCAAAGTCTCATTGTTTCTGCTCCCAAGCGCATGTGTGACTGGAAAAATAGAAAATAGTCCTTTAATGTTGGTATACTTTGAGAACTAGCTAATTGGCAAGAAGATATGAGTATAAACCTCTACTCAGATTCATGGCGGGTCTAGCTGGTTACCCTATCCAACATGAGTTGTGTTGTTAGAGCTCACAGGTGTCTATATGCAGCTAAATGTGTTCAGTTGTGGCCTTTTTAAATCAGTGCATGAATAATGTTTAAAAATGTTCACATCTTACTTTTTCTCCACACTGATCTTTGTCTATGATGGCAATATATTGTTGCAATAATTCTTATTGGCCCCTTCTACACTGCCCTATATCCCAGGATCTGTTCCCAGATTATCTGCTTATCCCAGATTATCTGGCAGCAGAGACTCATATAATCCAGTTCAAATCAGTTAATGTGGATTATCTGATTTGCTAATCTGGATTATATGGCAGTGTAGAAGGGCCCCAGTAACCCCAGCCAGCAAAGCCAATGATGGCCAATGTTAAGAGTTGCAGTACAATTGGATTCCCAGCACTAATTTTGATGATGATAAAAATATGTCATTTGTGCCTTAAAAGACATTCTCAATCTATGGTGACCCTAAGGCAAACCTATCACAGGTTTTCTGAGGCTGAGAGTGTGTGACATGCCCAGGGTCACCCAGTGGGTTTTCAAAGCCTAGTTTCCAGAGATGCAGTCCAACACTTAAAGCACTACATAACATTGGCTCTTTAGATGAATCCCTTATCTTTATTTTTACAAAAACCCCAAAGATTATCTGCTTTGAACTTGATTATATGAGTCTCCAATGCCAGATATTTGGGGTGTGTGTGTGTGTGTGTGTGTGTGTGTGAAGATAACCTGAGATCAGATCCTGGGATATAGGGTAGTGTAGATCCAGCCTATATGGCTGGAGGATGGGAGCAATAAGTACAACTAAGCCTCAGAGTACATACCTTCCAAAAGTTCACAGATGGAATCTGACACATGTGGCCAAGCAACATCACAAATGTTATGAATAAGAAGGCAGGAGGTCACCACTGACTGGATTACCAGGGCTCTGAACTACGCTGTTGAGTTACTCAAGATTCTTCTTAGCCATAATATAGATGACGATAGGAACTGAGGAAAAAAGAGATAAATTTGCCTAAGGCCACATTTGTAGTTTATAGCAGATAGTCATTTTTAATAAGTGACTTCCTGTTTGTAGTTCTGTGTCTTAGTCATTACAACGCACCATCCTTTAGCCAGTCTTGTTTCATATCCTGCAGAAGATTCATCGATGCACACATGCCCACACCACTTCTTAGCACAGAGTGTTTCATATCCTGCAAGAAGACTCAGGCCCCTTCTACACTGCCATATAAAATCCAGATTATCCGATTTGAATTGGATTATATGGCAGTGGAGACTCATATAGTCCAGTTCAAAGTAGATTATGTGGATTATCTGGTTTGATAATCTGGATTATAGGCAGTGTAGAAGGGGCCTCAGTCCTATCCTTTCAGGTTTTATGGGGAAGTATAAAGGGAAGTTTTCTCAACTACATTAATAGACCAAACCATCTGTATAGTGGGTTTGGTTAGCCAAGACTTATTCATATGTTGTTTGGAAATAAATATCAATGTTCCAGATATCCCAAGTGTGTTTTGTAATGTTTTGCTGACTCCTTGTGTGTCATATCAATCATGAGTGCATGGATTAGAAAAATGGCATACATAATGGTTTTCCTATGTGTGTAATTTGGGGTTTTTTTTAATTTAAAAAATTCCAAACATTAAGTGATATATAGATTAGTATATCTGTCTTAATGAAGCAAATAAACAGGGTGAAACATAAATCTAGTTGTTATTCTTATCTTAGGAAGAAACTTGCTCAAAATATCTTCTTATAAGTGTTGACTTACCAAGTCCCCATTGAATCTATAAATCTACTTTAGCTGGGATGAGCAAATTGATTAGTCTTCTGTCCAGAAAAGATGGAAATGTTTTGACTTGGGAAACCTGGACAACAGCAGTTACAAATGAATGGTGTGGACTGGTTTTATCCTATTTGGATTACTGTAATGTACTCTATGTGGGGAGACTCTTAAAGACAGTCAAGAAGATTCAGTCGGTACAAGATGCAACAGTAGCAACAACTCTCATACGGTAGGACCTCAATAGCTGCTAAACAGGCTGCCTGTTTCTTTCCAGTTCCAAATTAAGAACCCAGTATTAAGCCCCAAATTAATTTGGGCAAATATGGCAGATCCAGGGGCCAGGCTTCTGGCACCCTGGGACTCTTAAGGGCAGGAATGGGTAACTGGGGAGTAACTGGGAGACCACATTAACCCCCCAGAACTTGTAAAGCTACACCCCTCCCCCAAGGAAAAATACGTTGTTTTGCCCACAATGTCCAGGAGGCATTGAGGATTATGTTCACCATGGTTTAGGGGCCCCCTGTTCCATTTTATATACCCCCCTTTTTTTCTTTTTCTTTTTAGTAACAGCAAGTGACTAGAAATGACTTCCTGATCATTTCCTATTTGCGAGGCTCTCTGTGGCCTGAAATGGTCCATGTGGAGCAACAATGGGGCACAAATGCCCTCTGTGCTCATTAGAAGTCATATGGTAGCATGAAAGGCAAAATTTCATTCTGTAAACAAAAGTTATTTTAATAATAATAATAATAATAATAATAATAATAATAATAATAATAATAATAATAACAACAACTTTATTTTTGTATGCCACCTCCATTTCCCCCAACGTGGACTCGGAGCAGTTCACATGGGGACCAGGCCCAATCAATACATTTAACACGATAGAGCTAGGAGCTAAAAAACAGAGATACAGCCCATGGGCCACAGTTTGTTCACCCCTCCCAAGAGGCTACATGCACTGCCAAAAATGCCCCAAATTGGGATGTGGAGAATAAAACCAAAGGTACCTGGAAGTCTATTTTCTGTTTTGAGAAAGTGTATTTTTAAAAGGTTACACAGTGGTCAAGGTATAGTCAGATCTGATGGTACCTTTCTCCCCCTCTACTGGCTTAACCATCGCAAGGGCTGGTCCATTTGTTTGATAAAACTCTGAAAGAACCAAACTATTCTTCCTTCTGATTCTAGACTGTATGAGATGGGGAGGGGCTGGTGGAAGGAAGATGGGCTAGATATGGTCATCTGGCCTCCAATGCCAATTTCACAGACAGTTAACCAGGCTGTCAGCTTCACCCCAGTGTCTAATTGGGCTACTCATCCCTCCGTGTTCAATCAAAACAAAACAGAGAGGCAAGGAGAGAAACAGTTTTGAAAGAAACAAGAGCTCTGTTCTTGGAGCCTCTAAAAGTTTGCCCGCTCAAGGTGCCAAACAAATGCCAGTCGTGATCGTTTACTGCCATGAATATTCAAGCCCAGCTGCTAGCAAGAAGGAGCAGCTGTGCTGGCAAAACCTGGCACGTTTCCTTCAGGGTGCCCTTCTATATTGACCCTGGCATCTGGGTCAGCTTAAGAAGAAAAAGCCCCTCTCTGTGTCCCAGGGTTTTGGAGCCGATAAAATGGATGCCTCGGGCCAACACTTCTTTGCAAACAAAAGGTGTTATAAAAGAAACAGCACAGCAAGAAAAAGAAGATAGATAGATAGATAGATAGATAGATAGATAGATAGATAGATAGATAGATAGATAGTACATTGCAACTAAATTTTGAGGAGTGCACATTTTAGCTAGAGTTTAAATTGTCTCAGTTTAAAGGTGGAATATAGGTTTATGGCAAAGACCATGCAAGATCTCTGAAAAAGGTCTTGGGTTGTGGTGGACTGGAATGACTTGGTAGTTACCTGAACAGGTTGGGGCTTTAGGCTGGACCATTACAATGGGAGGCTGTAAGCTGAGCTTTGGTAGATGCAGTTGTCTTGTTGGGTTGGCTAAGTTATTGCGCTCTTAAGAAAAGGAGCAGATGTCTGAGGCTTTGTCCTTTACATGAACAAAAGCATCTGGGCAAACAGCACCACTCACGGCTCCAGATGGCTTTGGGGCCTTCAGACAGCAACAGGCAAGAAACAGTAAATGTGGATAGTAGCAAACAGATACTGAATACTATACTTGACCCAAACTTAGAACTGGTTCAGAAGTAGGTGATGAGTTCAACCAGTTTACACACAGTGACATTTAAGCGTGAAGCAACTGTGACGAATCATCATCCCAAATACCGGAGCATAACTTCAAAAACAATGGCTTACAAAGTAGGATCTCAGGCCACATAGGCTGAAATCCTACTTTGTGCTTGGTTGCTTCAATATTTGCAGAATCACCAAAATGGAAACCATAAGAAAAGTGGAGGAAAATAGATGATAGATAGATAGATGATAGATAGATAGATAGATAGATAGATAGATAGATAGATAGATAGATAGATAGATAGATAGTCATCCTTGGATGCATTTTGAAAGAGCTTTCAAGCAATCTTTGGAAGATTCAAAAATGCTTTTATCTACTTATGGAAATTTTCAAATGAACAAAAGTCAGTTTCATATGAAGACTTTGCTGAAACATTAAACTGATCTTTTCTTGGATCCTAATTGTTTTTCTTTCCATGTTAATTGTGCCTGTGTTACTAAATTTTCTGTTAGAAAAGCAATGCCCAGGAACACATATATTATGTGAACAGAGGTGTATCTATAGTCAAATGGGGGCATTCAAATTATTCCAGATAACAATGAATTTCTAGGAGGGGTGTGCAATTTGGTTAAACCTCAAGCTGTTTTCAGTAGTCCCCTTAATCCATTTTTCAGGAGCATCCTGAATTCAGGTGGGCAAAATTCTGTTTTTCAATCTGGCAGCCGAAAGATCCGTTTTCACTCCGGGAAGATCTGACCCATTGGCAACAATGGGGGAACTTCCAAGGCTTCCCTTTCTGTCATTTTTAGGGCATTCGTCTTAAGAAACCACCTTTTCTGGGGTCCTTTCCTCTAATATCCTTCAACTAGAGTTGTCTCCCCTCAAATCCTTCAACTAAACCTGGAGAGAAATCAAATTCTCCCCATGGGGATTCAAGGGAGTTTGGCTATCACCTCCCTTCAGTAAACCATCCCAACATTTTAAAAACACCCCCAAATACCCTTTCACAGCCCCCCCCCCCCAAATGCACATCCACCCACACTTGATTTATTTATATCCCGCCCCCTCTCCAAAAGGACCTAGGCAGCTTACAACAACTAAACCAAAGAATGAATGAAAGATATTAAACTAAGAAAGGTAAATGAAATTACCAAAGGAAAAGATTGCAATTGAGTCCAAAAGCAAGTGAAGTGATCCTAAGAGCAGCAAAGGCACTGAGATTGAGCACAGAGCGAGCTAGCTACACAGGAGCGGCTTTCTTCTTCTGATTGGCTCAGGCAGGCAGCAGGACTCACAGCCTCACGTGCGCATCTGCCTCTCCACACTCCACATATAGCCAAAAGAAACAGAAAACAGCCAATTTTGGCAGTCACGTGGTCTGTTTTGGCCGCTACAGCTGGCCGAAAGAGACGAAAGAGCTTGAGCCCATTTTGAAAAAAAGATCAGTGTACAGCCCTAATTGTTAGTTACTAGAATTGACTCTGAAGAGTGCTTTCATACTGTTAGTAGGATTGGAAGTGCTTTGCACTCTTGTTACATTTTTTTGATGCTACATGGCAACAACTTCATTGTTTTGGTCCATTGTTGGATATTCTTCCTCCTGGTTCATTTTCACAGAAGGGCAACTGTGTTCCCAGGAGATCCAGCTAAAACAATTTGGGGAACTTTTTGTAGCTCCATCTGGACTTGATTTGTTTTGTTTTTTTCAGAAGGGTGAAAACACAAAACAATCCTGGTGTTTCTGCCAAAAGCCCACTGGGCTTTTAGTGTACTTGCATGGTGACCCACCGATGCCATGGAAGAACGGGACAAGCCTGTAGCAAAGGCAAAGGTCACAAGTGGAGCCCTGGATTCCCATTATATTTAAACACTCAACAGGCTGATTTCCCAAGTTGTTTATAATGGTAGCTGTGTAAGAAGGCCAAACCACAAGTCTTGATGCATTCACAGATTACTTACATTTCTATCTATCATTGTTTCTTCATTTTTTTCTTCATTCCCCTCTGCAGGCGCTTCCAGACAGCACCAAATCGCAGGTTTTAGTGGGGGGCAAAAAAAAAAATCAAAAAAAAAATCCCAGGACTGTGGTCCCAGGATTTCTGCCTCTGTCATCCACGCTTTATACTTTGTTATGGGATTTAGAGACGCCCAAGATGGCCGCCATGGGACGTCAAGATGCAAAGATACGAATCATTGTATAAGTTCCATACCTGAGTTATAGAGGCTGACTGGCCATCTGTGCTAACAAGTTTGGTAGTGTACTTGTGGCATGGAACAACAGGGTGCTTTTCCTGGGTTTAAAATGTCTATTTCTGATTGCTTTTATTGTGAAAAGATGTACAGCATTGACCACAGGGTGACAACTTTGTCCTGGCCAGTGAAACTTTGTGATTCACACATTGATGAAGTTTCTGCCACACAAAGTTAATGGGGAAGGACCACTTCTGTCCAAGTCAGCACTACACAATCAAACAGGAACAGAACTTTGTCATTATTGTCACTTTTTAGAGCCTGCCTACCTGGCCATCTGTGCAGATGGGTTTCATAGTGTACTTTTGACATGGAACAGCAGGGTGATGTTCCTGGTTTGAAAGTGTCTGTTCCGGTTTCATTGTGTACAGATACATCTAGACTTGGTGAAGCACCCTGTTGTCCCATGCCACTTTGTTTTTCTGCCACAAACTTCATTAAACAGGTGAAGGATGAAGTCCCTCTTGGTGGAACAAAGTTTTTGCCTTCTGTATTCAAACGGCATCTAGCCACCCTCCATTTTCCTGTGGAAGCTCCTGGGATAAAGTTACTGTCTGGACAGGCCCTGAATGAGACCAAACATAGGACTTGTCTTTAATACTCTTAGGCCAAGATCACAAAAAATTACTTACCTAGTCAGCTGTGGTAAGGGTTTCCTTCAGGTGAAGAGCTTTTCTTCCATCGTGTCATCTTCTCAGCGCCAGTTAATGCAGCTTTTTTTTTTCCTTTTCATAATTTTGTCCTGGGGGACATTTGGAAGAACCCTGGCTAGAATGCTGCACCAAGACTGTAAAGCACTTCGATGCTAAAGTTTGCCTATCTGATGGGTTAGATTCAGCATTTAATAAAGAGCTCAACCAGAGCACTATCTGGTTGAAGTGTCTCGGAGAAATTCCAGTTACTGGAGCTGGAGGAAGTGGAAAGATGCTTCACCAAGTCCAGATGTATCTGTTCTTCTGCTTGTATCTTGAAAGTAATGGCAGATATACCCATGCCCAGCTGGCAGGCTAAAAAACATAGGATTCTGTAGCATGAAGTGGGCAAAACTGGCTTTGCAACTAGAGAATCACACAATGCTGTGTGCATTCTACTGCTAGTCTGCTTCCTCCCCATGATTCTCCCATTCCTAGCTATTAACAGATAAAATGGCAGATAAAAACCTGTCAATAGCTTCCAGTCTTGCAGCATTCCCATCGTCTGTCTTAATGTGATAGATCCCTTCTGTCCTGGCAGCAAAGTGATGCCAGGGGTGGGATTCTCCTCCACTTCCCTTCCCTCTGCACTATTTCACAGCTGGTTTTTTTCCTTTCCTTTTATATGTATATTTACCTTTTTTTAAAAAAAAATGCTGGAATTGCACTAAAAACAAAAATTAAGGAAAAACAGTAGTGTGGGAAAGCAAAATTAGCAGGGTATCTAGATACACAATAGCTGGATTGCAAATTGGAGGAATTGTGCAAGCAAAAAGAGGTCCAATATGGAAGGTACTCAACCTGGTATGTATCCACTATCAGTGATAATGTGATATAGCCCTTACACTGCAGCACTGGAAAGACAAATACCCTCTCTCTCTCTCTCTCTCTCTCTCTCTCTCTCTCTCTCTCTCTCTCTCTCTCTCTCTCTCTCTCTCTCTTAGTGGAGGAAAGACCTCATAAGCTTTTCAGCATTCAAAGGATATATATATGTCAACTCCATGTGGGTACTCATTTGGCAATTTAGTTGCCTTTTCTTGATTTCTTGTTGTTATTGAAATTGATGACCCATGGTTTAAAACAATGGTCAGAATTGCATTAATTTGGAAAAAAAAAGTATTGAAGAATGTATGAGCCAGCTGTGCTGATGGATGGTAAATGTCATTGGCTAGGATTGATAAGATTTGCGATCCAATAACATCTTGAAAGCCATATGTTGTAGACTCATAATATAGAACTCCTTTTGTTTCTGTTTTTGTTTCTGTTGTTTCTTCCTCCTCCTCCTTTTTTATCCCACTATTATCCAATAATGGATGCAAAGTGGCTGACGACATATTTCTAAACAGTATGAATAAAAATATACAGACTCTGACAAAAGTATAAAATAGAAGGTTTTTTATTTTAAAAAATTGGTTTGAAAACGAGATGTAAAAGGCAATGTCTGTTTGAGGCAAGTGTGAATGTTGCAGTTGTAAACAAGGTGGCCAATTGAAACATTCACACTTGCCTCAAACTGACAAGAGTTCTTTCTCCCACCCTGAGCATTCCAGCATTCCACTCCACTTGCCTAGTTTCCAACAGACCTCACAACCTCTTAGGATGCCTGCCATAGATGTGGGTGAAATGTCAGGAGATAATGCTTCTGGTACATGGCCATACAGCCTTGAAAACTCATAGCAATCCAGAGTTAGGTTTGTTTGTTTATTATATTGATATCCTGATTTTTAGTCAAGAACACTCCCAGGGTGGTCTAGTTGGGCAATTGTTTCCCACCAAATTTCCTATTGGAAGCTCCAGCTGGTCTTCTGAAGAAGTTTTTGTATATCATGGATTCACACTTACATGACGAATTCAAAAACTGAACTTGGCAGCCACATAGCATGGGTGCTTCCACACTACACTTAAACACGTATTGAAGCAGGTTTAAAAAAAACCTACTTCAGCACACATTTAAGTTCCCCCACCGTCCCGCCCAAAACAGACTTTCCTGGTGGAGTGGATACATACCATCCCAGTAACTACTGGGATGGCATCCAGCCACCCTGAAGCCCCTCAAAATAAGCCCTACATTAAGAAAAACTTACCAGGCACATAGAAATGATGTGCCAGGAGACAGGAAGTAAGGAGCAATTTTCCTCCTCCCCCCCCCCCCCCCCCGATCACCTGGTGTGTCATTTCAACATGCCAGGAGGACTGCAGGACCACCTTAATGGCAGCTAGGTAAGTTTTTTAAAGTTTATAGGGCTTGTTTTGGGATTTTGAGGGTGGGTGTGGTTGCCCTCTTGGATTTTCGGGCTCAACTTATATGGCTATGTGAATTGGGCCCGGGGATCATGTGATGCAGTCCCAGGGCCCAATCCACACAGGGCCCACACCTGGTAAGGTTCGGATCTTACCTAAGATCCAGGTCTTACCAGGTATCTAATTAATTCAGAACTAGTTCGTTTTTACCTGAGACATTGTTTGGACGCCTCAGGTAAAAGTGTGACAGGTCCGACATTTTTGAACCTGTCTGGAAGAGCCTCATAATATCACGTTCACACCCATAAAAGAGAGGGGGTTCAAAACTTGTTTTTAAAAGCTTTTCTATATGTTGCTGTTGTTGCTGCCTTCAAGTCAACTCCTTCTCATTGTGACCCTGTCAAAGGGTACCCATTGCAAGATTTATTCAGAGAAGATTTGCCATTGTCCTCCTCTTCAGCTAAGTATGTCTTCTCTAAGGTCTGGTGGCCAAGTTCAAAACACTGCACACACCCCTCTTTCTTCTAAAATAAACTGAGTGCTCGTATTTGTCCTCCACTTTAGAATGCATTTGCAGAACTGGAAATATGGCTCTGGTGTAGATCATGCCTGCTCACTGAAATTGGCTGATAACATGAAAAAGCACTGATTCAGCATTAGCCTAAGAAGAAAGAGACCCCATGTTCGATAGCCATACAGTTGCCACTACACCTTTGAAAGAGAAGCTCTTCCTTCTTTGGCCATTGTGATTGCAGTTTGACTGGAAACAGAGGCTTTGACCTTGAACTGTTGGCCAACTTGCATTTGGGGCAATGCCACAGAATGACTGCATCCATGAAGGAGGCCAAGAGAGCTTTGCTCCTGAGCACCAGGCTGCTTTGCCTGTGAGACCAGAACGGTGCCTGTGTCCTGATCCTCACAAATGAAATTAGGAAAGTGGGCAGCCTCAGTTGCATCTGTTTTTACACTGCACAAAAATGGCATTACAAAGAGGGGTCATCAGATGGGAAAGATGTAAATACAGTTTCCTACCTGAATTAACTGTACCAATCTGGAGCAACAACAATAACCCATAAAACTTTTTTTTACAAAACAGAAACTGAAAACAGCAACTGATCTCCAGAATCAAACAAATTCCCATATTTTAATATAACTTTGGTCTGTGCTTTTTACAATCACATTGTGAAGCTAAACATAAAAATGTAGTGGTCCCTAAGCAAATCACTTTTTATAGATATAATTTTGCTAATCAGGTTGGAATGAGATAAGAGATAAGGAATGAAAACAGGCCAAATCTTTTTCAATGTTTCATTAGCACATCTGAACTACTGTACTTCCCAAAGTGCAGGGCTACTTCATTCATACACAGAGCTTGGAAAGGTTACTTTCTTAGACTACAGGTCCAAGAATCCATACTGGCTGGAAGAATCATAGAAGCAATTTTTTTTTTAAAAAAATTCAAAGTTCTATCAATGCATGTACAGGAAGTCCCCAAGTTACACACACCCAACTTACAAATTATTCATAGTTACAAATGGGAATGAGACAACAGGAAGTGAGAGTAATCCCCCCCCCAAGATGTGAGACAAACAGTATAGAAATGCAATAAATAAATGAATAAATAAATCTACCCCTAGGAAGGGAAAGAGTTATCATGGGGAAAAGGTGTCTCCACTGAAGCTTTATCACCAATCCTTGTTTCTACAACAAGCTGAATTTTATACAGATGTGTAGAAGGGGCCTCACAGAGAGTCCCAGGGAATAAAAGTGGTCTCCGGACTCTTTGCCATTGCCCATACAAAAACAACCAACTTGTTGTAACTTGGAAAAATTAAGTCATAGAATCATAGAGTTGGAAAGTGCCCTGTGGGCATCAGGTCCAACCCCCTTCTCAGTGCAGGATCTCCAACTGAAGCATCATCAGCTGAGATAACTGCCCAACTTCTTTTTGAAGTTGTCCTGAAAAGGAGATCCGTCCATCTCTCTATGCAACTTGTTCCATTGCCAAACCGCTCTTACCATCAAGAAATTCCTTCTCAAGTTCAATTAAAATCTACCTTCTTGTCGTTTCAAACCATTAGACCTAGTTCTCCCTCTGGGGCAGCAGAAACCGGGGTTCATTTAACTATGGATTGCTCTTGCAGCGAGACCAGCGACCCCTTTGCACCATATTGTTAATGGACTATGGGCCCTTCCACACAGCCATATAACCCAGAATTTCAGGGCAGAATAACCCGCAATATCTGCTTTGAATGGAATATCTGAGTCCACACTGCCATATATCCCAGTTCAAAGCAGATAATGTGGGATTTTATATAGCTGTGTGGAAGGGGCCTATGACTCCTCTAATGGCTACTGCTGTATTCTATGAAATCTCGGGAATTTTAGTTTGAGTGCACCCTGGATCTCTCTGGTTGAAAATTCTAGGGGTTTTTTGTTTTGTTTTTCTGCCTTCAAGTCCTTTGCAACTTATATTGACCTTAATGCTAACCTATTAGAGGGTTCTCTTGTTAAGATCTATTCAGTGATTTTGCCTTTGATTTTCTCTGATCTCTCCCTAAATGGCAAATCCCAGGATTACTTAGCATGGTATGTAAAGAGGAATATTGTATAATGGGTGTATAATATGATGGATTAATGCTATCAAAACAATAACATGGCAATCATACCAAAAGAATATAGCAGTATCAGGTAACTAATGGGGACCCAGGCTCCTTCTACACTGCCATATAATCCAGATTATCAAAGCAAATAATCCACATTATCTGCTTTGAACTGGATTATATGAGTTTAAACTGTCATATAATCCAGTTCAAAGCAGATCTGGATTTTATATGGCAGTGTAGAAGAAGCCCGAGTAGCCAGTGGAGTTCAAAGCAAATTGTGCAATATTATGTATTAGTTTTGTTCCGTTCTATAGCGAACACCAACAGGCAACGTGATAGCATAAACCACAGCCCCTGAATGAAAATCAACTCTGTTCATTCAGCATTTTCCCAATGTGTCCATACTACCAGGTGTGGATTCATCTCTGCCTAAGACACTTTGTGCAGACACAATCTGAGTAGAAAATCAAGTTGCCTTGACTGACCCTCTATAAATAAAATAAACAGTTTGTCTTGCTGAGCTTCTCTAGTAAGTATGTAATGAGCCAAAACCACTTGTACGAAGTTCTCCAGGAAGGATTAGCTGAGGCTGTGCTTTTCTTTTGAAGTGGCAATACCCAGTGCCAGAGGATATGTATGAGGAACTGACAGGTGAAGAATTAGTTTTGTTTTATTTACTTCATTATTTATGTGGTATCATCAAATACATGGCACTGGCATTTCTTTACATGAGTATACTGTACATGTACCACATAAATACAGTATTTATCAGAGTTATATTTCATCCTGTAAGGATCAAAGTCATTACCCACTGAGGCACAGATTTTATTACAAGTACAATATTCATATTTGACATCCTGGTGTCTGATCTAGAATACCTATTGCTGTATATTGGCTCTAAAAGTACAGTAGAGTCTCACTTATCCAACATTCGCTTATCCAACATTCTGGATTATCCAACGCATTTTTGTAGTCAATGTTTTCAATATCGGGGCCGGGCTGTGGCGCAGCTGTTGAGCAGCTGCCTTAAATCACTCTGACCATGAGGTCATGAGTTCGAGGCCAGCCCGTGGCGGGGTGAGCACCCGTCAATTAAAAATAAAAAATAGCCCCTGCTCGTTGCTGACCTAGCAACCCGAAAGATAGTTGCATCTATCAAGTAGGAGATAAGGTACCACTAAAGTGGGGAGGCAAGATTAACTAATTTACGACCTGGAATGAGGAAGTGCCGTCAGTGTGGATGATGAAGCAGCTGCTCCCCCCTGTGGCCAGAATCGAACATCCCCTCAGAAGAACGTTAACTTGCCTCTGCGTGTGTCTCTCAGTCTCTGTTTGATGTGTTTATGGGCATTGAATGTTTGCCCTATGTGTGTTATAATGTGATCCGCCCTGAGTCCCCTTCGGGGTGAGAAGGGCGGAATATAAATACTGTAAATAAATAAATAAATAAATATATCGTGATATTTTGGTGCTAAATTCGTAAATACAGTAAATACTACATGGCATTACCGTGTATTGAACTACTTTTTCTGTCAAATTTGTTGTATAACATGATGTTTTGGTGCTTAATTTGTAATATCACAACCTAACGTTCTGCCGGCCCATTTACGTTGGATAAGCGAGACTCTACTGTAGTTCTTTTCAACCACACTAATAATTTATTTTTAAATTGCAATTCTTTGTTTTCTTTATTTTCAGAAGAAATTATTGGATGATTTTAATTCTAGTGTTTTCTATGCCATTCTTCTGTGCTCATTTTTCCTTCTTTTAGGCATTAAACTAAAATTGTAGAAGTAGCCTATTGAAACTTTTCAGGAAAGTTCTGGCTTTAATTAAAAGTTTCCCATGTACAGGTTTGTTGCAGTGTAGCAATAATAAAATGTCTTTGCCTGCAGACAGAAGGACAAGAAGAAAAGACCAATTTTCGCCTCCCTGGGAAGGATGTTCACAATCTAGGGGCAGACACTAAGGCCCCTTCCATACAGCTGTATAAAATCCACATTGAACTGGAATATTTGGCAGTGTGAACTCAGATAACGCAGTTCAAAGCAGATATTGTGGATTATCTGCCTTGATATTCTGGGTTATATGGCTGAGTGGAAGGGCCCTTTGAAGTCTCTATCACCTTTGAAGGTGACCAGGCTACAAAAAGAGATCTGAGGACCTGCATGGGCTCACACATGGATAACCTGGAAGTAAATGATATAAGGCTTTGTAGATGTTAAGTGGTATTCTGAATTGTGTTTGGAAACAGATAGGAGCCAATAGGATCATTTTAGTAAGAGAGTGGTGTGCTACCTGTAGCCACCTCCACTTAACATTATCTTGCTTGGCCTCTAAAACAGAATCAGCTGAAGACCTTTTGGTGCCTAAAGATCAAATGAAGTCGCAAAAGGCACTCTGCTCTCATTCCAGCCAAGTTATTTGGGTGCATGAATGGGTAAAACCTCATAGGCACTTCTCCTCTTCTCTTGAAATAAATAAATCAAAGCAGCAAAATACATTTAAAAAAACTGTTGCACCCCAAACCTCCCTCTGCCTAATGGAGCAGTCCTGCTCCCTGCAAACTTAAACCCCATCTACACTGCTATATAAAATCCAGATTATCTGATGTGAAGTGGACTATATGACAGTGTAGACTCATAGAATCCACTTCAAAGCAGATAATACGGATTATCTGATTTTATAAACTGGATTATATGGCAGTGTAGAAGGGGCCTTCAGCTCCAACTCAAGTATTGTGGTTATTCCCAGGTAAATGGGAGTGAATTCAAGCTGGGTTTTAGCATTCAGACTAAACAGTTCTTAGCTGTTAAACATATTTGTGGGATAGGATTTAGTACTATGGGCATTTTAATTTTCAGGTTAACATCTGGAGTGGGTTCACCATTCCATGGGAATTGAAACCACCAATCACCACCACATTTGTTTTCTCGTTGAAGCTCAAGAGTCTCTGAATGAGTAGAATTTGAACTCTTTGGAATCCTTCAGTGCTGACTTGTGTTTATGGAAGAATCAAGTTTGGACATCACAACAGTTCTTCAATCATTGACCCCAAAAATGTTTTTAAGTTCAAAGAACTAGCTTATCTTTGCTGTGCCTCTGCAATTCAGCCACAACTTTCAAGCTAGCACAGCTACATTTGACTATACTGAAGTATTTTGCAAGAGGAATAACACTGGGCATCTTTGCTAGCTAGCTGCTGCATGGTGATGCCAGTGGTAATGCTGGGAGAAAAAACAACTGCAGGAAGCTATTAATGATGGCTCAACTGCATCTAAATTTAGCTTCGTTCCTAACTGGCAAAGCTTTGGACCAAGCTTAAATAAACATAAAATCCAATCAAGCATAAGATTTTGATTTCCCTCCCAAATGCCACCTGCCCCCTTTGCCTTGTGCCAGGTCTGTTCTCAGGGTTGGTACAGTAAAGCAATATTAAGGAAGTTTCCTGTGGGGATTGCATTCCACAATTAAATGTTCATGCTCCTCTTTGACTGGTTATCATCCATTTCTCATCCCAACTCAGGACATAATAAGGTTACAAGAAAGCCTGGCATGAGACACTATGGGTTCAAGGAGGTCTGACAAGGCTTTCCAAAAATCCAGAAATTTTAGGGCTGGAAAACCTTTGGCCTCACATATCTGGTTGGATGCTTACAATAACCCCTATTCACCAGAGCCAATATAGACAGTAATCAGGAAAGAAGGGAATGGCAATCTCCCAGCTGCATCTAAAGTGCACTGTGGGAATGTTAGCATCGTGCATCTCTACAATGCACACAGGCTCATGTGATTTAACCTGGGGTCATTTAACACAGCTGGAGTCTGGGTTAACAAAAAACACTAGGAAAAGTCTAAATCTCGCAGCAACATTAAGACCTTTCCCTTTGTTGGGGGAGTGGAGGACAACCATCCTGAATCTCAATATGGGACCCATGATTGTGGCCCCACAGCCATCTCAAGCACCATGGGCTCAGGCAGGCTGGGAAGGTGGGGTGGCAATTCCTTCCTTCCTCCCAACATACCCATTCCCTTCCAAAACATCAGAAAATTCCCATTTACCAGTACTGCCTGCTTTTTACTTCCTGATTTTCTATCATTCAAGGAGCATAGCAGCTTCAGAGGTAGGGAGGAAACTGAGTCCTCTCAATCTGCTTTATTCCCTGAATGATGAAGAATCGGGATGTAAAGAGCAGGTAGTGCAGCAAAGAGGAGGTTTTTCTCTTGTTTTGTAGAGGGGGGTGAATGGGGGTACAGAGAGAGTGGGAGACTGAGACGAAGCCCAGCCTTGCTGAACCGGATTTGGCCTGTCTGAGCGGTTGGGCCAGTGTCCTGCCACAGTGACAACTCAGGACAACCTTGTGTGGTCTCATTGTGACTAGGAATCAGCATTTTTCATGCCGGTTCTGAACCACATTATGTACTTGTGCGCTCAGAAGTGCCCTCAAAGGAGTTACAGGTTTCTTGATTTGGAGCAGGAGCATTATTTTTAGATACACCAAATGCCAATCACAGTACTATAAATGTGTGTATACAATATTAACTCCACATCTGTGGGACTGGTGCCTGAGGTTTCATTAATCCACATCCAACAAAACATATCCTCTCTAGATATTTTCTAGTTCCTATAGCATGGCTGTATGGTGTTTCTAGGCCAGAAGTCCTTCATTTCAGTCAGGTTGCTATTATTCATGGTTTTTTGCCTAGGCAGTTGAAGTCCATGAACACATCCCTACAGATGCAGTGGTCATACTGTAATGTACAATGGCTCTCATTCATTCAGAGCTTGCATGAGAGTAGAAGCGCAACTTTTATTTGCAAATTACAAATTACAGCACTCTGAACAACAGAGGTAGACAGGATAAAATAAATCAATCTTAGCCTCTTTTGTTTTGTAAAACCTATATAATATCTTTAGCTACTAACTATTTATGCATAGTTAATGGCTCAATAGAAAAGACACACACAAAGAGAGAAAATAGCCATAGATTAGACAGTGATGGAAGAAGACCATAAATGTGTAATTCTAAACCATGCAATCCAGCAGCATGCAGTCCAGCAATGAACAAGGACAGTGCCAGAACACAAAGGGCGCTAACTTTAATAAAATGTTATTGATAATTTCTTTCAGAAGTAGAAAAGTCCAAGGATGAGTGGTCAATAAGAGTGAGTAAGGAGGCAATAATATCATAGAATCAAAAAAATGCAAGAGTCCAAAAGGGCCATCCAGTTTAACCCTATTCTACTACAATCAAGGCAATCCTGACAGATGGCTATCCAGCCTCTGCTTAAAAACCTCCAGAGAAGGAGACTCCACCACCCTCCAAGGCAACATACTCCACTCCTCAACAGCTCTTACTGTCAGGAAGTTTTTCTTAGTGTTTAGGTGGAATCTTCTCTCATGCAAATTGAATCCATTGCTCTGTGTTCTCATCTCCAGAGCATAAGAAAACAAACCTGACCCCTCCTCAATGTAACATCCTTTCAGATATTTAAACATGGCTTTCATGTCCCCTCTCAGCTTTCTTTTATCCAAGCTTGACATACCTAGTTCCCTCAGCCGCTTCTCATTGAGCTTGGCCTTCAGACTTTTTACCTGATGGTCCAAAAGAACCAGAAGAGAGCAGCAGGTGAGCAATGATCAAATGCTTAGGCATGAAGAAGATGTAACATACACACCCCACACTTTCACAGAGCTTGGAAGTGCAACTGTGTGATGACTCATGGGCCATGTAGTCCCGTTCCTAGTGCTGTTGTGACAGATGAAGAGGAAAACTTGGGTTTTCCACCATTTCAGCCAGAAAGGGAACTTTCCCAGCCAGAATTGGAGCCCTTGCACCTGCAGGAGGTTTGCCTTCCAGAAATCTGCCAAACAAGCCCTGAGTCAAAATCTCCCCCATTTTCTCGCCGTAATTATTATCAACAACAAAAAGGAGTTCAGCAGGCTAATCGCAGAAGCCTGAGAATTGCAGCAAAGCATTCAGATGATTAAGCCTGCTTCCATGAGAAATTTTAGGGAGTCATACATCTGGACACAGAGATTGACTTTCGGTTCTGGTTCCCCAGAGAAGTGTTCTTTGGCGGGAAAACGAGACCTATTTAGGTTCCTTGCCCTTTAGGAATCTTGCGGAGTCAATTCGTCAGCTACTGGAGTAGTGTGTGTGGACAGCTACTCCCGCTTCCAAGCCTTTGCTCCTATTCCAAGCCTTCGTTCCCAGCCTTGTTTTGCTCCACGAATCCTGCTTGCTTCCCAGGACTCAGCCTTGCCTTGTTTCCCGGACCTTGCCCAGTAATTACCACGGATCTTGCTCTTGCTCCTCGTTCCTTGTTGCCTTGAATCAAGCCTTGTTTTTTCCAAGAATCAAGTTACTTCCTAGCCTCGCTCAAGTTTCATGGACTAAAGGACCTTGTCATCTCCCCTCACTTTGTTTGGCAAAGTGAGTGTTTCGGTTATTGGATTACAATTTTGGACCTTAATATTTCATATTGGACATTGTTTCTTGGGACTAATTTTGACCTTTCCTGAAAGGTCTACTTCTGGACTATTTCCTACACTTGTTTTTATTAACTTTATATATTTCCTCAATAAAGATATTAGATAGATTCTGGCCTCTGTGTATGGTTATTGGTGCTCTGCAGCCTGGGTCGTGACAAACTGTTTCTTTCATGCATCAATGACTTTTTTTGGCATAAGTGTATTTCTCTTGTTCATGATTTGCTTTGGTGAAAGTTGTATGAGACGAAAGTGTCCCCGGTTCCCTCACACAGTAGACCCCAGCAATGTAGAAACAACTTGAAACCTGGGCACAAGCTTATTGTTATGCAGATCAGCGAACATTATCCTTTCTTCCCCTCAGATGCTTTCTTCCATCTGTTGTTAACAAACCTGCGTGTCACAGACAGAACGCCAGCGAGTAAAACAAAACTCAGTTTATTGAGGTTACAGAACTAAAAATGCCCGTAGGAAACAAAGAACAGGGCAAACACTTGACTTCAGTGTGATAAGTAACAAAAAACAGCTCAGTTTGAGCTTAAACGGTTCAAAGGGATAAACCGGGTTAAACAGAAGTATAATCCGGATTAAATCAAAAGTGCTTACTTCAGCCTGGCAAACAATGCAAGCAAAAGAGGATCAACAGGAGTCAGAATGTAAACAACAGACTGGTAGCAGATTCCTCTCTGCTACTCAGAAACAGCAGGAGAATAAACCAGGCTTGTTTATTCCTTCCCGCAGCGAACGAAAAGCGTGGTTGTAGTCAGGATTCAGTTTAAGGTTCAGCGGCCAACGATATCCAGGTCCAGGCACAGCAGTCAGGGTAACGGCAGTCAGCGGGGTCCCAATCCGGTCCAGAGGTCAATAGCCAAGCGTAGTCGTCTAGAAATCCAAAGGTCTCACCGATAGCCAGCAGAAGGGATAATCCGGAATCGAAGTCAGTCAGTCCAGCGTCAATCCAGTGCGAGTAGATATTGCCCGTCAAAAAGACGACGGAGGTCCAAGCTATCGAGATTAAACACAAGTTGCACAGAGAAAAACCCCGCACAGTTCCTCCCGCCGTCGATGCCCAGTGTCCTTGGTAAACTTACGTATCCAGTAACGAATCACACCCGTCTTCAGGAAGTTCCCCAACAAAAGCCCAAGCGTCCGTCCAGATTACCTTGCCCAACGCAATTAGACATTGGTCCCAAACCCCAATTTATCCCAGTTCAAGCTCATCATCGCTGTCAGCTGCCATCCCAATTCCAGGTGCCCCAACGTCATCATCCTCATCAGAGCTTAAGCACCTTTGACTACGCCCCACAGCATCCCCAGCTGTGGATCCCGCTCCATCCCTCCAGCCAGTCCATGGGTCTGATCCTGCAACCCGCCAGTCACCTCCCATGCTTTCATTGCCTGTTTCCCCAACACCCAAATCCTCCCTCACACGAGTCCATTCCATGTCGTCCTCCTCCGAGCTGGCCATCTCTTCCTCCAAACCCTCAGAAAAACCCTCAAATGAGTCCTCATCTGTCGGGTCTGTAAACAAATCCCGGAGCTGCTTTCTTTCACGCTCCTCGAAAGAGTCTGACTCTCGAGGAGTCTTACGCCCCCTTCCTCTATTACCGGAGCCCGAAGGCTCAACCATAACACTGCGTCTGGCAGATTACTCAGCGAGTAGAGCTTCTCTGGTAATTCTCTGGTAATTGGGATGGAAAAGGTGTCGGAAAGGTACACAAGGAAAATGGCGGGTGCACATGTGAGGGGCCAGAAAGTCTAGGTCTTATATCCAAATCAGAGTAGAATTTTTTTTGAAATCAGATACTTAAAAATCTAAATCATTTCTAAAATGTAAATCAAGTTATCACAAACTGTTAAAATAAGATTGTAAGGATTGAGCATTATCTGAAGTGCTTAGGAGTAGTTATTTGATTTGGGTTTTGTTGTGTTGTTGTTTATTTGGATTTTGGAATTTTTAAATACATGGACATAATGAGATATCTTGGAGAGGAGACCCAATTCTAAACATAACATTCATTTATATTTCATATGCACCTTATACACAGAGCCAGAGGAGAATTTAATACAATGTTATTAATAATGTGCATAAAACAAAATTTGCCTACACTGAAACATCAGAAAACAACACTATCTCAGCCATTCATGTAGATGATTTTGGAGTATTTAAAGATCCAGAATTATGGATAAGGGATCTTTAAATTGCATCACAAACAGGTTAGTCAAACTTTTCCTTGTGTGTGTGTGTGTGTGTGCGCACACATGCGCATGTTACTTCAAGTCACCTGTCAACATATGGTGGCCCCATGAATTTCAAAAGGTTTTCTTAGACAAGGAATAAAACTCGCAGTGTTTTTTTTTTTTTTTTTTTGCTTGTTTGAAATAGTAAGCAGAATATTAAAAAGGACTAAGTAGTTTAAGCATTGAGGTTTGGGCACCCAATTCAAAACCTACTGTTTGCGTTCCAGTTGGTGTTCTTCCTGCTCCTCTGTTCAATACATAATACGGTATACCCATTAAAGCACCTACATACTCATGGATGAACAAGTGGGTGCTACAGAAATATTTGTTGTTGGGGTTATTGTGTGTTTTCCAGGCTGTATTGCCATGTTCTTCTGGAACATGGCCATACAGCCCTTAAAACATACAACAACCCTGTGAATCGGGCCATGAAAGCCTTCAACAACACAATATTTATTGTTGTTATTTGCCATCAAGTCAATTTATTGACTGATTGATTTTATATACTGCCTTTCTCTTTTATTGATATCCAAGGCAGCTACCAACTTGAACTTGGGTTGATCTTGTGGATGTGAGCCTTTCAAAAGCCTGGTGGTCATGAACTGCCCTGCTCAGATCTTGCAAAATCAGGGCTGTGGCTTCCTTGATTGAATCAATCCATAAGCAATGTGATCTTCCTCTTTTCCTAATTCATTTATGTTGAGTAATAGTTTAACTGTTGTAAACTAGCATTCCAAAAACAACCTGCGATGTGAGAGCAAACCCAGAATGCAGGGAAAGGAATCATGTGGTATTCCAAAATTTGTTAGATTTCAACTTTTAGCAGCCCTAACCTGCTGCTCATCGGTGAAGAATACTGGGAGTTGCAATCCAACATTTGGAGGCTGCATACATCCTAACCTTAGTGCCATATTTTGCTTTTAACTCTTAAAAGTTGCTTTCTGGGGTCATCTTTAAAAGTGTTAAGAGGCTTTTTGAGAGAAATGCTTCAAGTTTTACTCGACTCTCATATATATCCTGTGATAATCCCAACTACTCAAAAAAGAAAAATTAAAAAGCAGACAGTAACATAAAGCAATTAAATAATTTTAAAATGTTTCAATCAGTAATAATGATAGACAGCCATTTAATTACCTTAACAAGTAACTGAAACAAATTACCATAGAGAGAACTATCCCATGCTACAATCTGTTGCTATTGAGAGCACATACTCCATAGGCAGATGTCATCTCTTCTTGAAGGATTTGACTAAGCAGAAGGATCTACTGGATTATTTTCAAGTAACAGTTGTGGTCTTGGGTTCAATTTTGCTTGATCTAGCAATCTGTGAGTATTGTGTCCTCAGAACATAATCAGTGTAGCATTGTATATAGAGCCAGCATGATGTGGTGATTTTAAGCATTGGACTCAAGATACCACAGTTTGATTCCCTGCTTAGTGATAGAAACCTACCGATTGGTTGAATCGTACACTCTCATCCCCCAAAACCTTAGTGATAGGGCTGCCATAAAATGGAATCTTCAAGACACAACAAAGCAGACTAAATGTATGTTGCTTTTGAAGGTGTCTGGAAACAACAGTACCCCCTCCCCTCCTTCCTTTGTCACTGCACTGGTCATCAGTTTCTGGGTCCAGAATGTTGGTTTCGATTTTTAAAGCCTGAATTATCCTAGCCCCTTATTCTTGAAGTACTTGTTCCTTCTGCATTTCCCACTTACTACTATGAGAATTATCTCCAAAAATGCCTTGCTTAGGATGTCTTCCACATCCTATTCTGTGGTAAAAGAGGCATGAGAGCACGACTTGGGTGAAGACATCCTGGGAAAGTATTTATTTCTCCAGGGAAATTTTCCTCTGAGTCCCTTAGCTATCAGATTTGAACCCTTTTAATTGACTGCTGATATGACAGATTTGAATATTTTAACATTCCATGCTAAATGGATTGTTTTTGTATATAACTGTTTTAATTCATTTGTAATCCCTACTTGTCTGCGTTCACTAGACCATCTGTACAATTATTTGCACAAAACAAACATGCATAGGCAGGATCCCCGACCACATGTTCAAAAATCTAGGAAACACAGTGGAGTCTGGCCCAAGGGCTGGAAACTACGGTGCCACAATCCCTTCCCATTGGCCATACTGAGTTGGGCTGACAAGATAAAACATCTAGAGATCATCCCCCAACCTACAAGTTAATTTTAAGCATACTTTCAGAAGAGCAGGGCTAACATCTGTGAACCAAGGTCAGTTCTCACCTTATTCACAAACTATTGCTTTCACCAACTTTCTATTTCAGTCCCCCTTCCACAAAATGGGAATAAAGGAAGGGAAGGGATTGCCTTTCTTACCAGGTTTCCAATCCCTGTTCAGCCATGGAAAAACACTTTGAGTGATTTTAGAAAAATCAAATTCTGTCAGCCTTGGAGGAAGGTATAGCAAACCTACTCTGAATAAATTCTGCCCAGAAAACCGTGATAAAATTAAAGTAAGTCGGAGGGCTTGCCTACATAAAAATGTCATATTCCTCTTGTAGGCACAAAACTTTCTTGATAATTCACTTGTAATGTAGCTGCTCAGACTTTCATTAAATAAACCTTGCATTTTAGCTAAAGGTTTCACAGAATATCTGGACTCTTAGGCGTACGGCTAGCCCTCCAGGTGGCATTGCTTTCCTATGTTACTGGGGAGAGAAGTAAGTGGTGGATGGAACTGGTTGGTGGGATGGAGCATTCCCGCAAGGAAGTGGCTCTTTTCTGGGTTGTATTTTTAAAACAAACAGGATAAAAGGGTGCATATATGCAGATACTTGCATATCAATACATCTACATTAGCCCACCTCCACTTGAAACAAAATGTTTATTCACATGCATGATGATAAAATTAACAAAAAAAAGTGGAGCATCCATGGTCGTATGTCTGAAAATAATGCAAATAATTGGGAATTTTACTTATTTACTTATATTTATTTGTATTCTGCTTTTATCTCTTTGAGTGAGACACAGAACAAAAATGGGGAAAGCCTCCTAACAGTGAGATGAGTTTGGGAAGACGGAAAGCGTGACTAGTTTTGGCAATCCCACCACAATGTGTATCTTGTGCATGGTATTAACAGGGTGACTGGAGGGACAATGCGGACTGAGTAAAGGTGGTGCCAAACAGAATTCTTTTCAGCAGACAAGCCCAGAGTAGTCACACAACAACAACCATGAGTTTAAGGTCAGTTCAAAAGGCCAGTTCGTAATGGGCTTGTCAAGCACCAAGTGTTTTCTGTTTCCTAGAGCCAGTACTCCTGCCCTGCTCAGTGGAAGAGGATAAGAATACTCTATACTAGGGAAACTGTTGGACTTATGTCTTACTTATACAGTTGCTGGGGGTAACTGTTTCGCCGCTGTATGGACTAGATATCCCTCAGTTAGATGCAGTGTAACTCTTCTTACATTCATGGTAAGATGGGAGGAAATAATAATTCCCCCAGAGCAAAGTCCGGTCAGAATAAAATGTTGTGACTGTACATACCTTCCTTATGATCCTGCCACTCACTATCTGACTCCAAACAAATCCTAGGCAGGAAGCCAACAAGCTACCCGCCAACAACCTGTATGAGATACTCAGATGAGATGGTAGGCTATCTGGGAGCAAGCATGGGAGGGGACGAACTGCCTTCCTGCTCAGCTCAAATTTGCACTAGATTCAATAAAGGGCACCTGCAGGCCGGGAGACACTATTCTCATTACGTCAGCGCATAAAGGCCTCAATTCACCTCTATATTATGGAAGAACAATGTAGCCACAAGGAAACCAGCAGCAGGCCTCTCCTATCAGTCGCAGCCCTTTCAGAATTATTTCCTTCTTTTCTTCTCAGCTTCCCAATTTCAGGGGGATTTGTTTTGCTCTCTCTCCCCCACCTGCTCTTCCCATATTAAACATTGATGTTGGAGTGGAATCTGATAGGGGTGGCATTTCTTTACCAGCAAAAGAGTGGAGGGAGGACTAATGCTGGGTTTGGGAAGGGGGGTTAGAGAAGTGGAAATGGTTGGCTGGTTAGCATGCTTCTGACAGAGCAACAGAGAGGAGGCGAGAGGAGAACATCTGGCAGGCAGCGGCATGGCTGGGAGTGAGGTCAAGAACAGGCTTTGGGCTCCAGCAGGTCATTCTATATGTATTTTTCACCTGAACACGGCATGCAATGAAGATGGGTGTAACTTTATACAATTTTTCTCCTAAGCTTCCCAGCATAGTGAGCTCTGCTAAGCACTTGCAACATCTTTGGACACAAATGTTATTAGGACCAGCACTAACCTCTTTACTGGACACAAGTTTTACTATCATCAGGCAGAATTTGCATGATATATTCCTTTTTTAAAAAAACAAACAGCTCCCAGAATCCCCAACCAACTTGGCTCTAGCCATACTGGATGAAAGATGCAGAGAACGATATTCCAATTTCCCAGATCAGCCCCACTGATGTTGCATTTTGAACTATAACTACTGGCCAAACCGGCTAAGGCATTCTGGAACGTTTTGTTCCCTTCTCTAAAAAAAGTGACTCCCCCAACCTCTTTGAGAGGCCCAGAAATCCAGGGCCAGACTTCATTCAATGCCTTTCTAGAAGGTAAATGAAGATGGGCAAGACCCTATATACGCTTATAAACTACATTGGCACCTTTGCTCAGACATCATGGTACCTAATGGGGTTCTGTAACTTGAAGATGAAGTGGCTCAAGCAACAGGAAAAGCAGTATGAAAACATCCAGCTTAGTAATTAACATAATCACAAAAATCAGAAAACTTAACAAAGCCACCAAGTTCCTTTTGCTTTAGTCCATCACTTTCTCCTTCTAAGGCCTGATGCTAGTAGCTAGCCTAATATTCAAATGAATACACATCTAGTTAAGATTTGTATTAAATCAGAATTCTCTACAATCTCAAAGCAGCCACTTTTTAAATATGTAAGGGATGGGATATACTAGACTGAGGAATTATTTAGCCAAAGCTGCCTTTTGGGGTTTAACAGATCTTATCTGCTCACAGCTATGGAACAATCCTGGGATTTTATATATGAATGCCAGTTATAAAATCATTTATCTGCATATAACTGAAGTTTCTGAAATGAACTGGTTTATCCTGAGGGTGTATCCACATTGTATAGTTTGGATCCATCCTATGGTTGTTTGGGATTTATAGACTGGTAAGCAAATTGGAATTCTCTGCTAGAAAACACCAGTGTATTTCTCTGAACCACAGCATGAGAAGCAAACAAATCCCAGGATTCTGTAGAATGAAGCTATGGCACTTAAAGTGTTATCAAACTGCTACAAATAGGCAGTATTTATCCAGAATTTTAGTCTTAGGGAAACAAGTGACATCTAGTGGCTGATCTTGCATGTTTACTCCAATCTCAAGTTTAGCCTTTTCTAAACTATTATTTATGTGTGTCTTCCTGGGAACATTTTGACTTGGTACATTAGTACAGAATTTCCTGAAGTCTTCTTTTATATACTGCCAGTTATTATTTTCTGAAGTTTAACAGGAATTCTATCATTACACATTAAGAGCAATGGCCAATCCCCCTTCATCACAAATCCTCCAAGAATATAGTATTTTTTTAAAAAAGAACACACACATAATTACTAGCCCAATAATCCATAAATATTTCTGAAATGCAGGTTTTTTTTCTAAACATATTTATAACACTAAATCTGTGTGGTGAGGAACTGGCTTAAATTGGAGAACCTGGTCCACAATTTTCAAAATGGTGAAGCATGATGGGAGCTGTAATTCAACATCTGGAAAGGTTGGTTAAACTGCAGTTGGCCTGCTCCCAGTTTCTACTACTAGAACCTAAATCAGGGTTTCCTTCCTGATAGCAATGCTGCTGTCCTCAATATACTGCACAAAAAATCTCAATTCCACCTTGAGGTAACTGTCATACAACATGTTGCAGACTAAAGAGTTTTGTCTCTATTTAAAACACTTAGTTACATTTTGCACAGGCAATGGATGACTGAATAAAAGTACTCTGTCTGATTTCTCACTCAATAATCCCAAATCTACTAAAAACTAGCCACCTATTCTTAATCTCAACCACATAAAACGTGACAGCAGAAGGCTTGTTAGTGGTACAATTGTCCAACATATGCCGTAACACGGGATTGGAACATCTGTCATCCTTCAGGCATTATAGGGATGCTTTTTATGAGCACTGGACATGCTGGCTATGGATAAGAGGAGTTGGTATCCAATATCCAGAGGGCTACACATTCCCCATTCACACTCCAACAACAAACAAGACTGGTCGCTAAGGCAGGGGGAGAGAATAAAAATCAGAAGTTGGTTCCCAGACTTCTATTTTGGCTAGCTCTGGGTGCTTGATTCAAATAGAGTAAAATGTTTTGTGGAAATCAAGACATTTGTTCTTCTGCTGCTATTTCTGCTCTGCATCTGAGAGGTAAAGGTCAGTTACTGAAATAATCAAAATTACAATATTTCCATATGTTGAGTGTTGAGATACCATTTCTGATGATGAATTCTAAAAGCTAGTAGAATCACAGAATTGGAAAAAACCAATATGCAATTAGTTTCATAAAGATCAAGTAGACAGAACATATTGTAAATAACAAAAATAACTTTCTGGCCTTGCATTGCATATTTTAGTACAAATATTAAGACACAAATAGTATTCAATTCAGCAAGTATTGCAGAATGTCATGCCACAGTCCACTTGGAAGAAACCATATGGGCCATCTAGTTCAACCCCCTGCCATGCAGGAAAAGCACAATCAAAACACAGATGGCCATCCAGCCAGTATAGTTGTAACACGAAGTTCAGACAATCTTATAAATATGGGCTGGATTTTGTTGTGTCCAATTCCTGTTTTAAGATGGCATATAAATATTAGTGTCTGAGCAATAAGCTATGCAAACAATATTTTAAATTAAAATGGAAAAGATACTGAGTCACTATACAAAATAAATTTGCATGTATTTGCTTTCAACTAAATTGCAGCAAAACTGGAAACTTTAAAACAAAAGTCAACAGAAACTCTGAAGTCAACCAGCTATTTCAGGGATTTCTGATATGCAATTAAAAAGGGAAATCTGTACAAATCAACACTATAATCAAAGAAGGAGATTTACTATGGAAACTTTCAGGTATAGATATAATTTACAACATTATTAATGGCAGTACAGAACAAAAGCTATTAGATAACACGGGTTCAGTGATTAAGTCCTTTTGAAACATTTGAAACTTCAAGTTCCTTAGTTGGCATTCCATATTACCTGCTCTCTACTAAAGTGTACATACACAACTACATACCCTTTTAAGAAAGAGACAGAAATCAGCTTTAGGCCTTGAGGCCAAACTCAATTGTTGCTCAGATCTTAATTTCCAATGAACATTTCAGGATCACCAAAACTGGATCCCGAGTTTCCCAATTCAACTGTAGAATTGGCTATTAAACCTATTGTTTTAAGGTCACCAGCCAACAGATAGATCCAGAAAAGTGATTTTATTAATGTCACAATTGGTACTCCTCCAACTTGGCCAGTGTTAAAGTTTAAAGTTTGTTAAAGTTTACCTCAGATTTGCACAAATGTTTCCAGTGACCAATGCCATCGCTTATTCCATTTACTTTGAATAACATGAAGAAACCCTAAAGCAAATTTTAACTTCTGCTTCAAATAAGATTTCAAGAGACTGGGGAGCAGGGAAAAGTACAGTATCATTCCAAGAGACAAGGAGACATGGTGTTTACATGAAATCGCTTTGTTTGCATATAGAACACAATACTTAACACAATATTAACAGAAAGATGCATGTTCAGAAATGGGGTTTGTGCACATTTACTCATTTTCAGCTTTTGTGCACACTGAATCGTTTTCAAGAGACTGTGCACTTTTATTTGCTTATAACAAAGAGAAGCTTCACATTTTAATCTCTCTTGTGTGTGTTAATATATGTAATGGGGCATTTCCACCATTGTCTAGTTCTTCACGGAAACAGGGGAATTGCCCAACTGTGACACTAGCCATCATTTTTAGTTCTCATTCAACAAGAAAAAATCCATTCGGCACTTATACGGAGGATGCATCTCCACAAATCCAGCAGCTGAAGTGCTTTGCATAATTAGCATTCCACAGAGCTGACTCACAGAGAATGAGACTTGCGTAATACTGCTGCAAACCTCTGTAGAATCCAAGTTTCAAATACTTGGAAGTCAGCTGCCTACTCTGCGAGACCATTTGACACTCCTGTTCAGTCAGAAACCTGTTGACCCTACAACCAGCTCTGCATCTCTTCCTCATACCTCTGCGGATCAATGAAAGGTTTGTCAATTGACCGGATCATTAGTTCTCCACAGTATACACATTCAGCAGCCACAATATCATCGATATCAGCTTTCATCTGTTCTCGACTCGGCTGGCCCTTTCCTTGACCAATTGCATCTGTATCCTTAGGACGATGGTGGGATTTGGATGGTTGGCTTGTGGCTGAAAGCTTCTTTTGAAGGTCCTCCAGCTTAACCTGCTTATAGGCAGGCAAATTTGGATAAACTACCTGGAGAAGGCAATCATAATGGAACATGTGACCACAAAGAAAGAGATAAAAGGGACGGTTTAGAAGTGGAAAGTCACAAGCTGCACATTTCTCCTGGGGTTCCACAGAGCCGTATTTGTTCCGCATCTCCTGAATGTCCTCCCTGATCCTCTTAGCGCTCTGGGTTGCTTCCTCCATCTCTGTCTTCAACTCCTCTATGTGCTTGTTGTAGGCCTCAAGAGAGTTGCAGATGGCTTCCTTGAAGTGATCAATAGTGACAAAGTCTGGGAAGAAAGGCAGGACATCTTCAATCTTCAGCAGCTCACAGCTAGAAAGGCAGGCCATAGCCTTCTTGACATCCTTCTCTTCCTGGACCACATGTCGTGCAATCTTCAGCCAGAGCTTCTTTCTCAGCTCTTCATCCTCATCAGGGAGGTCTGCGCAGGACTTTGCCATATCAACATCAACCTAGGATAGGGACATCAAGAAGTTAAAAACAAGAAAGGATACTGTTACCATTTGTCCCCATTCTTATCATAAAATACATAATAAGAACACATTAGAAAGGGGAATTTAAAATGTCAAAATGGAAGGATAAGAACCAGATGTCCTTCATCTATTTCATCTGATGTTAGATGGTATTATTAGTAATCAGATTATTTTGAAATTTTGCCAGTTCAGAGGTACAAGACTGAAATAAGTTGCATTTCCATATGGATCTTGTTTTTGACTTTAACCTACTAAGTTGTACTAAGTGGCTTGATTAAGGGTGCATCTGCACTGTAGAATTAATGCAGTTTGACACCAATTTAACTGCCATGACTATGGAATTATGAGCTGTAGCCTGAGAAGGCGTTTAGACTTCTTTGCCAAATAGGGCTGGAGCCTCACCAAGCTACAACTCCCATAATTCCATAACACTGAGCCAGTAGTGTCGAACCATATTCATTCTACAGTGTAGATGCATCTTAAGTAAGCCCATACTTTTGAATTTGTTTCTCACTCCTTCCCCCATCCTGCCATAACTTGTTATGGATTCTGTTCTGTGATTTCCAAGGGAATGGGAAGGGGTTTCCCTAGAAGTTTATTTTGTCACTATTTGTTCTATTTTAGCAAATCTCAAAATTCCTTTCAAACATCATGGTATTTTCCTCTTCATAGAATCATAGAATAGTAGAGTTGGAAGAGACCTCATGGGCCATCCAGTCCAACCCCCTGCCAAGAAGCAGGAAATCGCATTCATAGCACCCCTGACAGATGGCCATCCAGCCTCTGTTTAAAAGCCTCCAAAGAAGGAGCCTCCAGCACAGTCCGGGGGAGAGAGTTCCACTGCCGAACAACCCTCACTGTGAGTAAGTTCTTCCTAATGTTCAGGTGGAATCTCCTTTCCTGTAGTTTGAAGCCATTGTTCCGTGTCCTAGTCTGCAGGGCAGCAGAAAACAAGCTTGCTCCCTCCTCCCTATGACTTCCCCTCACATATTTGTACATGGCTATCATGTCTCCTCTCAGCCTTCTCTTCTGCAGGCTAAACATGCCCAGTTCTTTAAGCCTCTCCTCATAGGGCTTGTTCTCCAGACCTTTGATCATTTTAGTTGCCCTCCTCTGGACGCTTTCCAGCTTGTCAACATCTCCCTTCAACTGTGGTGCCCAGAATTGGACACAGTATTCCAGGTGTGGTCTGACCAAGGCAGAATAGAGGGGGAGCAGGACTTCCCTGGATCTAGACGCTATTCCCCTATTGATGCAGGCCAGAATCCCGTTGGCTTTCTTAGCAGCCGCATCACATTGCTGGCTCATGTTTAACTTGTTGTCCACAAGGACTCCAAGATCTTTTTCACATGGAGTCCTTGTGGACAACAAGTTAAACATGAGCCAGCAATGTTTAACTTGTCTTCTTTCTGTATGGCGCCATTATGACTACATTAAAATTAGCACACATCTCTGAATGTTGTCGCTACAGAAATATTTAGATACATCTCTGGCAGACACATACAGTAGAGTTTCACTTATCCAAGCCTCGCTTATCCAAGCTTCTGGATAATCCAAGCCATTTTTGTAGTCAATGTTTTCAATAGATCATGATATTTTGGTGCTAAATTCGTAAATACAGTAATTACAACATAACATTACAGCATATTGAACTACTTTTTTGTCAAATTTGTTGTATAACATGATGTTTTGGCGCATAATTTGTAAAATCAAAAACTAATTTGATGTTTAATAGGCTTTTCCTTGATCCCTCCTTATTATCCAAGATATTCTCTTATCCAAGCTTCTGCCGGCCCGTTTAGCTTGGATAAGTGAGACTCTACTGTATTAGGAACTGTTCACAAGCCCTCTGTTGCTAGATACTGCGACAACAGTAGAATGGTTATTGCCTTATGGGCTTCCTAGAGGAAAGGCTGGGTAAAACAGACAAAAATGATGATCTCACTTGTTAAAATGAGTGATGACCAGGGCAATTTTAATACTACAGAATTCTGGGCTAAGAGTCACTTGATTTCAGATCTTGGATTACAGCTCCCTGAATTCCACTCATATGCTGGATGGAGGTTTCTAGGGAGCTAAAGCCACCATTTCCAAAATTAACTTTCCAAGCTCTTCTTGCTTTTCAGGCTTTGGTGGTAACAACAGTGTTCTTTTATTCAGTTTCAAACTACCTTCAATGTTTAAGCAGGCCCATCCTTTCTGAGATCTAAATGTCATTGAAAGCTAAAGATCTCATCGTTCATATGGTAACACACATACCTGCAAAGCTAGATCCACAGCTTCTTCATACATCTCCATAACTTTGTACACATGGACACAGGCACGGTGGTGGCCATGTTCTGCACAGAGACGAAGTGCGTATTTCAAGTCGTAGTGGATGTTGTCTGCATACGTTCCAGCTTGTTCCAGGTATGATAACAGTGAGTCAGGGCGACACAAAGCATAGAGTGACAACAGGTAATTGTGAATGGCTTGCTGAGTTTCCTTCAGTTCGCTCACACAGAATTCCATGTAGCGAATGGCTTCATTGACCTGCTGTGTACTCCCACTCTGACTATAGTTGACCAGGGCAGGGATGAGGTTCTTCGCATCCAGTTTCTTGCCCATTTCAATCCAAGCATCTACAACCTTCTTGGGGATGTGGTGGATCAAAACAGGAGAAAACTTGTAGAACAGATTCTCATCCTTGATTTTGGAGAGGACTTCGAGTGCTTCGTTGTAATTCTCATGCTGACAATAATGGGCTATCACCCGCTCATAGTCCTGCATTATGACAGCAAAGTACACCATATGTTCTGTGTCCCCGTGGCTTGCCAACAGCTCGTGAATGGTTGCTCGGTTGTTAAACAGGCATTCTTTGTTTTTGGGGCTGCCCAGGAAGCTGCGGAACTTGTCGCGAGTTTTCTCATAGAGGTCCCTTTTGGAGGCATCTCCTTCTAGTATGCCCAGGCGATTTAGGTACAGCTCCGTTAGCCAAGTTGTCAGCAAGGTAGTCTGAGTTTTTTCTGACTGCTTGAGGTTAGCTAGTTTTTTAATTAGGAATTCCATCAAGGCCTCTTCCTGCTGAGCTTCGATAAACTTAAGGGCAATCTCCTCAAAGTAATTCTGGGTCAACGCATAACATTTTGCACTGTCAAGGTATCTCCTGTTCTGGAAACAGTATTCTGCCTCCTTTGCCAACACAGTATCTAGGCACTCAGGGCGATCCTTGCAATACTCTTTTGCCAGGTCAAACTTATTCACGTTCATATACATCTTCCATACATCGCGAGACTCTCGCTGGACATTGTACCGAAACACCACTTTTTCGGTGTGAATCCAGATCTGCCCAAATGAGGGATCTTTGATCATACGCTTCAGAGAGCCAAACTTTTCCAAGAACATGTCCTGGAAGACAACCTGTCCATTCAAAGTGCAGACAGCCTTCACGTGGTCAGGAAACAGCAGCAGAAAGTGGAACTGAGTGAGAACTATGGAGATAGGCTTATTGGCTACTGCATCCACATCAGAAGGATATTCCCAGACCTGCTCATCACTCAGAATAGAGTCAAGACGTCCATAGTCCAGTGACCCATACAGGACACCATTTCCCATCATCCAAGCAAAAGCACTAGGAGAGGAACGGAGCTTTGGAGTGTAGAAGGCTATTTCACTGTAGCCAAGACTAGCTGGAAACTCTCGGAAGCCAGGCAAGTGATCTGCGGGCATGCTAAATATGGCACCAAAGGCCTGCTGCTCTGATCCTTCTGGGATCTTGCCAACAAACTGGAAAAGCCTTTTGCGAGTGGTGGCAATGATGAAGCATTTCCCATCAATGCCCCGTTCGATCTCAAGGCAGCAGACAGGGGCAGGTCCCGCTTCCTCCTCCAGGTTATAAATGAGGCGGAAATACTGGTCAGGATTAGTGCCAAAGAGACTGCCTTCACTGACGGAAATTTCAGCCTCGTAAATATGACCTTGCGATGTCCCAACCAAAATGGGGCCTGTGTTCATCTCCGTGCCAAAGAACTTGTTCCAGCCGACACTTTCAATCAAATGACCTTTCCAGCGGGACAGGATGCGCACCTTCTGAGCACTTCGGCTCAAATAGAGGCACTCGCTGGTATTCAGGGCAATGATAAGGTGTGAACCTACATGGGAGAATGAATACAGTGAATGAGATGAAGATTATGAATAATTATGAATAATCCTCTTCGCCCCAAACACATCCTCTGATGCTTGAGGAAGGTTCAGAAAAGGCAAGATAATAGGGTTGTTGTATGTTTTCCGGGCTTGATCCCAGCCATGAAAGCCTTCGACAACACAGGCAAGATAATATTTGCGAGAAGGGCTCCCCCTAGTGGATCAGACTTTCTATGCCAGAATTCTGCCTGAGTCATGGTGAATCAGTCGACTATGAGAAGCCCACAAGAAACCTTAAGGGTAATAGTGCTATCTATCCTACTTGTGTTTTCTAACAGCTGGTGTATAAGGGCATGCTGTGTCTAGTATTTGGAGGAATGTAGTTCACCAGCCATAGGCAGCTCCACCATCCATCAGTCTATCTCAGTTGATTATTTTACTACACAATTGTTACTCAGTTCAAATGAACATAAAATGCACCTGCTTTATATTTTTATCGTTAACACTGAGTGCCCTCAGGCACTTCATATAAGAAATTTACACTTTCAGAGGCAAATGGATGTGTTTTTGGAATTTTCACATTGATTTACACATTCTAATAAGCAATACTATTTGGAATATGGTGCCTTTTGGTCTCAGTACATAATATATTAACTGTAAAAGAAAATGTGCAACTTTTAAAACCTTTGCTAGCATACCTATTTTTAAGTTACTTAACAGTTTCTATGCATTAGGAGATATGAATTTACAAATCTGTCTTCCCCAGTCTTAGGGTACAGATACACTGTAAATTAATACAGTCTGACACCACTTTTGCTGCTAGGCCTTTATTAAAGATGTCAAGTAGCACTTTGCACCTACTCTTCTCATCTTACCTGTGTGGTCTAAAAAGAGCTTATGAACTTTGGCTTCATCTTTCCGTCCAAGCTCTACCTGGTTGGGCTCATCTGCCTTGGCCAAGTCAAGTCTACATAAAAGGGGAAAGAAAACAAATTGTTGAAAGGCAGAAGAAACAAAATGGATGAATATATATTTTACCACTGAGGAATAAATCACAATGAAGACCCATATATAATCATAGAATAATAGAGTTGGAAGAGACGACATGGGCCATCTAGTCCAACCCCCTGCCATGCACGAAAAGCACAATCAAAGTGCCCGACAGGTGGCCACCCAGCCTCTGCTTAAAAGCCTCCAAGTAAGGAGCTTCCACCACACTCCGAGACAGAGAATTCCACTATCGAACAGCTCTTACAGTCAAGATGTTCTTCCTAATATCCAGGTGGAATCTCCTTTCCTATAATTCGAACTCACTGTTCTGAGTACTAGTTTCCAAGACAGCAGAAAACAACTCAACTCCCTCCTCCTTATGGCATCCTTCCACATATTTCTACATGGTTATCATTGTCTCCCCTCAACCTTCTCTTCTGCAGGCTAAACATACCCAGCTCTTTAAGACACTCCTCATAGGACATGGTCTCCAGACCTTTGATCATTTTAGTTTCCCCCTCTGGACACATTTCAGTTTGTCAATATCTCTTTTACATTGGGGTGCCAGGATTGGATACAATAAAGGTCTGTAAATAGCTCAGCAAAGAAGATACAGATATCCAACAATCATGAGGCTATGAATTGTCATGTTCTATGTAATTATCTTCCAACCAGAAGATACATTTTAGTTCCTCAGATTCCTATTTGTTGTAGAATATACACACACACAAACTACACCTATAAGGCAAGCACTCTATGACACAGCTACTTGAACAGTTATGAAAATTGTTGCCACAGTTCAGTCAACTGCCATTTATGTTGGGGTTTTTTATTGGACAAGAAAGAGGTGGGACTAAAAAAATAGCCAACAAATTTGATTTTATCTATTAAATAATTGATAGCTAATCAAAACAAAAGTTCCACCTCATATTGATCATGTGTTTCTTTGTTATGCATATTTGCACATTGCCTATTTATATTTGCTGTGTTAACATAATATACTTATGCCTAGTCATCTTATATATAATGCATTTATGTTCCTATTTTTTTCGTATCAGGAGCGACTTAAGAACCTGCAAGTCACTTCTGGTGTGAAAGAATTGGCCATCTGCAAGGATGTTGCCCAGGGGACACCCAGATGTTTTACCATCCTGTGGGAGGCTACTCTCATGTCCCTGCATGGGAAGCTGTAGCTGACAGACAGGAGCATACCATGCTCCTTGGATTGGAACCACCAACCTTTCAGTCAGCAGTCCTGCTGGCACATGACCTTAACCCATTGTGCCACCGGGGGGGGGGGGGGGGCTCTTTGTTCCTAAAGTAACAAAGTGACTTAATCTGTATTATTACATTTTTCAAGATTTTTTTTTTTAAAAAAATCCCAGTGTGTATGTGCATCCCTCCACTCACAGAACAAGGAAAATCCTCTTTTATTCCCATGGCTTTAAAATTATTCTCACAGAGGTTCTGGAGACATCTCTTTGGTTTCTTATCAGGTTGACCATTTCCCTTTTTCAAAACACACTTTATCATCACAAATGGGAAACAAGACTCGAATGCTAAAGCGCAGTCGCTTGATACTTGCTCACATTCAAAAGTCTCAGTAATACAAAACTCTGCATCATTTACCTAAAAAGTATGTCTTTCCCAAGACTCATACACAGTTGGTTAGAGGAGACAACCAGACTGTTAATCTTCTCAGGAGGGGTGAAATCAATCCTCTGTTTGTTAAAAATTGGTGTCTCTTTTTCCAGGCGAGCGTTCACGTAACCTTAAGAAGACAAAAAGTGACCATTAAATTACTTCAAACATAAAACATCCTGGCGATGAGGGTTACAGAGACTAAGCGAAGCACCCGTTGGTATGGCTGAATTGGACTTTTCTCCACCTTCCCTCCCAGCTTCAAGGGCTACTTTGCTAGAAGAGGAGTACCTGTGCTGATAGCCAGGGAAGCAGCTGGGATATCTGCTTTCTTTGGGGTCTTGTGACAGCAACAGGACCCAGAATCCCCTACTTCCCCTCTTCTCTTCCGCCATCAAATTCCTAACAATGGTTCTCCTTAAAGACAAGCTCCCTGAGGAAAATTCAGCAAATGCTGGATGTGTGACTATTCCCTCTTTCCCCCTGTCCCTGAATATATGCGAAAACAGATATTCAAAAAATAATCAGGAGGGAAATTCTGGTATCTGAAGCATTTTAGATCCCAAGAATTTGTGATAAGGGAGGCTTAACCTGATATAAGAATCTTAGTGTGAAATATTAATCTGAAATAAATCTACTAGCAATACTGAACAACTCCTGCCTTAAGTGAGAAGAGAATTATTTTATCTCATTCAGGCAACATTTATCACATATAAAATAACAAAGACTTATAAATGTTGAAATAAATTCAATGGGATTGATGTTTTCCCCAAAGAATAAGTAGATTCTGCTACTTTTTGTCTATGGTTTTTTTAAAAAGCAGCAGGAAGCTATAGCATGTGATAAGAGGGAAAGGGGCCATATGAAAATACAGTTGGCCCCGCTTATCCACAGATTCTGCATCCACGGCTTTAAAACATTAAGTAAAAAAATCCCAAGAGAAAACGTTTGATTTTGGCATTTTAAAAAGGGGCACCATTTTATTACACCATTGTATATATCAATGGAACTTGAGCACCCACAGATTTTGGTATGTTTAATTGTTTTTTAAATATGAATGAATAAATGGAATTTTATTTATTGCCTGCCTTATCTCCCCAAAAGGACTCAGCGCAGCTCACAAGAAAATAAACAATGACAAACATTCAATGCCGACAGCACTATATAAACAAATCAAAAACAACTCAATAAATTATAAAACAACTTAAATAAACAAGTCAATACATAACACAGTCCACATAATTATAAACACATTCAGTTCTTAGCTTTAATATTGTGTATAGTTTTTATCTGTACTATCTACCTTGTGTCCCATTATTGGGAGAAATGCAGGGTAGTAAAATAATAATAATAATAATAATAATAATAATAATAATAATAATAATAATAGCGCTATAAGTCATTCTACACTGAAGCATGGAACAGTGCTATGTCCTTGCTATATTAAGACAAACAATTTTAAAAAATAAATCAATACGATATGTGTATACATATACATTCGGATGTAATTTAACTAAGTTCAAACAAATTTTCAGGAATACCTCCATTAACAAAGCCTCTGACAAAGAGCTCATTTTTTATGCAAAGCAACCCCCCCCCCCCCCCCATCTTTCCTCTACTTGGATTCTGTTTGTTTTCTGCAATATTGGTATTGGGAGAACTCTGAAAGATATGCTTTCAATAATTAGTAATGCAATAAAGCTCAAACTGAGAATGAATGGGATTCTACTCTACATTGTAGTAGAACACGCATGGGCAAACTTCGAGCCTCCCTCTGGGTGTTTTGTTAGGAATTGTGGGATTTGAAGTTCAAAACAACCGGAGGGCGAAGTTTGCCCATGCCTGTGTAATAGAATGAATGCCTTGTCAAAGGCTTTCATGGCCAGAATCACTGGGTTGCTGTGAGTTTTCCGGGCTGTATGGCCATATTACAGAAGCATTCTCTCCTGACATTTCACTCACATCTATGGCAGGCATCCCCAGAGGTTGTGAGGTCTGTTGGGAACTAGGTAAGTGGGGTGGAATCTGTGGAATGTCTAGGGTGGGGGAAAGAACTTTTGTCTGTTTGAGGCAAGTGAGTGTTGGAATCTGCTGCCTGGATTAGCAATTAATGGCCTTTCACTTCAAAGCCTGGCTCCTTCCTGCCTGGGGGAATCCATAGCAGAGCTCTTGATGAACCAATCTGGACACAGCATATTAATTGAGAACACAGAAATGATGGACCACTCTAACAGCCACCATGTCAAACGACACAGAGAAACCATTGAAATCCACAAGCATGTGGACAATTTCAACATAATGGAGGAAACCATGAAAATAAACAAAATCTGGCTACCAGTATTAAAAAAACTCTAAAATGAGGACAGCAAACTCAGAAAACTGGGAAAATTCCAGGCATGAGACAATCAGGGCCAGCTAACACCTCCTAGCAAAGGATTCCCCCAGAGAGGAAGCAGTCAGGCTTTGAAGCTGAAAGGCCATTAATAATAATAATGTAATAATATACTTTGTTTATAAGGAGCCCCGGTGGCGAAGTGTGTTAAAGCACTGAGCTGCTGAACTTGCAGACTGAAAGGTCCCAGGTTCAAATTCCGGGAGCGGAGTGAGCGGCCACTGTTAGCTCCAGCTTCTGCCAACCTAGCAGTTCGAAAACATGCCAATGTGAGTAGATCAATAGGTACTGCTCCGGCGGGAAGGTAACGGCGCTCCATGCAGTCATGCCAGCCACATGACCTTGGAGGTGTCTACGTAAAACGCCGGCTCTTCGGCTTAGAGATGAGCACCAACCCCCAGAGTCGGTCATGACTGGGCTTAACGTCAGGGGAAAACCTTTACCTTGACCTATACTTTGTTGATATTCCACTCAAGCTCCCCAGGGGGACTCAGAGATAAATTAGATAAATAGATAGATTAGATCAATGTTAATCAAGGTGGCAAATAAATAGATTAGATAAATGCTAATCAAGGCAGCAAATTGCAACATTCTCACTTGCCTCCAGCAGACAAGAATTCTTTCTTCCACCCTGAACATTCCACAGATATATAAACCCCACGTGACTAGTTTCCAACTGACTTCACAACCTCTCGAGGATGCGTGCCATAGATGCGGGCGAAGCGTCAGGAGGGAATGTGTCTGGAAATGGCCATACAGCCCGGAAAACTCACAGCAACCCAGAATGAATGCAGTTTGACGCTGTTTTGGAATGCTATAGGATTTCTATAGCATTCCAAAGCAGCGTCAAACTGCATTCATTCTGGCGTTTGCTGAGACACTGGCACTACTTATGAGAGAAAACTAAAGGCCTTGTAAAAAGCACAACTCCCAGGATCCTATAGCACTGAGTCATAGCAGTTAGCGCGGTGCCAAACTACATTTATTTTTCAGTGCAGATGGACCCCTTGTGGCCCCAAAGGAGCAAGTGTTGGGGCTCGTTGGCCAAAAGGCTGCACAGGCGAGGAGGGAAGCTTCCTGCCCGAGGAAAGGCCTCCCCTCCCAATCGAGGCCCAGAGGCCTTTTCCCCTCCCTTTTACCGGAGTGCGGGATCCCGAGGCTGGCGCGGCTCTGCGGCGACGAGGCCGAGTGAGAAAGCGAGTCCACATACTGGTCCAATATGGAAGCCATGGCTGGGGCTTCTCCTGGTCGTGCTCCTGCTGCCCCTCCAGCCGCCAGGCCTGCCCTGCCGACTTTGCCAAGCCTCCCTCGGGTTCCCCTTCCCTCCACAAATTACTTCTCGCCTCCTCCTCAAGGCCGGCCTCAACGCGCAGTCAACTCCCACCAAGAAAGAAGCGCTTCCGGCTTCCGGCTTCCGGCTCGATATCTGGACCATAGAGATAGTCCAAAGAGAGATAGGCAAAGTATATAGATACTTACAGATGTCTAGCGCTCTCTAAAATACGCTGCTCTACTGTTTTCGAGGGGGGGGGGGACACCCAATTTTAGTTAGAAACTTTTAATCATCATCATGATTCAATGTATTGTCGGCGGCTTTCATGCCCGGACCTCTGGGTTGCTATGAGTTTTCCGAGCTGCATGGCCATGTTCCAGAAGCATTCTCTCCTGACGTTTCGCACACATCTATGACAGGCATTCTCAGAGGTTGCGAGGTCTGTTGAAAACTAGACAAGTGGGATTCATATATCTTTGGAAGGTCCAGGGTGGGAGAAAGAAATCTTGTCTGTTGGAGGCAAGTGTGAATGTTGCAACTAATCGCCTTGATTAGCATTGAAAAGCCTTGAAGCTTCAAGGCCTGTCTGATTCCTGCCTGGGGAAATCCTTTGTTGGAAACCATGAAAATGAACAAAATCTGGCTACCAGTATTTTAAAAAACTTAAAAATCAGGACAGTAAATAAAGAACTCCTGCCAACCTAGCAGCTCGAAAACATGCCAATGTGAGTAGATCAATAGGTCTGGCGGGAAGGTAGCGGCGCTCCATGCAGTCATGCCGGCCACATGACCTTGGAGGTGTCTACGGACAACGCCGGCTCTTCGGCTTAGAAATGGAGATGAGCACCAACTCCCAGAGTCAGACATGACTGGACTTAACGTCAGGGGAAACCTTTACCTTAAATAAAGAACACTTTGAAAACAGGGTATTTCCAGGCATGAAACAATCAGGGCCAGCTAACACCTCCCAACAACGGATTCCCTCAGGCAGGAATCAGCCATTACACTGTGTAACAACATTTGAAAAACTTTCTGTTCCTGGTTTGAAAGTAGTATTTCCTATTTAATTGTGCTGTACTTACTTTGAAATTAGTTGTTATACTCCAGAAACTTCGTTTTTGTGGCTGCCACAAGCTGTATTGAATTGGTTGAGACTCTCTGAGATTTTCATTGAAAAACTATAGCAAAATGTGCTGCAAGATGTCCCACAAAAACAAGGTTTTGCAGTTTAATAAACTTTTCCATGTTTTTATGATAGATAGAGCCAATTAGTAAATGACATTTATATCCTAGGAACAAAAATCATATTACTGTACATTGTGTTAGATGTGTGCCTTTAAAAAAAACCCATGCACTTAAATTAGCTGCTTGAGAAAGTCAGCATTTTGAAGTCAGTCTGCCCCATTTTCCTTGGGGAAGGGGTTTGAGTGCCAAGCGGGAGGAAACAGCAGATGTTTTCATGTCAGAGCTTGGTAATCATGTCTATCTAAATCCTTCAGTCACCATAAAGGTTCTGAGAGATAGGGACCCCAAAAGATGCCTTTCCAAGCTCAACTCAAGATCAGTGGTTCTCTTTGTCTATCATACCTGAACTTATAGTTGCATCTTATGCTTTATGCTCTTTCCCATCATTGTAGTCCAGCCCTGGGTTTAGAGGTCTAGTTGAGCCTTGGAATCCAAACCAAGGAAATGTGCAATGAACTGTAGTCTGAAACTTGTTGCAGATTTACTGTAACCTGTCTTGCACTAGAAGACCACCAAGGCTTCTCTGCCAAAGAGTGCTGGTGCTTCACCAAATGACAAATCCCAGACTTGTATAGAATTGAGCCACAGCAGTTAAAGTGGTGTCAGCGTTAATTCTACAGTATAGATGCATCATGTCACAAAAGTCTTCTTTGTGGATTCTTCGTTACAGCTTTTGTCCACTAGATGGCGACATGGGCCCATGAAGAGTAACAAATACAACTACAAATACAAAATATCAGGGAGCTACAGTAGAGTCTCACTTATCCAACATTCTGGATTATCCAACGCATTTTTGTAGTCAATGTTTTCAAAACATCATGATCTTTTGATGCTAAATTCATAAATACAGTATTTACTACATAGCATTACTGCGTATTGAACTACTTTTTCTGTCAAATTTGTTGTATAACATGATGTTTTGGTGCTTAATTTGTAAAATCATAACTTAATTTGATGCTTAATAGGCTTTTCCTTAATCCCTCCTTATTATCCAACATATTCACTTATCCAATGTTCTGCCGGCCCGTTTATGTTGGATAAGTGAGACTCTACTGTATTTGCAAAATAAATTTGATTCACATTAGAAGCAAAGTACACCAGCTTTATACATGTATTTATTTGGTAGAGCATTTAAACTCCTCCAAAGGATCGTTACCTGTGGTGTTGGAAGAAAATTCTGAGAGTGCCTTGGACCTCAAGAAGATCCAACTAGTCCATACTCCAGGAAATAATGCTCGACTGCTCACTGGAGGGAAGGATATTAGAGGCAAAGATGCAGTACCTTGGCCATATAATGAGAAGACAGGAAAGCTTGGAGAAGAGAATGATTCTGGGGAAAATGGAAGGGCCAGATGGATGGATGGTATCTTTGAAGTGACTGGCTTGACCTTGAAGGAGCTGGGGGTGGTGATGGCCAACAAGGGAGCTCTGGTCCATGAGGTCACGAAGATTCAGAAGTGACTGAACAAATAAACAACAACAAGAGCATTTTAAAATACTTTAAATATCTTGCTTAAGATCCAGAAACAATTTAAATCATGAAAATCTGGAATATCCAATATTTTCATAGTTGTTTTAGAATGTTCTAGCTAATTGGCAAACTTTTTCTTTTATACAGCAGTTTAAACAGTTCTTCAAAGTGCCGTATTGACGTTGTACAATAGATCAAGTGTGGGAATTTTTCTTGCCACGGTCAACTTCTAACAAGTTGATTATTATTTTTTTTTACATTTGAAATTAGGGAGTTGGCCTTTCTCTCCACCACAGACTGAGATGAGCTGTCAGAGTCAATATCTGATGAGTCAGCATTCAGAAGCTCTTTCATAAATGAGGTGAAAATTAAGTATGCCATTGGCAAAGGAGGTGCAAAGTCTAATTTCCAGAATTGTCTGACTCAGTGTCATGGGATCCTAAGAGTTGAAGCTTGGCAAGGCACCAGCACTCTTTGGCAGAGAAGACGGACTTTATAAAACTATAACTTCGAGGATTCCATATCTTAAAGTTAAAATAATGTAATAGAATCATAGAATAATAGAGTTGGAAGAGACCTCCGTCCATTCAGTCCATCCATTCAGTCCAACCTCCTGCCAAGAAGCAGGAAAATTGCATTCAAAGCACCCCCAACAGATGGCCTGCATAAATAGGGGAATAGCGTCTAGATCCAGGGAAGTCATGCTCCCCCTCTATTCTGCCTTGGTCAGACCACACCTGGAATATTGTGTCCAATTCTGGGCACCTCCATGCCCAGCTCTTTAAGCTCATAGGGCTTGTTCTCCAGACCCTTGATCATTTTAGTTGCCCTCCTCTGGACACCTTCCAGCTTGTCAACATCTCCCTTCAATTGAGATGTTGACAAGCTGGAAGGTGTCCAGAGGAGGGCAAATAAAATGATCAAGGGTCTGGAGAACAAGCCCTATGAGCTTAAAGAGTTGGGCATGTTTAGCCTGCAGAAGAGAAGGCTGAGAGCAGACATGATGAAAGCCATGTATAAATATGTGAGGGGAAGTCATAGGGAGGAGGAAGCAAGCTTGTTTTCTGCTTCCCTGGCGACTAGAATGCGGAACAGTGGCTTCAAACTACAGGAAAGGAGATTCCACCTGAACATCAGGAAGAACTTCCTCACTGTTTAGCAGTGGAACTCTCTGCCCCGGAGTGTGGTGGAGGCTCCTTCTTTGGAGGCTTTTAAGATATCAAACTGCATTAATCATACAATCTAGTATCACCAAATCCACTTACTCTACACTAACACTCTTACCTAATTCACCCTATCCAGACCCCCTCAGATATGTTAAATAGAAAGTCACATAATCTTATGTTTGTTGTGGAATTATGTGACTTATAGTCCAATGATAGTATCATAGTGTAGTACTTCGGTTAAATCACCAAAGATACTGGTCTTCCCACATACAAGTTTTTATTATTCTCTTAGGACCTCATCCCGTAAGTCAGGCATGTAGCCAGAATTTTGATTCGGGGGGGTGCTGGGATTTTGGTTTGGGGGGGGGGGGCTGAGTCTGGGTGGGAGAGGGTCTATCCTAGCAAACCTTTTGTATGGTTATCCCAATACCCCCATGCATATGGGATATATTGAGCATGGTGATCAGATCATGATATGAATAAACATAACAGTTTAAATAATAAATGTAAGGCCTTCTCGAGGACCACTCTGAGAATTTCAGGGGGGGGTGGGTGAAGCACCTCAAACCCCCCCCCCCTTCGGCTACATGCCTGCGGAGTGAGTGGTGGAAAGCGGGGTGGGGGAATCATCTTTTTACCATAGTGTTTTGTCCCATTCTGCTTATAAGGAAAAAGGATAATATATTTACCCCCACAACACGCAATGTATTTTTCTGAATTTCTGCTGTAATCCTCTGCATTCTGAAATATCACAAGGACGAGTGTTCTCCCTGTCCATTCCACATTCCACCAGGAAACTACAGGCCAATAACGTGTGTGCCCACTATGTTTAAACTACTGACTGGCATCATAGCTGACAAAGTTCAAGATTATCTTGAAGAAAAAAACATCTTGTCAGATGAACAGAAAGGCAACAAGCGGAAAAGCAGGGGCACAAAAGACCAGTTATTGATTGACAAAATGATTCTGGAGAATTGTAAGAGCCGAAAAGCTAATCTTCACATGACGTGTATTGACTACAAAAAGGCCTTTGACTCACTCCCACACAGCTGGATCGTCAAGTGCCTGGACGCCATCGGGATTAGTAAAAACGTTGCACCTTCATTGAAAACATGATGGAGCACTGGAAGACTGAACTGTTTGTTGGAAATGAAAGCTATGGACTTGTTAACATCAAAAGAGTAATTTTCCAAGGAGACTCATTGTCCCCTCTGCTTTTCATTATTGCCGTGATCCCTCTGTCAACAATCTTACAAAAATCAAATCTCGGCTATCAAACATCTAAGAAATCTCACAAAATTTCACATCTGATGTACATGGATGACCTGAAGCTGTATGGGAAAACGGAAACTGAAATCCAGTCTCTGACCAACACTGTCCGAATTTTTAGCACTGATATTGGCATGGAGTTTGGTTTGGACAAATGTTCGACAGTGGCATTGAAGAAAGGAAAAATCATTGAAAGTGAGGGCATAAATATGCCTAATGGCCAAACAATAAAGTGTCACCAGCCAGAGGCCTATAAATATCTGGGCATACTACAGCTGGACAACATCAAGCATGAACATGTAAAAACTGTGGTCAGCAAAGAATACACACAAAGGGTCAGAAAAATTCTCAAAAGCAAGCTCAATGGAGGCAACACCATCAAGGCCATAAACACCTGGGCCATACCTGTCAAAAGATATACTGCTGGCATTATAAATATATATCTGTGGAAAGTCTAGGGTGAGAGAGGTCAGTGTGAATGTGTGTAGTTAATCACTTTAATTAGCATTGAAAAGCTTATCTGCTGTCTTCTTCCTGCCTCTGGGGCATCCTTTGTTTAGAGTCGTTAACTGCCCTAGGTTGATTCATGTCTGGAAATCCTCTGTTTTTAGAGTATTGCTTTTTATTTACTGTTCTGATTCTTGAGTTTTTTAATACTGGTAGCCAGATTTTGTTCATTTTCATGGTTTCTTCCTTTCTGTTGAAGTTGTCCACATGCTTGTGGATTTCAATGGCTTCTCTGTGTAGTCTGACATGATAGTTGTTAGAATGGTCCAGCATTTTTGTGTTCTCAAATAGTATTCTGTGACCAGGCTGGTTCATCAAATGCTCTGCTATGGCTGATTTCTCTGGTTGAATTAGTCTGCAGTGCCTTTCATGTTCTTTGACTCTTGTTTGGGCGCTGCGTTTGGTGGTCCCTATGTAGACTTGTCCACAGCTGCATGGTATCCGGTAGACTCCTGCAGAAGAGAGAGGATCCCTCTTGTCCTTCGCTGACCGTAGCATTTGTTGGATTTTCTTCGTGGGTCTGTAGATAGTTTGTAGGTTGTGCTTCTTCATCAGCTTCCCTATGCGGTCAGTAGTTCCCTTGATGTATGGTAAGAACACCTTTCCTCTGGGTGGATCTTTGTCTTGACTCTCATGGCTTGTTCTTGGCCTTGCAGCTCTTCTGATGTCTGTGGTGGAGTATCCATTGGCCTGTAGAGCCCAGTTTAGGTGGTTGAGTTCACCTTGGAGGAGGTGAGGTTCGCAGATTCTTTGTGCACGGTCTGTCAGGGCTTTGATTGTGCTCCTTTTTTGACTTGGGTGATGGTTGGAGTTTTTATGAAGGTATCTATCTGTGTGTGTAGGTTTTCTGTAAACTGTGTGGCCCAATTGTTGATTGGGTTTGCGGATGACCAGAACATCTAGAAATGGCAGTTTTCCTTCCTTTTCTTTTTCCATGGTGAATTGGATGTTTGGGTGGATGCTGTTAAGATGGTCCAGGAACTTGCTGAGTTCTTCCTCTCCATGGCTCCAAATCGTGAAGGTGTCATCTACGTATCTGACTACGTATTCAACTATGTTGAATTGGTTGAGACTCTATGAAAAATTAATTGAAAAACTATATCAAAATGTGCTGCAGGATGTCCCCCGAAAACAAAGTTTTTGCAGTTTAATAAATGTTTTCCATGTTTTTATGATAAAACCAATCAGGAAATTACATTTATAACCCAGGAACAAAAATTGTGTGACATAGTGTAATTGGACTTAATTGACTCATGCTCTGCCCTCTTGAAATAATCATGGTTTCTCCTAATTAGCTTACTGCTAAGAGTTGCTGTTAGATACAACATAATAAATTTCATATTATCCTAAGTTTCTGGGAAGATAACAATATTAAAACTAAATAAATTTTATTTTTGCTAAAACCTTTTAAGTCCAACCATTCCCATGAGTTTGTCTGGTGAGAATATGAAAAAGAGCCTTCTTGTTGGCTGCTCCTAGCTTTGGGACTCTCTGCAACAGAAAGCTTAGTTGGTTACCTCTATGATCTACTCTCATTGACAGGCAAAAACATTTTTATTTATATAAGACTGCAGCACATAACCTCATGGAGCAATAACATTGATTAAATATTGGGTGTGCTGTGATTTTAACTTTGTTGTTGTTGTTGTTGTTGTTGTTGTGTGACTTCAAGTTATTTCTGACTTATGGAAACCCTAAGGCAAACCTTTAATGAGGTTTTCCTTGGCAAAATTTGTTCAGAATGGGTTTACCATTGCTTTATTCTGAGGCTGAGAGAGTGTAACTTGCCCAAGGTCAATGTCAAGTGAGTTTCGAACCTTGATTTCCAGAGCCTTAATTCAGTACTCAAACCACTGCAGCCCCTTCCACACAGCTGAATAATATTCCACATTATCTGCTTTGAACTGGAATATATAAACTCAGATATTACAGTTCAAAGCAGATATTATGGGATTTTCTGCCTTGATATTCTGGGTTTTATAAGGGTCCTGGCTCTCTTTAAAGTTTTACTGTGATCCACATGTTTTAAGTGTTTTAAATTCTGGTTGTTAATTTCTTTTGGGTTTTGTTTCTATATTCTTTCATTTTTCCATAGCTGTATTATATCTATCTGTAATCTACCTTGAGTCCCGTCTCGGGAGGAAGGAGGGAGTTAGGATATAAATTAAATAAATTCACAGTTCAACTGGAGTAAGTCCTTAATGAATTTTATGAGTGTAGACATACATAGGATCACACTGTGGGTTTTGATTGAGGACCTTATCACATTAGAAAATACATGGTAATAACCAAAGTGGGAATCAAAAGTGAGTCAATCTATCAACACTTCTGCAGGGCCATATATTCTCTGTCCTGTACAAAAAGAGAGGATGCAGATAAAAGCAATGTTACATGGAAATAAAGTGTGTATAAATATGAGTACCAAGGGAAACTAAGTGTAGACAAGATATTGTAAAGTTGAAACAATAAAAAATATTGTTAAAAATACTTTTTTGCAGGGCCATATATTCCCTGTCCTGCTCCACTGCACTAGAATTTCAGTTGTGGACTTTTCCTGAGCGAAGGTGTACTTTGGTTAGACAAGGGGGCAAGGAATACTATTGTTTGAAAGCTCTTTGTATTCAAGAGAAACTGCACCTACAGGTTTCAGATGCTAGAAGCCAGAAAATTTATGAGAAAGAAACCAGTGTGTACAGGGGGTGTTATTTTGTTATCGCTAATAAAGTAATTGTTCAGATAAAGAGAATTCCCACAGAGGTGAAGAAGTCATTCCATTCAACTACTGTCAGAACATTATTACATAGGAGTGTACTAGAAAAAAAATGATTTTTCAAGAGAGATATAAATAAACAATTATATTAACTACAGCCAGGAGTGCCAACTCAAGGAGTATTGACTTCCCTTTTTATGTGTACAAGACCACATCATTTTCACCCCATTAAGCCATCCTCAAATTACGGGGTACATCAAGTTAGATCAGCTGGAGGAATGTCAGCTTGTACGTAGCCTTTCCCATCTTCTTTGGTGCTGAAAAAGTATTTACCAGAAAGATTTTCTTCTATTCCTAGAGTTTCTTGAAGAAGCACTATTTATGGGGAGGGGTTGCAAGCTTGTCCCAAGAGCCCCCAAAACCCAGACTGGAAGTGAATTTGGTCCATTTCCAGACCCTGTGCAGCAGGAGTTGAAGGCCAGATACTGGCTCCCAGAGAAAATAACGCTGCTGATCCGTTGCCCCTAATGGTATGTGGCTTCTAGGGAGGGTGAGCATTAACACCAGACATTCTTGCTATTTTTCCAGAGTGAAAACTGGAGGAGTTTCCTATACCATTAATGGTTATGTACAAAAGGGAATCTCAGCAATTATTACCTGTTACCGAGTTACATGACAAGCAGCTCCTGCTGAAATTTCCTCTTCTAAGCAACTGTTAAAAGTAAAGGAGCACTTTTCAGTTTTCACTCTGGCAGCCCTGGGGATTCCCAATAAAAGGGCAATCCTAATCATCTTTGTTCGGGTCAGGCATTCTGGGGCTCTGACCCTTCTCTAAAACACTTCCCACAATGTCCCTGAGTTGGCATCACTCCTAGGTATTTTGGGAAGCTGAAAGAGAAGCTAAACTCAGAAACTCCATGATGCTTGGAACTCTACAATGACAATTGGGGAGGGGAAAGGCCAGTAGGTTGTACTGAAAAGTACCTGAAGCCCTAAGTAGGGTGGAGCCATACTGAGGGAAAGGTCTGTTGAGACATGAAAAATCTTATAAGTTCTTGGCATGTTCTAGTTCAGTTAAATACTGACTTTCTAGGGCTTAGGGATGCCAGACCCCTGCAAAAGTGGAAAATTGTGTTCAAAAAACACTTTTCTTAAATCTACTTCTCTAGCTCCTCCAGTGCGATTCTATAGCCAACTTCCACAAGAGGTTGGACATAAGACTGCATGGGAGACCTACAAATGCCTTCAAGTGTTCTCTCTAGACTCTCTAGGTCAGCGTTTTTTCAACCTGAGGGTCGGAACCCCTGGGCGGTGTCGCAAGGGGGTGTCAAAAGGGTCGCCAAAGACCATCAGAAAAACACATATTTCTGATGGTCTTAGGAACCCGTTTGACAGAGAAAGCTGAATATCTCTTCATCTGTCCTTCTCTTCCTTTTTTGGAAACAGACAGTGAATCCTCCCACCAAAAGCCTGATTTGCTCCATTCTATTGTTGGTGGGGTTCAAGAGGCTCTTTGATGGTAGGTGAACTATAAATCCTAGTAACTACAACTCCCAAATGTCAAGGTCTATTTTCCCCAAACTCCACCAGTGTTCACATTTGGGCATATTGAGTATTCGTGCCAAGTTTGGTCGAAATCCGTCATTGTTTGAGTCCATATTCCTCTTGGGATGTAGGTGAACTACAAATCCCAAACTCAAGGTCAATGCCCACCAAACCCTTCCAGTACTTTCTGTTGGTCAAGGGAGTTCTGTGTGCCAAGTCTGGTTCAGTTCCATCATTGGTGGAGGTCAGAATGTTCTTTGGTTGTAGGTTAACTATAAATTCCAGCAACTACAACTCCCAAAGTACAAAATCAATCTCCTCCCCCCCCCCCCCTCCAAACCCTGCCAGTATTCAAATTTTGGCATATCGGGTATTTTTGCCAAATTTGACCCAGTGAATGAAAATACATCCTGTATATCAGATATTTACATTACAATTCATAACAGTAGCAAAATTACAGTTATGAAGTAGCAACAAAAATCGTTTTATGGTTGGGGGTCACCACATGAGAAACTGTATTAAGAGGTTGCGGCATTAGGAAGGTTGAGTACCAACTGCTCTAGCTTCTCCAGGATGACTCTTTGGTCAACTTCTGCTGGACGTGGTGTTAGAGGATCTAGAGATTTCTAGACAGACTGCATTAATCAAATCCACAAATAATTAAATCAGCAAAAGTATAGCCCTTAAATATGGAAGGCTGACTGTAGAGGCATTCTGAATAATTTCCTTAAACATATTGAAAGGATCTACTGATAAAGAGATACCAGTTAGAATGCCATTTCTCCATCAAATCTGTAATGCTCTGCAGTTCTCTGCAGCATATCCTCATGCAAATTTGCCACACATTGGCACTACAGCTTTCACACAATCCTTGCTGTGTGTGTGGGTTGATTTGCAGATGGGATCAAGAGTTGGCTCGATGTCTCTTTTCACTTGGCTTGCAAAGATTTGCTGTACCTTGGTTTTCTGTGCACGATGTGACTGGAACTTAGAGCTGTTGCAGTTAATAGCATAAAGAGATAAAATCTATTGCAATATCCTTAGCAAAGGCATCAATAGCTATTGTTCTTTCTGATATGACCCCAAAAGGGAGGCTAATAACAGTTTCTAAAAGCTTTTAAAGGGCGTGTGAATATGTCACTCTCCTAATCCTTTCCTGCTATACTTCCTACATTTGCAGGATCAACTGCACCAATTATTGTGACACTGTGAACTTTCACATTATTCACTTAGGAAGCAATCCTATAATCCACTTATCTGGAAGTAAGTCAAATTACATGACGATGATATTTATTTATATCCCACTTTCCCACAAAAATTGGGACTCAAAGTGGCTCATAATTTAAAAGAGCAGCACAATGAAAAACATGCAAAATACAAATATTAAAATACAATGAAACTATTTACAGTATTAAAATTCACACTTGAATAAAATATACTTGAAAAATTTAAAAGATATTAAAACAGTTAAGTTTAAACAATACAGCCCATTCCTTAAAAATGTAACATTTTAAAGGCAATGCTTGTGATGATGGTGGGACTGAAAGAAGAACCTCTCCTGGTAATCTCACAGCCTGGACTGGTTCATACAGGGAGCTGTGGTCTGCGAGACAGCCTGGGCCTGACACATACAGTAGAGTCTCACTTATCCAACACTCGCTTATCCAAGTCTGATCTGGCCATGGTGGTCCATGCCTTAGTTACCTCTAGACTGGACTATTGCAATGCACTCTACGTGGGGCTGCCCTTGAAGACGGCCCGGAAACTCCAACTAGTTCAAAGTTCGGCAGCCTTGCTTCTAACTGGAGCTAATTATAGGGAGCGGTCAACCCTCCTGCTTAAGGAGCTCCACTGGGTGCCATTCACCTTCCGGACCCAATTCAAGGTGCACGTGATCACCTACAAAGCCCTGAACGGTTTGGGACCCTCCTACCTTAGTGATCGCCTCTCCCCCTACGAACCTGCACGATCTCTTCGTTCGTCGGGGAGGCCCTCCTCTCACTCCCACCTCCGTCACAAGTGCGGCTGGTGGGGACGAGAGAGAGGGCCTTCTCCGTGGTGGTCCCCCGGCTCTGGAACTTGCTCCCCAGGGAAATCAGGCAAGCCCCCACCCTGGTAGTATTCAGAAAGAGCTTGAAAACCTGGCTCTTTACTCAGGCCTTTAGTTAAAGATTGCTCATCCCCATAGCACTCTGTATCTGTGACCATTCCTGTACTGGTTTACACTTTACCTATGTCAATTTGATATAGACACAGGGTCTATTCCCATCCCAATTTGCACTTCCAAGAATTTGCAGCACTTTATCAGTCACCTCGTGTTTACAATATTTATATGGTGCACCTTACCCAGTCTACTTTTACAACCTCTCCATTTTAATCCATGTTTTTATTAGCTCTTGTCATTTGTTTTTACTGGCTAATGTTTAAATTTTTATAATTGTGCATTTTTTTTGTCTATTGTTGTGTTTTATATTGCTATTGTTTTTATTCGGGCTTGGCCCCATGTAAGCCGCCCTGAGTCCCCTTTGGGGAGATAGAGGTGGGGTATAAAAATAAAGTTATTACTATTATTATTATTATTATTATTATTATTATTATTATTATCCAACACATTTTTGTAGCCAATGTTTTCAATACATCGTGATATTTTAGTGCTAAATTTGTAAATACAGTAATTACTATGTAGCATTACTGCCTATTGAACTACTTTTTCTGCCAAATTTGTTGTATAACATGATGTTTTGGTGCTTAATTTGTAAAATTAACCTAATTTGATGTTTAATAGGCTTCTCCTTAATGTCTCCTTATTATCCAACATATTTGCTTATCCAACATTCTGCTGGCCCGTTTATGTTGGATAAGTGAGACTCTACTGTATATGGTTTTCTGGCCATAACCAGCACTTTGATTTGTGCCTGGAAACAAACTGACAGCCAGTGCTGCTGTTGCAACAGGGGTGTAATGTGGTCCCTGTAACATGCTCTGCTTAAAAATCTGGCATCTGCTGGATCAGTTGAAGTTTCCAAACACATTTCAAAATCAGCCCCAAGCATGACACATTACAGTAATCCAAACAGGATGTAACTAAGGCATGTATCGCCGTGTCCAGGTTTGACACCTCAAAGAACGGGTGCAGTTGAAATAAGTTAAAAGTGGGACCATCACAGAAACCTGGACCGCAAAGTTTAAAGCTGAATCCAGGAGTATACCCAAACTGCAAATCTTTTTTGGGGGGGTGGGGGGTGCATTCAGGGGGAATGTAACCCAGTCTTACACAGCCTGAATCTCCATTCCTGATCCGTTTTCCGATTGACCAGGAGCACCTCTATCTGAATCTGAATTAAGATTCAATTTGTTCACCCTCTTTAATCCATTACTGATGAAAGACACTGATTTAGAACCTTTTTTGGAGTCCCCAGTGGTGCAGTGGGTAAACCCTTGTGCCGGCAGGACTGATGACTTGAAGGTTGGGTTGCTGACCTGAAGGTTGCCGGTTCGAATCTAATTTGGGGAGAGCGTGGATGAGCTCCAGCTCCATGCAGCGACATGAGAGAACCCTCCCACAAGGATGGTAAAACATCAAAACATTTGGGCATCCCCTGGGCAACGCCCTTGCAGACGGCCAATCCTCTCACACCAGAAGTGACTAGAAGTTTCTCAAGTTGCTCCTGACACACACACAAAAAAACCCTTTTTATTCAGACAGGCTTTTAAAGATGAAGGTTTTTATAATCAATCCAGGTGGTGCTGTGGTTTTTAACTTTGAACTTGTTTTAATGGTTTTTAACTGGGAATTTTTAAATATTGTTTATATTAAATCCTATTTCAATGTTTGTATATTTGTATATTTTAAATGGTTATGCTGATGCTTTTCTAAATAAGTTGTTTTGAATTCCCTTTGGAGGAGATAAAACAGGGTATAAATAATAATATAGCAGAGTCTTGCTTATCCAACCTTCGCTCATCCAACGTTCTGTATTATCCAATGCAGTCTGCCTTTTAGTAATCAATGTTTTTGTAGTCAATGTTTTCAATACATTGCAATGTTTTGATGCTAAATTATTAAATACAGTAATTACTACATAATGTTACTGTGTATTGAACTGCTTTTTCTGTCGAGTTGTTGTAAAACATGATGTTTTGGTGCTTAATTTGTACAATCATAATGTCATTTGATGTTTAATAGGCTTTTCCGTAGTCTCTCCTTATTATCCAACATTTTCGCCTATCCAATGTTCTGTCTGCCCGTTTATGTTGGATAAGTAAGACTCTACTGTAATAGTAGTAGTAGTAGTAGTAGTAGTAGTAGTAGTAGTAATAAACCAGAACAGCTTCCTTGGCTTTGGGTGGAAAGCAGTAGCAGAGCTGAGTGTCATCTGCATATAGATGGCACCACACCCCAAAACTCCAGATGGCCTCTTCTAGCAGTTTCATGAATATCTTAAATAGCATGGGGAACAAAACAGAGCCTTAATGGCCAATGACAGGAGGTCAAACAGGCCTCTCCCAGCAGCACTTTCTGGGTTAGTCCCTTCAGGAAGGTACATAGTCACTGTGAAACAGTGCCTCCATCTCAGCGAGATAGTCCAGAAGGATACCATGGTTGATAGTATTGAAAGCTACTGAAAAAGTCAGGAGAACTAAGAGGGATACACGATGGGCAAAACATCAGGAGAGAATGCTTCTGGAACATGGCCATACAGCCCAGAAAACTCACAGCAACCCAGTGATTTCGGCCGTGAAAGCCTTTGACAACATGCTCCCCTTCTTCAACAAAGATTTCATCACTTTCAAAAAGCCTAGACTTGTTTGCTTATCATATGTTTACAGAACATAAGAAATATGATACACTCACTGTCCTTCCTTTGTCTTTTGTTGCCATGCTCTGCTTGTTGACCAAGTTACCACTCCTGACAATCTTTAGAAATATCTGTCAGAAATAGAGTTTGACCCTCTTTGAGTGGAAAGAGTGAAGTTTTGAAATATAATGCTTTGGGGCAGGGGAGACAAACTTTTGCAGAATTGGTCGGGAATATAAAAGAGCAGGGAACTCACCAAATGGTGCAAATGGCTATGTAAACATGATTTGCCTGCAGCCCTTCCTTCTTTTCTTGCCTAATACCTTTGTGGCAGAATTTATCATTTTTAAGGCCACTACTTCTTTGGGGGTTTGTCTTTGGATACTCACCTCTCCATCTGCTAGGTCACCTGCATTCTTGCCTCAGGAGGGCCCTGCCTCTTTCTTCTTCAACCATATTGCCACATCTAACAGCCATGTTGTGATGTAGTGTTTTAAGCACTGGACTATGACTCTAGAGACCAGGGTTCAGATCCCCACTCAGCCATGGAAACCTACTGACCTTAAGCAAGCCACACTCTCACAACCTCAGAGAAGACAAAGGCAAACCCCCTCTGAACAAAGTCTCAGATGAAGACAGTGGCTCTCTGAACAAATCTTGCCAACAAAACCTGTGAGAGTTTCACCTTAGGGTCACTGTACATCAGAAACAACTTGAAGGCATGCAACAGCATTTCCCACATGCAAAATATTTGTGTAAACTAAACAGCAGTGACTATGCTTTAAATTTGTATTGTGCAAGTCATTCTATTATAATAAATGAACCATTAATCGAACCTAATGTGTTGTGATTTCTCTGCAAACTTGTAGAGAAACTATCCTCTTGTAATTCCTTCAAATATGTAACTTTCAAAAGCCAAGATAGTTAGATTTCCTTTCTCTGATAACACTATGTAACAAAAATTGATTTTTTTTCTGTTCCTGGTTTGAAAGTATTATTTCCTGTTTCATTGTGCGGTACTTACTTTGAAAGTAGTTGTTGTACTCCAGAAACTTCGTTCTTGTGGTTGTCACAAGCTATGTTGAATTGGTTGAGATTCTATGAGATGTTCATTGAAAAACTGTAATAAAATGGGTTGTTGTGCATTTTCCAGGCTTTATGGCCATGTTCCAGAAGCATTCTCTCCTGATGTTTCACCCACATCTATGGCAGGCATCTTCAGAGGTTGTGAGGTATATGTCAGGCATCCTCTGAGGATTATCTGCTTTGAACTGGATTATATGAGTCTACACTGCCATATAATCCAGTTCAAAAGAGATAATTTGTTTTTTTTTTATGGTAGTGCAAAAGGGACCAGATTCGGAATGCAGATTAACTGCATTGAACTAGATTATATGGCAGTGTAGAGTCATATAATTCAGTTCAAAGCAGTTAATCTGCATTCTGAAAAGGACTATATGGCAGTGTAGATCCAGCTTTAGAACCTCATCAGACGGGTGAGGGGAAAGTAGGGGGAATCCTCCTCCTTTGTTCCCTGCAGTCTTTCTCTATCCTTTCCCTGTTTTAAGCCATTTCCAGTCAGATAACATCCGACTCCTGAAAATAACTTTGGGGCTCCATTTCCATGCACTGTGGAAACAGAGCCCACAGAGTCCCACCAGCAGTGTTCTTATGTCATGTGATGGCATCCGTTAGGCTCTGTTTCTACAGTATATGGAAACTGAGCCCTGAAACCATCTATTGAGGTCCTTAGTTTATATCCACACTATAGAATTAATGCAGTTTGGCATTACTTTAACTGCCACGCCTCAGTCTTATGTAATCATGGGTGTTCAGCATTCTCTGAATACAGGTGAACTATGCCTCCCTGATGCCAATGTCAATCACCCCCAAATCCCGCCAATAGTCATAGTTGGTCATTTTGAGTCTGTGTGCCAAGTTTGGTGTAGATCTGTCATTGACTGGGTTCGGTGCCCTCTGGGTGCAGGTGAACTACAACTCCCACATGTCAAGAACAATCACCACCAAACTCTACCAGTATTTGTAGTTGGCCATGTTGGATCTGTGTGCCAAGTTTGGTCCAGATACATTGCTGGCTGGGTTCAGTGTTCTCTGGATAAGGGTGAACTACAACTCCCACATTCCCAGGGCAATCACCCCCAAACCCTGCCAGTATTCACAGTTGGCCATGTTGGGTCTGTGTACCAAGCTTGGTCCAGATTCAATGTTAGCTGGGTTTAGTGCTCTCTGAATAAGAGTGAACTACAACTTCCATATACCAAGGTCAACTCTCTTCGAACTACACCATTATGCACACTTGGCCATGTTGGGTCTGTGTGCCATGTTTGTTCAAGATCCCTCATCTCTTGGATTCAGTATTCTCTGAATATGGATGAATTATAAGTCTCTGATGCCAAGGTGAATCACCTGCAAAGCCTGCCAGTATTTACAGTTGGCGATGTTGGGTCTGTGTGCCACGTTTGGTCTAGATCTGTCACTTGCTGGGTTCAGTGTTCTCTGAATACAGGTGAACTATAACTCTGATGATAAGGTCAATCACCCCAAAGTCCACCAGTATGCAAAGTTGGCAGCCTTGGGTCTGTTTGCCAAGTTTTGTCGAGATTCTTCATCTGTTGGATTCAGTATTCACTGGATACGGTATTCTCTGAAGTCTCTGATGCCAAGGTGAAACACCCACAAAGCCTGCCAGGATTCACAGTTGGCCATGTTGGGTCTGTGTGCCAAGTTTGGTCCAGATCCGTCGTTGGTGGGGTTCAGAGGGGTCATGGATTACAGGTGAACTATAATTCCCCGAGTTAAAGGTCGATCACTCCAAAGTCCACCAGTATTCCCAGTTGGCCATGTTGAATTTGTGTGCCAAGTTTGGTCCAGATCTGTCATCTGATGGGTTCAGTGTTCTCTGAATAGGGCTGAATACACATACAGATTTTCACATTTATTATGTAGATAGAAGATAGAAGATAGATAGGTGTAGGACCCTTCCAGACAGGCCCTATATCCCAGATTATCTGGCAGTGCGGACTCATATAATCCAGTTTAGAGCTAAAAACCTTGGATCAGATCTTGTCTGGAAGAGCCGGTGGATGAGGCCTTAGTTGAAGCACTTGAGACAAGTTGCAAGGCAAAGGGCGGGCCCATGCAAATCACAGCGCTTGACTGTCCTTTTAAAAAAAACACGCCCATCCAGGTTGGGGAAGGGAAGGCAAAGGTGGGAGTCCCGCCCAGAAGAGGAGCCACAACTGAAACTTTCCCACTGCCTCCCTCCTCCGGCTCCGGGGCACCTGAGGGATGCCGTCCCGGGGAAAGAGAAACTCCCGCCGCGCGTGGAAAGCCCGCCCCGACCCACATTTGTCCCCGGCCTCCCCTTCTGGGGGGCTCTGAAAGCTTGCGTGGGGTCCGCTGCTAAAAAAGCGTCAGGCGTCGTTGCACCCGCAGCATTCTTTGCTTCAAGGGACCCAAGTTGGCCAAGGGAGAGGCGCCCACTCCGCCGAGGATGCCTCCGCAGGAGCTGCTGGATTACTCGCCCACTTTGCGGCGGAGGAGGAAGCGGTGCAGCAGCCCGAGCCGAGGCTCCGAGCTGGGCGTCAAGTGCGTGCTCCTGGGCGACGGGGCGGTGGGCAAAACCAGCCTCATCGTCAGCTACACCACCAACGGGTACCCCGACCAGTACCAGCCCACCGCCCTCGACACCTTCTCGGGTAAGCTCCGCTTAGCCTCCCAGGAGTGGCCTGTGCCTTTGTAGGTACACATAGGTGTGTATCTATTTTCTGATGTACAATACCTTTAGCAGTAGCACCATCAGCGCTTTTTGAGTGTGACCAAAGCGGGTTGGACTAGATGGCCCTTATTGTCCTTTCCAGCTCTATGAATCTGTGACAGTGGTTCTCAACCTGGGGGGTCACTCCCCAGATGTTTTTGCGCTTCAACTCCTAGAAATCCTAACAGCTGGTAAACTGGTTGAGATTTCTGGGAGTTGTAGACCAAAAACATCTGGGGAGTGACCCCCCAGGTTGAGAACCACTGATCTGTGAGCATAGGAAACACAACTCATCACCTGTTGGTACAGAGTGCTCTCTGAGTATTGGTGAACTACAACTCCCAGAATTCAAAAACAACCCCCCCCCCCCAACCCCGCCAGTATTCAATGTTGGCCATGTAGGTAGTGTGCCACATTTGGTGCAGATCCATTGTAGGCTGGGTTCAGAGTGTTCTTTGATTGTAGCTTAACTATAAATCCCATCAACTACAACTCCCAAATGACAAAAATCAAACCCCAACAGTATTCAAATTTTGGCGTATCAGGTATTTGTACCAAATTTGGTCCAGATCCATCGTTGTTTGGGTTCACACTGCTCTCCGGATGTAGGAGAACTACACCTCCCCTAAATCACTGTCAGTTCCTCCCAAATCCATCCAGGTTTTCTGTTAGTCATGGGGGTTCTGTGTGGGAAGTTTGGCCCAATTCTGTCATGGGTGGGGTTCAAGGAGCTCTTTGATTGTAGGTGAACTATAAATCCCAGCAACTACAACTCCCAAATGTTAAGGTCTATTTTCCCCCAAACTCCACCAGTGTTGACATTTGGGCATATTGAGTATTCCTGCCAAGTTTGGTCCATCATTGCTTGAGTCCACAGTGCTCTCGGGATGTAGGTGAACTACAACTCCCAAACTCAAGGTCAATGCCCACTAAACCCTTCAAGTACATTAAATCTTGTGATTGTTTGGCTCAAGTAGACTCTCAATTAACCAGAATTCTCAAGCAACTGGGAAAACATAAAAATATATTTCAAATAAAAATTAAAATACAGTACATGTGTAGCACAGTAAAACTGTGTTATGTTAAGTTTGTCTGTAATTACTATATTTCAATATTAGTATCAAATCAATACAGAATTAGTATAGGATGGAGTACAGTATTAGGCCTATTTTAATACTAACTCGGAAGCAACCAGAAAGTACATTTATCCAGCACCTACCAATCCCTATGGATGCTGGTTAACTGAAAGTCTACTCTGTGTTTGTGATATGCACACATATATGCATACAATGTCCACCCCACATACATACACACAAACATATATTATTTGTGGAAAAGCTACACAGTTCTGGGGGATTCTAGGAGAAGTAATAATAATAATAAAACTTTATTTATATTCCGCTCTATCTCCCTGAGGGAGTCAGGACAAATTCCAAACATAAAAGGCAGACACTCAATGTCTGAACATAATAAAAATACACCCATTTAAATGAAAACTGCAACCTGTTATATCAGACATGTGGCCTTAAAGTCAAGCAAAGACCAATTGTAATGCTGCCCTAAGTCCTTTTTGGGAGAGAGGGCAGGATATTAATAAACCATTATTATTATTATTATTATTATTATTATTATTATTATTAGTTTTTATTTCTATGTTTTTGGGGGGATTCTGAATTATAGATTTTAAAAAGTAAAAACATACTGACCTATGGAATTAATGAAGTGGGATTGTTGTGGCTGTGTGCCTTGAAGTTACTTCCGGGCAAGATTGGTTCAACATTCGGTTTTGTTCAAAGGGGTTTTGCCTTAGCCTTCTTCTGAGACTGAGAGAGTATGGGTGCATTTAGAATTTAGTTTGACACCGTATTAAAGTGTGTTCTTTCTACAGTGTATATTGACTTGTCCAAAGTCACCCAGGTGGTTTCCATGGCTGAGGGAGGTGGGGTGCGGGATGTGTATCCAGATCTCCAGGGTTGTAGTCTAATGTTCAAACACTGCTTCTCATGAGGTTCCAATGCCATTATTGGAACAGATAAATCAGTGGTTCTCAACCTGTGGTCCGTGGACTACCAGTAGTCTGTAAGAACTAAAATATCCACAGCCTCACCGTTACTACTACGGATAATAACGCAGCCCAGCCAAAAAAAAATTTCTTGGTGTCTTTGTTTTTAGGCCTGTTCCTGGGGTTATGTGGGGTGCTGATTCAGAAAATTGCATTGGATAGACCATATCAGCTCTAGATTATTAAATATGGTTTTCTGTGGGTGAGCAGATGGCAACAACTGGGTGGCATATGTTTAGAAACTAGAGCTGATGTGGTCTATCCAATACAATTTTCTGAATCAGCACCCCAAATAGGCAAACTGAATCTAAAATTTACCAAAAACTGATTTGCAACCCTTTTGGTACTGATATTGGAGAGAGGTCCCTGGTAAAAAAAAAAAGGTTGGGAATCACTGTGATAGATAAATAGAATGCAAGCTATTTAGCTAAGATTGATGTCAAAGCATCCTGACTCATTGTGATTACTTGAAAGTAAGAGCCTACTAATTGCAGTTAGACTTAATTCCATATAAGGATGAGCAGTCTTTCATCTCTCCCCCCCCCACCCCAATCCTCACTGTCCTAATAAGCAAAGTTAATTAGGTGAAGCTTTCCTCAGCAAGCAGAGAGAAAAAGTCATTTATTGAATTTCCTTCTTTCACATGAGAGCCTTACAAGATGTCTTAAGTGTGATACCACTTCTGATCGAGTAGTGCCACTTTGCCACTGGCGCCGCCAGTAATGAAATAATGGTGCAATCTAGTTCTTCTGGAACTCCCTTCCACTGGAGGTTAGTCTAGGTCCCTTCCTGCTTTCATCCCCTCTCTACAAAGATCAATTTGTTCCAGCAGGCTTTCATTGTGTAAGCTGGGAAGCTTCTTACTGCACTATGTGTTTTATGTCTTTTAAAAAAATGAATGTCTTTTAAATGATTTTATTGTGTCCAGTGTGTGGATTTGTTTTGCAAACTTTAATGTTAAAGTTATTTTAATTGAGTTTCTTTGGGAGCCAACTTGGGTGTCACTGTGAGAGAAAGGCAGCATACTAATGAAATAAAGAGTAAAGAATGTATAATAAAAGGAGACAAGATGATATCATAGGAGATGATCTCTGCTTCAAATAAATATATTTTGCAATATGTTCTCAGTATAATTTTGACCTTTCAGTCAACTGCTATGGGTGCACCTGTTTATTGCAGACAACTAGCATTCTGAATCCTATTTCTGGTGGATGTTCACTTTGTAAATCAAGCAGGAAACTTTTTAATTTTACCCTTTGCACGTTCTGTTAGCTACACAATCGTATGTGTCTCTACACAGAAGTAAGCCCTGCCAAATCCCGTGAAACCAAGGGCCCTTCTAGACAGGCCCTATATCCCAGAATCTACACCAGGTTTTCTGCTTTAAATGGAATTATATGAGTCCGCACTGCCAGATAATCTGGAATAAACCGAAAACCTGAGATCAGATCATGGGATATAGGGCCTGTCTGGAAGGGCCCTAAGGGATCATCTACACCGCCAAATTAATGCAGTTTGAAACCATTTCAACTGCCATGGCACAGTGTGATAGAATCCAGGAGCTGTAGTTTGATGAGGCACCATCACTCTTTGGCAGAGAAGGCTAAAGTCCTTGTAAAACTATAACTCCTACAATTCCATAGCATTGAGCCATGGCAGTTATAGTGATGTCAAACTGCATTCATTCTATAGTGCAGATGCACCCTTACTCCCAGATACACATTTGATTCTGATGGTATTTAAAGATGAGAAGTGGGAGTGTGTCACCCTTGAGATGTTGCCAGATTACACCTCTCATCATCCATGATCATAGAATATGATGGATGTGGCCGATACGAATTTGAATTCAACAATACCTGGTTGGCCACAGTCCAGCATCCTCCTTTAAAGCATCAAATGGTTGCATATGTGTCTCACTACTAAACTCTGGTGTCACTAAACTAATGTTAACAATTATGAGAAACCTTTTGCAAAGAACTACTTCTCTGGGCACATCTTGAACCTTCAATAAGAGCTTACAAAAGAAACAGGTTTGGCCTTTTACCCGAAACATGGGTGGCAAAACTCTCGCTTAGCTAACAGTGCAAGGCGTCTTAGTCTGCCTGACTGGTTTGGGGTGTTTGCAAGAAGGAAAGTAAAGCAGGGGAATTTACTGCATTCGAACTGCATTTCCAGTTAATGTTGTGGGAAGAATCAAACAGTTGGGAGATATTTGAAGTAGAGTTAGCAATTCATTCATAACAATGATGCAGACACGCTTGAAAGGTTTGATTATGTCCAGTCTGCCAGATCCATTGGTTTCCCGTACTGCAAGTTTTGTGAGAAGACATTAAATAGAAGTACAGGAAGGGCTACTTGCAGCATCAGCAGCACAATAATGTGACACAGATTCGGAGGGAGGGAGACATTGCGTTCCAGCTGATGGAACTTTTCAAAAAGGAAGTGGTGCTCATCTATTCCAGTATAAAATAAAAGAGTGAGGAGGAAAAAAGTAGTCTTGTAGCACCAGTAACATATTTGTTTTAGCATGAAATCCTATTCTTTGAAATCTGCTTCCTTGGATACTTTGAGGATGCATTTAAGGAAGCAGGTAGTAATTCATAAAAGCTCATGCTACAATAAATCTTGCCATTAGATTCCTTCCCACGTCTTTTTTCACAGGTGATGAGAAATATCTTACCAGGGTGTTCCGTCCCCCAGGACGATGGTTTGCCTTACCTATTGGTCGTTTGTTTGTTTTCCCTCCTTTACATTTTGTTTGAGCCTCTGGCTGCAAAAGCCTAGGAAAAATGGCTTGGAATCTGCAAGAGCTGGCTGCAGTTTTCTTTGCAGTGATTGGTCAAAGAATGCAACATCTTAGGACCGCCCTTTTTACCAGGGTCTAGTCTCCATTTTGGAGCTTCATTCTGGCTATAGTCTTCCAACGTGCTGGAGCTGTGCAAGGCTAACTGGGACAAATCATCCTCAAAACCAGGCCAATCTAAGCCTATCCAAATTAGATAAGTATTGAATTATATTGATCTGGAATAAGAAATCTAGTTAGAGGAGCAGAGTTATTCCATCGCTTCTAGAACTAATCTTTGCTGTAAAGATAGGGAAGGAAAGAGTTTCTCCTTCTAATATAGGCAGCGTGATTAGGGTATAGTGGTTTTATAATCACCTTTGCCTTCTGGAACCAGGGATAATTCTGTGACTAAAACCTATAGAAATTTGTTTCATTTTCTGCAACTTTAAGATCTGTGCCAGGTTTACAACCTTGTATGAATAAACATCCTTTTTTGAAGTTATCCAGACTCAGTCGTTCAATATCTATAGGATAGCTTATAGGGATTTGCAGTTCGCCCGGATAAAGGACAGCACGTTTCAGTTTTATAGTTTTTTACTGTCCGGCGGACGGCACAGTTTTGAGGTAGATCAGCGGTTTTTCCGCTTGAGCTAGCTTGCACAGCCTATAGTTTTTTATAGTTTAGGAAGTTTAGTATAGGCCGCGGCTTTTCCGCCTGAGCTCAGTCTGCATACCTAAAGACTCTACCAGCGTCTGAGGCAGTGGAGCCCGCTCTCAGACCTGAAGGAGTCAAATAGTGGGGCTCTATTTCCTTGCTATTTGGCTCGCGTGTGCGCACGTGGCCCAGTGGCTTTCTGGGTTTGCACAGGCTGTGCAGTTCCCAGCAACGTCCAGGGCTCCCTCGGCGGTAGACCTCGAGCCGCGGAGCACCAGCGACAGTTCTTTGGCTGGCTCTGAGGCGTGAAGCCCACCAGAACCAGGCTAGAACCTGGACAGGCCTGGCAACGCTGCTGCGAGTTCGGCCGGAGCACTCGGCCGGCTTCGACCTGCCTCATGGTCCGGCGGTGGTGACCTGCCTCATCGTCCTGCGGTGGTGACCTGCCTCATGGTCCGGCGGTGGTGACCTGCCTCATCGTCCTGCGGTGGTGACCTGCCTCATCGTCCTGCGGTGGTGACCTGCCTCATCGTCCTGCGGTGGTGACCTGCCTCATTGACCTGCGGCGGTGACCTGCCTCATCGTCCTGCGGTGGTGACCTGCCTCATCGTCCTGCGGTGGTGACCTGCCTCATCGTCCTGCGGTGGTGACCTGCCTCATCGTCCTGCGGTGGTGACCTGCCTCATCGACCTGCGGTGGTGACCTCCCTTCACAGCGGGGAGGAGGCGTCTCTTCTCTCCTCCTTTCCAAAGCCAGCCTCGGTGCTCCTTCGGCGGCAGGCCTCGAGCCGCAGAGCACGAGGTGCTTGAAAATTTGGCGAAGTCGCCATTTTGGCAGTTTACGTCACTCGGGCAAGGGAGATATCAAGTGGCAAGTTGCTGTCAGTTGACATTTTGCAGCTTGCCAACCAAAGTCTGGCGCCAAAGGTCACAATCTTTGTAAAGTATAGTTACTTAGTGATATATATTGCTATGGTTAAGTGCTGTGAATTGTATTATATATTGAATTTGCTTTTATTGTAAATTTACTTGCTGGTATGTTGTATTTGCCTTTGTTGTAAATTTACTTGCTATTAAGAATACATAATGTCTATGCAATTTCAAGATGATACAGATGGTATACCTCCTCCTGAGGCTGAAAGTAGGAATGAAAGGCCCCAAAGGATAAAGCACCCTTCAGCCAAGATGCTAGCCCATCTAATAGATGAAAAGGAGCTCCTCCATGTGAGGTTAGGTTCGGCATGGGAGCGAATTGTAACATTGATGGACAGAATTGAGAGCTTGGGTATTACAAGGGTGCCATCCATATTACAGACCGACCTTGAAGAGACCTTCGGTCTCTGGAGGGGTTTGGTGTCTAAGATAGTCCAGGTCCTCGAGCGCATTAACGCCAAGGATTCAGAGTTAGAAATAGTGAGTGTCTTAGCTGACACTAATGAGAAAGAAAATAAGGTGAGGGCAATTCTAGATGCCTTGGAATTTAGTTCTCCACCTGTTAATCTAAGGTCTGAGCCAAAAGGAAATCAGTCTTCCTTATGCAGCCATGAGACCAATCTTTTAAAATCACCTGCTGTGGCACTTAGTCTTAAGTCCAACCGCTCTAGCCAGGTATCTAAGCTAAGGGAGTGTGCATCATCTAAACATAGCCACTCTAGCAAGTCTTCTGCTGCTGGGAGTGCCATCTCTTCCCTAGCTGCCTTGCACATTAGGGAGGCTGCACGTCTGGAGCTAAAGAGCAAGGTAGCAGGGGCGGAAGCTGATGCTAAGGCAGCTGATCTCACCCTTCCCTTTAAAGAAGAAGAGCAACGAATGCAAATAGAACAGGCCCGTAGACAAAGCGAAATGCAAATAGAACAGGCCCGTAGACAAGGTGAAATAGAAATGCTTAGAATAAGGATGGATGCTACTGCCAAAAAGGTAAGGGCTGAGACTTTGGCCAAGGCCCTAATTGAGCCACTCACAGAAGAAAATGTAAGTCAGTTGCCGAAGCAGGACCCTTCTTCCAAGGTGCTTGTGCATCTTAATAGCTTAAACAGCCAGTTTTCGGATGAGGAACAGGAAGACTTCTCTCCTTACCCAGAGCAGGGCCCCAAAGTCACTTTTGAGTTTCCTGCAGAGCAGAGCGTCATAGCGGGGAGCTCACCCTTGCCCGAGCTACCTGTGCCTCCTGCTAAATCCCTAGGTCAGTCAATCAGGGCCTCAAGGCCAAGTGCTAGTTGGCCCTTACAGACAGCTGCACAGGGAGCCACCGATTCGTCAGTGGTCGATGTCATCCCTCCAAGAGGCCAAAGGTTGACGCAAGGTGCACGGTGGGAGTCCACTCCACAACAGCAAACTCCTCAATTGTTCCCTTCGACGCCAGAGTCCCAGCTTGTCTCCATCATCAGAAGCCCCAGAAGAGATCTTAAGGACAAGGGTGTCGAAAAGTTTTCGGACAAGCCTGAGGAATTTCTTCTCTGGAAGGCCACCTTCCAGAGAGCAATCAGAGACTTAAAGTTATTGCCTGAGGAAGAACTGACTCTTCTGGCTGCATGGTTGGGCCCAGCCTCATCCTCACAAGTTAAGAAGATCTACGCAGCCCACGTAGCCGATCCCGACAAAGCCCTGGAAAAGGCCTGGGCCAGGTTGCAGCAGAGGTATGGGGCCAGCACAGAGATTGAAGCATCTCTTATGGACAAGCTCCAAAGGTTCCCAGCTTTGAAACTCAAAGACTTCAAACTCTTGTGGGACCTCAGCGATCTCCTTACGGAATTAGAGTCGGCCAAGGAGAATCCAGAACTGCCCGGTTTGAAGTGCCTCGATCAGCACCTGTCCCAGAGGCAGATCTTGACCAAGCTGCCCTTCACTTTGCAAGAACGCTGGGGACAGGAGGTCTTCAACTACAAGGAGGCCCACTCCCAGGCATACCCTCCATTTTCTCATTTGGTCCAGTTCATCACCAGGGCGGCCAGAGAAAGGAATGATCCGCAGACGGGCCTCCCCACCTTATACCAAGGGACCCAGCCAGAGAAGGCACCTAAAGTGGAGAAAAAACCATCCAGAGAGGCCAAAAGACCGGTTAGTGTTAAGGCTGTTGAAACTCAGCACAGGGCCAACGAATCCAAGTCAGAGGTGAAGGAGGTGCTCTGCCCCATTCACCAAAAGCCTCACAGTTTGGCCAACTGCCGGGAATTTGGCAAGAAGCCTTATAAAGAAAGACAACAGATTGTACAGAAGCTGGGCATATGTTTTAGGTGCTGTGGAGCAACTCCTCACTTTGCATCCAACTGCAAAGAGGACGTCAAATGCGCAAGGTGTAACAGCCTTAAGCATTGCACCGCGATGCACAACTCTGACGCTGTCTCCCGCGCCAAAGGGGACACGTCTTCCAAAGAAGGGTCATCTACTGAAGCCACCAACATGCAGACCGCGTCACGGATGCAGGAGGATGCTCCATCGGTCGCCTGTACTGAACTATGCTCTGACGTGCACCAGTTCAGAGTCTGCCATCCCATCTGCCTAGCAGATGTATATCCAGCCAGAAGACCTTGGCTTAAAAAGAGACTTTACGTGGCTTTGGATTCACAAAGCGACGCCTCCCTGGCGACTCCAGAGTTTTTCCAACTGTTTGACATAAAAACCCAGACGGTCGACTACACCATGTCCACCTGTGTAGGGAAGAAGAAGTTGCAGGGTCGCATAGCATCCGGCTTTGTTGTCTCCTCTTGTGACCAGAAGAGACTGTTCGAGTTACCAGACCTCATTGAGTGTTCCTCTATTCCCCGGAACAAAAGGCAGATTGTCACCAGAGAAGTCGTGGAAGCCCATCCTCACTTGCGAAGGCTGAAGAACGCCTTACCTGCTTTCCGTCCAGATGTGGACATTGCCCTTCTGCTTGGTGCGGACTGTCCGAAATTGTTCTATGTGAACGACCAAGTTAAGGGACCTCCAGGGGCGCCCATTGCTCAGCTGCTACCACTAGGCTGGACAGTTACAGGCCCAGTGTGCATAAATAGGATGCACCCTCCATCGTCGGTGGGCACTCGTCAAGCGCATGTGCTTCAAGGTAGTCGCCCCACACTAATGCATAGCTGTTTGAGTCATATCTCGGTCTATTGTCAGGGGATAACACCAGAGTATTCTTCCATCTTTGAAGTCTCCGAAAGGGATGAAACTACAGCGCTTTCCAAAGATGAACAGAGGTTTTTAGAGATCATGAACTCTCAAGTTTCCCGGAGTCCCGAGGGAAATTGGATAGCCCCTCTGCCTTTTAAAGCAGAAAAACCCACTTTGCCAAACAACAGGCATGTGGCAGAAAATAGACTCTGGTCACTGAAGAAGAAGATGCAGAAAGACCCCAAGGTAAAGGAGCAAATCGTTGGCTTTATGGAAGACATGTTCCAAAGTAACTACGCCGAGGTCTCTGATCAAAGTGAGGTCAATGAAGAAAACTGGTTCCTGCCTTTCCATAAAGTCACGCATCCCCAAAAGCCTAACAAGGTCCGAATTGTATTCGATGCCAGTGCCGCATGCCAAGGCATTTCTCTTAATAATGTTTTGCTAAAGGGACCAGATCTTTTAAACAGTTTGCTCGGAGTCATCTTGAGATTTAGAGAGAAAGAGTTTGCTGTTATTGCAGACATCCACAAGATGTTTTACGCCTTTTTAGTTCGTCCTGATCATCGCAGGTACCTCAAGTTTTTGTGGTACGCGGACACTCAAAATTTGTGTGACGTTCGGGTTTTTCAGATGCGCGTACATGTCTTTGGAAATACCCCGTCTCCAGCCGTTGCAAACTACTGCCTCAAAAGAACCGCAGATGAGTTTGGGCACCAGTTCAGTCCAGAAGTCGCCAGCATAGTTAACCACAACTTCTACGTGGATGATCTTCTGGTTTCGTTCGACTCCGTTCATCAAGCCATCCAAATAGTGCATGAGCTGCAGGCTTTGTTAAAAGGTGCCAACATTCGCCTGCACAAACTATTATCCAACAGCAGACAAATCTTGCAAGCCTTTCCTTCTGAAGACTTAGCGGAAAGCAATGTTCATGAGCTATTCAAAGGGTTAAGCTCCCAGTCTAGTTTAGGACTTCTCTGGGATGTAAAATCGGACCATCTTTCGTTAAGAGCATCTAAATTTCAGTTTGTGAACACTAAGAGACAGATGCTTTCCGCCATCAATGGGATATTTGATCCCTTAGGCATAGCTGCTCCTGTCCTGATCACTGCTAAGCTTCTGTTCAGACAGGTGATCCAAGAAAAAATAGGATGGGATCAAGAGCTGTCTCAATCAATGAAAACAGCTTGGTCAAACTGGACTGCCCAAGCTGAAGGCCTGGAAACCATCGCAGTTCCCAGACAATTTGTGCCCTGCAAGGTAATGATAGAACCCACCACAGAACTTCACATCTTCTGTGACGCATCTGAGCGAGCTATAGCAGCTGTGGCATACATGCGACAAAAGGACAGAGATTTTTGTCACGCAGGATTCATCATGGCAAAGGCTAAAATAGCTCCTATGGGAACTTCAATACCCCGGCTGGAATTGTGTGCAGCAGTTCTTGCTGTCCAGCTCTGGCGCATCATCCAGCAAGAGATAGGAGACTTGTTTCAAGATGTCCATTTCCACACGGACAGTACAGTTGTGCTTGGTTACATCAACAACACAACCAAAAGATTCAAGGTGTATGTGGCTAATAGAATCAACAACATTCTAACCAGTTCTACGCCTAGCCAGTGGCACCACGTCGCCACCAGCAACAACCCAGCTGACATCGCTTCCAGAGGAGCTTCAACTCAACGAGTGTTAAGTTCAAGTTGGCTGACAGGCCCCAGATGCTTGACCGAAGTCAATTTTCCATCAGCCTTTTCTCCCACCGATAATACAGAATTGCCCGAGTCCGTTCCAGAGGTGAAAGTTTGCAAGATGACCACAGAAATCAAGATGGGCCAAAGATCTTGCCTGGAACCACACCGTTTTGAATGTTTTTCGGAGTGGCACAGTCTTCTTAGAGCAGTAGCTAGGCTTATACATCGTTTAGCTTGCAAAGATAGTGAGCCTTTACAGGTCCAGGATATGATAAAGGCTAAGAGCGTCATATTCAAGTCAGTACAGAGATCTGCTTTCAAGCAGGAAATAGCTAGGCTAGAGCAAGGGCTCAACATCCCTAATCAAAGTCTTCTAAATGAGTTAAACCCATTTCTAGACAAGGAGGGTATTTTGAGAGTTGGAGGAAGGTTAGCCAAAGCTAAACTCAAGGCGTGCATAAAAAACCCCATCATCATACCCCCTAATAGTCACACTGCATTGCTGCTCGTTCGGCATCACCATGAAAGGATCCATCATCAGGGTAGAACTCTAACTGAGGCAGCCCTTAGAAATGAAGGTCTGTGGGTAGTTAATGCCAAAAGGTTGGTCAACAGTTGTATTTTCAAATGTGTTAAATGCAGGCGCCTTAGGCGAAACTGTCAAAGTCAGTTGATGGCAGAACTACCTCAGGATAGGACTTTGACAGACCCACCCTTTTCCCATGTGGGAATCGATGTGTTTGGTCCTTGGGAGGTTGTCACTAGGAAAACCAGGGGTGGTGTTGTAAATAACAAGAGGTGGGCAGTTTTGTTTACTTGTTTAGTAATACGAGCTGTCCATATAGAAGTCATAGAAGGGATGGACACTTCATCATTTTTAAACGCATTAAAAAGGTTCATAGCCCTCAGAGGGCCAATTAAGTCAATTCGGTCGGACTGTGGCACCAATTTTGTAGGTGCGACCAAAGAACTCAATTGTGTGTCTAGGTTTGGGAGAGACCCAAAGGTTCAGAACTTTACGAATACTGAACAAATTATGTGGACTTTCAATGTTCCTCACGCCTCCCATATGGGTGGTGTTTGGGAGAGGATGATTGGTATTAGTCGCAAAATCCTTAATGCCATGCTTTTGAGTCATAGGTCATTGACGCATGATGTTTTGGTGACACTTATGGCGGAAGTTACCGCAATCATCAACAACCGGCCGCTGGTTCCCCTTACCAGTGACCCTGAGAACTTACAACCACTGACTCCTGCACTTATTTTGACACAAAAGGTGCCAGGATGGAAGGACATCATGTTGCCAGTTCCGGACGGAACTCACCGTGCCCTGTGGAAACAGGTGCAGTCCTTGGCCAACCACTTTTGGAAAAGGTGGAAAGCTGAGTACTTAAGCCAGCTTCAAGCTAGAAGAATCTGGCAAAGCCCACAGGACAACATTGAGGTTAACAACGTTGTGTTGTTAAAGGACAAAGACTTGCCCCGCCATGCGTGGCCCATGGGCATTGTATTAAAGACCTTTCCTTGCCCGGACGGTAAGGTCAGGAAAGTTCAATTAAAGACTTGCAACAGAGGCAAAGTGTCCATTTTGGACAGACCAATTAGTGACCTCGTGTTGCTTATTGGAGATGTTTAAAGTTCTAGTGTTTGTATTGTTGTGTATACAAAGGTGTTTGTATGTTTTTGATTGGTAAATTCCCATATCCTGGGAATTTAGCGGGGAGTGTTCCGTCCCCCAGGACGATGGTTTGCCTTACCTATTGGTCGTTTGTTTGTTTTCCCTCCTTTACATTTTGTTTGAGCCTCTGGCTGCAAAAGCCTAGGAAAAATGGCTTGGAATCTGCAAGAGCTGGCTGCAGTTTTCTTTGCAGTGATTGGTCAAAGAATGCAACATCTTAGGACCGCCCTTTTTACCAGGGTCTAGTCTCCATTTTGGAGCTTCATTCTGGCTATAGTCTTCCAACGTGCTGGAGCTGTGCAAGGCTAACTGGGACAAATCATCCTCAAAACCAGGCCAATCTAAGCCTATCCAAATTAGATAAGTATTGAATTATATTGATCTGGAATAAGAAATCTAGTTAGAGGAGCAGAGTTATTCCATCGCTTCTAGAACTAATCTTTGCTGTAAAGATAGGGAAGGAAAGAGTTTCTCCTTCTAATATAGGCAGCGTGATTAGGGTATAGTGGTTTTATAATCACCTTTGCCTTCTGGAACCAGGGATAATTCTGTGACTAAAACCTATAGAAATTTGTTTCATTTTCTGCAACTTTAAGATCTGTGCCAGGTTTACAACCTTGTATGAATAAACATCCTTTTTTGAAGTTATCCAGACTCAGTCGTTCAATATCTATAGGATAGCTTATAGGGATTTGCAGTTCGCCCGGATAAAGGACAGCACGTTTCAGTTTTATAGTTTTTTACTGTCCGGCGGACGGCACACAGGGCAATTGATTGCATGTCTATAGTCTACTCCAAAGGAAGCCCAGTAGAAATGAGTGGGGCAAGTGTGTAAAGGATTATTGAAGTTATAGTTACAGCTGCAATAGAATAAGCGTTCATGAAGAAACCTGGCCACAAACTTGGGAATTTTGCCCATTTGTCGTGATCAGCCAGTGTAGTGTAGTAGTTTGAGATTTGGACTACAAGCTGAGACCAGGGTTTGAGTCCTCACTCAACCATGGAAATGTACTGAGTGATCTTAGGCATGTCACACTCTTTCATTCTCAGAGGGAGGTGAAGGCAAGACCTCTCTGACCAAATGTTGCCAAGAAAATCCTGAGTCCATCTACAATGCAGAAATAATACTTTGATGCCACTAGCTACCATAGGTCAATGCTTTGGAATCATGGGAGTTATTGTTTAACAGGGTCTTGAACCTCCTCCGTCAAGGAGTGTTGGTGCTTCATCAAACCACAAACTCCAGAATCCCATAGCACTGAGCCAAGTCAATTGAAATGGTGTCAAACTGCGTTAATTCTACAGTGTAGATCCTCCCTTTAGGCTTGCCTTAGAGTTACCAGAAAATAAGAATGACTTGAAGGCACACAACAACAACAACAACAACAACAAGTGACTATTTTGAAAGAAAACTAAAACATAACATCAGATAATATTGTTGTGGGGAGCTCTGGCATGGGCTGGTCCAGGAGGTCACAAAGAATCAGAAGCGACTGAATGAATAAACAAAGACAATATTGTTGTGGTGGCTATTTAAAATTAGATCAGTGGTTTCTAAGAATGCCTAAACCACCTTCTCTGCCATTATGATCTCCTGCTGCTCTTCAAAGGCGATTAGTCAAAAAGTTCCCACTTTATAATGATTTTTGTCAACTTGAATGTAAAAAGGAAGATACAGAGGACTCAGCATGAGATCCAGGTGTGATGGCTTTCCCCCCAGTATTGCCTGTGAATTGCTTCAGGGCAAAGTGATTACCTTGGGAAGGGGGCAGGATTTAGTGAGTCTCTAATTAGGATGGTGATCCTGAAAGGTTGTTGGAGAAGGAGGCCTTTGGGGGAAAAATAGCATTTGCTATTTCTGGTTCCCTGAAAAAGTTATTTGTTCCCAAACTAAGTAGGATTTTAAACATATTTGGGCAGTTCCGAAATTGTACCAGATGTCATGATGGAACAATGAAGAGAATGTCAGAGAAAGGTTTCTGACGCAGAAGGCTTTTGCTTTCAGCATCTTTATAATGTCACAGGATTCTCTTCATACCTGTGACCAACTAATACAAAAACTCTTCAAAATTGCAATCCTGTGCATTCTGACTTGAGGATTGATGACTGTGGGATTTACTTTTGGAAAAGTGCAGAAATGGAAAGGGTCTTTGGGAAGAGGGGCTTGAGAAAGGAATGGCTGCAATATTCTATATACATGCTACACGTTGAAAGCTTGTTTCTAATGGAGGAGAGATACTATTAAACAAACTAATTGGCATCATTTAAGTGGGCTCTCTCTACTCTTTCCTTACTTGAAAGACACAGCAATACAGGAAAAGAGAATTGAGAGGAGAAAATAAAACAATACATTTTAAACGTCAGTGGTGAGAGGTTCCTCCACCTATTGTTGGGTGTAGGCAAAACCCAACTTAATGCTCTTCTCAAGAGAGCTGGCAGTGGTTCTGAATTTGTCTTCTCCTTTGTACATTTTCTCACATTTTCTTTCAGAAGCCTCCAAAAGCTGTCCTCTTATCTGTTTTGGGACTACTGGTATGTTCTTCTGAAATACATGGATCAATTTATCTGGCACAGTTTATCTGGAATTATCCTGCACAGGCAGCATTTGCAAGAGTATTAGGAGTTTGTTGGAATGGCCCTTTTGATCTCTTCTGGTTCTGTGATTCCATACACACATTTAATCATGATTAGGCAAAAGAAATGATGTACTAGCAGAGAAACAGAACTTTAAATCTGCAGATCCCTCAATTTGTATCTGGCCTCTGCCATGTCCTCACTAGTTGGTGCTTTTTCATTCTCAGCCCACTTTTCATCTGTCACATGAGGTAAATGTTATAATATTGTCCTGCTTTACAGCATCGTTGTTTTATGGATTACAAAAGGTTGTACTTTAAAAGGTTTGAATAGCAGGAGAAGAACCTCTGGCCCTCCAGATTTTCCCAAATTGCCTTGGTGTAGCCAGGATAATGGGAGATAGTGTCCACTGGCACCTGGAGTTCCACCCATTCCAGGTCCCTGTTCTAGAGCATTTAGTGTGCTAAATGTCATTGGAATTCATTTTTGATACATGTAAGGCCAAGGTGTTGGCAAGCTGCCCTTTATTGTTCCAAGTTGTCTCCCCTAGGAGAAGAAACAGTCACATGCAAAGAAGGTCTGAAAAATATAGTTTCTTAAAGCTGGAGCAAATGATGGGGAACAGGGGCTCCAATTTAATCTTATAGGGATCACATCATTGTAGGCTACTTTGTGGGGTAACATATTTTAAAGTTTTTTTCTGCTGTTTTTTCATACTCATTGAACGTTGCCCACAAAATTCAATGAAGGATGTTATATAAATGTTTCAGAATCAGTCAATTCTGAGTTTGGCATTCTGTTGAGCTGTGAGGTTTTCCTTACTTTAGAAACACACCTAAGAAAGTGGGTCTACCATTTGGCAGAGTGCAGCAGCTATCTCAGGCAATAGATGGTAGGTAGATTTTCCAGTTCAGGACTATCCCAGGTCCTAGATTCCAGGGCCCAAACTCTGAAAGACCTAGGGCAGTAGTTCTCAAGCTGTAGGTACAGTAGAGTCTCACTTATCCAACACTCACTTATCCAACGTTCTGGATTATCCAATGCATTTTTGTAGTCAATGTTTTCAATACATATTTTGGTGCTAAATTCGTAAATACAGTAATTACTACATAGCATTACTGCGTATTGAACTACTTTTTCTGTCAAATTTGTTGTATAACATGATGTTTTGGTGCTTAATTTGTAAAATCATAACCTAATTTGATGTCTAATAGGCTTTTCCTTAATCCCTCCTTATTATCCAACATATTCGCTTATCCAACGTTCTGCCGGCCCATTTATGTTGGATAAGTGAGACTCTACTGTACCCAGGTGTTTTGGCCTACAACTCCCAGAAATCCCAGCCAGTTTACCAGCTGTTAAGATTTCTGGGAGTTGAAGGCCAAAACATCTGGGGACCTACAGGTTGAGAATCACTGACCTAGGGTATTGTGATATCACAGGAGCCAGGCCTTGGTGATGTCATCAAGCATGACCCATTAATCACAATTGCTCATAGTCTGCCATTCAAACCTAGAGCAACATGTAGGAGCAAATGAAGAAAATAAATGTGCACAGTGTGTTGTCAACAGCTTTCATGGCTGGAATCGCTGGGTTGCTGCGAGTTTTCCGGGTTGTATGGCCATGTTCCAGAAGCATTTTCTCCTGACATGTACACACTTTTGAACCACTTATCTGAGATTCCTTGCTTAAGATCTGAGAACGCTAACAGTGGGTGATGTGCACAGGGCAGTGCGGGCACAGTTCTGTACTTGTGCCTTGCAGGTTGCCTTCTCTTTACCTCCTAAACTAATCTGATGACCTCAAATGTGTTGAAAGACGTTGCGTCAAAGTATGACTCAATGTCCAGTCTAGGCAGTTTTCTCAGGGAGGGGACAAATCCTGTCCTTTGCCTTTCAGTCAGAAAAACATCAATGGCTGTCCCTGAGCCCAGGTTTTCAAGGTTGTCTTGATTTGCTTCTCTCCAACACCCACAACTGATGGCTCATCTTTTTGAGACTAGACAAGGCCTTATTCGGACCACCAATCATTGTATGCTGTGATTTTCCTTATCTGAATAGACATAGCAGCAATAGCTTAATAGCTCTTTCTACCCTACAGAATTTGAAAATGCTTGTTGTTCCATCTTCCTGGAACAATCCTTGGAATCTCCTACTTAAAGCTTTGTGTTTGTTTTCCATACTACTCCAAGGACTCAGGCCAGGATACAATGTGCCTTATCTCATTTTCCCCCTTTCTTCTCTCAAAAGCAACCCTGGTAAATGTTGACTTACCTAAGGCCACCCACTGAGGTTTCGTGGCTAAGCAGCCATTTGATCTTTGGTTTTCATCTACACACCCAATGCTATTTAGTATGTCATCAATGCCTCCCTAAAATTGGAACATACTACAAGCAGAGTCTCTTAAGGATGCTAACACTGTTTCTGCTCCTGCTAGACCCAACTGAATGAAAACAGAAAACTCTTGAAATTATCTTTTGATTCCTGAACAACAAGAGAGGCCTAAGCTACACGCTCAAACTGGAGTAGCTCTAAGCCTCTGTCACTTTTTCGTGTCTAAGACCTCCTTGGAGTTTCCTCTCCCACAAATGAAATTGCATTTGCTTTCTACTATCCATACATCCTTTTCTTAAGATTGCACTCCAAATAATATGGATTTTTCACAGCACTTTTGACGGGCAACTTCAGTGGTTCTTCTAGGACAGGCATGGGCAAACATCAGCCCTCCAGGTGTTTTGGACTTGAATTCCCAGAAATCCCAGCCATCTTACCAGCTGTTAGGAATGATGGGAGTTGAAGTCCAAAACACCTGGAGGGCCGAATTTGCCCATGCCTGTTCTAGGATGACCATATTGCCTGCATTATAGAGGACACGAAGAAACCCAGTAGCACCTTTGAGAGTAACAGAGATGAAGACATTTCTAGCATAAGCTTTCCTGGATTTGGTCCACTCTTTGAAATACGTGGAGTGGAATCTCTATGAACAGACACACACAGCTGGAAACAAAATATTTTACAGAGGATAGTCTTCCGTTTGTGGGTCTGTGCGGTCCAAATTTGGTTTAAGACAGAGAACCAATAAAAAGGATAACAAAGGCCTTGAGTTTGCCCATCAACAGTTATCACTTGGATTCAGCAAGCAAGCATGTTGCTTGGTCTCACTATAGATGTATTTTATTTAAATTCTAATGTGACTTTCAGGTTCTGAACATCATTTTCAGGTTGGCAAAAAATGTCAGCAGTGCTGCTTGTTGAACTCAAGAAGGACCACAAAATGTCCCTGTGATCATCACAGCATGCCCCTTTGTTGAACGATATCCCAGAATACTAGTATACTTGTAGAGTATGCAAACAAACATGATAGTCTATGCACAAAAGAACATGTAATGACCAAATATTATGTATACCCAATACGAAGCTCAATACAGTGCCATAAGAATACAATAAAAAGGGAGCAAATGCTCTCCAATAGCAAATATCTCAATTGAATATAGTCCCAAAGTCTCAAAGTCTATAAGCTTCAGGGGTCCAAGTCCACTAAGTACTCTTTATAAACCTTTGACTGAACCTTTAGAACTACTCACTGTTGGAATTCCTATAAGCAGAGTCATTTCTTGTGAAGCCATCAGGCACTATATATGAGTCAATAGTTGCTGATCACATTATCTCCTGAAGAAGGGGAATTTCCCCCCGAAACAGGGTACAAAAAATACCCGGGCACCCCTGTAGTAGCAGCAGCACTAACCTTGCATTGACAACTGGACCTCTCTACTCCTTGTGTGACCTATCATTTCTTCACTTTTACTTCTTTTGGAAGAATTCATTGTCAAACTTTTGTGCCATTAAATCATTAAACATAAAATATTAAAATGCATTAAAAGGTAGACAGCCATTCCAAAAGTCCCAGTCGTATCATCCTCAGCAACCTGTCTTTCTTCAGCCAATAAATGCCTTATGGCAGAGGTGCTTTTTAAAGGCTTACAACAGAAGGGTCAGAATTTACAGGAAGATCTGTCTCTTTCTCTTTCTCTTTCTCTCTCTTTCTCTTTCTCATTTTCTTTCTCTTTCTCTCTTTCTTTGGAATGGGAGTTCTTGGATGGCAGAGTAACCTGAAATTCAATGGATGCATTCATAGGACAAGATAAATCATGATTTCTGTGAACCATGATTTGTTGGTTAAGTCATGAATTGTATATTTTCTTCTTTATGATTTGTTTGTTGCTCACCTCTTTAGTCAGTCTCCGTTTCAGATAATGTGCCACAGCTCCAAGTCTAGAAACCTTGGCAGGCTATGGTTCAAATAAACCAGACAATAACAAACCATAGGTTCAGGTTTGTAGCTGGCCAACAGCTGCTTGTTAGGAAAAACAGGCTCACTCAGAATAACAAGTCAGATTTCAACAAATTGTGCCATGGCTTGTCATGAGGTCCAGGGTCTGTTTTCTCCACAAAAGGCAAGTTATAAATGAATTAAACCAATGGAGTCTGAATTTTATTTGGGTGTGTTTTGATCAGATAGAAACATGCTAATTCAGGGTGTATCTATACCACACATTATTGTTCTATTGATTTCATAACTCTTTCATTGTTATCCTAAGGAATCAGATTTGTAGCCTGATGAGACTCATTTGCTAGCGAACAATATACTCCCCTAAACTACTTCCAAAATTGCACAGAGAAAAGAGGAATTGGGAATTGCTGTTGTTTTGTTGTCTGATTTATGGTGACCATCTTCCAGGGTTTTACTTTACTTTTCTCCTTTTCCTTTCTTTTTGCAAGATTTATTCAGAGAAGGCTTGCCATTGCCCTCCTTTAAGTCAGACCGAGATTTAATTTGACCAAGGTCAGCCAACAGATTTCTGTGGCTGAGTGGAGATTCCAGTCCTAGTCTTCTAGACTGCTAGTCAAAGACTCAAACCACTGCACTATGTTAGCTGTCCTGATCAATGATTAAAGCAGTTTAATGTTGTAGTGTAGACAGGCCCCTGCAGTTTGGAGGGATAGATTATAGTTCCTTACCTACCCTTGCAAACTGCAAATCTCAGGATAGATTAATGACAATTTAAAGTAGCAAGGAATTAACAGGACTGCATAGAACACACATCCTGGTGGAGTTTATGTCCATCATGGAAGAAAGCTATCACAAATGGCAAGGCATCAGAGTACGATAATTGGAATATTGTGGTATTTTGTATAGCACTGGGAAACAAATGTAAAGTACTTCCCATGGGTTTATGCTGAGATCAGAGCTACTGATATATCTGATTGCAAGAGAGTTTTGCTCTTGGGGTCAGTATTATGCATAAATATTGACCGTCACCTACCAAACTATCTTGTTTAGCCTGTTATACTGAAACTCTTGCAGAGTTTACAAGAGAGGCCAACACAAGGTTGAGACAAGACATGCAGAATTGATGATGAGAGTGAAAACAAACTTCCGCATACTAGAGTATTACAGATTATTGGATGGTCCTATACACATAACTCTAATGAGCTTCCCTTGGCCATGCTACTTAGGAAATATTTGGTCGTTCAGAAAAAGACCCTTTCCAAACCCAGTTATTTCAGGAATGCTCCTCTCCTTTGCAACTGTGATTCTTTATTTGATGCCAAACCTTTTGTCTACCAATTTAACATCTTTTCCTGTCTGCTTCCATGCTTTTTTCAGCTGCAGTTCATTAAGTAAGGACAGGAACATTAGCAAATATTAGGTGGTTTTTACTTCTGCAGGATGGAGGGCTTAAATAGTTGTGGGATAAACCTATCATAAGGTTTTCTTAAATCTGACCTTATAACATTAGCTTTAAAGCGCTGACTCCCGCTTTCAAGCATGTGGCTGCCTCCTGCAGAATTTTGGGGCTTGTAGTTTAGGGAAGCCACAGATCTTTCTGTGGGAGAGGTGAGACATCTTGGTATCTGGTTTACAACATAGACCAGCCCTATTATTAGGCAGTAGTTGGCTGGTATCACTAGGCAGGAGGAGGGGTTCGTTTCTAGTAGTAATCCCATCTAATAGCATTGTCAACTGCCCAGCCTTTCTCTTGGAGGCATGCTTGGTGGAGACACATGAGAGAACTTTTGTAATGGCCACTCCCTATTCAATTTCCAGACCCTCACTGCTGTCCTTTTACTATTTTATCCATGTTGGGGTTTGCTTGCTCTGTGCTCTTAACTGGACAACTGTAGTTCTTTTTGTTACTGCTGTTATGTGTCTTCGAGTAATCTCTGACTTATGGCAACCCTACAAGAAGATTTTCTTATTAAGATTTATTCAAAGAACTTTTTTATTCCCCTTCATCTAAACCCCAAGTGTTTTGTCCTACAACTCCCAGAAATTCCAGCCAGTTTACCAGCTGTTAGGATTTCTGCGAGTTAAAGGCTAAAACATCTGGGGACCCACAGGTTGAGAACTACCACGCTAAGGCTTAGATCTGGTCTAGCACTCAGACCACCTTGTTGTTGTTGATGATGATACTGATGGTAATGTATGCCTTCAAGTCATTTCTGACTTACCATGGAGGTTTCTTGGCAAGATTTGTTCAGAGTGGAGTTGCCTTTGCCTTCCTCTGAGGCTGAAAGTGTGTAGTTTGCCCAAGATCTCATAGACTTGTATTAAAACTGCAGTAGGAACATAATGGTCTAAATCTTCATCTCACTACGTTTGCTTTTCTTTCTCCCAGGTTCTAGAAGATCTCCAAAGACCTTTTTGTGATTAAAAGATGCATTCATTTTTAATTTGATGTATACAGCATTTCCACAGCCCCTAAAATCCATTTTTCTGCTGGTCCACATACTGTATTTCAACATGGAGTTCAACTGTAATACTTCAGAAAATATATTTCTCCCTCTTGGGTTGTTAGACCATAGAGCTAAATCTTCATCCTCCGCACTCTTTGTATGCTACATCAGGTCTAGAATAGGCCTAAAATGCAAACACAAAAACAGAAGTAGATTGATGTCCACTTCCACTTTTTATATTTAAGGTTTAAAAGGAATGAGAGCTTTAAGGACCCCCCAAAAAATCTACTATCCCTGCATTTCGGGATGATTTTGTTTTGTGAAAGGGACTAATCTTGGAGCTGCCGTAGCCTGCCCCTTGTACTAGATCAGTGGTTCCCAACCATCAGGACTTCAGCTCCCAGAGTTCTTGACTGTTGGCCAAATAGGTTAGGGATTCTGGGAGCTGAAGTCTTAAACACCTGGAGAACTGAAGGTTGGAAACCACTGGTCTAGATTATCCCTGCACTGCTACTTATATTGTACTGTAGAATATGATACCATTGACTTTATTATGTTTTATAGTGTTTGGCAATCGAAATTGAAATCCTGCATCATTAAATGTCACTGTGATGATGGAGTTCTGTAGTCATTGTTACGTCTGACAATATAATCCCCCCTCCAAAAAAACACCACAGGGAAGCACAAATCCTTGATTCTAAAACTACACGTTTTACAAACACACCCTCTTTGTCTTAAGAGAAGGGGCTATATCTAGCGCTCATTCTTCAGAATGTTTGTAGAATTGTGCAATGGATTTTCTAACATCTTAAATAACAAAGTGAATTGAGCTGATTAGATCAATTTGTGCCAGTTCAAGATTGAATCAAACTGACTTAGTTTAGTTCTGGAATAAGAACCAGCGTATTGTTGTGGTTTAAAACACTGTACTGACTCTGAAGAACAGGATTCAAATCCTCTCTTGGCCTTGGAAATCCACTAGGTGTCTTTAGGCAAGTCACGCTCTCTCAGCCTCAGCGGAAGGCAAAAGCAACCCCCCTTTGAACAGATTTTTCCAAGAAAACTGAGATAGGCTCACCTTAAGCTGCAAAAACACAACAGCAGGAATTCTAGAAAGGAACTGCGCCATCTGAAGTGATTCAAACAGATGTCGATGTTAAAAATAAGTGTGAAAAGTCAGACACTCTACCACATGACTATATAAGGGAAAATCTAAGGTGATGTGGAGTGGAGGATTAGGAGGAGCTTTGAACTTTCCTCATTGACAAGCCCTGTTGTGCAATCTGGGAGAAGAATCTCACCATTGCTCTCCAATCACAGTGAAGCACCAAGGGGTAGTAGCACTTTTCAATTCCTCACAAATGGGATCAGGGAGATTTGTGAGTGGCAATTTAGGAATTCATTTTCTGGTAAAACATCCTCCTCCTCCTCCTTCTCCCCTCCCATTTCCTTCTGCTATGTCATGAATCTTACCAAGTTGACAAGTGAGAGATTTTGTGAAGTCATGGAAGTCATTTATAGTCCTCTCTTCTGAGATCTGAACCCCTCTCAAGGTGGTCCCAGGCATTACTTTCTTTTTTGTTGTGATGCCTAAAAGACCAACTCTGATGACAATCAACAACTATCCACCACTGACTACTGCTATATTAAAACAGATAATGAAAAGGCCATAGTCAGTGGTGGACAGTTGTTGATTGTCATCAGAGTTGGCCTTTTAGGCATCACCACAGAAAAGACACAAATATTATCTGGGGCCACCTTGAGAGGAGTTCATATCCCAGGATTGCTTTTTGCATCCATGGTGGGCAGGATTCCATTGCCAGGGCATTCAAGCACCAATAGCCTGTGCAACCACCTGAAGGGAACTGTTTTGTTCAGATAGAGAAGCCTCAACAGTAAGGAGAAAACCTCTAGGATACCCTGGGGTTTAGACAAGTGACTCTGATCAAAATGGGATGAGAGAATAAGGGACCATGAAAGGGAGGTTTCAACTAATGCCAGCCCAGACTCCTAACTGCCTTAAAGGGGAATCAAGGTGATTTGTCAGAAGGTATATCACTGATATATTTGCTGGGAAATCATCCTCTTGTCACTGTCCAACTTCCTCAAGTTGAGTCATTGAATTTTACCAGCTAGTCTGGTGGTAGAAGCAAAGTATCACCTTCTTGGAGAAATAGAATGGGGTAGTGCTTTGAGCATTGGACTAAGACTCCAGAGAACAGGCTTTGAATCTCTGCTTGGCCATGGAAACCCATTGTGTGACCTTGGGCAAGTCTCACGCTCTCCACCTCAGAGGAAGGCAAAGGCAAAACCACTCTGAACACATCTTGTCAAGAAAAAAAAACTTCTTGGGTTCATCTTAGGGTCAGAAATGACTTGAAGGCACACAAGAACAACAACCTTTTTTCATGTCATTTTATTATCATACACCTATCAAATCCTAAAACTTTTTAAGAGGCTTAGCAGACTGATACTTTTGTGGACAATGCCAGGACAAAAGCAGCAAGACTTGCCAAGACTCAGCAGTCAAGTCCTTTTCAAAATCGTTGTGTTTTTTGTTTTTAGACAAGCACCAGACTTTACCTGTGTCTCACATGAAAACCCTGGGGTTATTTTTGTAAAACAGCATTTTTAGGTGGGATTCATAGAAGCTTCCAGAGACACAGCATACTGCCTATGATCATGCTGCATCTGCAAGCTGGGCATACATAAGAAAAGATGCTAAATGCTTATTGACACATGAGAGAGCTTTCCTGGATTTTATATCTGTCAAAAGTCATGACCAGCGAGATAATGTGCATGTTAGGTGTAGTCCCATCCCACTCAATATCCCTTTGGGGGTGGATGTGGGAATATGAAGCCTATGAGGTGTTGCAATGAAACTTGTGAACATGTGAGTCTTATAGACTGGGTGAATGAAGCTTGCAAGCATCTGAACTGAACCAATATTTTTAGGTTACAACCAGTGTTATTCATAAATCCACACAGTAGTTGCTCACACAGGGCTAAATAATGAATTCTGTGCTGAAACAAGAACAATGCTCCTCTTAAACCAGTGAGAAATTATTGTTTTCAGATGTGGTAAATACCCAGCCTAAATGTTCCATTACTTTACTATGATGGTGGGCGCTAACCTGGCATTGATGTTAATAACTTTGATTCATAGAATCATAGAATCATAGAATAGTAGAGTTGGAAGAGACCTCATGGACCATCAAGTCCAACCCCCTGCCAAGAAACAGGAAATCGCATTCAAAGCACCCCCGACAGATGGCCATCCAGCCTCTGCTTAAAAGCCTCCAAGGAAGGAGCCTCCACCACAGCCCGGGGGAGAGAGTTCCACTGTTGAACAGCCCTCACAGTGAGGAAGTTCTTCCTGATGTTCAGGTGGAATCTCCTTTCCTGTAGTTTGAAGCCATTGTTCCGTGTCCTAGTCTGCAGGGCAGCAGAAAACAAGCTTGCTCTCTCCTCCCTATGACTTCCCCTCACGTATTTGTACATGGCTATCATGTCTCCTCTTAGCCTTCTCTTCTGCAGGCTAAACATGCCAAGCTCTTTAAGCCGCTCCTCATAGGGCTTGTTCTCCAGACCCTTGATCATTTTAGTTGCCCTCCTCTGGACGCTTTCCAGCTTGTCAACATCTCCCTTCAACTGTGGTGCCCAGAATTGGACACAGTATTCCAGGTGTGGTCTGACCAAGGCAGAATAGAGGGGGAGCATGACTTCCCTGGATCTAGACGCTATACCCCTATTGATGCAGGCCAGAATCCTGTTGGCTTTTTTAGCTGCTGCATCACATTGTTGGCTCATGTTTAACTTGTTGTCCACGAGGACTCCAAGGTCTTTTTCGCACACACTGCTGTCAAGCCAGGCGTCCCCCATTCTGTATCTTTGATTTCCATTTTTTCTGCAGAAATGAAGTATCTTGCATTTGTCCCTGTTGAACTTTATTTTGTTAGTTTCGGCCCATCTCTCTAGTCTGTCAAGATCGTTTTGAATGCTGCTCCTGTCTTCTGGAGTGTTAGCTATCCCTCCCAGTTTTGTGTCATCTGCAAACTTGATGATCGTGCCTTCTAACCCCTTGTCTAAGTCGTTAATAAAGATGTTGAACAGAACCGGGCCCAGGACGGAGCCCTGCGGCACTCCACTTGTCACTTCTTTCCATGATGAAGATGACACATTGGTGAGCACCCTTTGGGTTCGTTCGCTTAGCCAATTGCAGATCCACCTAACCGTAGTTTTGTCTAGCCCACATTTTACTAGTTTGTTTGCCAGAAGGTCGTGGGGGACTTTGTCGAAGGCCTTACTGAAATCCAGGTAGGCTACATCCACAGCATTCCCTGTATCGACCCAACTCGTAACTATCGAAAAAAGAGATCAGATTAGTCTGGCATGACTTGTTTTTGGTAAATCCGTGTTGACTATTAGCAATGACCGCATTTGTTTCTAAGTGTTCGCAGACCACTTCCTTGATGATCTTTTCCAGAATCTTGCCTGGTATCGATGTGAGGCTGACCGGACGGTAATTGTTTGGGTCGTTCTTTTTTCCCTTCTTGAAGATAGGGACCACATTCGCCCTCCTCCAATCTGCTGGGACTTCTCCCGTTCTCCAAGAACTCTCGAAGATAATTGCTAGTGGTTCTGAAATAACTTCCGCTAATTCCTTCAATACTCTTGGATGTAGCTGATCTGGCCCTGGGGACTTGAATTTGTTTAGAGAGGCCAGGTGTTCCTGGACAACTTGTTTCCCTATTTGGGGTTGGATTTCCCCCAATCCTTCGTCCATTCCATGTTGCTGAGGTTGAAGATGGCTTTCTTTTTGTGAGAAGACCGAGGCAAAGAAGGCATTGAGCAGTTCTGCCTTTTCCCTGTCCCCTGTCGCCATCACCCCATCTTCTTGCAGAGGCCCTATCGCCTCCTTTTTCTTCCTTTTTCTACCAACGTAAGCAAAAAAGCCTTTTTTCTTGTTTTTTATGTCCCTGGCAAGCCTGAGCTCATTTTGTGCTTTAGCCTTGCGAACCTTTTCCCTACAGGTGTTGGCTATACGTTTGAATTCTTCTTTGGTGATTTCTCCCCTTTTCCACTTCTTGTGCATGTCACTTTTGAGCTTTAGCTCAGTTAGAAGTTCTTTGGACATCCATTCTGGCTTCTTTGCACTTGTCTTATTTTTCTTCTTTGTTGGCACTGTTTGCATTTGCGCCTTGAGTATTTCACTTTTGAAAAACTCCCATCCATCCTTAACTCCCTTGTTTTTTAATATTGGCGTCCATGGAATGCCGCTCAGTAATTCCTTCATTTTTTGGAAGTCAGCTCTCTTAAAGTCGAGAATGCGTGTTTGACTTGTCTTAGTTTCAGCATTCCTTTGTATTGCAAACTCCAGGAGCACATGGTCACTTGCCCCTAAGGATCCAACCACTTCAACTGTATTGATCAGGTCTTCCACATTTGTTAAGATTAGATCAAGAGTTGCTGATCCTCTTGTTGCCTCTTCTACCTTCTGGACCATAAAATTGTCTGCAAGGCAAGTGAGGAATTTGTTGGACTTTGTACTCTTGGCTGAGTTTGTTTTCCAGCAGATATCGGAATAATTCGTAGCAGTAGCAGCAACACAAGAAAAGGAAATCTCAAATGGCACTTTTTACATGGCATCTGCACGATCACAAAAATTCACAAGTAATAAAAATACAACTACAGTTTGAACATCCCTTCTGTGGAAATCCCAAATGCTCCAGAATCCAAAATTATCCACATGGGTCGCTGAGATAGTGAGACCTTTGCTTTCTGATGGTTCAGTGTACTCAAACTTTCTTTCATGCACAAAATTATTTAAATTATTGTGTATAACATTACCTTCAGGCTATATGTATAATTTGTATATGAAACATAAATGAATTTCATGTTTTAGACTTGGGGCCCCATTTCTAAGATATCTCATTTTAAATATACAAATATATATGTATTTTAAATCCAAAACACATCTGGTACCAAGCATTTTGGATAAGGGATACATAAACTGTTTCTTCTCTCCCTTGCAAACAAAACATGTATTCAGTTTCCCTTATATAAGGCAGTAGGAGCCCATAATTATCCAGCCATTTATTCTTTCAGGTTCCCAGACAAAACAGGCTAGTTTCCCCAGTTGTCATGAACACATTATTATTTTTAAAGACTGACCATCCAAACACCACCAGTTCTTATTGTATAGTCAGGATGTTTTTCTGTTGTCAATGGAGAAAGGCTTTAGGCTGAAATTTGATGAGGGAAAGCTTTGTCTGATTTTACTGTATGGTCCTGAGGAAGCAAGTGTTATTTCACCCCATAATTTGAAGGGCTACACATTCTGAAACCAGTTGTTTTGTCGTGCTTCTTAGTCATCTGCTAATGACATAAACCTTGGAAAATATTAGTACTCTCTCACTGCAAAATAAAAGACGGTCACACACCCAGTTGAATAAAGGATACAGTGGTAATATCACTAGTTGGTGTTAAGTACCAGCTGTTGTTACCTTTAGGACAGGATGTTTTCTTTCCTTATTACACATGCATGCTAATTATGCATCTTCTCTCAATTACTATTTAATCACCCACCCTCTCTTTCTGCTTGCTGTCTTCTCTCTTCAATAGCCCCAATTTCCATGAATCTTTAGGAGACCGAATTACTCATGTCTTCACTCTACTCGCCCTAAGAAAGTGGGGGGTTTGATTGCTTTGACTGCTTTCATCCTCTCCTAGTTCTTTCTGTCCCTCCCATTGATACTCAGCTAGATCCATCCCACCAGCACCCACCACTGCAGGGGATTGTTGTTTCTCCGGCCTGAGAAGATCTAAGGGGCATTAGTCAGTGGAGAGGAGATTTCAGCTGAAAATTAAGCAGGAAACTGGAAATAGAACCAGTGGTTCGGTTAGTTCAGATATGGGCAGACTTCAGTCCTCCAAGTGTTTTGGACTTCAACAGCTGTTAGGAATTGTTGGAGTTGAAGTCCAAAACACCTGGACAACTAGCCCATTCCTGGATTAGTTGGTTGTATTTCTCATCTGTATTCTGAAAGTAATTTTCCAAGTTCTGGTTCACATAAAAGAACTTTTTTGCTTTCAAGCTCTAATAGTGATAGAGTTTGGTGCAGGGTTATAAATCATGCAGTTCTCCAGATTTTGTTGGACTGCAATCCCTATCCAGCTCTACCCAGCACAGCCACTGGTGAGTAATGTTGGGCATTTCAATTAATCACATTTCAATTAACCACATGATTCCCACAATTGGTTTACATTAGTGGAAGAATACCAGCATACTGTGAAAAATATGATCCAGATTTGAAACCTGCCAAGGGAGGATATTTAAAATTGCATCTCAAGCTGTTGGTTGAGGTGTTTTACTATGCCAGCTTTCCTTCCGATTAGTCATGAGGCAATAACACTATTGTACATATAACACATCATCCATCACATAGTTTTAGTATTGGCAGTAAATAGGTCTGGATATTTAGAGAACTCTCTGTATGCATCTTCAAGTCAACTTATGGTGACCCCATTAATTTCATAGGGTTTTCTTCGGCAAGGTTTTGCCAAGTCCATCCTCTGAAACATAGCCTGCAACATGGAAGAAAGGTGGTCTCCCATTCAATTACTAACTTGGGTGGACTGCTTAGCATCCAAGTGCCCTCAGAGTATTTGGGCCTTTCACAAATGAGACAGCAAAGGAAGGGAATCACTTAAAATAAGTCATCTTTCAGCTTTTTAAAGGCACTTTTGCCTAGGAGATAGTGAATAACAGCCATATAGGCTGTAATAATTGATAACAGTGTATTCACATGCAATGTTCACAGACATACACTAGGAAATCACAGCCAGTTCTGCCTTACTCAGTATTATATAACACAGTTCATAAGAGCAATTAGAATATGTGATCGTCTGTGAGGAATGTTTTCATTATTTCCATCCAGGTAGAAATGCTGGTATGTGTTAAATTGGCATAATTTATTCCTTTTGTGCTTTGAGTTTTCACTTTAAATTATCTTATTGTGTAGATCGAGTGTGTTTCTATTATTTTTAGTTTTTTTATAGTGCCTGACTAACTTTAGGAATTTAAATACTGTAAGTGTGTGTGTCTGTTTGTTTGTTTGCATGCATGCATGCCTCCATGTGTCAATGCACTTAAATGCATACGTGCATGTATGCAATCATAGGGAAGAATCCATTGAGTAATTAACTGTTTACTCCTGTCTAAATATTTGGAGAGATGAATGTTCTTCAGCATTTCACTCTCATAGCTAAAAAATCTCAATCTGAATCATTTCTTTTTCTTCTTTTCTTTTCTTAAGAGTTAATAATTTGACCAAGGGGGTGGGGGGGGAGAATGCATTAACGTAGCTACGTAGCTGAAGCTAAAGGGAATTGTCATGTGCACATGGGTCTTTCTTAGGAGGCCATTCTTCCTCCTGATGTGATTCCTGTGAATAATGAACTTGCACTCATAAATGAACTGTTCATTAGATATCTGAGAGCCTTAATTTGGTCTTTAATATATGCTAAAGCATAAGTGGGAGTCTGAAAAGGTCACATTTTGGACTACAAATAGAATTTGTATTGTTGAAGGCTTTCACGGCTGGAATCACTGGGGTGTTATGTGGTTTTCAGACTGGCCATGTTCTAGCAGCCCGTATCTGTGGCTGACAACTTCCAAGGGTCTAGAATGAGTGTATTCCCCAAAAGTAAGGACCTGGAAAAGATAATCAATGGGTTTCTTATGATGGAAATGGAAATTTTGCTATGTTGATTATATTGCCTGTGCTGTTTATTTGTTGATGAGATGAATGGTCAAACATAAGTATTGGCTCACAGTAGCTGAAAGCTGTTGGCACATGTGAATGGCGTGAGTTTATATGAGCTTTGGATTGAGTTTTGGAATGCTAATGTGTCCAGATTTCCTGAGCCAGAATGGCCTAGTAGCCATGCCAACTGTGAATTGCCAGCCAAAAGACAACTTCAAGTTTAGCCTTTGAATGTAGTTTTTATTGCCCTCTGAAGTCATTCTAATGCAGTGGTTCCCAACCTGTGGATCCCCAGATGTTTTGGGCTTCCCACTCCCAGAAATCCTAACAACTGGTAAACTGGCTGGATTTCTGGGCGTTGTAAGCCAAAACACCTGGGGACCCACAGGTTGAAAACCACTGTTCTAATGTATCTCCTTCTCCAAGCATTCTTGCTTTCAATTAGAAAAGGGATTGTGCTATTTTGTGCCATTCCTTACATACAAAACGGTCACCGGGATATCAAGGTGGTTGTTGTGTAGATTCAAGTAATTTGTGACTTATGGCAAAATTAAGGCAAACCTAGCATGGTGTTTTCTTGGCAAGATTAGTTCAGACAGGTATTGCTTTTGCCTTCCTCCGAAGCTGAGAGTTTGACAAGCCCAAAGTTATCCACTGGCTTCCCATGGTTGAGCAGAAATTTGAACCCTGTTCTCCAGAGTTGTAGTCCAGTGTTCAGACTACTGCACCACATTGGCTCTGATATAAAAGCAGTGAACAGGAATACATCAGGCAATGACTCATCTCTTTCCTTTCTATTTCCAGTTCAGGTCTTAGTCGATGGTGCTCCCGTCCGTATCCAGTTGTGGGACACAGCAGGACAGGTAAGGTCCAGAGTCTTCCGCTTTTGTTCTAATAAGGTGACAAGAAGAATGTTAAGAATTGGAATGGAATATTACTGGCATTAGAACAACAATAATAAACAATCATGCCTGGCATATTTCAAGCACAAACATCAGCTCCATAATCTAAGTCAGGTCTTACAAGGCAAGTGAGTAATATCTTGATCATCATGACAGAGTTCAGAAGAGTTGCTTTTAGAATGGCAACCTCCAAAATCTCCAGTCAGTGTAACTGTTCTTACTGAGATTAATAGTGAAAGTTACAGCCTGGGAAAAAGGACTGTCTGAAGCTCAGACTATGGTGAATTCATGCTTCCAGTAACATTTGAACTGGGCTATAAAGCAACTGAAATGAACTTCAGCTTTTACAGCCAGGGTCCTAAAAAAGCAAGATACCTCTGTTTAGAGGTACAAATCTTTCTTGGGAAGACATGTGTTTATTTGCCTTTTTAATATTTCCAAACATGTAGAAGCAGTCCCCAAGGTCCAAACATCTGGCTTACATATGACTTACAGTTAAGAATGTGAATGAGACAACAGGGCTCACCCTCGGAAGGGAAATTCACCCCTGAAAGAGTTATCATGGGGAAAAGGTGTCCTCACTGAAGTTTCTCACCAATTCTTGTTTCCACGAAAGCCTAATTTTTTCAAAATCCAATTATCAAAGAGACAGAAAGAGAGGTGAAATCTTCTGAACAGGGGCACAGACAACAACAACCAAAAAACACACAATTGGAGTGTTAACCCTTCTCTATGTTACTCAAAGAATAAGTGTGTGTGTGTGTGTGTGTCACTTGGAGATATATATATGACTGGAGTTACACTTTAAAAATATACCTGTTCCGATTTACATACTCATTCAACTTAAGAACAAAACTATAGGACCTGCCTTGTTCATTAGAATACAAAAATAGGTTAAAGGGCAGCTTTCAAATATCTATTGAAAGAACTGGTTTGCTTTATTTGCTCATGTGGTTGTGTGTTTAGTGGGCTCTAAATGTCATCTTTTCCATTACATCTTACTGCCCTATACCTACTGAGACCCCTTTTTATTTACACTTGGGACAGTTCAAGTCTTTGTCTCTAAAATTGAGAAAGACTGGCCTCTCCTGCTTTTAGAGTTCTGTGGAAAGGTGAATGAAGCTATCTTTTACATGATCTCACACATTAGCTAGATACCTATCCTGAACTCCACTCACTGTGTTTTTTCCTTTTCTTGTACAGGAAGATTTCGACTGCTTGCGCTCCCTCTGTTATCCAGACACTGATGTCTTCCTGGTCTGCTTCAGCGTTGTCAACCCCACATCCTTCCAGAACATTATAGAAAAATGGATTCCTGAAATTCGAACTCACAATCCCCAGACCCCAGTGGTGCTGGTTGGGACACAGGCTGACTTAAGGGATGACGTCAATGTGCTGATCAGCCTGGATCGCTACCATGTAAAGCCTGTGCCACGAACTCAGGCAGAAGGCCTGGCTGAAAAGATCCGGGCTGAGACTTATGTCGAGTGCTCTGCCCTGACTCAAAAGAACTTGAAGGAGGTTTTTGACACAGCAATTGTCAGTGCTGTGGAGCACAAGGCCCAGCAGGAAAAGAAGATGACCGCCAAGGGAATCAAGACCCTCTCCAAATGCCGATGGAAGAAATTCTTCTGCTTTGTCTGAATCTGGTTTGGCCTGGAAGCCAAGCATGGACTTATGGACTTCACCACTTGTCTCTCAGAGGTGAAGTGATTGACTAACAACTCCAACAAGGAGATTATTGTAGGTCCAGGTGACTTGGGGTATCAGCTCATACTGTGTTAAAGTAGGACTTGCCTGGAAGATAGCAAGTAGACTTGTGTAGCACTGAGTCATTTTAACCAACTGGGATGGTTTGTTCAGGGCTAAAGACATTTTGCTGCCTGAGGCAGAAAAGACAGTGCTGTTCCCACTCAACATATAGAATCTAATTGGTCTAGCAGCTGAATTATCAGTAGGAGATCTTCCCCATCAGGCCTGAGAACCAGAGACAAGTTTAAGGGGTACAATGCTGATCAACCTCCAGGAGAAACAGTGAAAGATTCCTGCTGCTCCCAAAGCTGCCACCTGAGATGAGAACCAGACTAGTTGCTTCAACTGTAGTAGTTTAAGATTATTATTTTAGATACTCGGGGCAGCTTGGTCATTTTCAAGACACAGTTAAGGGTAGATTAGACAGAGTTTCCCACAGCAACTAGAATGCAAAAGTAAAATATGATGGAGTAATCTTAAAAGGGGAGAAGCTTTCAGTGAATTATTAGAAAGTAGGATGAAAGTAGAGAGGAAAGGAGAGTGAGAGAAAGAGAAAATTTGGAAATATTTGGGATGACTGCTTCCACAGTCATGCTAGCTGAGGGATTCTGGGAGATGTCATCTGGGGAAAAATCTTTACCAAGGTCTGAAGTGGAAAAAAAATCCAAACAAGAAGGAAGGAGAGTTTAAAGAGGTTAAAAGAGAGGAAAAGAGCAATGTTGGGAGGGATTGGTAATAGTTATGGTTTTTATGGAATGCTGGCAGGCAATTTTTAATTACTAGAAATGCTTAATGTCCTAATCAGTTGATTGTTACCCATATCTCATATTCAAATGAAGGAAGCTGACTTGGAATTAAGTAAATACAATTGTCATGGAAATAAATTGTTTTATGTGATATATAAAACACACAGAAAGACTGCCTTTATCCCTGCTTGAGTGCCATGTATCCAGGAACAGAAGATTTGTGTACTACAACCATTAGGTAAATATCACAAAAAAGCACAGGTCCCACACATGGATCAAGATGGAGCACTAACTCTTAATTCAAGCTGAAGCCTTCTATAATTTTTCATTCTGTGCTAACTACAGGGGAAGGAACAGCATTGTTTTAAAAGTGCATATACCGTATTACTCTATTTTTGTGTCTTGTGTTACAACTTTATTCCAAAACATGCAAATAAGACAAGAAGAGAATGCTGGGCCACATGCACAAGATCCCATTCCAAACTTTTAGCATAGGGATTAATGTGAAAGTTTGAATCAGTGAGACTTAGCTAGTCAGGTTCCAGGTATTGTCGGACTTCAGGTTTCACAATATGTCACTATAGGCCATGCTGGCTGAGACTTCTATGACTTGGCACGCAACAATATCTGGAACTCTCCTGCCTTCGTTCACATTCACTGAGGGAGAGTCTAAAAGCAATTGGCTGAATACTCTTAGGGCCTTTCCAGACAGGCCCTATATCCCAGATCTGATCCCAGGTTTTCTGTTTATCCCAGGTTATCTGGCAGTGCAGACTTGTATAATCAAATTTAAAGCAGAAAACCTGGGATCAGATCCTGGGATATAGGGCCTGTCTGGAAGGGCCCTTAGATGGTTCCAGATGTTTTGGATTGTAAGGCCCACTGAGCCTAACCAATTCTCAAAGATTATGGAATTTGATGTTCAAAATATCAGGAGTAACAAGAGTTGAGAAATTGTGTTTTACATCTTCATGTTCAACATGTAAAGGTGGCTGGATTAGGAAGTAGCATGTCATTGGAAATGCTAGTGTCAGAACTGCCATCCATATGTTATTTTGACATGTTTGGCATCATACATACAGAAGTCTTAAATCTCTTGTACTGTAATTTTAAAACTGAAAATGTAAGTGGGAATAAAATATGATCCCAGTATCTATGGGGCAAAAGTTCCAAGACACCACCATCACCACCCTGTAAATACCTGAAATTGGAAATAATAGTGAACCCTATAGTTTGACTAAACTTGGGCTATAAGCATATCATATAATCCCACCAAAGAACCTAGGGCCCTTCAACACAGCCATGTAACCCAGAACATCAAGGCAGACAGTCCCCCAGTATCTGCTTTGAACTGGGTTATCTGAGTCCACATAGCCATATATTCCAGTTCAAAGCAGATAATGTGGGATTTTATTCAGCTGTGTGGATAGAGGCATCTACAAACACTTCTTAGGGGGATGGAATACTTTTGGAGCATAGGTAAGTAAAACCATGGGTTTTGGATCTGTGGATAAGGGGATAATATGGTATTACAAGATTTGTTGCTTAAGACTGGAATCTTGTTGGTAGCTTATGCCAACATAAACTGAAAGGCCTTTAAAAAAACACACACACTGCATGAGAAGAGATAGTACTTCCTTGTACAACACCTTTGCCCCAGGTAATTGCTTGGTAGAGTTCCACCATCCTGTCCAGTGACTGACTACAGAGATGTGCCTCAATCCTGTCCAGCTACTCTTGTGCATGTGGAAAGAAGTAGCATCCTTCACTCTTAACTGTTTATCCACCCCCTGGCGTGCAAGAACAATCAGATAGTGCCCAAGTTCACCTCTGCATCCGGTCAGAGACCACGAATTCAGAGATGCACCCAGAAACCTCAGAGACATTATGCATCCAGAGAAGGAAGGACTGCCTTTATTTCCCCAAGTGCCATCGTAAGTACACTTGCTAGTGGAGATTTCAGCCTCTGCTAGACTTCAGGAAGTATAAACAAGTAACTGAAATGTGAGCAAATTTGCTATTTAAATTCATGCAAAGCACTGTGTATTGTTCTTGGGGCACTTCACATATGATGACAGAAACATGATTTCTGTGTAGGAAATAGCATCCAAATTAGGTATTGATTGGCACATGTGATAATTATCAGTGTCTTCTTTTCTGCCACACAGACATGTTTGGGAAACTGAGCCATGATATCCAAACCTTCATGTGTAATGATTGGCACACAGTTTTCTGGTTGAAAGCATCATGTCGTTGAAGCATTGTCTCCCAAGTTGCACAGCACAGTTTTTCTGTAACTTGGGGGGGGGGGGGGATTGCACGTTGGGTCTATATGCATTTCCATTGAGTACACATAAAATGTTCTGAAATAGGCATGAACACTAGGGCAGCTGTGAGTTGGGGATGAAATCTCAAAGGCTGTGCCACCAGCAGAATTACACTGCATCCACCACATTTCTCTCTTCTGGGTCTAAGGGATTTATGGGTGATGACCATTCTTTGTAGCATTGTGTAGATGTCAAGATGTTTTTTTCCTGAAAAATAGTACCTCATCCTACCCCCAATGTCCTAACGACTATCTATTTTAACCTGTTAAATAAATGACTAAAGATGTTCTATTTGAACAATGAATGTTTGTACATTATTTTTGTGAATTCAAATACTTCAGGATACATAGGATAGAACTATGCAAGACAGCAAAAACCCAAAAGAGATTTACAAGTCACTGAAAGTTCCTGTCCCACAATAATAAGTAAAACTGAGTGACTAAAACAGAATATGGATTTAAATTATCCTGGCTAACCTATGTAGAACAAGGGCCATTTTCACACTGCACAGTGGTAATGCCAAAGCAGCATCCTGTAAAGTTCCAGTTTCTAGAAGTGTAACTAGAACTCTGAGCCAGAAAGCACTATTGCTTCAACAATTGCAGTGGCACAATGGGTTAAACACATGTGCCGGCTGAACTGCTGACCTGAAGGTTGGGTTGCTGACCTGAAGGTTGGGTTGCTGACCTGAAGATTGGTGGTTCGAATCTGTAAGATGGGGTGAGCTCCCATCTATCAGCTCTAGCTTGCGGGGACATGACAGCAGCTTCCCAGCAGGATAGTAACACATCCGGGCATCCCCTGAGCAATGTTTATAGACAACCAATTCTCTCACACCAGAAGCAAGTTGCAGTATGTTCTCAAGTTGCTTCTGACCCAATAAAAAAACAACAGGTTACAAACCACTGATTCCATGGGACACGTCCCTGTCTGTTAAAGTGTAAGATAGTCCAAAAGTTCTGTAGCGTGAAAGCATAAACTTCATTTTAGTCTGAGCTATTACACAAGTATTGTTTAGTACAGTGGTGCTCGACCTGGGGTCCCCAGATGTTTTGGCCTTCAACTCCCAGAAATCCTGGCAGCTGGTAAACTGGCTGGGATTTCTGGGAGTTGTAGGCCAAAACACCTGGGGACCCACAGGTTGCGAACCACTACGCAAAATGTATGAATGGATAACTAATAAAAACAATCCCTACAAGGCATTTGTTTTAGAAGTTTTATAATACAATACTTAGGTTTCCTGTCATGTTGTGCATCTGTTCCTCCCCTTCCAATAATCTGAGAGCTGTGCAATCACACACATCATCTTTGGTTCAACTTTGTCCTACCAATATTACTGTTTCAGAGAAATCACTACTTTAACTTCTGTAACACAAGCAAAGCAGTTTTATGCAGATCAATTGAAAAGAAGATTTTACCGAGACTTACTTTTATGTAAATCAGTGGTTCTCAACCTGGGGGTCACTCCCCAGATGTTTTTGGCCTTCAACTCCCAGAAATCCCAACAGCTGGTAAACTGGGATTTCTGGGAGTTGTAGGCCAAAACATCTGGGGACTCACAGGTTGAGAACCACTGATCTAGTAATTGGCAGCAGCTTTCCAATGAGGTTTTCTAGCCCTGCCTGGAGATGCTGTGGCTTAAACCAGAGACCTTCTAAATACCAAGTGTCTATTGTAACGTGTGACAGTCAATGACATTGGCCAGAAACTTGCATGGTTCACCTTAGTGCAGCAGCTCTGTATACAGAACTGTTACAGTAGGCCACTCAACAAACTAGTGACTCATTGAAGCTGCCAATGGCTATTGTTTGGCTGATGGATAACAGAGGAAAATTAGATAAGCATCTGACTATGTTCCTGTAACCAGATGCAAAATGATTACATCATTCACTGAAATCAGCGGAGGTCCTCAGAGGGGCAAATGATGTAATCATTGGGTTGCTGTGAGTTGTCTGGGCTGTATGGCCATTTTCCAGAAGTATTCTCTCCTGATGTTTGGCCCATATCTATGGCAGGCATCCTCACAGGTTGTAATGTTTGTTGGAAACTAAGCAAGGGAAGTTAATATATCTGTGGAAGGTCCAAGGTGGGAGAAAGAACTCTTCCCTGTTGGAGACAAGTGTGAATGTTGCAATTAATCACCTTGATTAGCATTGAAAAGTCTTGCAGCTTCAAAGCCTGGCTGATTCCTGTGCGAGGGAGTCCTTTGCTAGGAGGTGTTAGCTGGTCCTGATTGTTTCATGTCTGGAATTCCCATTTTCAGAATGTTGTTCTTTATTTACTGTCCTGATTTTGGAGTTTTTTTAAAATACTGGTAGCCAGATTTTGTCATTTTCATGGTTTCCTCCTTTCTATTGAAATTGTCCACATGCTTGTGAATTTCAGTGGCTTATCTGTGAAGTCTGATGTAATCATTTCAAGTCTGGCTCTAATCCCACTCCAAGAATGGCCATAGATTGGGGGTGGGTTTCAGCAAATCAATGATTACATTTGGGGGAGTTTTGGTCATTGTGAAAGGAAGAAGCAAATACACTGTATAAAATGCTAGTCAATACATGTTATGTGTTACTGTTGGAACGTTACAAAGCAACAACCATTTGTTGTTATTTTCCAAAACTGTTTTAGCAACATTGCCTCATTCTTAATTTTTCATGTGATGCGTGACATTTTTTAAATTATTATTCTTTTTTTTTAAAGGAATTGTTTTGTGGGGATTTCAGGGCATTCTTTATTTGTATGTCTATGTTTGTAAAATAATAAAGCAACACAAAAGCAAAGCACATTACTCTTATAGCATTTGGCAAGGCTTAACATGTTACTTCATAGTAATGTATTTTGCACCAAGTTTGCTTTCAGTAATTGTGGTTAATAGCTTCCATAGTCTACTCCTTGGTTTGAATTTAATTTTGGTCCATGCATTACCTCCTTCGGCAGTAGATAACAGACACTCTGTCCTATTAAGAGCATTCATTTTAAAAAATCATTATTTCATAGCAACCTACTGAAATGTCAGCAAAGTAGATGTATGCTAAGAAGTTTTAATTTGCTGTAACCAATCTGTCACTTGACTTAGCCATGTTACAACATGTTTTCCTTTTGTTTTTTGAGTACTTTTTTTTAACCAAAAGAAATGCACAATGATTCAGATTTCTGGAGGAACTCTGAGTCTGCTGCTTCTCAGGATGGATCTATGCTGCCATAGTAACACAGATTATCAAAACAGATAATTAAGATTATCTGCTTTGACCTGGATTGTAGGAGTCTACACTGCCAAATAATCCATTTCAAAGCATATAATCTGGATTTTATATGGCAGTGTAGATGGGGCCTGAGTCTTCCATAATAGTGGGTGAGAAAAAAGGATGGAACCTCTGTGGCTAGAAGTGAAAGCAATGTAAACTGCAAAAGAACAATTTGGGAGGGAGCAAGAGACTCCTGATATATTCAAAGGATACACCAAGAGAGAAAAGCCTTATAATTAAAACATCTCATATAACACTTTTCATATGCAGTCTCTCTTACAGCCTTTATTGCTTTCATGTTGCAAAATGGAGAGCAACAGTTAGGATAGGTTTAGCAAGTGTTCAAAGCAGTTCATATACTGCTTTGTATTTCTTACAGGCTAGTTGACTATAATTATCTACAGATTGCAAATAGCAGGATCTGAGGCTGGATCTACACTGCCAAATTAAGCAGTTTGAACTGCATTATATGGTCAATATAGACCCATATAATGCAGTTTCAATTGCACTGAACTGCTTTATATGGGTCTATACTGACCATATAGTGCAATTCAAACTGCATTACTTGGTAGTAGAGACAGCCTCAACTTGAGAAAATAATTTATAGCAAAACATTACTTGCTGAAGCGAAGCAATAGTGTTCACTGGGGGCAGCTTAACTCTGATGTTGATTTCTTACTTATTCTCTGTCTACAAAATATGGCCACTCAGAATTTAAATCTTCATTCAGTCATTTAAAGTCAAGCAAAGTGATGGATCAATGGCACAAAAGGTACTGTGATTCAACAACTGGTTAAAGTCCTCAAACTATTTTCTCAGATTACCCATGATCTAGCTGCTTCCTGTCCATCATACACATTTGCAATGCTTCAATAGTACTTTAATGACCATTGCTCCATCCTATCACATCTTAGGATATGTAGCTTGACAATGTCCTTCGAAATAATCGATGTTGTTCAGGGAAAGCAGACCAAAGCTCTGTACCAGAGAATTCTAAGTACTGTATGGCACCAAACTGCAAATCCTCAGATTGTGTAGGATGGAGCCATGACATTAAAGTGGTATCAAATAGCTATAACTGTGCTATGTAAGTATACATAGTTAGTAAAGTAATGCCTTAAATGTCTTGGCTGAAGTTCGTAGGGATTGTTTCTCAAATTTGCTTATTTTATGATGTTTGCATTTATTATTGCTGTATTTTTATTGTTGTTTTATGTGATTATAATATGTTGTAAGGTGCTTTTGGTCCCATGAGGGAGAAAAGTGGGATATAAATATTGATTAATTAATTAATTTTTAAATGTATTTATTGTCCAACTCATTGGGGTTCCTCTTCCTAACATGAATTGAGCTAGTCTTGGAAAACTCTCCCAAACATTTCCATCTTCTGCTGCGTTTTGTTCCAAGCCGATTTACAAAGCTTGACAGCCTGTACATGTTGGTGCTGATCAGCATAGAGATCTCAGCAGGTAACCTTGAGGAGGAAGAAGGAAACTAACTTCACCATGCTAATGCTGTGGCCTTTTAAATAAAATGCAAGTGTTTGAACAGGGCTGAATCAACCTGGAGGTGCCACTGTTAGTCGTCCTCCCCCCCCCCCCCAAATCTGCTACCTAGAATAGTTGCCTTGCTTTGTCTAATGATAATGCTAGCCCTTATCACTACAATTCCACATCTGAATTAAATCTTGAACTCAGCCCTTTAACAACCTTTTCTCTGAATGACACTGAGGCAGTCCACAGAGGACAAAGCAATTCATCAAATATCATGAGAGCTCCTCGAGCGACAAGCTCATTCTGTACAATGTGCAGCATGGCTCTGATCCTGGGAAGGATAAGACACTTAAGTTGGGTTTTTTTTTTAAAGGCCAGCTCATCTGCTCTTAGGGCCTCCTAAATAATAATAATAAAAAAACCTGCTTACTCATGTAAACTGTTGGACTCTTGAGCTAGATAAAAGTTTCCAACGCTATGATAAATGCTGTATTGTTCTGTCTTTGTGGAGGTCTGTTTTGTAACCAACAGGTGAAGAAAGGGAATTGGGGAGGGGGAGGAAAGGGAGAGAAATGATTCACGCAGTGCAAGCCTGAGACACGGAGCAGAGCATCAGCCACATCATGTGATGTCAGTTCCCAGGCTGACACCGTGCCCTCTTCCTTGTGGGAGCCCCAGTTCTCCCTGTCGAAACTGGTCTAGCCAGTCTCAGAAGAGAAAGATCAGCTGGGAGGCCGTGTCTTCCTTTCTTCTACCAACACCGCCCCTCCTCCCTCCCCAGGAGAGACTGCCTTGTGAACCTGAAGCACTGCATGCAGTTTTGCCTCTGACTGAGGTGTGTGAAATTTGGCTCCTGAGCAAGTTTCGCCACATGTCACCCAGCCAGGCTTCTCTTTCCCATGAGATAATCCTGGGCGGGGCAGGCAATCTATTAAAATCGAAACACGAGGAAAATGAGTGGCTTCCCAAGGGTTACTGTAAATCTCCCTTGCCTGGTTTTCTCAAGAAGGATGCCAGAAGGGTATGAAACTGCTATCTGTTTTCTGGCACAAAGTGTAAGATTTACAATGGCCTAACACACAATTCTAACAGTAGAAGGATATTGCACAAGGTGATATCCACTACTCTTTATCCATTATCTTTGTCCTGGATACACAAGGGTTTTTATCTTTGCCCTGGATATAGAGGATTTTAGATGCATCTCCACTGAATATCTGTGGAGTGCATTTGGGGGTAATCTGGTTAACCCCCTGTGCATCAAGAAAGGAAGGCGTCACCCTCATCCAGATGCATGCATGAGGAGCGGGGACTTCTTTCTCCTTTTCTAGGTGTGCAAGGGCAGTTAGACAGTGCCTAGATCCATCCTTGTGGGTATTGCTGTATCCCTGAGTTGTCATTATTTACTTATTAACACAGTTGTACCCCGCTTTTCTCGCCCCGAAGGGGACTCAGGGAAGCCTTACAACAGGCAACAATTCAATGCCATGCACATATACATGCATAAAATAAACAAATATAATTAAAATCCAGTAGTTAAACATCAATTATTAAAACATCAATTAAAATAATGTAGTCCAAATCATAATCTAGGGCCATTCCATTTGTCAATCACATTAATTCGTGGTGGCTTATTGCACTGCCCCATTACTGGTCAAAGGCTTGGTCCCGAAGCCACGTCTTAAGTTTTTTCCTAAAGGTCAGGAGAGAGGAGGCTAATCTAATTTTACTGAGAATGGAGTTCCATAGACGAGGAGCCACCACTGAGAAGGCCCTGTCTCTTGTCCTCACAGTTGCACCTGCGAATCTAAGGAACCTATCCCTTATTGGACAAACATCAGGTCAATCACATGTCTTCAAGTGTATGAAGCAACACACCTCATTTCCACATCTGGTGTGTCTATGTGATAGAATCCGTGTTTGTTGGTAGCAATTGCAATCACCACCAAATACTCCTATATCATAGGCTGTAGGTTGGTTAGTCAGGTTAACAATATCCTAAATTTGTAAATAATATAAAGAAGGAAGAAAGAAAAGGCAACTTCCATAAACATCGTGCATCACCTACAGTGGTTAGTTGTAGATATACAGTCCTCTGCATCCACAAATGCAACCATTCATAGGCTCAACCATCCTTGGCTTGAAATTATTATTTTTTAAATCTAAAAAACGAATCTGGATTTCACCATGTTATATAATGGACACCATTTTACTATGCTACTGTGTGTAATGGGACTTGAGCATCCACAGATGTTGGTATCCACAGGGGGTCCTGCAATGAAATCCCAGCAGATATCAAAGGCTCAGTGTACTAAAAATACCTGCCTTCCTTTAAACCATGTGTTGGAACTGTGCAATATTCCAAATGTTGTTGAATTGTAATCCCAGTGTTGGTTGCGTTGGCTAGAGCTGATGGAAGGTGCAGCTGAACATTAAATTCTGGATTACTTACTGCAAAAGGTTCATGTCAGCAGACATCCATTAGAATTGCATCCTGAGATTTTGAAGAAAAGAAGGAGGATATGAAGGCAATGAGTGGGGGAAAAGCAAAATATACATATTTTACCAGCTTAACATGATTGAAAATATACCAGAAGTCAGCTAAACCTGACTAAAAAGATATCACCTGCCCTCCAGGCCATTCAGTTATGTTGTGGTTGAGTTTTATTGAAATTGAGTGCGTATACAGAGGAAACTGTGGGAGAAACAGAAGAGATGGAGCAATTTGTGAGGACATTTTGGGGTACTTGTGGGGCAAGCTCAGACTCAAAAGATGCTTCTTTTGTTCCTTCATGCACATGAAAAACCCTGATTTGGCTAAAGATCTAATGTGTGTCCCACACTCCAGGAGACTGCAGAAACATGTTGAAATTGGAGGCTGTAGAAATACAAGCCTAGTATGGTCAGGAGAGGACTGCCTGAATTATGCTTTTGCCTTCCCGCCGATAGAAGAGCCCCAGGCAAGGCAATGACGCACCGCACACCTTGAATCATCGCTTTCATGGGAATAGAGTCCTGAGAGAAAAGAAGAGAGTCAGCAAGAGTATCCCAGAGCTTCTGTCACCGTCAGCATTCACAACACAGATTTCATGATAATCCCAAGGCCTTTAATAACCACAAGATATCTGCATTGAAAAACTTTTGGGAACAACGCCAGACTATGAAGTCAACTAGCGGACAAAAATCTCAGCTACACACACAAGTGAATTAACTGAAATGTAGAAAAACTTCCATAAGAAATAAACCAAACCATTCCAGGTACTGGAGTAAATCCAGTAATATTGGGTGCTTTGCAAAAGAAAAGAAAAAAAAAGAAAAGAACAGCACCTTTGAAACACTATTGTCTTGCACTATAATTCTCAAAAGTTTCCAGCCAACGTGACCAATGTCCTTAGGAGGGCAGAGAGAATGATTACACCAGCAATATTCAGATACTGTATCTGTCTGAATATGTTGTTACATGTTTCTTTGAAAAGAAAAGACATATACATGCCATATGGTGTTGAATAACCTTGCATCAGTTGCACTTTCTCAGTTTAATCTACCACACAGGATTGTTGTATGGAGGAAAGGATGGGAGCCATGTATGTAATTCTGAGTTTACTGGTGAAAAGATGGGATATAAGTGTATTTAAAAGATAAAAATAAACCTACGCACCTCAAGCTTCACGCTCTCCTGGTTTCATTTGTTGCTCTTCCTGTCTGTCTACACCTGCAAACATCAATTAGCATGGCAAAAATAGAGCATGATCATTTAAAAAATCCCAATATAATACTCTCCTAGTTTGCATGCCCTGGGAGATTCTATGAACTGTAGCAAATTCACAATAAGGTGATGCTTGCTTTCAATTCTTACACAATGAATTGTTGCTGTGATATGAATTCCACAGTTATAATACTTTGATGCCACTTTAACTGCGACTGTTTCATTCTGTGGAATACAGTACTGTGGATCCTGGTTTCTTCAGGTACTTTGGAATCTCTGCCAGAAAGTTATAGCACTGTAGGTCAGAGGAGCTGCCTGGATTCAGAATACCATCAGAGCACATGTGCGACAAGGTGGGACTTTTTTTTTTTTGGCATATCTTCAAAACCCTGTGATTACAGTACCTGCAACATTTAAATTCCTGGAATTAGCATGGATATGTAAAACATAAATAATAGCTAATGATATTGAAATGAAGGACTTCCAACCTAAGAATACTATACTGTTGCACTGGAGGACCTAGAAAGAAAATGGCTAGAGAGGACATATTTTGTGTGACACGGATAAATGAAACTGCAGATATCTGTCTCACAGGGTCATATTGTATTGCTTAAGAGCTTCAAGCACTTAGGAAAAGCATGATAAAATAGGAAGTATTGGGGATTAAGGGTTGACAAAGACATATGATTCACTTGGCAGAGCTTATATCATTTGTGCAACCTGGAAGGTAAATGTCTAAAAGAAAAAGGGAGGATAGTGAATGTCTATAGGTTTGTCCATGGCATGACAAATGCAATTAGAGTCAAACCTCTGAATCAGTGGGACTAGTGACACATGACTTACCCATAACAATACCACAGGCTTCTGTTCTGTTTCTGGGGCACCTCAAAGTGCTGACTGTGATCTATAAAGCCCAACAGAACTTAGGGCCAAGTTATCTGTCTTCTCATTTGATCTTGCCCATTCCTTGAGAGTCTCAAAAGAGACCCTTCTCTCAGTCCCACTAGCTTCACAGGCACATCTGGTAGGGATATGACACGTGGCCTTCTCTATGTCTGCTTCTAGGTTGGGAAATTCCCTTTCAAAGGTGGCTATAGCTCCTTGCTATTTTTCCAATAACAGACAAAAACTTTTTAAAATTACTACAGGATTCCAAGAAATGAATGTCTTCAAAAAGATTACTTTTAATAAGGTGCTGCATTGCTTTTTATTTTTATTAATGTTATTGATGGTTTGATGATATCTTAGTATTAGCCTTTTTGGTTATACAATATGTGGGAGATACATTCCAAGACCTTCATGGATACCTGAAGCCATTGATAATATGGAACTCTATATTTTGTGTATATCTGGGCTGAAAACATATCATAGAATTGCACCAGATCAGAGGATCTAGAAAGGCCCACAATATTTTTGGAGCATGGGTAACTGAAATCATTGATATCAAATCTGTGGATCAGGGGCTTATAATGCATTGAACATGATTTCATTTATAAATTGCCTAGAGTTCCCATTTTGGGAGGAAAGGCAGTATGTAAATAAACATTATCATCATCATCAACAACAACAACAACAACAAAAACAACAAACAACAAGAACTGGTATCAAATAAGAATACAGCCCAGAAAACACACAACAACCCAAGAATTTTTAAACATGCTTCATTGGGATCAAGTTGGTTATTTGTGTGTGTTTTTCCAACTTATGAAGAATCTTAGATCTATCATAGGGTTTTCTTGGCAATATTTGTTCAAAGGGGATTTGCTTTTGCCTTCCTCTGTGTTTGAGCGAATGTGAATTGCCCAAGGCCACCCAATGGATGTCCATGGCTGAGAGGTGATTCAGATCCTAGCCTTAAGAGTTGTCATCCAATGCTCAAAGCACTAAACCGTGTTAGTTCCAGGCTCAAGACAGGTAATGGTTTTTGTAAACACAGACATTGGGAAATTTCCTCTTTTACTGTTTCATCTGACAAAGTTGGTTGGGTTTAATTGCTTATTTCTGCATAGCAGCAACTCTGAGATTTTCCCTGAGTGAGTCATCAATTGCTTTTGTTACACTATTTATCCTTAATGGAGCTAAGATGAAGCCAGACCCATTTTCTGCCCCATTTCCCCTGGGGATAAGGAAAACATTTGAGGGGAAAATTTCCTCTCACAAAGAAAGGCTGTTGGCATCCTTCCACCGAAAACAAACAGCATAACACAAGGATAGTGTTCTTCCCTTTTCTCTGACAGATATGTTTAAAAGGCATAAATTGCACACATCCCTTGCCACCTCTTAAAAATAACTACACCTGTTGAAGATACAAACCTACCACCTAGGAAAAGTGTGTCCTCAGAGGTATTAGCAGGATTGCAAACAAATTAGAAAGCTTTGCAAATGAAAGGTCTAAAATTTAGTCCTTGGTGTCTTCAATAGCTCCCAGTCTCACAATATTCCTGTCACCTACTTTGGCACAATGGGTCTGTCAGTAAAGTGATGCTTGGGGATGGGATTCTCCTTCTCCTCCCCTTCCTCCTTGTCTGTTCCTAAGTTGTTGATTTTTTTCTTTATTTTATATTTTATAATTCCATTTGTTTTTTGGGGGTTGTTTTTCAAAGGTATAATTTTTTTTTTTACAGAACTGTGGTAGTGCAGGAAAGCAGGGTTACAAAGAAATTACAATCGCAGGACTACAAATGGTTGAGTTGTTGCAATTCTGCCATTGAAGAGAGGTGAAATATCAAAGGTGGTGAATCTGGTATATATCCACTGCAGTGGAATAGAGGGTGATATATTATTTGGACAAAGTTCAGAGAAGGAAAACCATGAGAATAAGTATTACAGAAAAAAGTATGGTGAGAGATTGAATTAGCTGGGCATGTTCAGCTTGGAGAAGAGAAGGTTCAGGAATGACATGATTGCACTCCTTAAATATGTCAGACAGTACACAGAGAAGGCTGTAGGCTTGTTCTCTGTTGCCTCAGAGTATAGAACTAGATGTAATGGTTTTAAGTTACAGGAGTGTATATTTCAATGGAAACAGTTTGGCAAGAAAACCAATTGCTTAGAGAAGTAATGGGACTTTTCAGAGTGTTTTTCTTTATTTAGGCTTTTCCTTAATCCCTCATTATCCAACATTTTCGCTTATCCAACGCTTTTATTTTTCAGCGATTGGTTTGGGGGGTGTGTGTGCCAAAATTCTGTTTGCCTACACTTGAAAATTACCTTCGGCTGGCCCTGCCAAAATGATCAAAGGTTTGGAAACCAAACCCAATGAGGAACTGCTGACTGAGCTGGGTATGTTTACCTTGGAAAAAAGAAGGCAGAGTGGGGACATGATAGCTATGTTTAAATATAAATAGTTTTGTTTTCTAGAGCTCTGGAGACTACAATACCATATTGTGGGAGTGTGTGTTAAACAACTCTTCTTTTGCAAGTTATCACATCTTTAATCCTATAGACAAGGCTAGTATTATCAATTTAATATTGTAGATAAAGGGCCCATGCTGAAACAGAGATACTGTCTTATCTTCAACCAGCTAATGAGTTCATGGCCAGATGCAGGTTTAAAGTAGGGATTTTCCTTTTACCACTACATTACATCAAGAGATTTAATTGGTCAACCACAATGAAGCATCATTCTGAGGCTGTTGCATTTGAGCCCTTTCAGTATAAGAGCTCTTATTGCAGAACATTGAGGCCATTCATTTACCTTTTCTTATAATTTTTGGATTGTATGATCTACAAGCATTTCCCTCTTTGTTCCAGATTACCTGCTCCTCCAGAGTATCTTTCCTTCTATCTGTGTTCACATATCCTGACTATTCCTAGTTTCCACCAATTTTGCCCTTCCGACATACCATACTTCCTTGCAGAGATTTTGGTGACTAGTGAGGAATTCCTCTCATTGGAGAATATTATAATCCTGAAAAAGTATTATATTGCTTTTGCTGTTCACTATGCATTACTACTAGTGCAAAGGATTCTGCAAGTGACATTTGAACAAGGAATAGGGTTTCATGACTGAAAACTGGAAGAAGGCTTCTGTACCTTTCATGGTTGTGTAGAAGAAGGAATTTCAGCTGGGTTTGCCTGTCAATCACAACCAGATAACGAGCAATACTGGCTGGAAATACCTTTTCTATACAAACATTAAAGGCCTGCTTCAGTTTTCACTCCAGCACATCTGTGTGAAACAGACCTGTCATGAAAAGATTCATTAAAATTTAGGGCAAATATATAGGACAATGCAAAGGATTAACATCATGATTCAGCTAAAGCAATAACAGTAACAAACACATTGAAATACATTCAGTTAATTATCCAAATGGCATTTTGTCAACAAAAGGGGCAACTTAAGTAATCAATCAATTAATTACATTTATTTTTAATGAAAGAAACTGACTTCATAGCTGGAATACCAGCACTGACTTTCACCTAGAATTAAGTGAAACATAATTTAACATTAGCAACTTAGTTCTCTTTCCAATGTATAGTTCTGGCTTTTTACAAAACCACTTTTCACTTTGGGTGCATTTACATTGTAGAATTAATATAGTTTGACACCACCTTAAGTGCCATGGCTCAATGCTATGGAATTGTGAGAGTTGTAGATGGATGAGACTCCCATGATTCCATAGCCCCGAGCCATGGCGATTAAAGTGGTCTCAAATTCTGAGTTGAAGTGTTAGACTACAAATGTAGTCAGGATAACTTGGAAGGAGACAATCTTCTCTGCATCCAGATGGTAGTCCTGCATTCTACATTCTACAACACTGCAAAAGGATTTCTCATCTGTTCCAAGAAACTGGGTTTTTAAGCTCTCAAATCTGAAACATTTGCTGTGATCCATAGTAAAGTCAATACACTAGGAAAGGGAAGGATCAGAACATTAAATTATAAGAGAAGGAGAGGAGGGAGAGATGACTTTTGGGCAGGATTTCTGAGAAATCGGGTTTTTAAAAATTCCTGCAGTCATTTCCTTCTTTCCACAATTCAGAACAGTCAAATAATGATTTGACTTTTCACCTTGATGAGGCATTTATTTTAAGAATGCCATGTACATTTAAACTCCAATTTGCATTGCTACAGATTTCTTAAACTTAACTTTTTAAAAATTTATTGATTTCCCATTTCAAAGCTAGAGACACTAGACCAGAAACTGTAGGCAAGGCATTACAGACATGCAGCCATCCCCTGGAAGGGTTAACTTTTAGAATTTATAATGGCCATGTGGTGGGAGCAATCATCCAAACAAATAATTTTTCTGAGTTCTGATGAGAACTTTGCTTATTGCGTGACTTAAACAGGTTATAATACTGACCTCCAGGTTCCCTTGTGAAATGCAATAATGTTGGCTGATGTAGCTGATGTGGCTTGATTTCTGTTTCCCTTGATAATATCAATACCTTCACAGGGTTATATGATACATCAATATTTTCTCTTACTGGAAAAGATGCAAGGAGAAAGAGAGGGAGAATTAAAAGGCAAACAAAGTTGAAGAGAGGCACAAACAAGTAACAGGAAGCCTTGGACTTAGAACAAGCCCTGTCTTGTTTTTCTCTCCAGGCGTGGCCATTCTACTACATGCTGTAATAAGAACCGGAGTGACCCAGGATTAGAAGAACACAAGACTCCTTTGCTGCACTGTGACAATGCCAAGCTGATCTGGCAAACACTACACAGTGATGAGCGTGTTAATCACAAAGCAGAAGCCCCAGCCAAGGAGTCCTGCCCTGGAAACCGATGCAAGGAAGAAAAGGGCTGTTTACACTTGAGATCTATATCAAGGCAAATGACATCTTACAATGTCTGGTCATGGGAAGGTGACAAAGAAAGACAAGATCTCCACTGAGAGATACAATTGAATGAAATATCTATCCCCTGCATGATACTAAAATGAGAGCTTGGAGAAATGGGTCTGGCTGATGGCCCACTGGAGGGGAAAGGGAGATTGTAGTCCCTACAGCCATCTTTAAATTGTGTCCAAAACTGTAAAACTTGTGTGTGATACAGGGTTGCCAGGTGAAATAAGAAACAAGATTCTTGCTCTTTTAATGGTTGTGTAAGAGACAGAATTTTAACAGAGAATGCCTTTAATACTAGCATGGTGGTTTTTGTTTTTTGTGTGCCTTCAAGAAGTGAGCCTTAAGGTTTTTCTTGGCAAGATGTATGGCAAGTTGAGGAAGAAAGACCAAGGGCCCAATTAAATTGCAAGGTCTTGAGGGTTGCAGTTCAAAGATGGGCAAGGTCAAAGTTTGAGATCAAAAATAACCAACTCCTGAAGGCTAGACTAGGGTGCATCTACTTCATTGTAAAATTAATGCAGTTTGACACCAATTTAAATGCTATGGCTCAATGCAATGATAGTTAAATTGCACTGAACCACTGAGTTTGGTTAGACACCAGCACTATTTGGCTGAGACAGTTCAAGCGCTTATAAAATGACAACGCCCAGGATTCTATAGCATTAAGCCAAGGTAGTTAAAGTGGTGTCTAATTGCATGGATTCTTCAGTGTAGATGCACGCTTTGACTCTCAGAAACTAAGCCAGACAGCCTGAAATTTTCAAAGTTTGCCATAGAAGTTCATGTTGTACAATTTATCATCTTAGGGCAGTGATATATTCTCAGGTAGTCTTTGACTTCTTCCACCATCCAGTCTATAAGAAGTCTTCCTGAGGCAGTTGCACTTTGTTGAGAACTATAAGCCAAGATTCTACATCATATGGGGGAACCTAATGGTAGCCATGATGGAACACCTCCATGCCTCCTTCTTCCTGAACTGAGAGCTCTAAAAATATATAAGCAGAGTGCATTAAGTACAGATTACTTGTTATGTTATGGGCCTTTCAGTTGCTGCTTACAAGACATGAGATTTCTTTCCAAGGGAAACTAAACTGTCCTTTCTTATTCCACCAAAAAAGAGCTTTTTATGCAAGTAGACCTTTAGTGACTGATAGTCTGATGAGGAAGAGTCTTTCAATGTAGTGGATGCTGTATTATCTATGCTGTGCTTTCAATTCAAATGTCTTTTGGTATAATAAAATGTTTTAACTGTGTTTAAATCATATAAACCTTTGTGTTTTTATTTGTACCTTTTAAAGAAAACATGGGACACACCCAGAGTCATAAAATGTTCCAAATTTTGTTCTCGTTCTTTCCAATTTTATTTTGGAGATCCATACACATTTCCTTTATTCCGGAATATTTTCAGTAATTTTTCAGTATGATCAAAGACCTTTTATAGCAGCCCCTCAGATTGGCTTATTTTAACTCATTATAACATTGGAAAGAACAGAAACAAAATCTGGGATTATTCATTCTGGATATGCCCTTAATGTGAGCCACTTTGAGTCCGAGATCTTGGTAGAAAGAGGTCATATAACTGCCTTATCTCCCCACTCCTTTATGCCATGTTATTCCATTTGAAATCCAACTCTTGTGAGGGTAGCTGCTTATTCACGCTCTCTATTGTACCCTTTTCCATTTGGGCTTTAGGAGCATTATTTGCATATTTTTGTCCATATGAATAGCATCTCCTGCACCTTGCTCCATGTTTCAGACAACCTACCACACTCACACTAATGGATCATTTATGAAAGAAATCACTATGAGATATCTGCACCTGAACTGGTTTCTGAATTGCGGCAGGAAAAGGGGTTATAAACAGGTTATTTCTAGTGAACACACATTTTCAATGACCCTGACAAATAATTAAGTAAAATACAACCAACTAGGCAGGTTTCTTCTTCTATAATTTCAACATTATTAATAGTTTCCCATGCTTGTGTCATTCTGCATATTAAAATATAAACCAAGAACACTTGAGGAAAAGTCAGCCCTGGGAATTCCCCTTTTGCCTGTAATTCACAAAGTTCAAAAAACCTTGAGAAATTACAGGTCCTCATGAAGTAACTTGCTTGTCTAATTGAAGAAGGAGATTTGAATCTTTTTCATAATGTTCACCAAATATGTTTTAACATCACTTCTCAATAATATTATTTGGATATCCTTCCTTGGGACACAATTTTATGGAAATACCTAGTATGCTTTGGAGAGTCAAGCTTTGGTTAATTTGCAAATTTAGAAAAGAAATGTTTCATATTGGATCCTGAATTATACACACACACACACAGATGAGAACATAAATAGATATATACACGGTATTGACATTCTTTAAGAAGTTTGTCTCCTTTGTCATTTGATAATTTGAATTTTGCAAACAGGGTTAGAAGCTCAATGGAACTAGTGAAGCTCGTTTATATAGGACCTTGTCACATGCCTGCCGGTGGCGGCATTCTTCTTCCTGGCAAGGCATAGAGGCTGTCGTCTCGCCATTAAAAAGAGCGCCACCTCTGGCTACCGGCTGTGTGATGAGGTCCATATATTATTCCTTCCAGGACTGTGCACAGATTGACAAGTCACTGAACAACAACAAAACTTCATCTGGTTTCAGTTTTTAGCTTGAAAAATATCAGTCTTGGTTTTATAGAAAACGTGAGTTGTGCCCAGCAGTCATCATGTCTGTCCAATCCTATTTAATATCACTGTTTTCCCTGCCATCTTTAATCCAACCAACTATTTCACTGTTGCAACTGCTATTGTTATGTCTTCCTCCTTTTTGGATTAATTTTATTAATCAACACCTGGATGGGACGATATCATTACTGAAACAGATTTGGCAACGTGATGCTATTAAGAGTAATTAAGACTTAGATCAGTGCAGTCTGGATTAGTCACAATCCACCAATATTATGCGATCAGAGTTCACACAGTAACTAGCAACATAGTCATTGTGACTGATGTCTTTATATAGCCTAATCCCATTTGTATGACATCATTGAAAGATAGTGATAGCATATGAGAGCCAGGATAAGAAGGCAACACCTTTTTTCACCAAAAGTGTGAAAACTTTCTTGGCAAGAAGAGACTTTCCAATATTGCCAAAATGGATCATTTTTTTTAAAAGAAATTCTAAAATTCCATCAAATTTACACTGTGTACCTTCTTTGCACAACACTTGTTTTCTGTGTAATAATGTTTGTATTCAGATAATGACAAATCATGGCCTATAAACGTCTTCATACTGTTGTGTTGGGAAGACAACATGTATATGCATTGCATGTATAAAACAGTAAAGATAACAATGGATACCATTTTCTTTGGGACTGTCTTGAAATGGGTTAAATAGACAAATATTTAAAACACGGGGCAACTGCAGGATTTTTTTTAGAAACAATGGACCACATCCTATGCAAGTTCCGCACTGTTTCTGCACACTTAGTTCTAAAATAGTTCATAGACAAAGCAACATGGACCCCAAGAAGACTTCTGCCTTTTGCCCATTCTGCTTTACCTGTGAGCTCTTTCTGAAATGTAGGGAAACCATGCGGAACTAGAGCCAGTTAGGACTTCTTGACACACATCACTGGAATCATTGTGTATCGCCACAGATTGCAGCAATCCTGGAGGCGCCCATGCAAGGGATGTGGTAACCTGTTGTCCCATGCCACGCTCCATCCTGGCTTTCCCCCTGCCTCATCACACAAGGAGGGGAGCCTTCTTGAGCCGGGTCGACCCATCCTTCCTAATGGAAAGACAGGGAGCCTCCCATCGACTGCCAATGGCAATTTAGCGGTGGCAGCAGGGTGTTTGTGGCAGTTCAGCCACAGAGCTGCCTCAGAAGTGATCTTCATGGCTGAAGTAAAAAAAAAAAACATCGCTGCTGCCAAATTTTGGACCATGTGAAGAGGTCTTTAGAAAGCATCTTCTGAGCTCCCGATGTGCATGAAAATGAGAGAAAGCAGGGAGAAACACGTGGGATGAGATCTGTCCAATTTGCTAATGTTTAATCACTTCAGTAACATGGAGTAATGGGTGTTCCTATGGGCAGTCTCAATACCAAGCATCTCCCGAAATCCTGCTCCATGAGCTGGGAATGGCAATATTTTAAAATTAATTTAATCATTAGGAATACCTGAATTTCTCCTTCATAGCAATCCTGGCTTTCGAAATTGTGCTACTGCTAGCTTTTAAACATTGTTTTCCCTTTTTTACCAATTACAGTAAGTTCTAGTGCACTGGTTCTCAGCCTGGGGTCCCCAGATGTTTTTGGCCTTCAACTCCCAGAAATCACAACAGCTGGTAAACTGGCTGGGATTTCTGGGAGATGTAGGCCAAAACACCTGGGGACCACAAGTTGAGAACCACTGTTGTAGTGCCTAGTAAGTTTTGGACCTCTGTAATTGAGAATAAGGAGACTGGAAGGAAAGGAGAGGAGCCCAGAGAAGAGGTGCCTATCTTAAGAATGATGCCTTCTGTCTCTTCTAAGTGGATAGTTGACCTAGAAGCAGGAAGAGGCGATCTTGTGTGATGGGGGTGAGCAAATTCTCCATCTTCTTTAAAGATAGAATCCCATACAAAGAAGACGATTCTACATGCAAATAAAACTATTTCCCCTACTTTTCCCCATTTCCCCCAGCTCTGTCTGATGAAGTCCTATATCTGAATGGGAGCCAACATGGTGAAGTGATCTGAGCATTGGGCTACAACTTTGGAAACCACAATTCAAATCCCTGCTAATTCATGAAACTCAGTGGGTTATTTATTTATTTATTTACAATATTTATATTCCGCCCTTCTCACCCCGAAGGGGACTCAGGGCGGATTACAATGAACACATATATGGCAAACATTCAATGCCAATAGACAAACAACATTCAGTTTTAGACAGACACAGAGGCATTTTTTAACATCTTTCCAGCTTCACGATTTCCGGCCACAGGGGGAGCTGTTGCTTCACCGTCCATTGGTGGCTGTTCTTCCTCTTCTTTTCCTCGTGAGCAGTTTTATGGTGTTGTAGATTAGTTAAATTAGCCTCCCGCATAAAGCGTCCCTAAATTTTCCCTACTTGACAGATGCAACTGTCTTTCGGGGCTGCTAGGTCAACAGTAAGCCGGGGCTATATATATATATATTTTTTATGGTCGGAGGCTTAACCCGACCCGGGCTTCGAACTCATGACCTCTCGGTCAGTAGTGATTTATAGCAGCTGGTTACTAGCCAGCTGCGCCACAAGCCCGGGTTACCTTGTGCTCAGCCTCAGAGAAAAATAACTCAAATCTTTTAAGGAAACCCCTGTGATAGGGTGACCTTGGAGTCACCATAGGCTAGAAATAACTTAAAAGCATGCAGCAACAACGATTTAAATGGCAAATATATGACAAGGGATGCCATTGTAGACCTGACTGCAATTCAGTTGCTTAAATCGAATTTTGCCGATAAAAGATAGGTGTATTAGCTGGGCAGAAATGCATGTAGGTAAACACCTGGCAGATCAGCATTACAAGTAGAGTTATCAAGTTATCAAGTTGAAACCAGCCTAACAGAAACTCCACCCACTAACAAACTGTAGCAAAAGTATAATGAGTATCACATAAAATGAATTGATTTATTACTTTGTGATCCTAAGGAAATGATCTTGAAAGACCGAAATCACACATGCATTTTCAAAAGCTTTGCCACTTCACTGGCTAACCTTTCTGGCTTAGCTAATCTGCACTGACATGCTTCCCAAGATATAATCCTTTAGGGGCAAAACATGGAACTAATATGTAGTAAATTGAAAAGGTGGCTATAACATTTTGCTTTTGGAGAACAAGAAGATATTACATAATTTAAAAATAACAAAATAAATAATATTTTGTGCTAAGAAGACCATTTGGGAAATTGTGGGCAATTTTTGTATTTTTGAATTGTACCATTAAAATTAGATCCCCCAGTAGCACAGTGGATTAAACCGCTGAGCTGCTGAACTGGCTCACCAAAAGGTCAGTAGTTTTAATCTGGGGAGAGGGGTGAGTTTCCACTGTTAGCCCCAGCTTCTGCCAACCTAGCAGTTCAAAAACATGCAAATGTGAGTAGATCAATAAGGACCGGTCTGGCAGGAAGGTAATGGCATGCCATGCAGTCATGCCGGCCACATGACCTTGGAGGTGTCTATGGACAACGCCGGCTTTTTGGCTTAGAAATGAAGATGAGCACCAACTCCCAGAATCAGACACAACTAGACTTATGTCAGGGGAAAACCTAAACCTTTACCTTTACATTACTACCGTTAAAATAATAATGAAAAAATAACTGAGGGAAAACACAAAAGAAAATACAACTTACTATTTTTAAAACAATAATGAAATAGTACCACAGGTTGAGCATCCTTTATCCCAAAATTTGAAATTCAAAATCCTCCAAAATCTAACATTGTCCACATGGATAGCTGAGATAGTAACATCTTTGCTTTCTGATGGTTCAATGTACACAACTTTTGTCTCATACACAAAATTATTAAAAGTATTCAGGCTAAACGTATAAACATATATATGAAACATAAATGAATTTCTTGTTTAGACTTGGGTCCCATCACACAAAATATCTCTGTATGTATGTAAATTTAAATATGGGTATAAATATGGGCTGCACACCTACTCCCAGAACAGTGTGACCCAAGAGAATCAGGAGTGGTGAAATCTCGTTCCACTACTCCATCAACACTACAAACGTTTGCTCCAAAAGCTGATAAACCTTCAGCTCCCTCCTTTTTCCTGGTCATGTGGACATCTCTGCTGATGTCAGCACAGGGTGTCTGCAATGACTAGGAGCTCACAAGGACATCTGTGGCTAGCTGAGTGTAGTAACAACAGTGACTCGGATGATGAGGTGATGGTCCAAAGCAGGCAATGCAATCTTAGCTGAGCTAAACTGTGTAAACACCAACCAGGCAATGTGTGTGTGGCCACCTACCAGGCCAGTCTGGAGGATTTCTGCTCACGACTGGTCCTGGATTTAGACTAACCCACCATTCCAAATCAATTTCTCCAAACCCAACCCATGGCATATTTTCCCCAAAGTAAAAACTTGCTGAATTCTGTGGAGGTGTATTTGTTGCTAGGTGTCTTCAAATCAATTCTAACTTATGGCAACTGTGTCCTAGGGCTTTCTTAGCAAGATGTATACAAGTGAAAGTTTGTCTACAGACTTCACCACACCAGCCTGTTTTCTCATGGCAATTATGCTGTTTAAGCAAATGGAAACATACAATTATTGGAGGAATCACTTTAATATCTTGTTGTAATTGCACTTTGCTAGTGCTTTGGTGATGCCTATTCCCATATTCAGTTTTCCACACAGCCTCGCTTTCTATCCCAGTTTGCCATACGCAGTATATTGCATACTTTGTTTTGGGTTGGTTTTTTTCTTTCTGTTTTGCCATAATTGTGCAGTCACACAGTTTTGGCATTTTCTTGAGACTTTACTTCACTTTGCAACTTTGTAACCATAGCGGAAGGAAACTATTGTTTGTGTTTTTCCTTCTAAGTAAAGGAATTTGCTATTGTACGCCTTGAATGTGCTTACATGAGGCTTGTTTACTTTTTAGTGAAAAGGATGTTTTTGTCTCCACATGACTTCTACAGGGAAAAAGTGAAGGCAGAGCCGGCCCAAGGTAATTTTCAAGTGTAGGCGAACAGAATTTTGCCGCCCCCCAACCAGTCACTGAAAAATAAAAGCATTGGATAGGCAAAAATGTTGGATAATAAGGAGGGATAAAGGAAAAGCCTAAATAAAGAACAACATTCTGAAAACAGGGGAAATCCAGACAGGAAACAATCAGGGCCAGCTAACACCTCCCAACCAAGGATGCCCCCAGGCAGTAAGCAGACAGTCCTTGAAGCTGCAAGGCCATTAAATGCTAATCAAGGTGGCCAATTGCTACATTAATACTCATCTCAAACAGACAAGAGTTCTTTCTCCCACCCTGGACTTTCCACAAATATATAAACCCCTCTTGCCTAGTTTCCAACAGACCTCACACCTCTGAGGATGCCAGCCATAGATGTGGGCAGAACATCAGGAGAGAATGCTTCTGGAACATGGCCAGACAGCCTGAAAAACTCACAGCAACCCAGTGATTCTGGTCATGACAACACAAATTATTATTATTATTATTATTATTATTATTAAGATCCAAAGGAGCAGGGTGTGAAAATAGTTCACATTCCAGGATCCCATCCCAGGCTTTTGGTGTTAAACTGGATTATATGAGTCCACACTGACAGATAATCTGGGATAAACAGAAAATTTGTGATTGGATCCTGGGATATAGGGCCCAAAGTGGCATATAAACTTTGGCAAGCTGGGCATTCCTGCCTGAATATATTGCACATGATTTCTCTAGCCTAAAATGATACATTTTAATATATTGGGTTTATGGTTCCTGTCCCCTTGATCGGGTCTTGTAAGTGTTATTTATTTCTATAATTGTATTTTTACTTTGCTTAATAATGTGTTATTATGTTGTTATGTAATGTTTGTGTTGTTTTTATGATTGGAAACCACCCTGAGTCCCATTCCGGAGATAGGGCGGTATATAAATAAAGTTTTATTTATATATTATTATTATTCCGCCTGCTACAACAGAAAGAAATGCAAATTGTGGGTCAATTGAGCAACATGACAAGGAGGCAAAGAGAGAGGGCCTTGCACACAGCCATATAACCCAGAATATCTGCTTTGAACTGGATTATCTGAGTCTACACTGCCAGATATTCCAGCTCAAAGAAGAAAATGTGGGATTTTATTCAGCTATGTATGGAAAGAGGCCAGAGAGAAGACCCTTCCAAAGCCCTGTATCCCAGAATATCTGCTTTGAACTGGATTATCTGAGTCTACACTGCCAGATATTCCAGCTCAAAGCAGAAATGTGGGATTTTATTCAGCTATGTATGGAAAGAGGCCAGAGAGAAGACCCTCCCAAAGCCCTGTATCCCAGAATATCTGCTTTGAACTGGATTATCTGAGTCTACACTGCCAGATATTCCAGCTCAAAGCAGAAATGTGGGATTTTATTCAGCTATGTATGGAAAGAGGCCAGAGAGAAGACCCTCCCAAAGCCCTGTATCCCAGAATATCTGCTTTGAACTGGATTATCTGAGTCTACACTGCCAGATATTCCAGCTCAAAGCAAAAAATGTGGGATTTTATTCAGCTATGTATGGAAAGAGGCCAGAGAGAAGACCCTTCCAAAGCCCTGTATCCCAGAATATCTGCTTTGAACTGGATTAATTGAGTCTACACTGCCAGATATTCCAGCTCAAAGCAGAAATGTGGGATTTTATTCAGCTATGTATGGAAAGAGGCCAGAGAGAAGACCCTCCCAAAGGCCTGTATCCCAGAATATCTGCTTTGAACTGGATTATCTGAGTCTACACTGCCAGATATTCCAGCTCAAAGCAGAAATGTGGGATTTTATTCAGCTATGTATGGAAAGAGGCCAGAGAGAAGACCCTTCCAAAGCCCTGTCTCCCAGAATATCTGCTTTGAACTGGATTATCTGAGTCTACACTGCCAGATATTCCAGCTCAAAGCAGAAATGTGGGATTTTATTCAGCTATGTATGGAAAGAGGCCAGAGAGAAGACCCTCCCAAAGCCCTGTATCCCAGAATATCTGATTTGAACTGGATTATCTGAGTCTACACTGCCAGATATTCCAGCTCAAAGCAAAAAATGTGGGATTTTATTCAGCTATGTATGGAAAGAGGCCAGAGAGAAGACCCTTCCAAAGCCCTGTATCCCAGAATATCTGCTTTGAACTGGATTAATTGAGTCTACACTGCCAGATATTCCAGCTCAAAGCAGAAATGTGGGATTTTATTCAGCTATGTATGGAAAGAGGCCAGAGAGAAGACCCTCCCAAAGCCCTGTATCCCAGAATATCTGCTTTGAACTGGATTATCTGAGTCTACACTGCCAGATATTCCAGCTCAAAGCAGAAATGTGGGATTTTATTCAGCTATGTATGGAAAGAGGCCAGAGAGAAGACCCTCCCAAAGCCCTGTATCCCAGAATATCTGCTTTGAACTGGATTATCTGAGTCTACACTGCCAGATATTCCAGCTCAAAGCAGAAATGTGGGATTTTATTCAGCTATGTATGGAAAGAGGCCAGAGAGAAGACCCTTCCAAAGCCCTGCATCCCAGAATATCTGCTTTGAACTGGATTAATTGAGTCTACACTGCCAGATATTCCAGCTCAAAGCAGAAATGTGGGATTTTATTCAGCTATGTATGGAAAGAGGCCAGAGAGAAGACCCTCCCAAAGCCCTGTATCCCAGAATATCTGCTTTGAACTGGATTATCTGAGTCTACACTGCCAGATATTCCAGCTCAAAGCAGAAAATGTGGGATTTTATTCAGTTGCGTGGAAGGGGCCAGAGGGAAGACCCTACCAGAGCCCTGTGTCCCAGAATATCTGCTTTGAACTGGATTATCTGAATCTACACTGCCAGATATTCCAGCTCAAAGCAAAAAATGTGGGATTTTATTCAGCTATGTATGGAAAGAGGCCAGAGAGAAGACCCTTCCAAAGCCCTGTATCCCAGAATATCTGCTTTGAACTGGATTATCTGAGTCTACACTGCCAGATATTCCAGCTCAAAGCAGAAAATGTGGGATTTTATTCAGCTTTGTGTGGAAGGGGCCAGAGAGAAGACTCTTCCACACAGCCCTATATCCCAAAATATCCAGGTAGAAAATCCCACATTATTTGCTTTGAACTGGAATATCTGGCAGTGTGGACTCAAACACCCCAGTTCAAAGCAGATATTGTTGGATTTTCTTTCTGGATGTTCTGGGATGTAGGGCTGCCACAACCCCCGAAGTCTTACAGAGAGGTGCAGCGCTTGGCGCTGGAGGAGCTGATCGCAGGCCGGTGGGTGGCTTTCCAGGCTTTCCTGCGACGGGAGCAGCAGGAGCCCTCTTCTCTTCTCTCCCTTCCTTCTCAGAGTGAAGACGCTCCTGGGCGCTTTGCAGAGGACAGAAGCAGGCGCCCGGTTCTCTCCTTTGCAAAGCACTAAGGGATGCCTTCCTTCTCAGAGTGAAGACGCTCCTGGGCGCTTTGCAAAGGACAGAAGCAGGCGCCCGGTTCTCTCCTTTGCAAAGCACCCAGGAATGCCTTCCTTCTCGGCGGGAAGACATTTCTGGGCGCTTTGCAAAGGACAGAAGCAGGCGCCCGGTTCTCTCCTTTGCAAAGCACCCAGGAATGCCTTCCTTCTCGGCGGGAAGACATTTCTGGGCGCTTTGCAAAGGACAGAAGCAGGCGCCTGGTTCTCTCCTTTGCAAAGCACCCAGGAATGCCTTCCTTCTCAGCAGGAAGACGTTCCTGGGCGCTTTACAGAGGACAGAAGTGGCGCCCGCTTCTCCCACCACTGGAAAGCCGCCCTCCCACCTGCAATCAGGTGTGATGACTCATGGGCCTTGTAGTCCTGCTCAGGACATTGTAATTCCTGATGAAGATGAAAACTTGGGTTTTTTACCTTCCCAGTCTGAACTGGATTCCTCTCAGCCAGATCTCTCTCAGGCAGATCTGGGAACCTTGCACCTGCAAGAAAGTTGTCTCCCAGAAGTATGTCAAACAAGCCCAGAGCCTACTTCTCCCGTATTCTTGCGCCGGGAGTTTTGTAAACAACAGAGAAGTTTAGATTCAGCTTCGCGCAGGAGTGCGAGGATTGCAGCTAAGAATGTGGCCAATTAAGACTGCTTCTCGTGAGAATCTTTGGGGAGTCTCACATCTGGTCTCAGAGTTAGCTTTCGGTTCTGATTCCCAGAGAACTGCTTCGGCGGGAAGCTAGACTCTATTTAGGTGTTTTACCCGCGTAGTAACTTCGCGGAGTCAATTCGTCAGCCTACGGAGCGAGTTGTGTCTGGACAGCGCGCTCCGGTTCAAGCCTCGCTCCTGCTCAAGCCTTGCCTTGCTATCCAGCCTTCGCCTTGCTTCCCAGCCTTTGTTTATCTACGGACTTTGCCTTGTTTCCCAGGATCAATCCTTGCCTTGTTCCACGGATTTATCAAGTTATTCCACGGACCTTGTTCTTGTTCTTAGTTACCTTGTTCCACGTTCAAGCCTTGTTTCAAGTATCAAGTTATTTCCTAGCCTCGCTCAAGTTTCATGGACTAAAGGACCTTGTCATCTCCCCTCACTTTGCTTGGCAAAGTGAGTGTTTCGGTTATTGGATTACAACTTTGGACCTTAATATTTCTTATTGGACATTGCTTTTTTGGACTAATTCTGACCTTTCCTGAAAGGTCTAATTCTGGACTATTTTCTACACTTGTTTTTATTAACTTTATATATTCCTACAATAAAGATATTAGATAGATTCTGGCCTCTGTGTATGGTTATTGGTGCTCTGCAGCCTGGGTCGTGACAGTTTGACTCCGCCTCCCTAAGCACCAATTAACCTCGGCCAGAATGTCTACCGGAACCGTACCTGGGCCGAGCGGCCAGCCGATTACCTACACCATCGACAAGGAAGAGGTGGACCGAATCCGTGATAAGCTCAATGCACAGGATGGAGAAATAAGGGGTTTGAAGGAACGCGGAGTTCGTCTTCCGGCCATGGCGTTGCCAACCAAGTTTACTGGAGAAGCTTCTAAGGTTCATGTCTTCCGTCGCCAATGTCAAGCTTATCTGGAGGCCCGTGCTGCCGAGTTTCCCCAAGAAGACATCAAAGTGGCATGGGTTTACAGTCTTCTAGACGGGCCAGCGGCCAGCTGGGCGACGGCACTGTTCGACCAAGCCTCTCCACACCTAAGATCAGCGCAACACTTCTTGGACCACCTCAAGGAGACTTGGGGAATCGAGGACAATTTGGAGGCAGCCGGTCACAAACTCCGTCGCCTTTTCCAAGGAGACAGACCTATGTCTCAGTATATAGCCGAGTTCCGAGTGCTGGCCCACAACACCGGCTGGAACGATGTAGCCCTCAGGGGACAATTCCGGGAGGGTCTCAACATTGAAATGCTGGAAGAAATCTCCAAGGTGGATCCTCCCCAGACCCTCGAGGCACTCATTGATCAATGTTTACGGGCTGAAGTCATGATTGCCAACAGGAAACAGTGGGTTCGAGGCCAGGGCAGTAGAGCCGGGGCAAAACCCCCCGCTCCCGCCAGCGTTCAGCCACGTCCGGTGTGGAGACCCCCACCGCCAACCCCATACCCCAGAGGAGGCGAGGAGGTGCCGATGCAGTTGGGCAATGTGCGTCCCAGACTAGATGCCGCCGAGAAGGCCCGTCGTCAACGCTTAAACCTCTGCTGGTACTGCGGGAACGGGGGCCACTTCGCCAGAGAGTGCCCAGCCAAAGGGAAGCCTGCCGCCCGTCTTGCGGCGGCGTCCTCCACGGAGACGAAGGCGTCTGAGCCGACTGGCACACAGCCGGCGGGGGAAGCCAACGACCGGGTGTAGAGGGGCTCGCCAACCCGGTCAAAAAATCCATCCAAGAGCCGCCAACCGGGGTCCTGTTCCTTCTCGTGGTCACATTATGGTCAGCAAAAAGGGGACCCGTCATGATCCACGCCATGATAGACTCTGGAGCTACCAACAATTTCATCGATAGAGAGTATGCCGACTCTCTGGGATTACAATATCATGATTTCAAGAATGCCCGTGTGGTGCAAGCCATAGACGGCCGTCCCCTCAAGACGGGCCCCGTAAGTCAGTGGTCGGAACCCACCAGGATGTGGATAAGGGAACATATGGAAGAGATTTCCTTCTTTGTTACCGAGGTTCCCCATTTCCCTGTGATTTTGGGAATTCCATGGCTGACTCTCCACGACCCTAACATCTCCTGGTCCAACAGAGAACTGCAGTTTGCTTCACCGTACTGCCAAAACCATTGCCTCGTAGCCAAGGTATGCCATGCCACAGACACCGAGCCCATCATCACCTTGCCAAAGAAGTACTCCGAGTATTGGGATGTATTCAATGAGAAAGAAGCCGAAAAATTACCCCCACATAGACCTTATGACTGTGCCATTGACTTGGTGGAGGGGGCCCCGATCCCGCGAGGGCATCTCTACTCCCTGACTGAACCAGAGCAAGAAGCTCTCAGGGAATTCCTAGAGACAAACCTTCGCAAGGGATTCATCAGACCCTCTCAATCCCCAGCCGCCTCCCCAGTGATGTTTGTGAAGAAGAAGTCAGGGGAACTACGCTTGGTGGTGGACTACAGAGCATTGAACAATATCACCAAGCGGAACAGCTATCCCCTGCCTTTAATCTCGGATCTACTGGATCGGCTTCGAGGAGCCAAGGTTTACACCAAGCTGGATCTTCGGGGGGCTTACAACTTAATTCGCATCAGGGAAGGGGACGAGTGGAAGACCGCCTTCCAGACCAAATTCGGATTATTTGAGTCCCGAGTTATGAATTTCGGTTTATGCGGAGCCCCCGCAACGTTCCAGCATTTTGTCAATGACATTTTTCAGGACTATCTAGACAGGTTCTTGATAATCTACCTGGACGATTTTTTGGTGTTTTCCAGATCACAATCAGAACATGAGAACCACGTCAAAATGGTGTTACAACGATTGCGGGATCATGGACTTTATGCCAAGCTGGAAAAATGCGCTTTTGATCTACAAGAGGTAGATTTCCTTGGTTACCGCATCTCGCCTCTAGGGCTTTCCATGGATCCAGCCAAAGTTTCAGCAGTATTGGAATGGCGGGCGCCAACTAACAAGAAAGAGGTGCAGCGTTTCTTGGGGTTCGCGAACTACTACCGCAAGTTCATTCCAGATTTTGCCCGCTGGTCCGACCCCATCACTAGCTGCATCCGTGGAAAGCAGCCTTTCCGCTGGACTGATCAAGCAGAGAAAGGGTTCCAGCAACTAAAGAAACTATTCACCTCCCAGCCAATTCTACAGCACCCAAATCCTGGAACCCCTTTTGTGGTGCAAGCGGACGCCTCTGATGTGGCAATTGGGGCTGTACTCTTACAACCGGTGGGAGATCACCTCCACCCCTGTGCCTTTTATTCTCGTCAACTAACCACACCAGAGAGGAATTACACCATTTGGGAAAAAGAACTACTGGCCATAAAGGCAGCCTTTGAAACTTGGAGACATTGGCTAGAAGGGGCCAAATTTCCCATTGAAGTCCACACTGATCATCGTAATCTAGAACATCTAAGAACTGCCCGCAAACTAAATCAGAGGCAGCAACGTTGGGCTTTATTCTTTGAACGTTTCAACTTCCAGATCCATTATGTGACCCCAGCCCAAACCAAGCAAGCAGACGCCCTGTCACGTAAACCGGAATACGCTGCAGGACGCAAGGAGACCTTTGAATCCCAACTGCTACAACCTGAGAACTTTGCCACGCTCACGGTGGGGAACACCAAATCCATTCCCATTGGTTCAACTTCCCCTACTCCAGGACCCATCTGTGCTCAAGAAATCAGGGCTAGTCAGCAAGCAGATGCCTGGGCGCAGGACCAACTTCGCCAAGGTCTGCATTTCCCCTTTTCGCTTAAAGATGGGCTGCTCTGCTATAGAAATCATGTCTATATCCCACCCGGACCGGGCAGGGAAAAGGCGCTTCGTCTGTGTCATGACTGCAAACCAGCAGGGCACTTCGGACTATTTAAAACTATGCATCTGATCCTAAGGGATTTTTGGTGGCCCAAGATCCGCAAGGATGTGGAAAAATATGTCAACACCTGCCCAGTATGCCAGCGCTCCAAGATACGAAGGGAGAAGCCCTCAGGGCTTTTACACCCCCTTCCTACCCCATCTCGCCCATGGGAAATAATTTCCGCGGATTTCATCACTGACCTACCACCTTCCTGTGGGTTCACCACGATCTTAGTGGTGGTGGACCTATTCACCAAGTTAGCCCATTTCATTCCCTGCGAAGGCCTCCCCACGGCCAAGGAAACTGCGGATTTATTTCTTCAACATGTCTTCAGACTACATGGATTGCCCAAGAGTTTAGTCACAGACCGTGGATCTCAATTCACCTCTCGTTTTTGGAAGGCACTACAAAAACTATTGGGCATAGACTCTCGCTTATCTTCAGCTCATCATCCCCAAACAGATGGGCAAACGGAGCGCACCAATGCCACTTTGGAGCAGTATCTTCGCTGTTATGTAAACTATCAACAGGACAATTGGGCTTCTCTGTTACCACTGTCTGAGTTTGCCTACAACAATGGAGTTCAAGCTTCTACAAAAGAAACGCCGTTCTTTGCAAACTACGGCTTCCATCCACGTTTCTTTCCCCCTGTCATTGAAACTTCAGAGGTTCCCGCAGCAGAGGATTGGCTGCAGGAACTCACAGCGGTGCAACAACTTTTGCTCCAGCAACTGGACCAAGCCAAGGAGGACTATAAACGCCACGCTGACAAACATCGCCAGCCGGGTCCCGAAATCAAGGTAGGAGATCGGGTTTTCCTGTCCACTCGCTTTCTGCCCTCCCACCGCCCTTGCCGGAAGTTAGATGCCCGTTTCATTGGCCCCTATCCAGTGGTGGCGCAATTAAACCCCGTGACTTTCAAACTCCAACTTCCGCGTTCAATGCGCATTCACCCAGTGTTTCACCGCTCCCTGCTCCTTCCGGCGGATGGTGTGCGTCCTGATACAGACCAACCGGCCCCCCCTCCTGTTTTGATGAATGGGGAGGAGGAGTTCGAGGTTGAGGACATTTTGGATTCTCGCTTTCACCGCCGCCGCCTACAATATCTCATTGACTGGGTGGGTTTTGGCCCTGAGGAACGCTCTTGGGAAGACGCCTCCACAGTCCATGCTCCTGATCTAACCCGTCGCTTTCATCAGACCTATCCCGCCAAGCCGCGACCTCGCGCCTCGGGGAGAGGGCCCCAGTTTGGGAGGGGCCTTGAGGAGGGGGATAGTGTGATGACTCATGGGCCTTGTAGTCCTGCTCAGGACATTGTAATTCCTGATGAAGATGAAAACTTGGGTTTTTTACCTTCCCAGTCTGAACTGGATTCCTCTCAGCCAGATCTCTCTCAGGCAGATCTGGGAACCTTGCACCTGCAAGAAAGTTGTCTCCCAGAAGTATGTCAAACAAGCCCAGAGCCTACTTCTCCCGTATTCTTGCGCCGGGAGTTTTGTAAACAACAGAGAAGTTTAGATTCAGCTTCGCGCAGGAGTGCGAGGATTGCAGCTAAGAATGTGGCCAATTAAGACTGCTTCTCGTGAGAATCTTTGGGGAGTCTCACATCTGGTCTCAGAGTTAGCTTTCGGTTCTGATTCCCAGAGAACTGCTTCGGCGGGAAGCTAGACTCTATTTAGGTGTTTTACCCGCGTAGTAACTTCGCGGAGTCAATTCGTCAGCCTACGGAGCGAGTTGTGTCTGGACAGCGCGCTCCGGTTCAAGCCTCGCTCCTGCTCAAGCCTTGCCTTGCTATCCAGCCTTCGCCTTGCTTCCCAGCCTTTGTTTATCTACGGACTTTGCCTTGTTTCCCAGGATCAATCCTTGCCTTGTTCCACGGATTTATCAAGTTATTCCACGGACCTTGTTCTTGTTCTTAGTTACCTTGTTCCACGTTCAAGCCTTGTTTCAAGTATCAAGTTATTTCCTAGCCTCGCTCAAGTTTCATGGACTAAAGGACCTTGTCATCTCCCCTCACTTTGCTTGGCAAAGTGAGTGTTTCGGTTATTGGATTACAACTTTGGACCTTAATATTTCTTATTGGACATTGCTTTTTTGGACTAATTCTGACCTTTCCTGAAAGGTCTAATTCTGGACTATTTTCTACACTTGTTTTTATTAACTTTATATATTCCTACAATAAAGATATTAGATAGATTCTGGCCTCTGTGTATGGTTATTGGTGCTCTGCAGCCTGGGTCGTGACATCAGGTCGCGGGTCCCAGGAGCGGAAGCCCTGGAAAGACGTGTCCTCCAGGTACTGGGATAGATTCACCATGGGGCCGGTACTCAATGGCGCCCCCTACAAGACGGCGCCACAGGCAAGTGCCTAGTTTGCCTGACGGGTGAACCGCCTCTGAGTGAAGGTGAGCTTGGGGAGAGGAACATCTCTTCCTTCCTCCTCAAGAAAGTATGGTTCCTGAAAGTGCTTCAGGTTGGAAATGCTGAGCTTTTCAGTTTCACTTTGGTCGGAAAGTCCCTTTTGCATGATTGTGTACTTGTGATCAGATCCTGGGATATAGGGCAGTGTAGATCCAACCTTAGATTGGATCTACAGCTTGTTGTTACATCAGAATAGCCCAACTCTGGTTTGTGCTGGCTCTACAAACCAGGACTACAAACTGCACTTTGAAGCTGGAAGGCCAGAGATTCCCTACCTTTGCAATAGATTTTTGTCATTTCTTCACAATACATAATGTCAAGGTCATTTAAATTGTGTTAAAATGTGGCACGGTACCTTTTATGAACAAAAAAAATAAGTCTTCACTAAAACGTAAGATTTGGAAGTGAGTTCTTTGCATGATAAATGCTATTGTTAGGATTGCAACGCTAAATAAGATAGTGTCCTAGTAAGCATAAGAGAGTACTCTTAAGACATTAATTATCAGTGACATTATGAACACTTTTTGCCTCATTAGCTACTTAGGGCCCTTCCAGAAAGACCCTATATCCCAAGATCTGATCCCAGGTCTCCTATTTAACCGAGATTATCGGACAGTGCAGACTCATATTATCCAGTTTAAAGATGAACACCTGGGATCAGATCCTGGGATATAGGGCCTGTCTGGAAGGGCTCTAAGTTCAAGAATTCATTATACAGTAAAGTCTCACTTATCCAACATAAACAGCCGGCAGATTGTTGGATAAGCGAATATGTTGGATAATAAGGAGAGATTAAGGAGAAGCCTATTAAACACCAAATTAGGTTATGATTTTACAAATTAAGCACCAAAACAATCATGTTATACAACAAATTTGGCAGAAAAAGTAGTTCAATATGCAGTAATGCTACATAGTAATTACTGTATTTACGAATTTAGCACCAAAATATCATGAAGTATTGAAAACATTGACTACAAAAATGCGTTGGATAATCCATAATGTTGGATAAGCGAATGTTGGATAAGTGAGACCCTACTGTACCTGTGTGACTGTTGTTGGGTGCCTTCAAGTCATTTTTGACTTATGGCTACCTTTTCAGTGGGTTTTGTTGTCCAAGTGGGGAGGTGAACTACTCCAGAAAAACCTGAAATTGGTGAAGAAATAGTTTTTCTTGGATAATTTTTAAAAACTGTGATACTTCTGATGCAGAGCGATACATTCACTGAAGGCACTACATGTTGTCTTATACTGGAGGCTATGTCAGGAGCCCCCTGTGGTGCAGCAGGTTAAACTGCTGAGCTGCTGAACTTGCGAACCGAAAGGTCAGTGGTTCAAATCCCAGGAGCGGGATAAGCTCCCACTGTTAGCCCCACCTTCTGCTCAACCTACCAGTTTGGAAACATGCAAATGTGAGTGGATCAATAGGTACTCCTCCGGCGGGAATGTAGTGGGGCTTCATGCAGTCATGCTGGCCGTATGACCTTGGAGGTGTGTCTACAGACAACACTGGCTCTTCGTCTTGGAAATGGAGATGAGCACCAACACTCAGAGTCAGACATGATTGGACTTAATGTCAGGGCAAAACCTTTACCTTTACCTTAAGCACAGTCAGATTTGGTTAGTACTTGGATGGGAGACCAACAGGCAATATGAAGTGCTGTAAAATGTATTTCAAAGGAAGGCAATGGTAAACCATATCCTAGGAAGCATTGCTTAGGAAAATCCTATCAAATTCATAAGGTTGCCATAAATCAGTAAGAGAGAGGGCCTTCTCCGTTGTGGCCCCCCGCCTCTGGAACTCACTCCCGAGGGAGATTAGACAGGCCCCCACCCTCCTTGCCTTTCGAAAAAGCCTTAAAACCTGGCTTTTCCAGAGGGCCTTCGATGACTAATTTTTGGGGGTTGATTTGTCTGCCCATTTAATTTAATTAGAGAGTGTTCTGCCATGATTATTGATACCTTGCTGAGTACTTCTGCCACGAAGCTACAGAAGCCCTCTATTTCGGCCTAGAACTGTTTTATCTCCTTGTTTTTAACATGTGATGTATGTATTGATTGTATGACTGTTTTTCATGTTTGATTTTACAATGTGTAATTTGTCACTGTTTTTATTATTGTTGTGAGCCGCCCCGAGTCCCCTCGGGGAGATGGGGCGGGATATAAGAATAAATTTATTATTATTATTATTATTATTATTATTATTATTATTATTATTATTATTGTAAACAACTGGGAGGTACATATGTAATACACACATACATACACATTTTCTTGCTAGAGGAAATATAGATTCTGCATAACAGATAAGCTTGCTACTATGCTTTTTCTTCTTCTGATAGATTGTCAAAAGATGTAATCTTGCAAAAAAACAACAACCCGCCAGCCCCCCGCCCCCCCCCCCCCCCAACCTTTTTAAAAGAACTTCTGGGAACAAAAAAAAGATCAATGGGGTTATATTTGAATGCAAAAAAGTGGACAGCAGATTTAAACCAGATCTGTCAGATTTACCTGGGTGGTGATGTCAATATCCCATGCAGGTATAACTGGTTTAGTAATGGGTTTGCATAGAATCAGTGTTTTGAATGACAAGCCATTCCTTTGAAAAGAAACTTTCTGGTTCTGTGAGTTCAGGAAGTTAAAACAAATCTTTCCCTTGATTAGCTTATTTTAAAAGTGCAGGTGCTGTCTTCACAGCAGAAAATAGTTCTAATAATACTAACACTGGGTGTGCCAAAGATTAAAATGTGGTTTTTAAAACTCCTGTTGTCATCTGAGTCATTCTTAAGGGACCTAAAACAGTGGGAACATGAATTTATGCACAGACCTCTAAGGATTATTAAGTACAAATAAGGCTGGCCAAGACGAATAACTACAAACAAAATACCAATAGGGTAGGATTAGAAGAGTTAAACAAAATGCAACCCATCTAATCATATCTACAAAAGTATAACCTTTTTTTTGCATGAGAATAAAACAAACCCGTTTAGTCCTGTGCATGGGAAAATATTTTTGGACTAGCTTACCCCCTCCCACTCTGTATCTTGAGACAATTCTATCCCAGGATCCATCTATGCTATAGAATTAAATCTGTTAGACTGCTATGGATCAATAATATGATAACCTGGGATTTGGCAGAGAAGACTAAAAACCTTGTTAAATTACAACTATGGTGATTCCATAGCATTGAACCAATGCAGTTAAAGTGGCATCAGCCTGCATTCATTCTACAATGCAGACCAGTGGCTCTCAATCTTTGGGTCCCCAGGTGTTTTGGCCTACAACTCCCAGCAATCCCAGCCAGTTTACCAGCTGTTAGGATTTCTGGGAGTTGAAGGCCAAAACATCTGGGGACCCAAAGGTTGAGAACCACTGATGTAGATATATCCCCAGAATCTCCATCCAGCATGGACACCATTCATCCTATTCTAAGAGTTGTAATTCTTCCCATCTACTACTTTCTCCAGCTCTGATGTAGTCCAACATCCTGTTTGCTGCACATGAATACTGCTAAGGAAAATCATAAACAAGACATTTCAGCAACAGCTCAGTCCAATGTCTTCCAAGGAGTAGGGGAATTATTCTGCCTCAAGATACAGAGCAAGAAGAAGTGAACTGATCATGCACACACACACACACCTGGAAGTCCACAAGAGGACTTTTCTTGTTTCAATGGGACAAGGAAGCGCTATAAAGGGTATCCAAAACAGCCCTGCTGGGCCCATTTTCCTGCTGTGGCCAGTCTTTGCTATAGAAATCACAACAACAAAACTGTAATTCCTAGGTCTTTGTCTTGTTATGATTGGGATTCCCAGATCTCAGCGCTTCTTCCTTCTTCTTCTTCGTTCCACAGGGTATGGGAGTGAATCTCAAAGTGAGAGTGCTGCCTTGGAAGTGTGCGTATGTGAAGATTTACTAGACTTTATGTTTTTTACTTCAATGGCCTATTCTGTGCAACAGTAGTCTATGCTTAATGTATTAAGCTTCATGACATCATCTGGGTTTTCCCCTTCTGACATCATGGTTGCAGTCTTTGACCCTGAATTCTCAGAGCATGGGATAGTCTGCCGTAGGAACCCTAGAAGCAATTCTCAGAGATAGCATCAGACAGATTCACTTTCTGGTACAGCCATGTCTTGTGCATAGTGGGCCTTGAAAAACAACTCAGGATCACTGAAAAGCTGACCAAGGCCAGATGCTTGGCTCTGAAGTTCTTAGGGCCAGGCACTATGGGCAAGGTACCCTTGGAGATCATATATGTTGAGTAGATAGTGTATGAGCATGATGACCGAGACCCCGGCTTTCAAATTAATTTGAACCCGCAGCGGAGAGTTCCGCAGATCCATCACCAAAAGGAACGGAGCGGGACCGCAGCAGACTATTATTAAAAGATCTTTTTTTCTTCACTTTCCCCTTCCCTGAACTATGTAACAAATCCCCCAATAAAAGTAGCACTTATTTTAGCAGTAACACTCTCTATCTGGTTATTTTGTGTCTTTCCCTGACTCCTTCTTTGGCATGAAATCCCCTCTCTCTCTCTCTCTAACCCGTCCGTCCTTTTAACTCTGGCTGAGGCTTCTCCGCCATAGATTAATACGGCGGACGATACAAATCGGCTCATATCTTTATCAAAATTACCCCTAGAACGCTCCTCTTTTAGTCCTAACCCTTTCTAAGGCTCCTGACTCGAAGACCACCAACGGAACCGAAATCGGTCCAGTTCTCGGCACCTCATCAGCTGACTGTCAAACGGAACCGACTGCTCTTTTCAAGCCGGACTGCTCTCTTGTAGCCTAAGCCCGGACTTTCCTCTCCCCGCGACCCGCGGGATGGTTTAGGAGATCCCTGGCCCCTTTCTGTGAACTGGGGATGGGGGATCGCTCTCCCGCTGGGAGACATAGTTCTCCAAGGACTCTCACCCTCTCTACAGCTGCCAGGAGGGTGCCTGGACGGGTGCCCTCCACGTTTCATTCATACCTTCATAATTTTATGAAGGAGAAGAACACTCTTCCCCAGACCTATCCCTGGACTTATGAAATCTTATACTTCCAAAGACTGCAACCCACATGTGCCCCTTCCCCATGTCATCTCTATGAATTCCTTCCACCACAGATGGACTCTTTTCCTCATGTATCCGTGAATTTTCATATTCTATGTACCTGGACACCCTCATGAATCACTGTTGTATGAATTTCTAATCGTTGGGCTAACTTCATGAATTGTGAGATCATGCTGCTAAAACTCCACTTTTATGAATTTCCATATTGGGTTCCCCCGGATGTTGTGAACTTCGTTCTTATCAAATGTTTTCAAATTGTTTATATCATTCATGATTCCCCTTTATGCAATGTAACCCACCTCTATGGATTCTCCCTTACTTCCTTGAAATCTATCTATCTGCCTATATGTATTTGTACTCTTTGGGATCCCCGGAAAATATGTATTTTTCCCAGCTGGGTTTATATTCCAACTTTATTTTATTTTTCATTTTATTTCATATAATTGCCAAGCCATGAAATCAGATAGGGAATATTTCGAAACTCCACTTGAACCCCAGGACCAGCCCCATTTCCTATGACCCAGGTTTACCTTCCCAAAAAAAACAAAAGGTTAATCCGCTGCCGCTTAACCTAATCAGATTCAGATTGCATGGACAATATAGGGCTTGAGTCGCCGAATTCGGAGTATTTTGACCTAAAGGTGATTCGCCCTCAAGGCAAACATTGTCATATCTCCTCTAAAAGGAAACCCAGGACACTTCAGGAAGGCGCCCTGCTGGGCCCATTGCCACCCATCCTTACTTCCACCTCTGACGCCCCGAGACATATCTGAAATCAGTGTACATGACAGGGACCCCTGATTGCTGTCATTAATCCCTTTAGAATCCGGCCGGGCAGGAATTAATCTGATCTTTCCTGTTCAGTCACTCCATTGTTTCAATAACTCCCGCCTTCTCCTCTCTGATTGGCCCAAGTGGGGACAAAAAGCAGCTCCCTATTGGGCCAGCAGAGCAAGGCGGGAAACGAAAGCCCGCCTCGTTCAACCCTCTAGCCTATCCGCGATCAGATGGGCGGGGGAGCGGGGCGGGAAATTTAAGGGGCTGTCAGACTGAAACATTGTATAAATATGGCTTTATTTTGGTTATATGGTACGCTAGTAGACTGAATGATCGCTACTAGTGTCCTTTTCAGCTGAATCGCTCAATAAAGACTCCTTGGCGGATTTTCCTTCAACTTTGGCGGACCTTCTTCATTTCGGCTCCAGGTTGTATTGCGGCTCATATTCTCCTATTGGCTCCGCCAAGGTCCGTTCTCTCAGGACCGGATCGGCTCTCTCCTTAAGGGGCCCGATCCCCCAGAAACGCGGTCGACAACAAGCATATCTTGCACACAATGAACTAGCACCTCAGAACTGCCATTTGAGCCTATTAATTTTTCCATAGGGTCTCCACTCCTAACTCCGGTCTTAGAGTTGTCAGGATCCCCAAAATGACATTGTAAACAGGAACAATTGAGAGGGCAACTGAAGGAACAGATATTGAATGTGTGTTTCTGTCTCAGCCAGTAGCACAGCTTATGTTGCAATTGCTCTCCAACAACACCCCAGCAAAATGATGTACAGAGAGCCCTTGGTTTCTCTGTAGTTTGGTTCCAGTATCCTCTGTGGATACCAAAATCCATGGATGCTCAAAGTTCCATTATATACAAAGAAGTTCCTTATATAAAATGGCAAATTCAAGGTTTGCTTTTCTGGAATTTTTTCTTTTCAATCTATGGCTAGAGAGTCTGTTGCTACAGAGGGGTGACTGGAGAGACTACAGGCTGATTTTAGTTGCATGGTTAAATACTAACATTCTCCTATTTGCAGATGTTTGTATGAAGCCCCACAGAATATCAGGTGAGACTTATTTCATACTACAAGCATGCCCCAGTTAACAAAACAAAGTTTCGTTTTACAAAGTCTTTTTATGTCTCATTTTTCCTTCTCATTCTCTGCTTAGCTAAAAACTTTAAAGAAAAACAGACTTTCAGTATTGTATTGCTTTAGGGCAGTGGTTCTCAACCTGTGGGTCCCCAGATATTTTGACCTTCAAATCCCAGAAATCCTAACAGCTGATAAACTGGCTGGGATTTCTGGGAGTTGTAGGCCAAAACACCTGGGGCCCCACAGGTTAATAACCACTGCTTTAGGGTGTCATATCTAAAGTCTGACCACCCAAATAGAAAGCATATCAAAAATGACTGGTGAAAAGTCAATTCATTTTGTAAGAAGCCTTCCAGTGATTTCGGGAAGTTTCAAAATGTATTTCTTTATTCATGCAAGGCTTATCTGACTTCCTTGTTTTGCATCTTGTTAGTTTTGAAGAAAAGGTTTGCTGAAACATGTTGAAGTGCTCTTTCTTTTTTTCTTCTTTTTTTTTTGTAGGAACCTATATTGTCTCCCGTATTATTTCTGACTCTGTTACCAAATTTATCATTGAAGAAATAATAATGTTAAGGAAAACATCTACTTAGTTGACTGAGGAATATTTAAAAGCAGTGTAATATTTTATATCTGGAAGGTCACATTTTACAAGCTGAAGACCCCTCAGAACTTGTAATAGTGTTATTGGTTGGTACTGAGAAACCTTTCCTTTCCATCACCACCATCATGAGGTGAAATGAACTCCCAGGGCCCTTCCACACAGCCATATAACCCAGAATATCAAGGCAGATAATCCACAATCTCTGCTTTGAACCGAGTTATCTGGGTTCACACTGCCATATAATCCAGTTCAATGTGGATTTTATACGTCTGTGTGGAGGGGGCCTTAGTTTATCATATTCATGGCATAAATTGCAATATTATCTGAGCATTAGTAAAAAAAAATCATTGTAAGAACTGGCAGGGATTTGTTTTGAATCAGGACCATGGCAGATAGGGAAGGGGAAAAATAACTTTCTGGTTTTCTCATTGTGCTATCAATGAGCAATGGAAGTGAGTGAATACATGACTCTCAGTTGTCACCTGAGCGGCCTGTAGAATTAATGCAGTTTAGCACCACTTTAACTGCCATGGCAGAGCCTCCAGTGGCACAATGGGTTAAACCGTTGTGCCGGCAGGACTGCTGACTGAAAGGTTGACGGTTTGAATCTGGGGAGTGGGTGAGCTCCCGTCTGTCAGCTCTAGCTCCCCATGGGGGGACATGAGAGAATACTCCCACAGGATGGTAAAATATCCCCTGGACAATGTTCTTGCAGACAGCCAATTCTCTCACACCAGAAGCGACTTGTAGTTTCTCAAATTTCTCCCGACACAAAAAAACTGCCATGGCTCGATGCTATGAGATCCTCATAAAACTACAGCTCCCATGATTCCAAAGCATTGAGCCATGACAGTTAAAATAGTGCCCAGTTACATTCATTCTGTGGAGTAGGTGCACTCTTATAAACATTTCTATTATTTAAAAAAATGCAGTTTCTATCTCTGTATCTGTGGAGGATTTTCTGAGCTTTGCCTCAGCTCATAGGAAAGGTTCTAACATTAGGTGGTGTGACTATAGGTTTTGAGACACCATTAAAGGACACCCAACAATTTATTACATGATTACCACTAGGGTTGTGTTGTGCTGCTCAAAGAGAAAAATGCTTTCAGACATTTCTTCCTGAACATGGGTAATGATACTTATTCTGAATGGAAACAACCTGAGGCCCCTTCACAATACACAGTTATAGCACCATGATTCCACTTTAACTGCCATTTCTCCTATAGCAACCAGGGACTGGTAATTTGGTGATTTAGAAGCCTCACCTATATACCTCTAGCTTACTTCTCTAAATGACAATTCTGCAGCTATTGGAGATTTCTAAGTACACCTCTGTAAAGTGCACATCCAAGGATTTCATGGAATGGAACCATAGCAATTAGAGTGGAATCTATAATCTATGAAAGGTGCACTGAACAGCAACCAAGAATTTACCACAGAAACAAAACTTTAATTAAGCTTCACCTGCATTCATCATTAAAAATAATTATATTTGGCTACATCATCTAAAGGAGACGTCTTCAACCTGGTACCCCCCCCCCCCCCAAATGTGTTAAATTGCAGTTACCATTATCATTTCCCTGTATTGGCTAGAGATTATATGAGCTGCAGCCCAACACACTGGGGTCCCATCTACATTATCATATAATCCAGTTGGCGCAATGGGTTAAACCTTTGTGCCGGCAGGACTGCCGACCGAAAGCAACTTAACCTTCAAGTCATCAATCCTTGATGACTTTCGTAGGAAAAGCTAATTTGAAGTCATGGTGTGATCACCTCTGATAAGAAGAGAGACTCAATATCAGTGTACTGTACATAAAAACTGACAAATGTATCACAGTAGGTTTTCCCTCTCGAGTTGTGCAATGCTGCCCTCTCTCTGCAGGAGGGAATATTTATGCATTGTTTTTCTTGACAAACCGTGGAATGATGAGCCTTGTAATTTAATTAGTGTAATATCCTCTTCCTCTTCTTAGGTAATAAGCTATTGGCATGGGTACTTATTTTAATAAAGATAAAATAAATAAATAACTGGTACAGCAAATTCTTGGAAAGCTGGGCATATTTAGCCTGGATAAGAGGTAATGTGATAGCCATGTTTAAATATTTTACAGGATGTCAAATTGAAGATGGAGTAAGCTTGTTTTCTGCTTCCCAGAGACACAGAGCAATGAGGTGAAAGTACAGGATATGAGATTCCCCTGTTTAGTTATGAAGAGCTTCCTTACAGTAAGAGCTGGTTGACAGTGAATATATTGCTGCCTTAGAGTGTGGAGTTTCCTTCTCTGAAGGTTTTCAAATGCTGGATGGCCCTCTGTCAGGAGTGCTTAGAGTATATATCAGCATGGCTGAGGGTTGGACTAAAGAGCCCTTGATTTTTTTTCTTCAGTTCTCTCTTTTCATAATTCTGTGAATCCCACTTAAGTACCTGAATTGCCTACTTGAACCCATTTCTCTCTCATCCAGTTGCTCTTGCTCTGTTTATCTTATAGTGATATTTTGATTTTCATACCACGGATCATATTTCTTTGTGTTTTTCTTCAATGTCTTGAAAAAACAAGCACCTGCTATACAAAACATTATGGGAGGAGCATGACTGATGAATGAATTAGAACTTGAATAGCATTTGTCTGCTTTTGTTGCTTTTCAAATAGCAAAAAAGGAGAGGGGAAACAGGACGTAGGGCCTTACTACTGGGGCCTTACTACTTGACAGTCTCCCTTTTGATCATTCCAGACAGAGGGTTTTTTGTTAAGTTTACCAGTTTTGAACTCAAGTGGAATGACGATTTGAACCATGGCTCATTTCTAACCACACATCTGCTTTGCTACTGTCACACTCATAGCTATTTCACAGATGAAATCTAGGACACATGTGGCCGAGCCACTTCAAATTGTGGTCAAAAGGTGTGGCCTGGCAACAAGATCACAAACTGCTATTTTAAGCAGAGAAATTCAGGAATGTATGTATACACTGAGTTAATGAAGGAGGAGAGTAAAAAATTACCTTCTTTCCTCCTCTTGGTGAGCTAATTCAGGGCAAACTACTTCTGTACAGTGGAACCTTGACTTAGGAGCATCCCAACTTAAGAGCATTTGGAGTTAAAAGGCATTGCTTGGCCCAGATTTCACTTTGACATACAAGCAGCATATTGAGTTAAGAGGGAGCTCTGGAGGGAGTATAGGGCTTCAAGGGAGCAGCCTCCATGCCTCGTACTCTTGTTGACTTTGGGAGATTGCTATTCACTTTGTTCTGGTTCACTTTGCAGAATTTTGGGTTAGTTGATTTTGTGTGGTTTTTATTCCTGGTATGTTTGACTTCATGAAGAGAGAGAGGGGGAGAGAGCAAGAGAGGAAGAGAGGCTGGAATGAGTACAATATGAAGAAAATGTTGCTTCTGCCTCTTCATTTTTTGCTTTGTGCTTCCTTGCCACAACTTTGTAAATCTACCATTTTAAAGTTGATCTCTCTTTTTTATTGTTCCATGTGAACGTGTAGGTTTTCCCTTGCTGTTACACTGGCCAACACACATTTTGTTGTTTCAGATATGCTTTCTTGCCACAACTTTGTGCACACATTAAAGTTGATTTTTTATTTATCCATGTAAGGAGTTCCCAGTGGTGCAATGGGTCGACAGGACTGCTGACCTGAAAGTTGGGTTGCTGACCGGAAGGTTGCCAGTTTGAATCCAACACAGGAGAGCGTGGAAGAGCTCTCTCTGTCAGCTCCAGCTCCATGTGGTACATGAGGGAAGCCTCCCACAAAGATAGCAAAATATTAAAACATCTGAGCATCCCCTGTGCAATGTCCTTGCAGACGGCCAATTCTCTCACACCAGAAGTAACTTGCTGTTTCTCAGGTTGCTCCTGACATGGAAAAAAATTGATCCATATGAATGTGCATTTATCATTGTTTGTTATTTATAAAGTACAATTTCTTATCTAAAAACACATAACAAAATAAATGGGGAGGGGGTCAGGGGGCCGGAACGGATTAACAGACTTCCAATGGGAAAATTTGCTTTGAGATAAGAGGGTTTTTTAGTTAAAAGCTCAGTCATGGAATGAATTAAACTCTTAAGTCAAGGTACCACTATACTTTGAACTTATTTTTCAGCCATTGAAGTAGCCAAGGATGGAGGGAGAAAGTGGAGGAAGAGAGAGAAACCAGGGATGGCTTTACACTGACCACTTATCCTGGGTCCATCTATTCTGGTGTATGGCAGATTAACTCTGGGATGGTTCACACCATCATACTGCCCCCAGCTGCTGTGGAAGCAGACAGGAGTCCTGACCATCTACTGGTGCCAAATCCAGTTGGCACCATCGAACAGCCCCCCTTACCGTCCCTTCCCATTATTTTTCTCACGTCAGTCAGCAGGGGCAACCTGGGTGCTGCCAATCGCTGGTCTCCTGGAGTGGCAAAGACTAGTGCACAGAGCAACAAGGGAAGGGAGGAAGGGGGAGTAGGAAAGGAGAAATTGGACCCCCCCCCCCATCACTCCAGGTGACGAGCAACAGGCAGGACCTATGCCGCACTTAGTGGTTACCATGACAAAGAGAAAGGGAGGGGATGGTGAGTGCCACCTGAGCCCAGGGAACATGGGGCAGTTTTGTCAACAGTTGCATCCAGTTCCATCTGTTTACATGGGTCCAAAGTTGCAGGGTGCTCCAGACGCTAGGAGCAACCCGTGACTTTGGTTAAGGCAGTTCAAGGTTGCATTAAGCAGCTTTGGAATTGATTTGGCCAGCCTTTGTGCTAAGTGGTCAGTGTAGATGTGCCCCAGGACATTTTAAAAGCAGCTGAGAAAATGGAACAGCAGAGAATTAACCAAAGCTATACCTGTCAGTTAGGGATAGTTGTTAAGGTAAGCACATGTCTTACATGAGTGTTTCCTAGACATTTTGTTGATCAGACCTTCCCCTTAGGTATAGTACTGACCTTCCTCTTTCTCTTTCCTTTCCCATTCTCTTTCCTTCAGTAGTTGAAAAGCTCTCATTTGCTTTACATATTTTCAGGGGCTTCTCTTTAAACCCAGAATGACAAGAGTGCAGTCCAATGCATGTCTCTTCAGAAGCAGTCAGACTTTTGCTAAGTCAATATATAGATAGGCTTGTCCTCATATGCTTTTCAGACTATCTGGCCTACCAATAAGGATTTTGTTCCTATAACAGCCTGTTCTCATTCTCTACTGTCTCTAATGGTGGGGCAACAATCCATGTAAAAGGTACTTTTTTGAAGGAAAAAAACAACAACAAAGTAACCCATGAACACTTCTAAAAGGGTGGTCCTTTGTTAGAGTCTGTTGCAGCAAGAACAATGAAGAATCTTGAGACACCTTAAACACAAATCAAATTTGTTAGCAATTTATTAAGGCTCACATTTTTTGTACATGCCACACACTTCATTAGATGCATGACAAAGTTCTAGTTTAGATTCACACGAGGCAGTTAATTCTAGTCTACAGTTTATTTATAGCCCTTAAGATGCTAGATATACTAATATATGTGACTGATAATGTCTGTTTGAGAACCTCATTCTTTAAACAGGCTGAACTGGTGTTACGAGTATCACCAAATTTATTGGGACTCTTTGTAGTTTCTCCTTTGAGGGTAGATCAATACGACACTCTACCTACAACACTCTCTCTCTTACCATAAGCATACACTAGTTTGAATACTTTTTCCGGGTCGCTGATTCTAGCAGTCTTTCATTCAAGGTAAAAGATATTCAGATGTGGTTCAGATGCCCCACCATTAAAATGATCAGTTATCTTCTGTAAGTGTGCCTGGTGTCTGTTTTGAGTGCCTACCTTGACTGAGTTGAGTCTCTTAATACAGTCTGACAAAGGCTGCACCTACATTGTAGAATTAATTCAATTTGATGCTACTTTAACTATCATGGCTCAATGTCATGGAATCATGGCAATGGGAGTTGCAGTTTTACAAGGTATTTAGCCTTCTCTGCCCAAGGCTGCTGGTGTCTCATCAAACTACAACCTATAGCATTGAGCCATGGAAGTTAGTCAAATTGCATTAACTTACTGGTATAGACACCCCCAAAGTCACAATGATTTACAGTGTCTTACAAAGAGGACAGACAGCTGAAAAAAGCTCTGAAGCTATGTAATATACCGCAGGAAGAAGGTTTGCAGAGTCCTATCATACCATATTCCATGTGCCCTAGTCTAAAAAATCATCTTACACTCCAGTATGTACGTCTTCAACCTTTATCCCCTGAAAATAGGTTTAAGAGACACTAAAGCTATGCAGGCCTTAGGTTAAAAATATCGTGTAGCTGTCTCGCTCTTCCGGTTCCTTGTAGCTTTAGGAAGAGTACTATGATCTCATTCTTTCCTTTGTTTACAAAGTTACGCTCACTTGTCATCGGAAAATTAGAGCAAAAAGCAGAACTTGTCTTCAAGAATCATACCTGCACCAAAAGGAGGGAAAAGGTTTCCCCCCACTTATTTTTGGAAAAACACTGAAGTGTGTCAGAACTAAAACAGTGTCATGCAGGTCTTGCTTTTAAGTACCACTTTTGAGTCCTCAAGCTATTTGTAATGTATGCTTCCCTAGGGAATGTGCAACTATCACTTGATCTTACAGAGACATTAATATCTGTTGGCACTTTTTCTTTTCCCTGAAGACATATTGTCCAGATTCTTCTGGGGACGAGACTATCTAACCTTCCATAATCATTGCTATCAAGCAGGGTTGGGAATCAAGCAATTATCCTGCGTATTAACTACAACTCCCAGTATATCTCAGCTAAGGGTGCTAGAACTTGCAGCCAAGCATCTGGAGGATTGTATTATTCCCATTCCACCCTTAAAGAGAATCCAGTAATTCTTTGCAGGGAATGTTATTTCTTTGTAATGCTCTGATGTCCAGATCCACACCAATGAAGAGTGTTGCTGCCATAAGTATGTCCATGAATTTCATAGGATTTTCTTAGTCAAAGAATACTCAGAAGTGATTATACCAGTTCCGTCCTTTGAAATATAGCTTACATACAATGGTATTTGTGGGTGTCTCTCATCCAAATACTAATGTGTATTACAACCCTGCTTTTACTCAGATCTATTGCAACTAAAATAATACTTATTATCAGCATCATCTATTTACAGGGCACTTTATTACTAGAACAATGGGCCCTGTTCAATCTAAAGTATGTGTATTGACATACATACACAGAAGGAATGATAAAATATAAAACTAGACAACACACTCATAATCATCATGGGTTATGAGCAGAGTTATACCATCATACTTTCCCTACTCTCATCTGATTTGAGAAGATAAGCAGGGTTGTGCCTATTTGCCTTGGATGGAAGGTAATCCGGAATTTTCAGGTAAACGTAGGGAAAAAAACCCCCCTCGCTTAGAGACATTTTGGCCAATCTGAGTTGACAGGATTGGGCAACATGGACCAATGGTCTGCCTCAGTATAATTCAGTGTCCTGTTGAAGTGTGAATTTTGTTGGGTTTTCTCATTGTTCCAAATGAGCCTGTTTAGCAGACCTGGTTTCAGGCTACGCCCTTCTCTTGAGTCTGAATGCAGAGAAATGATCTCCAACCAGTATCTTAATTGCTACCTAGTTGAAAAGCAATGCTGAACCCGCCATTTGTACTGCTGTGTGACTAATAATGTTGTCTTTATGAAAGGACTTCCTTTCCCCATGGCATTTGCACAGCAATTCACCTCACCATTTTTAGGCTGCTGAGAGTCCTGGATTACAAAAAAAGAGCCAATTTTTAAGGAAGTTAGGTACAAAGAACATATTTTATTAAAATTTACTGAAGGAAAGAAATCTAGACTTTGAGGGCTCAGAGAGCAATGAAGGATTTGGGAGGGGGCAGAAGGGTAAAACAAACAAGATACATAAAATAATCTGCCAGTTTTAGGCACAATTTAAAGGCACAGTTGCAAATTTCACTATTACCTTCCTCACTCCATTTTGCCACTTCTCTGAGTTCACTTTGGCAGTTCCACAATTAGATATCTGGACCTTGCAAACAGATGGTAGCTGTTAAACCCAACCAGTAATGATTTACATCCAAGTAAAAAATCCTTATATACGAGATATATATATATATACACATGCGCACACACAAAATAAAATCACATACAGCCACCTCAAAAGGGTGAAATACAGAAGCATTTTCTGCTCTGTCCCTCTTACCTTTGTAATGGAGAGAATTTCCAAAGCAGATAGAGCTATGTACATTTCCATTCAGATAAGGCTTTGCATTGACTTCAGAGGAAAACCTTCCATCTGGTCCAGTTTCAAAAGCATCATTAAAGGCAAGTCCATTCATACAACTCTGACAGCAATGAAAATAGAACCCTAGCAGCCACTGCTGCAAATAGAAGCTAGCCATGGGCAACCTCCCAACCTTAAAAAGAGCATCCATGTGGTCATCAAGACAGTTCAGCAGTCACATAGGAACCTTTCCACAAGAACCTGGAAGTTACCACATGAGTCTAGGATAAGCGTAGGGTGAGGGGACAAAATAAATGTCTGGGTTATGTAGAGCACCCAGTGTTCAGGAAAAAAACAAACATTTTTTTGGTATAATTTCCAGAATCTGTCAGCCAATTGGCTATACTAACCAGAGCATTCTGGGAACTACAGTCCAAACATATATTTTCTGAACTCTAACGGAGTACCAGCATTTGATATATCCTTGTGCAAGCTTCCTGTTAGACATCTGATAAATATACATTCCATATGGGCCCACCACATGCCTGAAGCAGCCCCTACATCCATATGTTTGGGCCTGTGTGAGCAGGACACTGGTGGAAGAGGCTGGAGGGAAGTTACCACAAGACTCAATCAAACCCAGGCAGTGGAAGGGGAAAAGAAATTTCTGTGGGATCTGCAGTGTCAAGACAGAAAAATGCTTACACACACAGCTTCTTACATTCTTTGTACTAATATTGAGGACTGATCATAATGGGGAAGCTGGAAATATGCTCTTCTTTTAGTTCATCCCTGTTAATTTTGGGCTTGGTTTTTACTTCCTTTATATTGCTCCTAAGAAACAGTTTCATGGGTCCTTCCTTCCGAAATTCTTTTGAAAACTGACTTTTGTAGAGAAATTCTGACATAGCATTACATTAATAAAAGGATATGTTGGATTTTACATAGTTGAGGGCAGCAAGGAAGTTACAATTCTACAAGATTCACTGTACATTCATAGAAAAGCTGAGAATAATAGAACATTATTTTTACAGTCACATTTTGGTTCTAAAAATAAATACATACAGTTGCAACACTCAGGCCACTAAACTACTACTTATTTAACTTCAAAAGCAGAAACGCAATTTTGGTGGTAGAGGTAGAACGGGGAATAGCACAATGAAGAAGAGAACAGACGCAAATCCTAATTCCCAATAATTTGTGGAAATGCTTCGTGGGTTAAAACTAAAGTTAAACCCAATGATCATAATATAATGTTCTATTTATTCCACTGTGTCATTATTTCATAACTGAGAAGCTTGGTATTTAAGGTGCATTCGTTTGCCACTATAGGCAGTAGAAAAACTAGGACAATCTCAAATGTTTGACTGCCATGTGCAAGCTCACATGGATGAAGCTACTCAAGAGGTATCACTTGCTTGAACCACTTTGTTCTTTAATTTAAGATCACTGCTTTATGAGAAGAGTCAACATTTATATAACGAAAAACAAAGAAATGTAGACTTCAATAGATTTGTGGGACAATAGAAAATCCATGGAAAATCAAACCATGGTTCCTTCAATAACTACAGAAAGTCCTTATATTTCAAGCAATTTCCCCTCCCTTTGAAAAACTAAGAAAAACACCAATGAACGGTCATTAGTATATGCTCAGAATGGGAAAGGTGAAGAGAATAATTTTGTCATTACTCTTCTGCAACAGTTGTCACAAATCCAAGATAACTGATATGACTTGTATCACCAAAACTAATACAGTTGTCTCCACTCCCAATTGTGATGGGCAGCTCTTCAGAATCAAATGGGCTTTGTGGTGCTGTTGTAGACCAGATGCTCCGTGTCCTCTGTAGTGGAGAGAACAGAAGAAAGTGTGGAGTTGGCTGCCGTAGATGGCTGGCGTCGCCGTCGGTATGATTTTCTGTTCTTCAGGAAGAAGTAGCTAAGAATTGCAAGTACTATCAGGATGCACACACAAAGTAGCACTGCAATGGCCACTTCGAAAGAGCCTGTGACAGATGAAAATAATAATAGTTTAAGCAAACCAGCAATCTCAGTAACAAAACACAAGGGAATACTGTCGAAAGAATGCACTTATATTCACTGGGGTTTGGGACACAGGACCCCCATAAAAGTGGAGGGGAAAATAAATATAAAATTGTTGGTATTTTAATTTAAGAGAAAATCTCCCTAGTAATTTCTAGGTCCTCCAGCATGAATTTATGGTCAACTTTCACAGTGACTTCTAGTTCAATGATGATGAACCTTTTAGAGATTGAGTGCCCAAACTCGGAGGGGCTGCACTTGGGGGTGGGGCACAGGAGTGAGTGAGCAAGGGGGTGGCGGCATATGTGCCAGGGTTTTTGCCACCATTGCTCTAGGTTTTACAGTAGAGGATTTTAGTCAGAGAGTCGCACTAGAGGAATTAGAGATTACTAGAGAGCACATTTCAATCAAATCTGTGAAAAATCCATAAAAGCTCAATCTACAAATGTGGATATCTAAGAGTATACCAAAACCTGAAGCAGTATAAGATTTGAGGCAAACCTGTTTACATATCTGTTTACCTGTTTACATAATTAGAATTTCTTCGCAGATAGTTAAGAAATGTCTAGTCGAACTCTAAAGCACTGGGAGATTTCAGCAAAATAAAGTATATACAGTAGAGTTTCACTTATCCAAGCTAAACAGGCCAGCAGAAGCTTGGATAAGCGAATATCTTGGATAATGAGGGATTAAGGAAAAGCCTATTAAACATCAAATTAGGTTATGATTTTACAAATTAAGCACCAAAATATCACGATATATTGAAAACATTGACTACAAAAATGGCTTGAATAATCCAGAGGCTTGGATAAGCGAGGCTTGGATGAGTGAGACTCTACTGTAATTAGTCATTCTCTACTGTGCATACTTTTGTTTTGCTGCTATTCCAATTTAGTGGTGAAATAAGGCCTAAAATGTACTACAGCTGTTCAGTAAGTGGACTTTTTGTAATGCCACTGGCAAATATATTGCTGGGTCCAGAGACTGCAGATCATGAGGAAAGGGTTTGTAATATTTTAACTTGGAAGACTACAAGTCGACATCCTTGGATATTAAGAACTCATAAATTTCTAAACACTTAATATCATACACATGGGATATCTTATACCAGAAAAATCACAGCAATTCTGTCATCAAAATCATGGGGAAGAGCAACAGAGAACTCTAAGGAGTAATTTACTGCGAGAATGAAATATTTTCCCCAATGAACTTATATGACCATTTTCAATTTCATATCTATAGTCACTTGAATTCTAAAAATTCTGAAATAGTTAAGCAGGCATTAATTACAGAAAATATTATCCAGCAATAAAGCATAATTGCCATCTATTTGTTGCCTGCTATTTCATTCAAATTCAACAAACTCTGTTTAATACATGAACCATGCTTTTCCTAAAAACAAGCCAACTCCAGAACACAAATTATAAAGCTGGCTTATATGTCTTTTAATGGTCTATGTATTTTAATTGTGAATACCCTGCCGCGAACTGCGGAAAGGCAGGTAAGAAATTATTAGTATTGTTTCAACAAATCATACAATTACTGTAACTGCAGTTTAATGTTTGGATGTTAAGATGAAATATAGTTTATCCTAAAATGTGTGAACCCAGAGAGAGTCATACTAAACAACAACAACAACCTGATTTAGATACCGCCCTATCTCCCCAAAGGGACAATGACATTTTTGTCATGCTAAACCATGGCTTATAGGAATATCTTAGTATAGCCCTACTCTCAGTGATATCATGTCTGAATTTTACTCAGAAGAATGAAACAAAAAGCCAGATTAGTTTTATACAGTTCATAAATCTCCAACCTATACATGTTTACTCAAAATAAAACCCCAATGAGCAGAATGGGAATTCCTGCCAATTCTGTAATTGCATGTATAATCAATGCAGGGTAATCTCCACTGAATTACTTCTGCCTTGACTGATGCTGTGGACTTATAGAACGAACTATCTCAAGAAAACAACAACTTTCAGCTTTGATTTCAGGTTTGACTGGAATAATTGATGTTTGATTTCTATTGTGCTCATATGCGCAGATGAATTACCGGTAATTAGATTTAACTATGGCCCTGGTGGCACAGTGTATTAAAGTGCTGAGCTGCTGAACTTGCGGACCAAAACGTCCCAGGTTCAAATCCCGGGAGCAGAATGAGCACCTGCTGTTAGCCCCAGCTCCTGCCAACCCCTAGCAGTTCGAAAACATGCAGATGTGAGTAGATCAATAGGTACCGCTCCGGTGGGAAGGTAACAGCGCTCCATGCAGTCATGCCGGCCACATGACCTGGAGATGTCTATGGACAACGGCGGATCTTCGGCTTAGAAATGGAGATGAGCACCAACCCCCAGAGTCGGATACGACTGGACATAACGTCAGGGGAAACCTTTATGGTAACTATTTTATGTGAACAATGCATTTCTAAAAAAAAAAAAAACAGACTATAGTAATGGAAAACATTCAACTCTGCTTCGCCACTCCTATTTTGTTAAGAACAGAAATGCTTCACTCCCTTTAGGCACAAATGTCATGATTTCCCTCTACAAACCCAAATCCCTTTCTCCTAAAAACAAAGGAAGCTTAGAAATAAAAGGCCAAGAAGGGAGAAACCAAAGAGAGTAACAGAATGATTTTTCAGTTACATACTTAAACCTGAGTGCTGATATTCATAGCTGCTCCATCTCCGGCCAATCAAATCAGCCTCTGCAAGAGAACAAATGAATAGACAAATCATGAATGAGTACATTCAAAGAGACATCTTCATATTACCAAAGAATCTGGTAATGCAAAGTGACAAGAAAGTGGTGGTCAGAGCATACCCTGAAGGGACTCAATTTTCTTCAGAATTCAAAGAGGGGGTCATGAAATATCCACGGCATTGCTGAAATAGACTGTGTTAAACACCAACTACTTGAGATCTCTTAGCATTAATGATACAAGCACCAATGCATCCACTCAAAAAAGTACTCATAACTGTCATCTTAGGGTTGTACCAATTCAGCACATAGATGGAGAAATCACATCAATGAATGGCTCAGCAGAGAGCCAGCATGTCAAGGACACAAGTCCTAGTCTTGCTTTATTTTGTACTTAGTCCTTTTCTCCACAAAGAGAGTCCCCCCCCCTTTTAAACAAGGAAATAACATTTTAATATGCAGTGTCCAACCAGCATCCTAACATGTCCTGTCCCAACAGAATGGTCCTATGCACTGTTTTTAACCAGGGCAGAAGAGTTTATTTGTCACCATCCCTTTATATAAGGACTATGTATCTTTCTGCCCTGCTTCAGTCCTGCCATTTCTAGTTAAAGAACCCAAAAGCAAATGACATGTTTGATGGAGCAAAGGGGTGACAGAAACTAAGGTACATAGCACTTTAACATGCAATTACTAAAACGCAAGAGAAGAAATTGGTTCATTGGAACTTCAGTAAGCATGCCACCCCTTGAAATCATCCAAGCTCTCAAGCTGGGATTGCTGGGTAGGAGATGTTCTGGGGAGCCTAATTCAGAACCTGACTCTAGCCAGAAGCCAATGGGATTCAGCTCCACAGACCACTGGACTACCTTTGCATTAATCTCCCATAATGTTTATAATCATACAGTAGGAGTACTAGCCTGGCTCAGCTCATGACTCTTTCTTGTGACAGAAATGGGAATCCCTAAAGAAATCTGAAGGCAGGCAATAAGCACCATTAAACCCAGGGCAAGCCTTCTATGTAGAAGAGCAAGGCAATGGTCTCAGGCAGAAGAACAATTTCCTTGATATTTTTTTCAATGGAACAGAGATTTATATGTAATTCATATAGTCTGCATTGTGTCCCCTAAACCAGTGTTTTTAAAACTCTGCTCCTCCAGGTGTTTTGGACTTCAGCTCCCAGAAATTCAGTTGATAGGAATAGTGGAGGAGCAGAGTATGAGAAACTCCACCCTAAACTAACCTCCCATCCTGAAGCATTGTGGAGAACACAATTTCTTATCATCTGTAGTGAACCAAGAACCATCATGTCATCTTTACCCATTTCAAAGCCTATCCAGATGGTAAAAATATACATGATCCTGGACCAATGAGCCACATTTTGCAGATCTGATTCCCCAGGTGCTAATAAATTACATTTGACAGTGTGTTCAGAATGAGAGCAGACGGTGTTTTAAGCCTCACTTAAAGTTGTTTTACTTACTTGTGACACCCTCACAGGATTTCATGCATGCCTCCTCATTTTCAAAGTTATTCTTGTTGCCGTCACAGCCTCCATAAGTGAAACGATCACATGCTTCAGTAAATGGGTTGTAATACCAACGAAGTATACTATCTTCACACGATCCCGTCTCTGGCATATCCACACAGTGAGCTGCGAAAAGAGAATACACGAAGTAAAAATTATGGTTGGAATTCCAGTTAATATTACCTCATATCTGACTGAAAGCAACGGCACAATACAAGATCTCAAGGAGTCTGAAAAATGGGCCTGCAACCTATTTTGCACAGTAATAAGTTATATTTTATAAAGTAGCTGCTGTTTACTTTGTTTCACTTAAAAATTGTTTTACATAATTAAAGATTGCCAAATGACCAGAGTAGTTAACATAAAGATAAACCTTGTCCATCATTGTTAAAAGTTAGAGGAACTGGTTTCAAAAACATAGCCAGTATCATTGTTTCATAAAAGGCAAGATTCAGGAGCCTGCTTAAAAAAAAATCAACTTTTACATCTTCTCGAATATACAACTAAGACAACTGATGAAACATTTGACTATACAATTACTCAATCCTCCTTAAATCTAATCTGAGGAGCATAACTTCATTCAAACAAAACTTCCAACTGAATTTCAGTTGCCTTCTTCAACTGAATTTCAATTACCTTCTTTTATAGAGTAGAGTCTCACTTATCCAACATAAATGGGCCGGCAGAACGTTGGATAAGCGAATATGTTGGATAATAAGGAGGGATCAAGGAAAAGTCTATTAAACATCAAATTAGGTTATGATTTTACAAATTAAGCACCAAAACATCATATTACACAACAAATGTGACAGAAAAAGTAGTTCAATACGCAGTAATGTTATGTAGTAATTACTGTATTTACGAATTTAGCACCAAAATATCACGATGTATTGAAAACATTGACTACAAAAATGCGTGGATAATCCAGAACGTTGGATAAGCGAGTGTTGGATAAGTGAGACTCTACTGTATTTGAGGAGGTATAAAAATAGATTTTTTTAAAAGCAAGCTCATGAACCTTGCCTTTTATGTAGCAATGAAACTAATGTTTTTGAAACCAATTACTATAACTTCTAACAATGAGTGGCATGACATATTTTTTTAAAAAAGCATGTGACAATTAGCCCTTTTGTCCCTAATATTACCAATTCATACGTGACCTACCCTGGCTGGAAGTAACATTGATCCTGCGTAGTTTGTTGAATCCTTGAATATCTGCAAAAAAACAAGGGAAAGTTGTTGCTTTACAAGGATTTTTAATGAAGTGGGCAGATCCCTGGATGACAAAAAGTCTTCTCCAGGTCATTGCTGACTGTCATTTTGTTAAGTCCTCATCTTTACCTCCTCCACCCATTTTCCTTTTATAATAAAGACTCAAGTTTGAAAAAAGAACACTATTTTGGGCTACAGCTCCTAGATTCTCTCAACCAGCACAGACAATGGCTTGGCATATTTGGGGATGTTGTACTCCAAAATAACTTTTCCAAGCTCCATGCAAGTGTATGTATGCAGCTATGGAACCACCATTCCAGTGTCCATTCTCAATAGCAATGGTCTGCTGGGATCAGCAGAGCTACTTGCCAGTAATTGTGACCTTCAATCCATTTTACTCAAGATACTAGAATCAGTGACCCTCTGTATACAAAACAGGCAATTCTGCAGCAAGTCTATGGACTTTTCTCATAACTCAGACCCATTTTTAAGACAAATGTTCATCTGCTTACACGAATCACAGAACTTCTCATCTGATCCATCTGGGCAATCTGCTGTTTCATCACATTCCAGGAAGCCATCGATGCAGCAGTCCTCACTACATTGGAAATCGAAGGGCCGGCAGTTTTGATTGCACACTGTATGAGGAAAAATAGATGTATTCTTCAAGTTACCAGCAAAAACAAAGTATCTTTTGATGAGATTTTCTTTTGGATCAATGTTCTTGAGAAATAGAAGACAGAGTAATAGGTCACAAACAGCAGATTAGTGACTACACCAAGAAAAGCAGCACAGAGAAAAGCCAAGTGCTTCCCAAAACCATGAAAGTTAAATCTTTTCAATACTGCACACAGAAAGTAAGAGACCAATCAGAAAAATTTACTAAAAAGCCACAAGTAAGCAAGAAATGAAAAAGAGAGAAGAAATGACCACAGAAATGTACAGAATTTTCTACCTGGTTCTTGCCGTTTTTCTATAGCTCCTGGAAAAAAAGAGACTATTGTAAGACTACATTGCTTTGGGATATCAATTCTACAATTATCGTTTCTGATCTAGGAAATCAATAAATATTGAGAAAAAAATTAAAACGCAGGCAGAAATAGAATACATTATCAGTACACCTTATTCAGAATTCCAAAATCCAATGTACTCCAATATCCAAACTTATCCACATGGGTGACTGAGATAGAGACACCTTTGCTTTCTGGTGTTTCAATGTATCCACACTTTGTTTCATGCACATGATTACTAATATTACCTTCAGGCTATACATAAAAGATATCATAATATTATGTCTTTATTTATATCCCACTTTTCTCCCTCAACGGAACCCAAAGGGGCTTACAACATTATATAAAAGACAATACAAAACAACACACATATGTGAAACAACAAACTATATAAACAAATTTACAATAATAAATAAACATACTTAAAACATTGATTAAACATATATTACTTTTGTATTTAGACTTGAGTCCCAGTTTTCTACTGCCCTTGGAGACTAGGACGCGAAACAATGACTTCAAACTACAGGAAAGGAGATTCCACCTGAACATTAGGAAGGACTTTCTAACTGTGAGAGCTGTTCAGCAGTGGATCTCTCTGCTCTGGAGTGTGGTGGAGGCTCCTTCTTTGGAGGCTTTTAAACAAAGGCTGGATGGCCATCTGTCAGTGGTGCTTTGAATGTAATTTTCCTGCTTCTTAACAGGGGCTGGACTTGATGGTCCATGAGGTCTCTTCCAACTCTATGATTCTATGATCCTACATCTCTCATTATGTATGTATATGCAAATATTCTAAAACCATTAAAAAAACCTGAAATAAGGAACACCAGGTTCTGAATATTTCAGATAGAGGACACTCAATCTGTATTCCTATACTAGAAGAACTGTAGAAACACAGAAGTCAAACATGTTTATTAAAATGACTTTCCAAAATATTATCCCTAAATTATTGAAACAGGAAACCATCCTTTTTGTTCTATGGTGTCAACTGTTCCTAACTCTGCTGCCTTGCAGGTATGCAGGACCTAAGCAGGACTGAGAATCCTTCAGGCCCAAGTGCTGTTAGGATGGGATTCCAAACACTCCTTATCATCAGCTATGAAGGCTCATGGGAATTGCAGAGATGCCCCATTCCTTTCCATGCCCATGAACTAGCTTGGAAGTAAAACAATACTAATAATGATGTTATCTTGTGATGTATTATTCCTTGGGTAACAATGTTACCAATATTATTCTTTGCAAAAAGTAATACGACATTTTGCTATGACATTACATTTAGATGTAATAAATAAGGTTTACTTGCAGCTTTCAAAATCTTCCCATATTAAAGGAATCTGGGAAAGCACTTTTTTAAACGTAAAATGTAACATGTCCTTAACAGATAACATAACTTATCCTTTATAAAAACAAGCAAGCAACATTCGAAACTCTGTGAGGGATTATAAATTTTATCATTCTCAGCAAGCATCAATTTGTACCTCTTGTCAATACCTGGTAGTTACCCATCCAAATTTCACTCTACCGATAAAGTGATAAAGTATCTTCAAATTATTCTCTAAAGCCCATTTATTTTCTGAACAACATACCAACCTTGGACATTCTTGCAAGCAAGTTTACACTCCTCTTCTCTCAGGTAATTGTTCTTGTTAGGCCTGCAGCCCCCAAAGATAAACGTCTGACACTCCTGGGTTGCTGGATTGTAATACCAGCGAGGGAATGAACCGCGACACCGACCCACCTTATAAGGAGTCAAACAGTGCTCTGGGAATAAAAAATAAAAATGGTACATGACTGCACAATACACATGATGGCAGGAAAAACACTGCTTATAAAGCTGCTTCAAAATCAGTTGGCTTCAAAATGGGAATAAGAGTTCAGTCAGCCTTTTAAACTTCAATCTCACTTCCAAAGAAATTTTGAAATAATTTGCATAAAACATTAAAAATCCAGCATAAAACAAAGCTATACAAATGGGCAAAACAATTATTTATAAAATCACCTAATGCAGTGGTTCCCGACCTGTGGGTCCCCAGATGTTTTGGCCTTCAACTCCCAGAAATTCTAACAGCTGGTAAACTGGCTGGGAGTTAAATGTCTCTTTAATCCAATATGTTCCACAAACACTTCAACAAGACTAGAACCACTAACCTAATGCACAAGAAGCCATTTCCCTTCTTGCCTAAGAGTGAATATTGTAACAGCAGTGAATATGAGACCATTAAAACTAATCCAGGAAAATAAATATCCTTCTCCAGATACCAAGAAGGTTTCAAAAATATTATTTTAGAGAGAACATTCCACAGTAATTATAGAGACCCCTCCAAAAGACACATTTTGTCTATATCCTCTCCACATCTCATGGAAGCAGGCATAGAGAGGTTCTTAATGTTAAAACTTGTGTAAGGTTGTGTAAAGTTAAAAAAACAGAAAAAGAGGGCCACCATCAGTTGTTCTGTGCATTTTAATGCCCGAGACTCCGCCTTCCCTGTTTTTGTACACTACCGGCACTCAAGCTGTGCAAAACTTTGTAAATCAAAACCAAAACTTTGATAGATGGAGGGGTCCGCAAAGCAACCACTTATTTAAAAGACTTATACTGCCTTCCCTTACATCATTCAACACAACTTTCAAAAAATAAACAGAAACATAAGGCAAGGCACTGTAGGAAATCAACTGAGGCCTCTTGTTTCTTTTTGAAATTGTGGAAGGAAAGAACATGGAGAAACTGAATCCTAAGAAACATCTATGTTCCTTCTGCCCCACACCATTCTTATCCATTTTAAAAGTGAAATGTCTATGGGGCTTGGAGAACAGAATAAGGACAAGAGGTCCTTGGCAAAATTTCAGTCTTAGAAAAACATGTAACTTGTTGTCAGTGAATTGTGACATTTTCCACTGTTGCCCCATTCCCTTGCCGGCATTTCAGGGAGAAGAGACATGCACAAAACAGTGACATATTTGATTTTATAAAACCATTGGGAAAAAAATAGGAAGAGTCAACTTCCAAGAGGATACTGGTACTATTTCTTTAAGGCTAAACTTAAAGCCTGTCTTCCCCAAAGCATTGAAGCTTGCTTTTTTAACAAATCCCAGACTCCTCCAGCTAACATGAACAGTTGGCTGAGGGATTCTGGAGATGTAGAACAATAAATTATGCTCACACCTCCCTGCTCCTGGTCAAGATACAATTTTTTTTACATAAAACCAGTAAAGGTCAGACTATCAATTCTAGGTTCCAGCTCTGAAATAAGCCACCTTTATGAATGACCCACCTATAGTCTGTTCAGGATTCAGGACAGTGACAGTGATGTCTGTTGAATCCTGTTGTCCAGAAGTATCTTTCACAGTCAACTGGAACATGTAAACTCCTTCCTGAAGATTGGTGAGTACCATGTGGTCATTCTGTGGCTGAAAATACAAAATGTAAAACAAAAGGAAATTACCTCTCTGGAAGATAAAGGCACAAACTATGTATTTTAGCTATCCCTTGCGTTCTCTCAAATAAATGTAATTCCTTTGTTTACAACAGCTACAAATATCCATCTAAAACCTTTTGGTATTAATATGGAGCTTCTTCTTATGGCAAGAATTGGAAGGAGAGCAATACAAGTTTCATGGTAAAAGATTATCATGCAGCAAAGGAATACTGTTGTGAAGGAGGAAGTGTCTACTAAACCAACAGTCTCTACCCTGATTCTCTCCAAATAAATTGGGCTACAGTTAGAAGTCTCTTCATCGCCAGCTGGTGGATGTTTCTCTTTACTTTATTTAAAGGGGGGGGGGGATAAAGAAAATAGAATGTTGTTTATCATGTTGACCTTTTATTTCTCCTTCCTTTGCTATGATCTTAGTTTTTACCAGGGTCATCTCCCACCTTGATTACTGTCATTTTCTTTTGACTGGTCTTTCATTGTCTCATCTTAGAACTTCTTCACATGCACCGTTAGAATTGCCGAGTATTGCTGCAAATTGCAGTGATTCCAGTGTCACTCGCCCAGGGGGTATGGGGACCTGTCGCCTCATGCCCCGCACAGTCCTGGCTCTCCCCCCCCCCCCCATCACATAGGGGGTAGCCTCAACCTCTCTTTCCCAATGGAAAAACAGAATGCGTACTGTTGTGCACGATTCTGTAGCGGTGGCAGGGGTTTTGTGCCAGTTTTGCTATGGAGCTGCCCCGGAAGTACTTCTCCGAGGTGTGATGAGAACCATCAGTCTCTATGGCAAAACTGCCAAAAAACCAACACCGCCAAAACTATGCTCATGTGAAGAGGTCCTTAGTCCTCTGATCTCCATTCAACATTCTGCACTTATTGCAAAAGTCTGTATGCCCTTCTTAAAAATGGCCACTGCTGCTCCAGTCCACCTCAAGCAACACCAAAATGTTGCTGATAAATACTGCTCATGCTAAAAGGACGGAAGGAGAACAAGGTTTGAACAAGGGAGGAATAATGGGATGGGAGCTCTTCTTGCCTCTGCCCCTCGTCACTGCCTTCACTCTTGCTCACTGTTTCAGCATCGACCTGTGTATAAGTCAACCATGCTTTTTGGTGGGGAGGGGGTGTCAAATTATTTTCAATTTATACATGAGTATATGCAGGAGATTTCCCTTTCAATATATGAAGCTCTTTTTATAGGTGTCGGACCTTTGCTCTATCATGCCTAATTCTGCCTACTCCAATTTGGCAGCAACTCCGCAGGGTATTAAACTTACTCAGCTTTTTCACGTGAGATATGAAGATGGCAGGACCTAAGTCTGGGACTTTCTGCATACAAACTGTATTTATTTATTTTATTCTTTTATATCTCACCCTTTTCCCAAAACATAAAAAGTATAAATATATACAAGTTTTTTTAAAATTATGAAGTTAAAACCATGAATATTCACTGAAAGATTATATGTCCACTGCTGTCTTTTTAGAGCTAGAAAAGGTGTGATGATTGAATCAAGTCATTATGATGTTGAAACAACTGTTTCCACAAAAACAAAAGATTGCTGAAAGACCAAATGCCAGAATATTGCTCCTAAATCCAGTTCTTAGTCCCAACTAGAATACCTCAACTGAATCAATAGAATTTGCATAAGTGCTGATCTGGGATTAATAATTCATATTAGGTCTCTGGAGCCCTGCCTTTCTTTGTATTGGCTTGCAGCCATTACTGGAATCTGCCTGAGCTGGATTGACCTACTTGGTTCCAAGCTTCCAGAAGATACGTAAAATATCCAAACCACATATCTAATATATGCAAACTAAAAGAGAGAATTAACTTTGAACTGGGTGAGGCCTTACATAATCAAACTTGTATACAGTTTTGATTACATTCCATTTACATTATATTTGTCATTCAAGAAACTTACTTCCATTTGGCAGCAATCAAACTGAAATATGCCCTGATCCAGTAATGTTAACATGGGGTTGGCAGTCCAAGAATGGGAAATAACATATTTATAGTTTAAATCTTCATTATATTGAGGTGAAGCTACAGATTCCAACTGGCCCTTTACTGTAATTTCATTTTTGTATTCAACATCTGGTTTGCTTGTTCGTCAATAAATGAGTTACTGTCAGCCATCCACATTCACTGGGATTAGGGACACAGGATCCCAAAGAAAGTGAAAACCTCGATTTTTTTTAACCTAGGAGAACATCTCTCTAGGATTTTCTAGGTTGTCCAGCACAACTCTATGATCAATATTTTCTGGAAAATGAATATAGAATCACACTGGAGGACCTAGAGATTCCAGAGAAAGCATTTTCAATCAAAGCTGTGAAAAATCAAATCTGCAAAAAGTCAAAACCACAAATGTGAAGGAATGGCTGTATTATTGGTAAGTTGAAAAAAATGGGCATATACCTTTGAACCACCACTAATTATGCCCTTCTTATTCAACTAAGAGTTTTCTTTACCACCTAAAAAGATGGCAAACCAAAAGCATTTTCAGAATTTGTCATCTCTTTAAAAGGGGGAGAGGGGAATGGCACGATGTATCTTAGTAATTAGTTACTGCTACAACTACCTGGCTATACATAGACCATATCACTTCTTTTGCTGTAAACCTTTAAACAGGACACTCCAAGAGCAATGACAATTTTAAAGGGTGTATGCTCATTCTAAAGTAAGAAGCAAAGGTCAAGTTGCATTGTTCTATCAATGATTCACAGACAAATCTCATGCAAAGCAGGGAAAACATTAAGTATACCCCAAGTTACAAACATCCAACTTATAAACGGCTCACAGTTAAGACCCACAGGGGTGAGACAACAGGAAGAGAAAATTCACTCCTGAAAGAGTTATTACCATGGGAAAAAGGTGTCCCTACTGAAGCTTTCTCTTCAATCTGTTTCCACAAGCCAATTTTTTTTTCAAAAATCCAATTCTCACAGGGACAGAGGTGACATCTTCTGAACAGGGGCACAGATAGAAAAACAAACACCACAGGGATGGTAACCCTTCCCTTTCTATTCAAAGCTAGAATGAATATATGTACCTGTCCTGACTTAAATACAAATTCAACTTAAGAACAAATCTACAGAACCTATCTTGTTCATAATTTGGGGACTGCCTGTATATAGGAGATCTTCAAATAGATGTATCAGAAACCAAGTGGCCTCACATCTGGTCCTCCCCACTTTTCAAGTAATTCTCTTCCTTGGGTAGGGAATAGCATCTTCAAAACTATATTTTATTCCTAACAGGTGAGACAGTATAGTTAAATGTCATAGCCCAAAATGTTTGAGGGGTTGTGACACTATTGGAAAGTACGTACATATGTGGTTTGAATGCTTTAAAATATACAATGTTTGGGCTTTAATTCTAGAACAAGAATGCAGGGGTGCCTGTTTTGAAACACTAGTTTGATTAAGCCCTAACAGTAGCATTGAAATCCAGAATGGACTCAATCCCAGTAACTATCAGCCATCACTAGAACTAAGTTTGTAAACCTCTTCTGACACAAATCAATTCCTGATTTTTCTCATACGCTGCTTAAATTGAGAGAGGGAAAATCATGTTTAAAATTAATCATAAACCAAAGATAACTATCTTTGTTTGACTGAGAGAACTCTTGATGAAATCTTGATGAAATATACTAGCCTTTTCTGAAACTGGTTCAGACAAAACAGACCACAGCTCTTAGTTTGGTCAAAGCTCATGTGAAGGACAGAGGGAAGGGTGTTATATGTTTGGGCAGAAAACTTATTCACATCACACACAAGATACTGCAGAAGATAGACAGATACTTTTAGTAGAGACATGCACAAAGAGATTGTGCCTTAAAGTAGGTCTTATCTTACCTCCATCTCCACTGATTCATCACCAGAGAGACGCTTCCATTCGTAATTCACAATTCCAAAGTCATCATAGCTTTCTGTACCCTTCAGTGTCACAGGTTCATTAGGCTGCACTTTCATGTCCATCCAAGCACGGGCCACAGGCGGCCGATCGTCCGCTGGAGGGAAAAGGGCATAGAAATATGTATTATTTCCATACATATTACATTCCTGTACATGTAGGGTTCAGAGCAGGAAGTACAAATACCAACACAGTACAATCCCTATATCTGAGGGTGATACATTCCCAGATTTCATACTGATACACAAAACTATGGATAACAGCAAACCCTATTGAAATGAAGGACTTAGGATACCATAGAGTCATGTTGGAGAACCAAGAAAGTGCCTAGAGATGTCATATGTTGTTAGATGTGGACAAATGAAACAATTTTAAAACAAACAAGAAAATGAAACAAGATCCAAATCTCAAAAGAATACATGATTTAAAAGATGTGGGAGCTAAGCCTACCCCATGTACAACCTGGAAAAGGTAGACTAAACAGATGGAAGAGATTGTGCATAAACATATACATTTGTTTTCAGGTAATGGAGTGCCTTGTGGACAATCAATATACCTCTTTAATTTTTACTGTGAGACCCAGTAACTATAAAGGTAAAGAAGGTTCATGAGAGAGTACAGGAAAGGAAACAAAAAGAGAAGTGGAAACATGCAGACTGACCAGTTTTCGAGTTAGGCAACAAGAAACTGCTGAAAGGCACAGCCTTGAAATCAGGTACTACCCCCACAAGTATCCTGGATTATATGAGAAGTAACATTGGGCTTAAATTGTAATCTTTTTAGCAGTTACAACAACACAAAATGAAAGTATTATTTAGGCCTTTATGATTTAGGATGAAGAGAGGGAAGTAAAAAGAGTCCTAATTGCACTTTTACTGAAAGAAAGGTATTTTTCAGGTTAATGGAGGTACCTGCTAACCCAGAGGACAAGAACAGGAACCAATGGGTTCAATTTACAGTACAATCCCCTAGTAAAGGTAATATGTTTGTGAAGTTGCTGTGTAAAGAGGAAACCATGGATAATGGCAAACATTGTGACTCTGTGGTAATTTACAACAGATGTGTACCATATTGTTGCCTGGAGGATCAGAAAATACTTAAGGGGGACTAGTTTGTCAGATGCAAGTACCCTATATACAGGATACTTGCATCTGACTTACAAGATGGAGGAAACATCAGTCTCAGATCATCAGTCCTCCAGCAACTTGTATGGAACAGAAGAATCACACCAACACTCACATTTTCATTTCACCATTTTAATACATATCTACATGCATTAAAATATGCTCAGAATAATATTGGGCCAAAAAAGGAGAGGGGGTTTTCTGTTGTTGCCTTTAAGAATTGTAGGGCAACTTTTTCTTTTGCAAAGATTGTATAACATGGTGTAACTTTTCAGCAGTGAGGATTTCTGCACTTTCCAAAAGAGCTCACTTACACTTTGAGGGAGCTTGCTGCAAGTCGAATGGCAAATCATTTGCTGAACACAAGTAAACATTTGCTTGAATGTACAGCCAGAAAAAAGTTACTTTTGCAGATCAGAATTCCTCCTCTCTCTTCCCAGAAGTGAACATACCACCTTAGCTCTGAAAGCCTAACTATAAATAATTGGTGTCTGTCTGTTTGTTTTTCCCTTCCCTGTTCCTCTTTCTTGTGTTTGTTAATTCTTTCATTCACTTTATATCCTGCCTCCTTCCTGGTACAAGGCCCAAGGCAATTTACTATAAGACTGAAGCCAGGAACTTAAAAAAATCTTTAAATTACATATAGTAGCAAGACTTGGCACTTTATAAATAAATTCTAAACACGTTTATTTGTGTGCAAGTCCTACCATGCCGAACAGGAAGTTACGCTTAAACAGGCATGCATAGAATTGCAGCTCAATTCAATCAGTTTGTTAGAATATGCGTAAGATGTCACATGAAAAACAGAGGATGGAATTCTAAACAACCAGTGACACACCAAGATGTACAGGCCCAAAGTTTTGGAATTAAACATGACTACTGAAATGGCTCTAGGACTTATGGACAATCGTACAGATCACAAGAACACTCATAAGACTCCTGAATGTTCTAGTTCCTTATTGAGATGGGGAGAAACTACAGTCATCCCTCCAATCACTTCTTTTTGGTGTCAGAAGTGACTTGAGAAACTGCAAGTCGCTTCTGGTGTGAGAGAATTGGCCGTCTGCAAGGATGTTGCCCAGGTGATGCCCAGATGTTTTGATGTTTTACCATCCACAGTCGCTGGGATTAGGGACACAGGATCTCTATGAGAGGGAAAAACCACAAATAAAGAACTTGCAAACTTTTTACTCCTCTAGGGATTTCTGAGTCTTTCCATATTTCTTTTATGGCCAACTTCCACTGGAAGCTGATCATAGTATCGCACTGGAGGATCTAGAGAATTTTAGAGGTGTGACTGGAGAAAGTTGATCATAGAATAACGCTGGGGGACCTAGAGATTCATAGAGAGAACATTTTAAAGCAAATACATGAATAATCAAAGCCACAAAAGTCAAAGCTGCAAATATGAAGAGACAACTTATAGTATTTCCTCAGATAGATACAGTTAGCCTGTATATGTGAGGATGAAACACCCCCAACCCATGGGCTGGAAGCCGTTCACAATGGTTCTCTGCAGAACTCTGCATAGCATAGTGTTCTGCTTTCGTTCCTAGAAAAAGCTGCACTAGGACTGCTTCTGAGTAGTCATGTACAGAATTGTGCTGTCCTTTGCAGACTTGTGCTATATACTTCGGTCTGCCTTCATGTCCATAACCTTCACCCTCCAATTGGTTCCTTGAGATGTTGCTGAAATTAGCACATGGGCTTTTTGGGGTGAAAAATAATTATCTACCCCAGTATGCATCCCTTGTTATTTCATATCATCTCCAGTTTCCTTCTGGAATGTTGCTCACATCTCTAGTTAGTTACCACTCAAAATCTGAAGAACTGTTACAAGGCATAAGGACTGTTCTCCTGTATGATCAGCTCACATTTTGGAGAGGGGGGCAACAAAGAACACAGTAATGATACTTCAAAAGCAGACCAATGAATGGGAACTAGTACTGCCATAGTGAAAATTGGAGAGGGGTTCTGCACTTTTGATAGTTATTTAAAAGGAATTTCACCAATTGTTGTGTGACAAGCAGTACCTCTGAATTTCCCCTTTCTTCATTCATCATCATCATCATCATTTCAAATCATTCCCAGCTTATGGAGACCCTGAGGGAAACCTATCTCAGAGTTCTTTTGCGAAGGCCAGCTAAGGTCACCCAATAGGTTTCCACTGGCCTCCCAGTGCCTTAGTCCAACACTCAGACCACTAAACTTCTTCTATGCAACCGTTACAGGAGCCCTCTCCAGTAGTGTGCAGCAAGTAACCTTTTTAGTTATTTTAAACTAGAGATAAAATAATGAAGTGTCAAGAATAAAACAAACAACACAAGGTACTCTTTAAAATTTGTAGAGAACAGCCTGGATTTGCTCAAATCTTTCTCAGCCTTTACCTTGGGATTGCAAAAATGCTAGCTCCTGGCAGACACTTACCTCATATAGATATCAGTCACACTAGCTACCAAGAGGGACAAGTTATACTGTACACAGAATGACTAATATGGCAGGGAATTACAATTAAAGATGACATCATTATTACTTACATTTATCCTAATGGAAAACAATTTCAAGATTTGGGATTAACAAACAGTTCACATTTACAGACCATATGAATTATTTCTAGACACTCCAACCTATTCTATCTTTGTAGCAATCTTTTGCTTTTGTTTGACCTTGCTACAGTAATTCTGCATTTGGCAATAAGCTGGTTACACTGACTCATTGAACACTAAATTATTGCTGAAGGTCAAAATTTAACATTGACTTTGCCTTTACTAGACACTTCCCAAATATCCCAAATTCACAGTGTCAAATTATACTGAATTCATCTTCACATTCCTTCTCATAAGCCCAGAACAGGGTACTAGGCTGTCCTGCTTCCACCTTACCCTCACAACCACCCAGTAAGATCGGTCAGGTTGAAGGTCATTATTATTGGTCCAAGGTCACACAGTGATTTTAATGGTTCTGGAGAGATTTAACCGTGAGTTGCCCAGCAAACCTACCTAATCTGAAAAATGTCAATTGTAGGGCAAAAAAAGAAATGGCAAAACAAGGAAAAGAAATGACAAAACATTGAAGGAAGAGTAATTTAAACTGGATGCATGTATTTCTGCTTATCCAGGCCTTTAAGTGTTATCAATCTCTTGCTTTTAATTGGAATGAATTGCATTATTATTATAGAATTATTACTATTACTACCACTAACCACTTTTTTGAAAACTTTTGAATGTTTTTATATGATTGGTTATTTTTATCTCTTTTGTACAACACCATTGTCCATGAAGAAATCCTTAAACAGCCAGAATGAGGCCACCTACCCACAAAAAGGAGGCATCAAGAGGCTTGTGGAAATGCCAGTTTGCTTCAAAATACTTTAGAGGGGGGAAACCCTAAGAGGGAGGGAACACAAAATAAATCCAAAGTAAACCGAGCATGCCCAGTGGCCATGGAATTGAAGGGGTGAGGGAAGAGAAGCATAAGGAGGAAAGTGGACACTGATATTGTGGTGTAGATTCCATTGTAATTCATAAAGTAAAACTATTGAGTGTCAAGCTATCTCAGCAAAACCTCTCACTCTTCACGGTGATAGTCATTCCTAAGCTTAGCTATTCTGTTTCAAACACATCTTATTTAAACCACATATGAAGAAAAACAATCAAAATGCGGAATTACTAGAACTGGCTTAGCTTTTACAGCTCTGACACCATTGGAATTGAGTGCACAAAGTTCACTTTTGCAGAAAGAACATTAAAAAACCCACAACACTGACCTTTACTCCTTCAGAAGTGTTCATTTGCAACAGTGAAATTAAAAGAACAAAAGAGGCACGCCTATGTTGTATATGCAGAAATGTATTGCTTGGAGAAAGGGAGGCTGCTGGACCATTAAACAATGCTATTTTCAGAACCTGTAATTTCAGTTTCACAAAGATGAAAAGAATCTGTTCTATGAAAGAGTCCTAGCTTAATCACAGAACGCCCATTCCAAAAGTTCCTTTACAGGGTTTGGAATACCCAAGCTAATGTCTTGTAGCTGAAATATGCACAAAGAAAACCCAATAGAAATACTGGAAACACCTAATTATTAGAAAGAACGCAATGATGGTAAGAGCTGATTTGACAGTGAAATACACTGCTGGATTGTGGTGAAGTCTCCTTCTCTGGAGGCTGGATGGCCATTGGTCAGGAGTGTTCTGATAGTATGTTCCTGTCTGGCACAATGGGGTTGAATTGAATGACCCTTGTGGTCTCTTCCAACTCTATAGTTCTATGGAGAGAATACTTCTGGAACATGGCCAAACAACCCGAAAGACATACAACAACTCTATAGTTCTATGATTCTATCAAACAGTCTTGCATAAAATGATATTATGCCTCACATTGTCCAACATTTGTATATTTCTGACAGCAGTTCCTTAAGGCAGAAACATATGGTCCACTGGATGTTGTTGGTCTACAAATTTCTTCACTATCAGCTGGCATGGCAAAGGAGCTACAATTCAACAACATCTGGTGTAATGGTTTAGATCCATCCCAGAATACAGTCAAGTTATAAATTCAAGACATAATTGGCTCCTCCAGACTATAACAAGGTATCTGACAATGGGTTCACTCTCTCGCTACTCACAAACAGTTTACCTGGAGATGATAGATGTAAAATCTAAGCTTTCTCCATGTACCCCAACCAGTGAACATGGGGATATAGGAACAGGGAACAAACTCTCCCTTTTTCTCATGGCCTACACTACATCAAGTGCAGGCAACACACAAGTCTCTCTGTAACACACAATTCTGGACTAAGTACCTATGGCAAATTGAAACACAGGCTTTCCTTTATCTATGAACTCTACACTTGTGAGTCAAAGCATTTGCATGTCATAAACCCAGACCAAAGTTCAACTTCATCAAGTCATTCCCATTCTTCAGCATTTTTAATACTTTGAGCTACGAGGTGTTGCTTAGTGTCTCTCTGAGCACAGTGGCTTGGCTTGTGCTTAGCTTGCTATGCTTTCAGAGAAAAAGAGCTGCAGTTTCCACAGTAAATCTAACAAAGTCATTGTGAAGGACATTATAAAGGATTATATTATCATGAAGATGACATTAGAGACCACAGATTTTACATCATAGTGATGCGTAGATTCAAGTTCTCCCACAAAAACCACTTTGAATTAGTCTAAATTATCCATGTTGTGGTTAATGTTACTATGTAAATCAAAGATAAACTCTGAATAATCCAATGCATGTGCACACACTTTTTGAACCAGTACTCTCATCTACCCATACAGGGTAGTGTAGCAGAGCTGAAGCCGGGGACTTTCTGCAGCCAGGGCAAATGGTTTCACTTCTACCTCCTTTCCCTGTTCCCCCTGAGATAAGTTGTTTTTGTCATAATAGTGGTTCAGGATAGGTGAAAAAAATGTTTTGCGAGCACTCCCTCTTGTAATTTGATGCATTTCACAGAGACATGGTCTTGAAGGGGGTCAGAATTTGTTCCTATTATACATAAGAATGGCTAAAAGTGGTTTTTAAATACACAACAACTCACAGTAATCAGAACTGTTATCCTGAACATCTTAAAATTTCCAATGTATGTAGACACCACCACTCACAGCAAGGTCAAGCAAAAGAAAGAAGATAGATTGGTGCCCTAGAGCAATTTTTCTCAAATTATCTCATATGATGGCCCTTCAATCAGTCTTGACTTACTAGGGTCTCAGAAAGATTCAACAAGTGAATGGAGAAAGGAGCTATATCATTATCCTTCAGCTTGACATGCCCTCCTCTTGACATGTTTCTTCCTTTCACCCTGTATTCATCCATAGTGCCATTGGTAACAGCAAACCTCCAGGAAATCAGGAAAGACCATGTTGATCCAGAACAGATATTTACAGTCACTTACGAACCCATTGCCAAGACTCTATACTCTTGGAAGACAATCATACTACTCAGCCATGAGTGATCGCCTATGATTATGATGGGCCCTTTAGCAATTAAATGAACCACAAATAAACTATGCCCGGGTGCAGGGGTGGCCATGCATGCATTCCTTGTCATTGCTGCTTTGCTTTCCAAGGGTCCTCTTCTTCCCTGAATCTTTCTTGTCTTGTCTTATCTTTGCTGAGCAATGAGTAAGCAGTCATATCCTTAAGCCTGCTGGGAAGACAAAGTTGCTGGGAAACAAGGTTGAGGAAACAAAGCAACAGCAGGATGCATAACCGGTTTTCTCATCCTCTCCTGTTCTTACCTCCATGACTGGATGAGTGCTGATGTGCTATCTAAACTAAGAAAGGAGAATGAGGATGGAAAAGCAAACAGCTGTAGCTGCAACCTGTCATGGCAGTTGCAATTTTTGATGCCAAAAATGCAGCTTCAAAATCACAGCAATTAATGTGAGAAACATTTTTTTAAATCCCCAGAATCTGACCCCGAAGTCATACATTTCTCATTCCTGCTTTAGGGACTTGTGTGGTCAAAAATATAACATAAAAATAAAAACAAACCCCTTTGGCTTTCACATCTCTCTCCCTTGGGAAAGGCAAAGTATTATGCAAAATCTGTAGTTAAAATGATTATGAGTTGGATAAAGACCGAGTCAGAGCATGTTGATGAAAGTCAGTTGGACCTAGGTTAGTCAGCCATGACTATGAATCAGATGAAACAATAAATGATGAAATTCAAACCTATGACTCCAACAACAGAATGGGTGTGTGTTTAGAGGAGCAAAAAAGAGTCCATTCAAAATTATCCAAATTTTGTTACAAATGAAAAACATTTGGGAATATTTTCTTTTGTGGCCAGCTTTAAAAAAATCAGTATTCAGTGAAGAAATGAGTTTACATCCATGAAAGCTCATGCTAAAATAAAAACCAACTATATCTTAAAAGTGCTGCCATTTAATTTTCCCCCTTTTCCCTTTCTCCTTTTTCTGCTGTTGGGGACTAACAGGGCCAAGTCTTCAAAAACAAGAGGATTTTCTAAAAAAGAGACATGGCAGCTAGAAATAAGGTGGAGCTCTGAACAGGGTTTTAAGAAACAGGAATGTTGAAATAGTTGAAGAAGTCCACATTTAACTTGTTTTATAATAAATATTTTCAGGTTTCATTATCTTCAGCTGTGTATGACATTTGAGAAGTGAAAGGGAGAACTTGTTAAATCATACTGAAACCACTAGTCCACATAGCCACTTCTCCCATATAATGGTCACCTTGAGGCTTGAGTACTGGAGCTAGGGAAGATGTTGAGGTTAAAATGACAAGTTGAGAGACAGAAACTGTAAGTCCGATCCGGAAAGGGTTTCCAGACTAAATTCACCTGAAAAAATGTATGACTACAAGTTCTGCATCTTGTGCTGGGAAGCCCAGATTCAAAGCCACATGCTGGGACTAAGGATGAATCACCTGCCAGCAAAGTTTCAAGTTCTCTATTTGTGACATACATCAACTTCCCTTGGAATGATTTTTATACTGATGATGAATAGAGTACAGATTCACAAATAACCAGAAAAATTCCCAGTGCTAGGATATTTACTTCTAAGAAAATCCCTAATTTATTTTAGTAGAATGTGCTTCCTTAACCAGTGTCCATTTATTTATATAGTCACATTTATATCCTACCTTTCTTCCAAGGTGCTGAACATTTTCATCCCCCACATATTTATTCTTGACTGTCTAAAGTCATCTAGTAGGTGTCATGGCTCAGTAAGGACTAGAACCCAGACCTTTCATGACATAGTCTAACATTCTAACCAGCATTTCTTCCTAGCCCATACAATTTATGACATAAACTAAAAAGTAGATTGTGAGTCCAAGTATTTCACAATATTAGAAGAAGAAGCAGGTCTAAAAACAGGTAGACATTCAAGGATGTTATTGTTCTACTCCCATTGAACTGGTTTGCCTAGACCTTGAGTAAACCCATGAAATCATAGTTTGAACAGCAAGTCATAGTGCTGCCAGTAAAAAATTTATGTGACCTGCCCTTCTACATAGATGTACAATATTCCCATTTTACAAAGAAAATTAGAAGAAACCGTACAAGAGTTTGAACAGAGATTGGCAATGTATGGCCCCTGATATCTTGTTGGACTGTAAATCCCACAATCCTTCATTGGCCATGATGGTTAGGGCTGATGGATTTGCAGTCTAGATCCACTGTTGGGTAAGATAGTTGTCTATGCTTATGCTAGAGCATTGGTAACTCTTCAGAATGGTAGCCAGCTCTTCTCTAAAAAAAATCTAGTTAGTAGTAGCTATGTCAAAGTGGGAGAACAACTAAACAATTCCTTTGACTAGAACTATCTGCAGGGGGTGCAATTTGTTTTAAAGGAGAATTGAACAAGGTGTTTTTTATATATTAGAGTATGCCAAAATGTATAGGACCTGTCTGCGGCCTGCTAGCTTTCTAATTCTTACCAGTAGCTTACAGTCACACCCTTTGATCCCCAATGGTGAGTGGCAGGCAGATAATACTATACACTAGAGATATGTGTGGTATTTGTTGCATTTGTTTCATTTGTGATTCCATTTTGTACCATCCATTCGGACAGCACGAAACGGAAAGCCCCCCCCCCCCCCCAAAACAAAAATGCTATCGAAACGAAAGGCAGGTGGGAAGGTGGGAGCCGGTATTGGCTCCAAGCCTGCTTTTTGGATCAACTGGCTGCAGGCCCTGCGAGGCCCGGGTGTGGAGGACCAAAGCCTGCACCTATAGGCCCAAAGCTCCTGGGCCTACGGGTGCAGGCTTTAGGCCTATGGGTACAGCCTCGCAGGGCCTTCAGCCAATTGCTAGTTAAGGAGCGCTCCTTACTCCTTACCCTGCAAGGCCCAGGTGCCTAGGCCCAAAGCCTGCACCCATTGGCCTGGGTGTTTGGGGTGAAAGAAAACAGATATTTTGGTCCAGAAGACCAAACATAACAAATGTCTGACCTGATTTTGGGTGGTCAGATCAAAACGGAACAGGGCCCCGCTGAAACCAGGAACACAAAATGGGACAAGGTAAGTCCTGAATGCACACCACTACTATACACTGAACTGCCAGCCATCTAACCTTTCAGCCTGAAGTGGCCCAGCCCAGACACAGGTTTGGCTGCATAGCAAGAAGAAGACTCTGTTTTGTTTCCTGCCAGAGGTACCTCCTTCCAGTTACTTCATTTTTTGTCTCCTTCCTCTCTGCAATGTCTAACCTCACTCCATTCAAACTAGTCAGAAGATTCACTGTGTGACTGTAACACAGAGTACTAGCCAAATACTTTTTGCTGTTTGCCTTCTATTTCCATATATAAAAGCTGTTTTAACTCGCAGGTGACTAGTACCTCAGTATCATTCTCTTCCGCACCTCCTAAAACAGTGGTTCTCAACATGTGAGTCCCCAAGTGTTTTGGCCTACAACTCTCAGAAATCCCAGCCAGTTTACCAGCTGTTAGGCTTTCTGGGAGTTGAAGGCCAAAATATCTGGGGACCCACAGGTTGAGAACCACTGCTTTAGGAGGTGCAGAAGAGAATGATACTGAGGTAGAAGTTACCTGCTCCAGCAATGTGCCATGGCCTTCTGCCCCCATTGGGCCTGCCACCACTTGCAGATGTTTCACTCTGTATACTGGTAGACCTGGCATCCAAATGCATATTTTTGAACAAGCAGGATTATGCCCATCACTTTCAGCTTATCAGAGGAAAGGTTGGATATCAAAAGCAACAATATATATTCATTAATTTAATGTGAAGAGGACCCTAAAACTCTTTAGAACAGCAAGGGAAAGGATGGCCAGGGGCATATATATAAACCATAATAGTCTTGACAAATAAATTCATCCCCAAGAAAGCCAATTCCCATTTGTTCAAAATAAGTACAACTCACATAGAAATGTGCCCTCCCGCCAGAGAGAGAGGGAGAGATAGGATGAACTCCCTCCTTTCAATTCCTCTATGGACTGAGGACTATGGACTCAAGACTTCCAAACATCACATTAATCCCATTTCCGCAATTAAAATCAAAACTACACCTGGGAAACTAATGCAATAGTTTGGCCCTCTGACTGAATGGAGAATTAATCTATCACAAATATTCCTTTGTCTTCTGTTTCAGTTGTATTTCAAAGGATACTATTTTCCTTGCTGTTGAAAGTTTTGATCCTGAAATTGGGGTGCAAATCATACAGCTGGGGTCTTCTTGGAAATGGTGGTCCCAAAATATTTTGTCCATATTCTGAGAAAAACACTGAAGCTTTGCCCATTCCATTCCCTATGATACAGCAGAGGAGAATGCTGGTCACGACAAAAGAAAAGTGGGACTAACACTGAATACAGCAAAATCCACAAAGTGGCTTGTTACTAAGTAGAATGTGGAAAATGCATCATACAAATTTTCAAAGCTTCACTAGCTAATTCTTCAGGTAAAGATGTATACAGGAGTATTATACATGTGATGACTCATGGGCCTTGTAGTCCTGCTCATGACATTGTAATGCCTGATGAAGAAGAAAACTTGGGTTTTTTACCTTCCCAGTCAGAACTGGAATCTTCTCAGCCAGATCTTTCCCAGGCAGATCTGGGAACCTTGCACCTGCAAGAAAGTTGTGTCCCAGAAGTATGTCAAACAAACCCTGAGCCTACATCTCCCGTGTTCTCTCGCCATGAGTTTTGTAAACAACAGAGGGGTTTGGAAGCAGCTTCGCGCAGGAGTGCGAGGATAGCAGCTAAGAATGTACCCAATTAAGTCTGCTTTTCGTGAGAATCTTTAAGGAGTCAAACATCTGGTCTCAGAGTTTAGCTTTCGTTTCTGGTTCCCAGAGAACTGCTTCGGCGGGAAAGTTAGACTCTATATAGGTGTTTTACCCGCGTAGTAACTTCGCGGAGTCAATTCGTCAGCCTCCGGAGCGAGTTGTGTTTGGACAGCGCGCTCCGATTCAAGCCTCGTTCCTGCTCAAGCCTTGCCTTGTTTCCAGCCTTCGCTCCTGTTTCCCAGCCTTTGTTTACCTACGGACCTTGCCTTGTTTCCCAGGACTAAACCTTGCCTTGTTTCACGGATTTTACCAAGTTATTCCACGGACCTTGTTCTTGTTCCTCGTTACCTTGTTCCACGTTTCAAGCCTTGTTTCAAGTATCAAGTTATTTCCTAGCCTTGCTCAAGTTCATGGACTAAAGGACCTTGTCATCTCCCCTCACTTTGCCTGGCAAAGTGAGTGTTTCGGTTATTGGATTACAACTTTGGACCTTAATATTTCATATTGGACATTGTTTCTTTAGACTAAATTTGACCTTTCCTGAAAGGTCTGCTTCTGGACTAACTTTTACATTTGCTTTTACTAACTTTATATATTTCCTTAATAAAGATATTAGATAGAATCTGGCCTCTGCGTATGGTTATTGGTGCTCTGTAGCCTGGGTCGCGACAGTTTGACTCCGCCACCCTAAGCACCAATTAACCTCGGCCAGAATGTCTACCGGAACCGTACCTGGGCCGAGCGGCCAGCCGATTACCTACACCATCGACAAGGATGAGGTGGACCGAATCCGTGATAAGCTCAATGCACAGGATGGGGAAATAAAGGGTTTGAAGGAACGCGGAATCCGTCTTCCGGCCATGGCGTTGCCAACCAAGTTTACTGGAGAAGCTTCTAAGGTTCATGTTTTCCGTCGCCAATGCCAAGCTTATCTAGAGGCCCGTGATGCCGAGTTTCCCCAGGAAGACATCAAGGTGGCGTGGATTTACAGTCTCCTAGACGGGCCAGCGGCTAACTGGGCGACGGCTCTGTTCGACCAAGCCTCCCCACATCTAAGGTCAGCGCAACACTTCTTGGACCACCTTAAGGCGACCTGGGGAATCGAGGACAATTTGGAGGCCGCCGGGCACAAACTCCGCCGCCTCTTCCAAGGAGACAGACCCATGTCTCAGTACATAGCCGAGTTCCGAGTGCTGGCCCACAACACCGGCTGGAACGATGTTGCCCTCAGAGGACAATTTCGGGAGGGTCTCAACATTGAAATGCTGGAGGAAATCTCCAAGGTGGATCCTCCCCAAACGCTGGAAGCACTCATCGATCAATGTTTACGGGCTGAAGTCATGATTGCCAACAGAAAACAGTGGGTACGAGGCCAGAGCGGTAGAGCTGGGGCAAAACCCCCCGCTCCCGCCAGCGTTCAGCCGCGTCCAGTGTGGAGACCCCCACCACCATCCCCATACCCCAGAGGGAGCGAGGAGGTGCCGATGCAGTTGGGCAATGTGCGTCCCAGATTAGATGCCGCCGAGAAGGCCCGCCGCCAACGCCTAAATCTCTGCTGGTATTGCGGGAATGGGGGCCACTTCGCCAGAGAGTGCCCAGCCAAAGGGAAGCCCGCCGCCCGTCTTGCGGCGGCGTCCTCCACGGAGACGAAGGCGTCTGAGGCGGCTGGCACACAGCCGGCGGGGGAAGCCAACGACCGGGCGTAGAGAGGCTCGCCAACCCGGTCAAGAAACCCGTTCAAGAGCCGCCAACCGGGGTCCTGTTCCTTCTAGTGGTCACCTTATGGTCAGCAAAAAAGGGACCCGTCATGATCCACGCCATGATAGACTCAGGAGCTACCAACAATTTCATTGATAGAGAGTATGCCGACTCTCTGGGATTACAATATCATGACTTCAAGAATGCCCGTGTGGTGCAAGCCATCGATGGCCGCCCTCTCAAGACGGGCCCCGTAAGCCAGTGGTCGGAACCCACCAGGATGTGGATAAGGGAACATATGGAAGAGATTTCCTTCTTTGTTACTGAGGTTCCCCATTTCCCTGTGATTTTGGGGATTCCATGGCTGACGCTTCACGACCCAAGCATCTCCTGGTCCAACAGAGAACTGCAGTTTGCTTCAAAGTACTGCCAAAACCATTGCCTCGTAGCCAAGGTTTCAGCAGTATTGGAATGGCGGGCGCCAACTAACAAGAAGGAGGTGCAGCGATTCTTGGGGTTCGCGAACTATTACCGCAAGTTCATTCCAGATTTTGCCCGCTGGTCTGACCCAATCACTAGCTGCATCCGTGGAAAACAGCCCTTCCGCTGGACTGATCAAGCAGAGAAAGGGTTCCAGCAACTAAAGAAATTATTCACATCCCAGCCAATCCTTCAGCATCCAGATCCTGAAACCCTTTTTGTGGTGCAAGCGGACGCCTCTGATGTGGCAATTGGGGCTGTGCTCCTACAACCGGTGGGAGATCACCTTCATCCTTGTGCCTATTATTCTCGTCAACTAACCGCACCAGAGAGGAACTATACCATTTGGGAAAAAGAACTATTAGCCATAAAGGCAGCTTTTGAAACTTGGAGACATTGGCTAGAAGGGGCCAAATTTCCCATTGAAGTCCACACTGATCATCGGAATCTAGAACATCTAAGAACTGCCCGCAAGCTAAATCAAAGGCAGCAACGTTGGGCTTTATTCTTTGAACGTTTCAACTTCCAGATTCATTATGTGACCCCAGCCCAAACCAAGCAAGCAGACGCCCTGTCACGTAAACCGGAATACGCTGCAGGACGCAAGGAGACCTTTGAATCCCAACTACTACAACCCGAGAACTTTGCCACGCTCACAGTGGGGAACACCAAATCCACTCCCATTGATTCAACTCCCTCTACTCCAGGGCCCATCTGTGCTCAAGAAATCAGGGCTAGTCAGCAAGCAGATGCCTGGGCGCAGGACCAACTTCGTCAAGGTCTGCATTTTCCCTTTTCGCTTAAAGATGGACTGCTTTGCTATAGAAATCATGTTTATATCCCACCCGGACCGGGCAGGGAAAAAGCACTTCGTCTGTGTCATGACTGCAAACCAGCAGGGCATTTCGGACTATTTAAAACCATGCATTTGATCCTAAGAGATTTCTGGTGGCCCAAGATCCGCAAGGATGTGGAAAAATATGTTAACACCTGCCCAGTATGCCAGCGCTCCAAGATAAGAAGGGAGAAGCCCTCAGGGCTTCTACACCCCCTTCCTAACCCATCTCGCCCATGGGAAATAATTTCTGCGGATTTTATCACTGACTTACCACCTTCCTGTGGATTCACCACGATCCTAGTGGTGGTGGACCTTTTCACCAAGTTAGCCCATTTCATTCCCTGTGAAGGTCTTCCCACGGCCCAAGAGACTGCAGATTTATTCCTCCAACATGTTTTCAGACTACATGGATTGCCCAAGAGTTTGGTCACAGACCGTGGATCCCAATTCACCTCTCGTTTCTGGAAGGCACTACAAAAACTATTGGGCATAGACTCTCGTTTATCTTCAGCTCATCATCCCCAAACGGATGGGCAAACGGAGCGCACCAACGCCACTTTGGAACAGTACCTTCGCTGTTATGTAAACTACCAACAGGACAATTGGGCTTCTCTGTTACCACTGTCGGAATTTGCCTACAACAATGGAGTCCAGGCTTCTACAAAAGAAACGCCGTTCTTTGCAAACTACGGCTTCCATCCACGTTTCTTTCCCCCTGTCATTGAAACTTCAGAAGTTCCCGCAGCAGAAGATTGGCTGCAGGAACTCACAGCGGTGCAACAACTTTTGCTCCAGCAACTGGAACAAGCCAAGGAGGACTATAAACATCACGCGGACAAACATCGCCAGCCGGGCCCCGAAATCAAGGTAGGAGATCGGGTTTTTCTGTCCACTCGCTTTTTGCCCTCCCATCGCCCTTGCCGGAAGTTAGATGCCCGTTTCATTGGCCCCTATCCAGTGGTGGCGCAATTAAACCCCGTGACTTTCAAACTCCAACTTCCGCGTTCAATGCGCATTCACCCAGTGTTTCACCGCTCCCTGCTCCTTCCGGCGGATGGTGTGCGGCCAGATGTAGACCGGCCGGCCCCTGTCCCTATTTTGGTGGATGGGGAGGACGAGTTCGAGGTTCAAGACATTTTGGATTCTCGCTTTCACCGCCGCCGCCTGCAATATCTCATTGACTGGGTGGGTTTTGGCCCTGAGGAACGCTCTTGGGAAGACGCCTCCACAGTCCATGCTCCTGATCTAACCCGTCGCTTTCATCAGACCTATCCCGCCAAACCACGACCTCGCGCCTCGGGGAGAGAGTCCCAGTTTGGGAGGGGCCTTGAGGAGGGGGATAGTGTGATGACTCATGGGCCTTGTAGTCCTGCTCATGACATTGTAATGCCTGATGAAGAAGAAAACTTGGGTTTTTTACCTTCCCAGTCAGAACTGGAATCTTCTCAGCCAGATCTTTCCCAGGCAGATCTGGGAACCTTGCACCTGCAAGAAAGTTGTGTCCCAGAAGTATGTCAAACAAACCCTGAGCCTACATCTCCCGTGTTCTCTCGCCATGAGTTTTGTAAACAACAGAGGGGTTTGGAAGCAGCTTCGCGCAGGAGTGCGAGGATAGCAGCTAAGAATGTACCCAATTAAGTCTGCTTTTCGTGAGAATCTTTAAGGAGTCAAACATCTGGTCTCAGAGTTTAGCTTTCGTTTCTGGTTCCCAGAGAACTGCTTCGGCGGGAAAGTTAGACTCTATATAGGTGTTTTACCCGCGTAGTAACTTCGCGGAGTCAATTCGTCAGCCTCCGGAGCGAGTTGTGTTTGGACAGCGCGCTCCGATTCAAGCCTCGTTCCTGCTCAAGCCTTGCCTTGTTTCCAGCCTTCGCTCCTGTTTCCCAGCCTTTGTTTACCTACGGACCTTGCCTTGTTTCCCAGGACTAAACCTTGCCTTGTTTCACGGATTTTACCAAGTTATTCCACGGACCTTGTTCTTGTTCCTCGTTACCTTGTTCCACGTTTCAAGCCTTGTTTCAAGTATCAAGTTATTTCCTAGCCTTGCTCAAGTTCATGGACTAAAGGACCTTGTCATCTCCCCTCACTTTGCCTGGCAAAGTGAGTGTTTCGGTTATTGGATTACAACTTTGGACCTTAATATTTCATATTGGACATTGTTTCTTTAGACTAAATTTGACCTTTCCTGAAAGGTCTGCTTCTGGACTAACTTTTACATTTGCTTTTACTAACTTTATATATTTCCTTAATAAAGATATTAGATAGAATCTGGCCTCTGCGTATGGTTATTGGTGCTCTGTAGCCTGGGTCGCGACAATACAGGAGAAGAAAAGTGATAATACTACTGTAGAGTCACATTTTATCTGACATGTTATTTCTGCTGTCACTTAGGATGGTCTGGTGAAGGATATCAATGCCAGCAGAGCCACTCCCCTGCTTGGCCATGAGGACACTAACGTTGAAGTATCTGCCAAGTCTTACTGTTCAGAGACATTGTTAATCCTGCCTCCTAGAAACAGGCCTAGCAGAGACCCACTCTTTTCAGCCACTCAATGGAAATAATGCACTCACCTGCCCTGTTGAAAGAATCCTCACATTCTCCAGAGGGCTTCCCACCTCCTTACCTAGTTCCTACATCATAGACCTAAAATTCATTTATAAACCAAACATAAACCCCTTTTTTCCTCAATTTGAGATTTTTTTTTATTTTTCCCAGACACAAATCCACTATTCAGCTTCAACACACCTAATGCAAGCATGCAAGCACAAAAGGAATGAAAACATAAAACAAAAAATTGAAAATATGAAAGTTAAGAATTGAGAATCAAGTCACCATTTGGCCACTTGCTCAAAAGTCCATCTACATTAAAGGTCAAAGAACAGACTCAAGCAGTCTTTCTAAGGCATTCCACTATGCAGAGTTTGGACCAGTAATCTTTTTGGAATATATGACTTGCACAGCCATGCTAGCAAAGCAATTTATGAAGCTTTAATCCAAAAAGTAACTGGTCCTAGTTTGGCAAACAGCAAGGATGGTTTGTACCCAACAGCCAGAAAATGCAGGGTTTGAGATTATAATCTAATTTCATTGAAACATTTAGATACCATCTTTCCAGACAAAATCACATTATATTAAAAGTCTTAATTATTCTTTAACTGTCTTTATGAGAGCACAACAATATACCAGCAACATAACAACATAAATTAAACTTACGAATTTCATTATATTAGTAGACACCAGCACCTTTGTTACACAGTTTCATGGAATTTCGCCACTATAATTGGTTATCACTGGGGAATTCTAAAGTAATTTTGAGTTTGCAAGGGAAATTAGTAGTACGTCTAGAGGAACTTTTCAAGCTTCCCTGTGAATTCATCGATCACTATTCAGGTTTCTCAACATTAAATCCTCAAAAGGAGGGAATGGTGTTAAAAATGAAGGGGGGGGGGGGAAGGTTACACTGAAATTCTAATGAATACACTTTAGTAATACAACTAAATGGATAAAGTGGTTTTAGCAAAGAAGAGACCATGAGACTTGTTAGGAGTAAGAAAAGGTGGAGTCATCTATTGTAATATTTGAATTGTAATCTTGCTTGTTCTTTCAAAAGAATAGAGAAGACTCAGGGCTGGTGTAGTAGTTTGCATGCTCGACTACAACTCTGAAGAAACAATGTTCAAATCCCCACTCAGGTATGGAAATCCACTGGATGACTTTTGGCAAGTTACAATCTTCTCACCCATAGAGCAAAACAAAGGCAAACTCTCTTTGAACATATTTTGCCAAGAAAACCTCAAAAATAGATTTGTCTTAGTAGCATCACCATAAGTCAGAAATGATTTGAAGCCACACAACAAAACTGAACACAATGCATACAAATAAGGAGCAAGAATAAACCTTTCAAATATCCTAAACCTGGAAAAGTTATTTTTCTCATCCCAAATCCTCCAGTAGCATGCTAATGGATTCTGTGAGCTACAATTCAAAACAGTTTGGAAAAGTTTTCCAAACTTTTCAAATACTAATAACATCATCATAGCACTCAGTAGGACTCCAAGCTGTGTGATTTCACAGAAACATACAAAATATATCATGTTGCAACTTATATTATTGACCTATGTATCAAAATGCTTCTGCTTTGTTCTTGGTTCTGATGCCGACAGAGGTCCATTACATCTGTCACAAGTCATTTTCACTGGAAATGCTATGTTTTTCTCACAAGTTCTTCTGCACAGACCAAGGCACATCCTCTACCATTTAGTTAGTGTCTCCTTCAAATACAAAGTTATCCCTTATTTTGTAAGAGATGAGTTATTCCAAAAGGTTCAGATTTGAGTCTAATGACATTTCCAGTCCTATATTTAGTTTTCTTTAAAGATTCTTGAAATTCCTGAGTCACACTGGAGATAAGGTTGAGGGAGCATTTTGAAAAGGAAAGTTAAAATATTTAACAGAAAGTATGGGCATCAACATAACAGTATGTTTAAAATGAATCACTTTCCAAACTTGAGATCAGTTCAACAAGTATCTTAAATGATGCAGAAGGAGGAAATTTAGTTTTAAATGCTTCTCACAGAGAGTGAGAACAGAACATACTGTTTTTCTCCCACAACACTCGAGACATTCAGGAAATGTTTTTTTAAAGCTAGGACAAATTTTAAAAGAAAAACACCCAGTTTGGATTATCTTAGTCCCCATTTACACTGCCAGATAATCCAGTTTCTGAAACCATATATTCTGGTTTGAACTGGATTACATATATGGCAATGTAGACACATATAATCCAGTTCAAAGCAGATAATCTGGATTCAAAAACTGGATTATATGGCAGTGTAGATCCAGCCTCACTTACCCTTCCCTGAGCACTACATCAACTGACCACACAGTTCCAAGTCCAACCTGTATTTAAGCAGAACACTTAATGGTCTAGCATCACTCTGTTTATTCAAATGACTTTAAAGCTGCTCTTCATCAAAGGATATAAAGCAAAAGAAGATCTCTTTTCTACTACCTCTTGGGGAATTTCCACATGATTATGAAGCAGCCAAGGTTTATATTTAACATGACACTCCCTTAACCTAGATCTAGGGCAAGTAGCATTATAACACATCACTGTGTCATAGATGAGATTAATGGACTCTCATAACAGAGAGTAAGCTCTTGCGGGCCAGCAAATGGTAACTAAGCTGTTCCTCATTCTTTTTGAAAAAGTAGTTCATCACCAGAAAAACACACTGGATATTAGTCCATGAAAACTAATGCAACTGTCTATGCCTAGTTGGCCGTGACTATAGCCTAGCCAGATAAAAATCACAACACTATTGGGAAGTGAGGACATAGGAAATGCTTAACCCACCAGATACAGGTTAAACATCCCTCTTCTGGAATTCTAAAAGCCAAAGTACTCCAAAATCTGAACATTTCTACATAGGTGGCGGAGACAGTGACACTTTTGATTTCTGATGTCTCAATGTACACAAACTTTGTGATACATAAATTTTTTAATTGTGTATAAGGTGTATATGAAACATACATTAATTTTGTGATCAGACCTGCATCCCATCTATAAGATATCACATTACGCGCACATATAATACAGGTATTCAAAATCCAGAAAAATCAAAAACAGTTCTGGTCCCAAACATTTTAGATACCCAACCTATATTGGATTCCAGCTCTTCTCAATCCCAAAAAATGGGAAAGCTGCTTTCATGGAATATAACTTACAGAATTCCCTGTTAGCATGACCACAGGCATGCTAACTGGGAGATTATGGGAACTGCTGTCCAAAAAACTATTTTCCGAAAGCTTTGGAAGAGTCACAAGTACTATGCCTTTGGTCTAGGAACATGTATCCAGGAAAATACTTAGAGCGCCATAGCCTGGGACTAACTAATGAAGACTATCTACTCAAGTACTCTCTCAAAACAAACTTTTGCCAGGATCAAAACACAGGAACTAGCAGGAGAAACTGCTTTAACATTTGCTTTGTGGTTTGTCAACCCAAATGCTCAAAGGGACATCATATAAATTTTGTGCCACTCAAAACTGTACGTGTTTGAATAGTTCTGATCTGATCCATGGAAATGGAAACAAATGAAACTAGGGAGGAACAAAAGATGCTATATGCCTGAGGTGCCATCTGGTTTTTGCCCATCTTACTCCCTGCAAAGATTACAGCAGTTTCTGTCCATCAAACATGTAACATCCCCAGAATAGAAGCAGGGCCTGAGGGACAAATGACTAAAAATAATCTGCATGGAAAGGCTTTTAGAAAAGATATTTCCCATCTGAAAATTTTGTTCATGAAAGTACTCTTCAACGTGATTGTCCCTCCACATCAAATGGGGATGCAGCATGGATTTATTAACTAATGATTAAGAGAAAGGGTTAAACAGTAATGCTTGACTTATGCAGGTCAATTGCTAGATCTAGCCAATTTCCATCAGATGCAACATTCTATTATCAATGGTGATAAGCATAAGTTCCTGACCCTCATTTTCATGAAAGCAATGAATGACGCCTATAATTTGTACTCAAGACCTGCTATTCAGAGGTATGCTCCTCCCACACACTGAGGCTTTAACTATCTGGATAACAGATCTGTCTTTCTCATGTTTATATAATCCTTTTCTAGAGAGCCATCAGAACCTCAGCAGGATCAGCTGAAATACAGTAATTCCTCTGTATTTGCTGGGTCTAGGGCAGTGGTTCTCAACCTGTGGGTCCCCACGTTTTGGCCTTCACTCCCAGAAAGCCCTATTAGCTGGTTAACTGGCTGGGATTTCTGGGAGTTGTAGGCCAAAACACCTGGGGACCCACAGATTGAGAACCACTGGGCTATCCCCCCCCCCCCCGAAAGAACATCTTTCTAAGTCTTCCAGCATGTCTGGTCAACATCCACTGCAAACTGATCATACAATTATATTAGAGAAACCAGAGATCCCTAAAGAAGTGTTCTCTCAAGAGATCCTCCAACATGACTGGAAGAAATTGATCACAGAGTAACACTGGAAGACCTACATATTCCAAGAGTACATTTTTAATCTAATCCATGAATAATAAAATCTTTAAAAGTCAAAACTGCAAATGTGGAGTGACAACTGTACTAAAAGAAGCATAAGTGCCTTATGGAGTTAGAACAGAAGTCTATCTAGTTCAGAAGCTCATTTCCCACAGAGGCTACCAAAATATGGGAACAGAATATGAGCTTTGTTGTTCCCCATCCACTGGTATTCAAAGGCATAGAAAAGCCTCTGATACTGGAGACTACGCATTTATTGTTATCCCTCCTTTCTTCCTATGAGCTCAAGGCAGCACACATGGCTCTCCTCCTCCCCACTTTGTCCTCACAGCAACAACCCTGTGAGAAAGGTCAGGCGGAGAAAGAGAGATAGAGACCAGCCCAAGATTGCTGAGCTGTATTTCACAGCTCGGGAGCTTTAAAGCCTAACCAGCATACTGTCTTGACTGTGCACATCCACCATGACTAACAGCCATTAATAGCTTCACCCAGCATGTATGTATCTGTTCCCTTTTCAGTCGAAGACCAGTCAGATTAATGGCATTTGGTTTCAGCCCTTGAGAAGGCTGTACAACTCTTGGACGTACTGCCCCAGCCACGGGTTGGGATAGTATCATAGGATAGATTTTGGAGCAGTTCTACTCCTGTATTTGTAGGCTATGCTGCTTAATGTGACTTGTCATCCCCTGAGCAATAAAGAGAGCTTCTGCTACAAACTATAATTATTGTTATAAAAATGTTGTTGTGTGCCTTCCAATTATTCCCAACATATGGTGACCCCAAGACTAACATAGCACAGTTTTCTGTATAGTGTTTGAATTATTTTCACAGTTTACGTGATTTCAACCGATTTCACAATTCTAGGTTTAATTGTGTTTTAATATTTATATGTTGTAGGTTGTACATTGTATTGTTTTTAATGTTCTGAGTTGCTTTGAGTCATGTTTAAAAAAGGAAAGTAGAATATAAATTATTATTATTTTCTGAGGCTGAGATTGTTTGACATGCCCAATCCATAGCCAAGTGAAAAATTGAATCCTGGTCTCCACAGGTTTGTCCAGTGCTCAATTTGCTACCCCATGCTACATTATCCCACTCTATATTATGAAGTATTATGGCAGGGTCCAGGTAAAATAAACTTTGGGTACATTTACACTGTAGAATGAGTGCTATTTGATCCCTACTTTAACTGCCATGGCTCAATACTATGGAATCATGGGAAGTGCAGTTTCACAAGGTTTTTTGCCTTCTCTACCAAAGAAGGCTTCCCAAACTCCAAATCTCTTGATCCCACAGCTGTAGCATTGAGCCACAGCAATTAAAGGGGTTTTAAACTGCATTGATTCTACAGCGTAATTATTTATTTATTTATTGCATTTCTATATCACTTTTCTCACCCCTGGGGGAACTCAAAGTGATGTACAACATAATAAATGGCAAAAATTCAATGCCAGACATATAAAGCAATACATAAAATATCATAGTTGCATCCAAGGATAACTTGAGATGATTGCCATCAGCATACTTATGCCACACGCCTCCAAGAGCCTTTTAAGACCTCTCATAGGCTGGATCCACACTGCCCCATATCCCAAAATCCAATCCCAATTGAACTGGATTATATGAGTCTACACTACCAGATAATGTAGGATAATCAGATAATCTAGGATCAGATCCTTGGATATAAGGTAGTGTATATCCAACCATAGTGGTTTCATGGAGATGTTGAATGACATTGAGCCAGGGCAGTTCACGTTGTATCAAACTGCATTCATTCCACAGTGTAAGTACCCTCAAGGATAAGTAAAGGTGGCTGTCATCAGCATACTAATAGCATACTCCAAAAGTCCTTCTGATCCCTCTTAATGCGTTTCACGTATGAAGGCCATGGGGTATGGTGCCATGGTAGCTAAAGTGGTATCAAGATTAATTAGTTTCCCAGTGTAGATGTGGTTATGGAACCCCAATGAATGCCTGACTCCAGGATCTTCTGGGAAAAATGCATTGCATTCATTCTACAATGTAGATGTTGAAGGCCATGGGGTATGGAGCCATGGTAACTAAAGTGGTACCAAAATTAATTGGTTTCCCAGTGTAGATGTAGTTATGGAACCCCAATGAATGCCTACTCCAGGATCTGCTGGGACAAAATGCACTGCATTCATTCTACAGTGTAGATGTTGAAGGCCATGGGCTATGGAGCCATGGTAGCCAAAGTGGTATGAAAATTAATTAGTTTCCCAATGTAGATGTGGTTATGGAACCCCAATGAATGCCCTATTCCATGATCCAGCATTGCATTCATTCTACAGTGTAGATAAAGCATGAGCAAATTTCAGCCCGCCAAGTGTTTTGGACTTCAACTCCCACTTAAGTGACTGAGGGGGGAAAGGAAGGGGCCTGAGACTGTTAGGAATGGTGGGAGTTGAAGTCCAAAACACCTGAAGGGCTCAAGTTTGCGCCTACCTGGTGTAGATGCAGCCTTGGTTCTGGAGGCCTGGGGCCCCAAGGAATGTCTTGCTCCAGAGGGAGACCATGTCTGGGCAGCTTCCCCTTCCCTGGGCCAGTCCTGGGGGGCCCAACCCCTCCTTACCGCTGGTGCCTTGCTCCCTCATGGCCACATAGGCGTCGTAGACCTCCCGCTTGACGTAGTTGAGGAAGCCGACCTTCCTGGCGAACTTGCAGACGAAGGCTTGGTCGTAGAGGCAGTCGAGGAGGAAGCAGCTCCGGATGCCATCTTGCTCCTCCTGCCCGGGCTGCTCCTCCACCAGGGCCAGGTTGCAGTGCGGGTGCTTGCAGCACTCTCGGACGCAGTCGCGGGCCCTCTCCAGCGGCGGGGAGCCCAGGAAGGTGGCCCCGTTCTGCACCGAGGCGTCGGGGTCCAGCACGAACTCGCGCAAGCCGGCCGTGAAGTGGGCCAGGCACTTCTCCCCGAAGGAGAGGCCCCCGGGGCCCTCCGGCGCCGCTTCCTCCTGGCCCAGGGACAGCCCGGCCACCAGGAGCCCCGCCAGGAGGCCCCGAAGACTGCCAGCCATGGCCTCGAGGCAGAGGAGACCTCCTTCCGAGGGTGAAAGGAAGCGCAAAGGGAGAGTTTGGGGACCTTCTTTTTCCTCCGTCCGCTTTTGAGTCAAGTTTTTAAGGAAACAAAACTCTCCAAACTTTCCCACAAAAAATGTAAATTAAATTCAGGCGTGTTTTCTGATGATTCGCCCCCAAAACCAGTGGCTTGCCTGCCTGCTATACGCAGTGGAGTTGACAAGAGTGCGAGGTTCGCCCACCGCAGCTGTAGAAATGCGTCGGGGTTCCTTTCTTCTTCCTCTTTCTGTGGACTTCCTCCTTTCGTGTCTCTCTCTTTGTGTCTCCCAGTGCGTCCCCTTCCTTACCTGCCGGAGAGTTTCAGGTGAAACTGACTCATCGGCTCGTCTGCAGCCGGAGCGGGTGCGGCCCTTCCCCGGACGGATGGAGCCACCTGGTTAACTCCTTCCTCGCCGCCGGACGCGCCAGGTGAGCCCGGCCCAAGGAAGGAAGGAAGAAAAGCCAGAGGAGAGGAAGGGAGAGCCCATCCCGCAGCCCTGCCTCTTCCGCTTTACCTGGGCACATGGGCCCACCCTCTCTCAAGCTGGGGGGGGGGGGAGACTCATTTCCATCAAAGGCCACATCCGTCCAAATTAGGCTTGCCTTTGAAAGGCTCTTGAATCCATATCTGGAGAATCCCTGGATACCAAGCATGGGCAAACTTCAGCCCTCCAGGTGTTTTGGACTTCAACTCCCACAATTCCTAACAGCCGGTAGGCTGTTAGGAATTGTGGGAGTTGAAGTCCAAAACACCTGGAGGGCCGAAGTTTGCCCATGCCTGCTGGATACAAGGGAGCAATTACATTTTGTCAACATAAGCTCTTGCGTTTTTATCCCCTTTGAGTTCTCAGATGTTATTGAATGACAACAACTCTCATCACCTTTGATTACACTATACAGTAGAGTCTCGCTTATCCAACCTTCATTTATCCAACGTTCTGTATTATCCAACGCAGTCTGCCATTTAGTAGACAATGTTTTCAATACATTCAGATGTTTTAGTGCTAAATTTGTAAATACAGTAAGTAAAGGTAAAGGTTTCCCCTGACGTTAAGTGCAGTCATGGCTGACTCTGGGGGTTGGTGCTCATCTCCATTTCTAAGCCAAAGAGCCAGCATTGTCCGTAGACACCTCCAAGGTCATGTGGCTGGTATGACTGCATGGAGCGCCGTTACCTTCCCACCGGAGCGGTACCTATTGATCTACTCACATTTGCATGTTTTCGAACTGCTAGGTTGGCAGAAGCTGGAGCTAACAACGGCCACTAATGCCGCTCCCGGGGTTTGAACCTGGGACCTTTCGGTCTGCAAGTTCAGCAGCTCAGCACTTTAACACACTTCACCACCGGGGCTATAGTAATTACTACATAATGTTACCGTGTATTGAACTGCTTTTTCTGTTGATTTGTTGTAAAACATGATGTTTTGGTGCTTAATTTGTAAAATCATAACGTAATTTGACATTTAATAGGCTTTCCCTTAATCCCTCCTTATTATCCAACGTTTTTGCCGGCCGTTTATGTTGGATAAGCAAGACTCTACTGTATAACAAAATTTGAAAAAGAAAACTGCTTCTGGTTTGAAAGTGTTATTTCTTGTTGAATTGCACAGTTTACTGTTGTTGTTTATTCATTCAGTCGCTTCCAACTCTTCATCTTCCTGCGGGGGGGGGGGGGGGGGAAATCCTTTGTTGGGAGGTATTAGCTGGCCCTGATGGATTCATGTCTCCTCTGTTTTCTGAGTGGTGTTCTTTATTTACTGTCCTGATTTTAGTGTTTTTAATATTGGTAACCAGATTTTGTTCATTTCCATTGTTTCCTCTTTTCTGTTTAAATTGTCCACATGCTTGTGGATTTCATTGGCTTCTCTGTGTCGTCTGACATGGTGGTTGTTAGAGTGGTCCAGCATTTCTGTGTCCTCACGTAATATGCTGTGTCCGAATTGGTTCATCAAGTGCTCTGCTTTGATAAACCAACCTGGAATCCTTTGTTGGAATTCCGGCAGGCAGTAAGCAGCCAGATCTTGAAGCTGAAGGCTATTCAATGCTAATCAAGCTGGCCAATTGAAAGCCCGGAAAACTCACAGCAACCCAGTGATTCCCGCCATGAAAGCCTTCGACAACACATAAGCTCTTGCGTTTTTTCTCCATTTGGGTCTTCAGATGTTATTGAATGACAACTTCCATCACTTTTGATTACACTATATAACAACATTTGAAAAAGAAAACTGTTCCTGGTTTGAAAGTGTCATTTCTTGTTTAATTATGCGGTCCTTACTTTGAAAGTAGTTCTATATTCATTGAAAAACTATAGCAAAATGTGCTGTAGGATGTTCCACAAAAACAAAGTTTTTGCAGTATAATAAACCTTTTCCATGTTGTTATGATACAACTAATTAGGAAATGGCATTTATAACCCAAGGATAACAATCATGTTACATAGTGTTATCTGCCCTGCAGACTGGGGATAATGGGAATTGCAACCCAACAGCAAGGTTGGGGAAAGCATATCCACGAGCCTTGTATCTAAATTCAAACTCCACTCTCCTGACTTAATAGAATAAACTGCAATCTTCTAGATCAGGCATAGGCAAACTTGGGCCCTCCAGGTGTTTTGGACTTCAACTCCCACAATTCCTAACAGCTGGTCTGTTAGGAATTGTGGGAGTTGAAGTCCAAAACACACTCAAGCAACTGAGGGGGGAAAGGAAGGGGCCTGAGGCTGTTAGGAATGGTGGGAGTTGAAGTCCAAAACACCTGGAGGGAGGTCAGGTTTGTCCATGCCTGCACTAGAGACATTGTCTGGTATGGTCATGTCAATATTTGGTGAAATGTCTTTTCCTGTAATTTGAATCCATTGTTTGGTGTTCTGGTCTTTGGAGCCACAGAAAACAAACTCTTCAACATATCTCTTCTGATATTATCATGTAACTGATCTGTGTTACAAAATTTCAGATGGGCTGTGTTTTCCCCAAGCAAGAACTTTGTAACATGCACAAATATAATTGTCCCCGTTTCACAGACATGTTTCCATGCCTGTAAGGATAACTGAAATGCTTTAGACATAGTTTGTGACAAAAATTATATAAGTTATGTTCTAATTTAGTCAACATCATTACTATATAGATGGCGCAGCAGGTTAAACTGCTGAGCTGCTAAACTTGCTGTCCGAAAGGTTGGCGGTTCGAATCCAGGGAGCAGGGTAAGCTCCCGCTGTTAGCCCTAGCTTCTGCCAACCTAGCAATCCGAAAACATGCAAATGTGAGTAGATCAGTAGGTACCACTCTGGCAGGAAGGTAATGGCACTCCATGCAGTCATGCCGGCCACATGACCTTGGAGGTGCCTACGGACAACGCCGGCTCTTCGGCTCAGAAATGGAGATGTGCACCAACCCCTAGAGTCGGATATGACTAGTCTTAATGTCAGGGAAAATCCTTTTCCTTTACCTAAGAAGAAACAAGGTTATAATTAAGAAAGCTGCAACAAAAACATCCTCTATACTTTGCAAAGAGCTCAGAAGGAATAGGGAAGGATTTTATCCCACCCTTTTTCAAAGTGGTGTGAGTTATTTTCCTCTTCCATTTTATCCTTACAGCCGCCCTTTGAGGCAGTGCCCAAATGACAATGACTAGCACAAAACAAGCTCTTCTTGCTCCAAGATAATTACTTTCTTTTCTTTTCCTACCACAGGGCATTGATTGTAATAAAAAGTAGCACCAGAAGCATTTTCCAAACATTTTGCTTTACAAAATGGTGACCTAATATGAGATGGGACAAAGCTAAGTTGCAATCTACTAGAAGCAGACCAGTGACCATTACTGGCTCATCTTTTAACAACGGGAATAGCAAACCACCTTACATGAGCTGATTCAAATTTTAAAACTCTCAGGATTGGGTGAGTGGAAAATAAGAAATAGATTTTTTTCTGTTAAAATATTGGCAAATTCAGTTTGTATATCAAAATCAAATTGGTCTGAAACCTATGCTTGGAGGCACCACTTTCTATAATCCTGCTTAATTTTAATCTGCCTGTAACCACTATTTTACCGCTCAGGTGGTGTGCCCTGAGGTCTCAGCAAAGAAAAACAGAAAAGTAGATTGCAGGAGTCTGAAGCCTAGCCAAACCCTGACAGAAGATACTGCAGAAAAATACCAGGCATGCAGGGACGACTTGAGATCTCTGTCCCAAATTTATCAGCATACTGATCTGATGCACAAAGCCGAACTGTCAAACAAATCCAGCAAGGGATATGAGTACGTGCATATGTGTCTTCAAGTGGCCTTTTGACTTATGGTGACCCCATAAAAATTTTCATAGGGTTTTCTTAGGAAAGGAACAGTCAGATGTGGTTTTGCTATTTTCTTCCTCTGAAATATAGCTTACAGTACTTGATGTTCTTTGAGGATCTGCAACCCAAGTACTAATAGGAGCTAGCCCTGCTTAGCTTCCAAGATCAATTGGGATGTGATGCCTTTCAGTATAAAGAACATTACTAATTGTTCCTTTTTTCATGTCAGGAGCAACTTGAGAAACTGCAAGTTGCTTCTGGTGTGAGATAATTGACCGTCTTGCTCAGGGGATGCCTGGATGTTTGGTGTTTTACCATCCTGTGGGAGGCTTTTCTCATGTCAGCTAGAGCTGACAGATGGGAGCTCACCCCGCTCCCCGGATTCGAACCACCAACCATTCGGTCAGCAGTCCTGCCAGCACAAGGGTTTAACCAACATTACTGGTGAGATTAGGGCCACAAGAAGAAATATGGTGACCGCGTCTAAAACATAAACATCTGATATTCATCTTTATAAGGGTGGCATCGGAAAGTCCAGCATGCTGACTTATCTAGAGTCAATTCATTTGTGTATCGCTTCTCTCTCTTTGTTTGCTCTTTCAGAATGACACACAAATTCTTATCAAGAATAAATACTGGGTCTATTACATAGCTTTACTTTCCACATCTATTATCTATGCTGGGCAAGCAGTGAACTCCACAGGTGTTACCAGTTATTAGAAATCAGAAGAAAACTCTATGCCTTGAGAACAGTTGAGTCAGTGCCTCCACCCCACCCCGGTCACTGTTCTCATAGGTTGACTAAGAAAAATGTGCACAGCGACAGGGACCCAAGTGCTTCATAAAAGAACTGAGGAAATTTAGGCCCTTTATTTTTGAGTCTGAAATCTTCCCAACATGTAGTAGGAATTACTGGGCACAGTACACTTCCATATAAACTCATATAGAATTCCTTTGTATTTCAGCCAAGCCACATTACTTCCTGGAGGAGAAAAACCTATGCAAATCATTTGCTTACGCAATTTGTCATCCTCTCACATATTATTTGTAGCACAGGACTGTTTTGAAGGACTGGTTGCAGGAACAAAAATATTTTGAGTCCCAGATTCCCCCAAGGAGCACAGCTAAAAAGCCATATTGTCTGAAGAATTCTGGGAGCTATGATCCAAATGCTCAACTTCCTCAAGCTCTGAACTGAGCTATTTGGTTCTCTCTTCCTTTAGGCGTAACACAACTTACTGTACACCCTGACATTATTACTTTTCATTTTCGCCACCCACAATGCACATTAATCAATGGCTGCCACTGGCAGGAAATGGTCACTATGACATCAGGACATGAGGTAAGGGACACTATTGAAGCCACCTGTTGATTTATGATGGCCCCATGAATTTCATAGACTTTTCTTAGGCAAGGAATACTCAGACATGGCTTTGCCAGTTCCTTCATTTGAAATACAGCCTACAGCACCTGCTATTCATTGGTGGTCTCCATCCAAGAACTAACTAGGGATGATGCTTAGCTTCCATGATCTGAGATAATCTAATGCAGTGGTTCTCAACCTGTGGGTCCCCAGATGTTTTGGCCTACAACTCCCAAAAATCCTAACAGCTGGTAAACTGTCTGGAATTTTTTGGGAGCTGTAGGCCAAAACACCTGGGGACCCACAAGGTGAGAACCACTGAGCTAATGCCTTTAGAGCAGGATTTCTCAAACTGTGCTCCTCCAAGTGTTTTGGACTTCAGCTCACAGAAATCCCAGTCATCTTACCAGCTGTTGGGAATTGTGGGAGATACAGTCCAAAACATCTGGAGAAGCACGGTTTGAGAAACTCTGCTTTAGAGTATTTAGGTCTCCCAAATGATGACGAAGGGGGCAATCTTGACCTGAAGCTGTTGTTTCCAATTGCAGGCCTTTTCTTCTTGGGTGGGGAAGATTTCCCTCTCCTCTAGACATTTTTGGCGATACATCCCATAGTCCTTTATCACTGCCCATGCTGAATGGTGCTGATTGAGAACATAAGCCAAAATATTTGCACAATCTATTACTATTTTACATTTTAGTGAGTTTTAGACTGATCCTCAGGAGTAATAACTCTCTGCAAATCACACGTTTTTCTACTCTGTTATTGGCTCTGTTTCCACATTGCCTTACACAATATCAACTTTGCTTCTATAGAGTAGTGGGAAATATATTGGTTTTCTTGTATTTCTTCTCTGCCTCCACCCATCAGGATAATTGCCCTGGGTGTCAGATCACCCAGGCCGAAGGAAAGGGTGTGGTTGTCAGCAAAGACAGAGGTGGCACAGGAAATACACTGAGGAGGGATTCCAGAGTTCAACGGATAATGACTAACACTCAAGTAACCAGTACTGTAAAATGGAGTAAAGGAATGAATGAATGACAGTGTTCCAAGGGCACAGAGAAATATTTTTCAATGGTATTTTGCAATATATTTCAATGATTACTTCTCTAGATTTGCCTTCTAATGAGCAGTTATTTTTTCACCTGTAATATTTATCATTTAATCAACTTTAAGCCATCTAGATGTTGTTGGATCTCTGCCCCCATGAACCTGTACAATTGGATATGCTGGTTAGGTCTGATCAGAACTGCAGACCAAGACTATGGAGAACTAGGACTTATCTGCTTCATGTATATATTCTGGATGTTCTGACAGAATTATTAACATTAAATATAAAGTCAGAGCACAAAGAATATTGCTATTTGGACTACAACTCCCCAAATCACCCAACCAATGTAAGCTGTGTATTAACTGTGGTGTTCTTTGATGTATTGTTCAAAAAGGCTCTGAATCAGAGCTCTCTATTTCTGGTCCAGGTCAATTATGTTGTTCTGTCAGCTTCCACATCAGTCTGCAAATTTGTTTTTAAAAACACTGACAGGAATTTATATTGCACACATCCCTTATCTAGAATTCCAAAATCTGAAATACTCCAAAATTGCCCACATGGGTGGCTCAGATGGTGAGCAATTTGCTTTCTAATTATTCAGTGTTCACAAACTCTCTTTAATGAATATTTATTTAACAATAATATGCATAAAATAACCTTCAGGCTATATGGATAAGATGCATATGAAATGTAAATGAATTTTGTGTTTAGACTTGTTTCCTAATTATTATTATTATTATTATTATATGATAATTGAAGGATTGAAGAAAAACAACTGGAAAAGCTGACACAATATGAGGATTTAAAGATTGAATTGCAAAGACTCTGGCACAAGCCAGTCAAGGTGGTCCCAGTGGTGATTGGCACACTGGGTGCAGTACCTAAAGACCTTGGCCTGCACTTAAACACAATTGGCGCTGACAAAATTACCACCTGCCAGCTGCAGAAGGCCACCTTATTGGGATCTGCACACATTATTCACTGATACATCACACAGTCCTAGACACTTGGGAAGTGTCCAACGTGTGATACAATACAACAGCCAGCAGTGTCTGCTGTGGACTCATCTTGTTGTGTTTCAAATAGTAGTAATAATAATAATAATAATAATAATAATAATAATAATAATAATAATAATGTTTCTTACCCACCTCTCCTCATGGCTTGAGGTGGATTACAGAATAATAAAACACATAAACATTGTAAAATCATTTACTCCAGCTTTTCCTCCTCAGCCTCTTTCTAGTTGGGAGTTATTAGCAGTGTTTTGGCATTGGGAGAATGGTGATGTAAGGCTGGAGAAACGCAGACTTTCACAGTTGGTGTTGCACTCCTAGGCTGCAGGGCACCTCAAAACCACACTGTCGTCGCAGAATTATAAGCAAAGCAAGCTGTTTATTGAAGATTATATGCAAGCAGTAGCAAATCAAACTTCAAGTCAATGAAATAAGATTTAAATCCACAAGGAACAAAATATTTGAGAATCTTGAAACAAGAGTCTATAAAAGTCACAACAGTCCAAACAGGATATCAAAGTTAGTCCAAACAAGGTATCAAAATTAGTCCAAGGCACAGGATCAAACTGGAACACAGGAGACAAATCCCAAGATTAGTCCAAGAAACAGGATTAATGCTGGAACACAAGGCAAGATCTTGACTGGAGCAAGAATCCAAAATGCAAACTGCTGGAACACTGACTGGATACCCAAAAATCCTCAAAAGCAAGGACAAGACTGGAACAAGACTCAAGGCACAAGGCTGCATGAATTGACATAGAAGTTCACAGGAACATGGAGCACGAAGCAGGGATCTCTTAACTCGATGAGCAAAGTTACCACCTCTGAATTACTCATAGAACACAGTTCCTCTTAAGGGTAAACTCATGGCCTCTTTCATTAGCCTTATGGCAACTAGAATCCTCACTAGAATGCCCATCTGGCAAAGGGAAGCCTGACCTTGACTCCTTCAAGGAATACGGTTCAAGCTGCCAACTTGAAACCATTGTGTGCCTGTTCCCAGAATCCTCCAAGCCAAACTCTGGCTAGCTTGGGACAGCCGTTTCCTCCAACTCTAGCTGCATAGGAACCTCAGGCCGAAACCCAGAATCAGGTATAGGACCCATCACAGAGTCAGGAGCAAGGATAATCATAGGCTGAATAGGCCCAACCTCAGGCTCCCCTGACAGCTCAGGAGTAGGCTGGGCTACAACAGTTGGGTTAAAGCAACATGTCCACAAAAAAACAATGCAAAAACCCAGTGGTTCTCAACCTGTAGGCCCCCAGATGTTTTGACCTACACCTTACAGACATCCCAACCAGTTTACCAGCTGTTAGGATTTCTAAGAGTTGAAGGCCAAAACATCTGGGGACCCACAGGTTCAGAACCACTGCAATAAGCAAAGCTTACGCTGGGAAAGAGCAAGATTCAGCTCTAGGTGAACCTACTGTAGCAATGTATATAACATTTAAGGTAAACAACAGCTGCCTCCAAAATCTCTTACTGAGCAAATGTGAATAGCTGAAAGAAGAGAGAAGAGTGAGATCAGATAAGCTTACCAGGCCGCCTATCTCCAGCATGTCAAAAGACATTGATCTTAGTTTGAACCACCCACATAGAAACAATAAAAAGTAGAGGGCAGTGAAAGAATAAGGCGTCCTTCAAAGCATTCTGGAAAAAGCTTTCAAACTTAGGCAAGACTTATCAGACCTTTCATTTCAGAAATAAATATTATTAGATTTGAATAAATAGTTTGATTAAACATTTTGAAGTGCTCACTAGAAAAACAGAGGGCAGTAGAAAAAAGGAAGACTGCATTCCAGATGGATTGACCAAATCAAGGAAGCCATGGCTTTGAGCCTCCAAGATCTGCTCAATGTTGTTGATGACAGGGTGACTTGGAGGGTTCTTATTCATGGGGTTGCCATAAGTCAGAGACAACTTAAAGGCATTTTAAAACAACTTATTTTCAAGGTGTAGGACCATATTCCTATCCTTACTATTCTTATCCTTGCTTCTGATACTAAGTTTTTTCCTAAAGAGGTAATGCCCAGGAGCGCATTTGCTTCATTAACTTTGAGGTACTGTATACCCAGGCCCGGTCCAATGCAGTACGTAGATTACGCCTTGGCGTCGGGCGCAGGCGAGGGGGGGCGCTGTGTGGAGTCCTTGGCAGCACCCCCGTTTTGCTCCGGTCACAGTGTTTGTCCAAATTGTCCTGGCGCCGGCAATGGAGGCCCTGAGTGCAGCGCATGCACACAACGGCACAGGACTGGCATGCCATCGCCTAAAATGGCCGATGGGGCTTCTTTGTCCTGGCGCCGGCAATGGAGGCCCTGAGTGCAGCGCATGCACAGGACTGGCATGCCATCACCCAAAATGGCCGATGGGACTTCTATGCGCACGCGCACAGGACTCCCATCAGCCATTTTGGCTGTTTTTGTGCAGGCATAGCCTCCAGCCACCCACCACGTGGAGCAGCCAGCCAGGAGGTGATAGGGCCCGGCTGACTGATCGTAGCAGAGCAGCTTCTATCTTGCTGTTAAAACCATCTCACTTGTGCCTGCATGCCCAGTCAGTGCCCACCTTCAGGTCAGTCAGCAGCAGCAGCAATGCAATGCATACAGTCATGATAAAAAAAATTGTTTTTGAATATTTTTAATTGATGTTTTTTAATTTACAATTAAAAATAAAAGAAAAAACATGGAATTCGTGGTGGGGGAGGGGGGATTGGGTGAGGGGGAGAGGATCGGTATATTCCATTGGATCTTCGGTTCAATGAGTCTAGTCTCTTTGTGGAGCAAGTTGCTGGATGTAGAGGAGTAGTTGTTTTATTTTATTAGGGGGCAGATTGTGCCCCCCTTTTATGTTGCCTGGGTTGGCTATTTCTTATTTCAGTTATGGAGTTCCTTCAATCTGTGTCTGTCCTTTTCTTATATATTCCTGTTTCTTTGATTGGTTTTCCATTATGCTTCTTCATCAGGAAAGTCAGCCAGCGGGAAGGTAACGGCGCTCTATGCAGTCATGCCGGCCACATGACCTTGGAGGTGTTTATGGACAACACCGGCTCTTCGGCTTAGAAATGGAGATGAGCACCAACCCCAAGAGTCGGTTACGTCAAGGGAAAACCTTTACCTTTACCTACCAAAAGTTCTGTGTTCATGCTAGGTGAAAGATTCTATAAATTGTACGGAAGGTAACCTTGCCCAACTTTCATGATGGGCCTGAGGTTATTATGGAACTTTTCTCTATTGGATAGAAGGAATAATAAGCAGATATTGGCAAAATATTTAAGAGACATTTATTTATGGTAATTTCTTTATGACTGATCTACAAACCATCAGCTTTTTTTCCTTGTCAGAAGCGACTTGAGAACATACTGCAAGTTGCTTCTGGTGTCAGAGAATTGGCCATCTACAGAGATGTTGCCCAGGCGATGCCCAGATGTGTTACCATCCTACTGGGAGACTTCTCTCATGTCCCTACAAGCTAGAGCTGACGGACAGGAGCTCACCCTGTCTTGCAGATTCGAACTGGCAACCTTTAGGTCGGCAACCCAACCTTCAGTTCAACAGTTCAGCTGGCACAAGAGTTTAACCCGTTGTGCCACCATACCTCCTATCTTCAGGCCTTGGAAAGTTTCCAGGAAAAATAATGAGTACAGTAGAGTCTCACTTATCCAAGCTAATCCTTGGATAAGCGAATATCTTGGATAATAAGGAGGGATTAAGGAAAAGCCTATTAAACATCGAATTAGGTTATGATTTTACAAATTAAGCACCAAAACATCATGTTATACAACAAATTTGACAGAAAAAGTAGTTCAAAACGTAGTAATGTTATGTTGTAATTACTGTACTTACAAATTTAGCACCAAAATATCATGATATATTGAAAACATTGACTACAAAAATGGCTTGGATAATCCAGAGGCTTGGATAAGCGAGGCTTGGATAAGTGAGACTCTACTGTAATACTAAATGATAACATGAATCTGTCTAGAGGAGAGTGACTGAAATGATCAAGGCTTTGGAGAATAATCCCTATGAGGAGCGGTTTAAAGATCTGGGCATGTTTTGCATGTAGATGAGAAGGTTGAGAGGAGACTTGATGGCCATGTATAATAATGTGAGAGGAAGTCATAGGGAGGATGGACCAAGCTTGTTGCCTTCTGCCTTGGAGACTAGAACTTGGAAGAATGGCTTCAAACAAATAACCCACATTACGTGCTTTGAACTGGGATATATGGCAGTAAGGACTCAGACAATCCAGTTCAAAGCAGGTAATGTGGGTTATCCTGCCTTGATATCCTGAGTTATAGAGCTGTGTGGAAGGGCCCAAATTCTTTCTCCTTCTCTGCCAAATAATGCTGGAAAGTGTCCAGAGGAGGGCCACATCTAAGGCAGGCATCCTCAGAGGTTGTGAGGTGTGTTGGAAACTAGGCAAGTGGGGTTTGTATATCTTTGTTGAGAGGTGTTAGCTGGCCCTGATTGTTTCATGTTTGGAATTCCCCTGTTTTTGAGTGTTCTTTTTTACTGTCCTTTTTTTACTGTCCTTTTTTTTACTATTTATTTATTTATTTATTTATTTCCCATACTTCTGTCCCGCCCTTCTCACCCGAAGAGGATTCAGGGTGGCCTCACAACTGGCAACAATTCAATGGCCGACATACAAATTCCAATAATATAATGACAATTAAACTCAAACAATAAAACAAAAACTACTAAAAACAACAATTACAACCACATAAGTTCAAAATCATAGTCCAGAATCAGTCCAATGGTCAATACTTAAAAAGTCCTCAATTATTGCACTGCTAGGAATAATGCTCAATAACCATAACCATGTCTAGCAAGGCTATTCTATGCTAATCAAAGTGATCAACTGCAGTTATTCACACTTGGCCTTCATATTATCCAACATTTTTGCTTATCCAATGCTCTGCTGGCCCGTTCATGTTGTTTGGTGTGTGTGTGTGGGGGGGGGGGGGCACCAAAATTTCTATTCGCTTACACTTGAAAATTATCTTGGGCCGGCTCTGTGTATACCTGCTGTATACTTGAAATAACAACAGAATGTACAGGCCAGAAATGCACCAGTGGTGTGTGACTGCTTATTTAGGGGGAAGTGGAATGCAATCCTGCCCCCTCGCTCTCAATTATCCCCACTTAGCCCATTCTTCTCAGGAAGTGAATTGCATGAAACATTAATGGACTTTGTCCGCCAGGCCTATGAAGCAGCTTGGCCGCTTTTAACAACAGCCTCCTCTCCCTCCCACAGTGAAACCGAAGCTGCTTTTTTCCTGTAACAGTTGAATGACTGCTTCTCTTTCTATTTTTCTCTCTCTTCCTCATTCATCTGAAGACTTCCTCTGAAATAAGCATAGGCAGTTTATTCTTCTATCTGAAAAAAGAAAAGGATGACCACTTTTTGGAAGAAATAGGAAAGGTGCAAGGGAAGCGACATGTTGGAAGAGAGAACTTTGTTGCCAGAGAGCACAGAGGAAGTCGGAAGTTTAGTGAGCAAAGCTCAGGGGTCAGGTAACCATCCTCGGGTCACCTTTAACGCACCAGAGAAATCAGAAGAAGAACCACCCCACAGAAAGTTAGCCAAGCTAACAGTCAAGTATAACCGAAAAGATCTGCAGAGGTGGCTAGACCTGGAGGAGTGGATTGACACTCAACTGCAGAAGCTGTATCCATATCAGGTGAGTAATTATAAAGGGAATGAAGGATTGGTGTACAGATCCGAAACATTTATTTGTGCTGTGTGATTGTAATATGGCAAAAGGATACAAAGTAGAGGGGAGAAGAGTCTGCATGTGATTAGTGGAAGTGATTAGAAATGAAGAGGGATAAACCTCTCTGCCCCGAAGCAAAGGCATCCTATATACAAAGCATTCCTTGGAAGCATCTGTCCATCTCTGCATTGGAAATGTCCAAGCTGGTGATGCCACAATCTTCTTAAGTAGCTCCTGTAATTGAGGAACTGTTCTTACCCTCAGCAAATGTTTCTTAATCTACCATTTCCATCTGTCTCCTGCTGTTGCATTCCTGCCAGGCACCTGGCTGTGTTGTTATCTAGGGAATGCCCATCTTTTCTTCCAGAGATCTTTGTAAATTTCTGTAGTGTGTCACTGTCTTTCTCTATATCAAGGAGAAATTATGTGATCTTTCTGTTGTCATAATACAACTCCTAGTATTCATTAATATTGGCCAAGCTGGGTAGAAGCTACAGGAATTTGCAGTCCAACAATATCTGGAAGGCATCATTGTTTCCACCCCAGTCTTCAGAACTTGGAATGTTTCTGTTTTAAAAATGACTTTTTGGTTATCTGCTGCAGTATTTGAAAAGTAATTTGTTGCCACTGCTACAGTGTTGGAAAAAATAGTCTGTTGTGTTACTCGTACTGCACATTACTTTTCTATACTTTCCTTTGGTCAGGAAAGGAATATTTCCTTCACAATAAAGGGATTAACCTATCTATCTATCTATCTATCTATCTATCTATCTATCTATCTATCTATCTATCTATCTATCTTCCTTGGGTAACATAAAGAGAGATAAACACAACAGAACCAAGCAGAATAATGGCCACTATTAAACTAGATGTAGGGAATGTGTGGCCTTCCAAATATTGCTAAATAACTCCAAATAACATTATCCCTCACCATTAACGACACACCTGTTATTACATACTCATGAAGACAGCATAGAGGCCAGTGAGATGTCTGGCTTGATGTGCTGTTTGAGCTGAGTCCTGCTCTATGGAATTATATATTTTTTAAAAGGTTGAAAATAGGAAACAGACAGGAGACAGTGAAGATCTTGACAAGCCCACATTAACACAAGTTTATTGTTTAATGTGGGGGGTGAAACCTGGACCGATTTTCAAATACAGATTTTACCATATGGTGAGATATGGGGGCCAAGACCAGTTGAATGGTGGTTGTGTACCTTTGTGTAATTTTGAACTTATGGCAACCCTAAGGAAACCCTATCACAGGGTTTTCTTGGCAGGATTTTCTCAGAGAAGGTTTGCCTTTGCCATTTTCCGAGGCTGAGCAGGTATGACATGCCCAAGGTCATCCACTGCATTTTCATGGCTAAGAGGAATTTGAAGCCTCCAGATTTCTAGACCACTGTTCAATCCACTGCACCATGCTGGCTATCAACTGAATGGAACCAGAGCAGCAAGTATTGCAAGTATACTAGTGTGGGATTGCTAGTGTTTGCCTCTGTGCACATGGCAATCCCTATTCAGAAACCATGACTTCCATTCACCTGACAATGTCATGGATACCTCATTGGAATTTAAATATCAAATCACCCTCACCATGGTCCATTCTTTGTGTAGCTTGCTGCAACAGAATCCTGCTTTGGATGCATATATAAGACAATTCAAATGGACAGCTGGCACTAGTTCTAAACTGGCATTGGAGCTCTCTATTATTTCATGGAGTAACATGAGGAAATGAGACCAGAGCTCATCTGATCCTGCTACACAACAAAATAATCTAGGCACATACAATTCATATTCTAGCTTTCTTGTGCTTATACCTGATTCAGGTTGCTAGCAAAAATTTGACAGCAAATTACTGTAATTTAAAATATTTAAACGCATCATAACACACAACCACATTCCATTAGATAAAGAAAAATAAATGTAATAAATACAGAGATATGCAGCAGATGAAACAAAGAGCATGTACACAGTGGTTAAATGTGTGTTTTCAAGCTCAAACTCCACTCAGCTTTTAAGTGAAGATAGGCCGGCTGGTACACAAACAAACTTAGCTTAGTGGGTTATCGTGAAACACACGTTGGCAAGAAGAGACCTCACTGTATGTCTTTTGACAGAAAGGCAAAATATAAATTATACACACAAACAAATATATACACTAACACACACACATGCACATATACAGGTTGAGTATCACTTATCCAAAATGTTTGGGACCAGAAGGGCTTGGATTTTTTTTTGGCTTTTGGAACATTTACATATACTTGATATTCAAGCCTAAACAAGAAATTCATTTATCTTTCATATACACATGGTCTGAAAGTACTTCTATGCACGATATTTTAATATTTTGGGTGTGAAATTAAACCTGTGTGCATTGTGTACATTGAACCACTGGAAAGCAAAGGTGTCACTACTTTTATAAACCTGTTAGAAATCTGTGATCATCTGGGGAGGGCCTTCTTTCTGTCCTACTACCTGCTCAAGTGTATTTGGTGGGAACAAGGGAGAGGGATTTTATGGTGGCTGCTCCCAGACTTTGGAATTCCCTCCCAAGAGAGACCAGGAAGGCCCATCCCTGCTGGCCTTTTGCAGGCAGGTAAAGATGTTTCTTGGGGGAGGATGAGGAATATGCTGCTGGGGATGTTGTGGGTGGGGTGTTGGGTTAGATGTATAATTTTTAAATGAAATTTTAATTGTATTTTAACTGTATTTTAAATTTGTACTCATGACACAAGTATATCATTTTTTTAAAAATGTATCTGCCTTGTTTTTAAATTGTAGTGGGTTGTGTAATGATATTGGTAGCTGCTTTGAGTCCCTATGGGGAGAAAGGTGGGGTACAAATAAATATGATGATGATGATGATGATGATGATGATGATGATGATGATGATGATGATGATAATGATGATAAATAATTCAGCCACCTATGAGGATTATTTTGAAGTATTTTGGATTTCTGAGTAAGGAATATCCAACTATTTAAACTTAAACATCTCAGCGTAAATACTTCAAATGCATTCGTTCCCATCTTATCCTGAAACTTAAGCAGGGACAAACCTGGTTAGTATTTTAGTAAGTGAATGCTGATGAATAACACGTGATGTAAGCTATATTTTAAAGGAAGGAATTAACAAACCACCTCTGAATATTCCTTACTAGGGAAACCCTAAGTTGACAGGTGACCTGAAGGTGCACACATACACATTTATAAGATAAAATGGCTATACAGTCTTCCATAAGAGGGCTTTGTATATGCATTTTGCAAGAATTTAAAGTCCAACCCTTTTCTTTTCTTTTTTGTCCATCCATTTTCTCACCAGCCTTGCAGACAATTTCATTTTACAGAAGGTGAAGGAGGCAACAAGGGGCAGAAAATGAACTTCCAGACCCACTCAGGTTGCCCACTTCTACTTTAGCCTCACACACCATTTCCTTTTCTACAGAACAAGACCAATACACAATGATCTTGGGAAAAGTTATTTTGGACTACAATTCAAATACTAGCTGGGGACTTCTGGGGGTTATAGTCCAAAAAAACAACTTTTCTCAGCACTGGCGTTGTCTATTGCAGAACACAGGACAGGATTTCTTTCTTCCGTAAAGTGAGTCAGCAAATGGGGCACCTGAAAATCCGTGGGATATTTTCCTCTTTCCTGCATCTGTAATTATGCCGACCGGACCTATATAAAGTGACACCAAACAGCAATACAAAGGAATCTCTAATGAATGTCTGGTCAAATTACTGTGGAGGTGTGTAGAAATTGTGCCCTTCAAGTGTTTTTCACTGTGAAGGGATTTCCTGCTATTTCCATAGCTCTTTCTCTTTGCTCCAAAGGAAGTGGTGAAGCATGAGTAAAAGGGATTTTGAAAGGTTGTGAAGGAAGGTGAGAGAGCTCATTAAAAGTTTATTAAAAGTTAAGTTGGTTGTAGGCTGTCCCTCACAATTACAGACCTGACAAATCAGGCCAGGAGCTGCAAAGGGACTGTCCTGCCCTTTCATATAATTTCCAGAACATGTATTTCTTGCATTTTTTATTTCTTTCTTGATAGTGCAGAAAGCAGAAAATCTTTGGATCTAGCAAAGAGAACAAAGCAATGCAAAACTGAAGCCTTGCCTCAGTCAGGCAAAGAGGCACACAGAATACATGGTATATTTAATTTATCCAGGCCCTTGAATTTTGCCAAGATAGATTTTAGGACTAAAACTCGAGATTGCTTGTGTTATCACTGAAGGTGGTCCATGGCGATGTCATTAAGCATGGCAATTTAAGCATCAATCGCAATTGCACAAAGTATACCGGTCATTTTTTTAAAAATCTAACAATGAAGGAAAATGTATTTAGACACTTTCCCAAAATACTTCTTTCACTCCAGTGTTCTTCCTCTTTGCCCTGAGAAATGGAAAAGGGGGCAGGCCCTGAAATCCCTAGCCTCATTATGTATGGGACTTGTAGTTCAACAACATCCAGAGGACCACATTTGCTGCCCACCACACCACTTCTATGCACCAAAAATAAAGGTGTGACTCTGCAATTTGAGCACTGATCATTCTTGTATGTCTTCAAGTCTTTCTGACTTATGGCAGCCCTAAGGAGGACCTATCACAGGGGTTTCTGGGGCTGAGAGTGTGTGACTTACTCAGGATCAACCAATGGATTTTCATGGCTAAGTGAAGATTCGAAACCTGGTCTCAAAAGTTATTATCCAGCACTGAAATCACGATGGCTTGTTGTGCTCTAATTGTAGGAGGAAGAGGAAGAAACAGATGCAACAGCAGCCCCCGAGCCAGAGATTGACATTGAAGACCTTCTTGACATCTCTAACGAGGAGCAGGAATCAAAATTACAGGTTGGATAGGGGGCATTTGGAGGACATTTCTTTGCGGGAGGTAATATGTGTCTTTCCAGATTATCCAAATAAGCAAGACAACTATAGCTAAACCCCACCTCACCCCATAAGCTGTTTTGACAGGGTTCATCATAATTTATCCAAATGCTCTGAGAGAGGGAATATATTAGACCCATTTTGGATGCTGTTTGAAAATGGTTCCACCAGAGAGTTAAGGTATCTGGCATTGCATTTTAAATGTAGTGTAAGGTGTTTTGGCAATGTAAAGAGTTCTGGACATGGCATTAGTCCATCAAGCCAGGGAGCAAGGCTGATCCATTTGGCAGTCAGAGGCAAAAAACAAGATTGTACCCAGCTGCCTTAATTCCATATACAGAAGCCAAACAGAGTGGCAACTGATTCTTAATGAAACACAATGAAGAATAAAAGCATCATGCCGGTATAGATGAGTATTTTTCTTTCTCTTTTAGGGAATACTTCAGGAGTGTTCCAAGCCTACAGAGGTAAGCAGAGTTTGTGAAATGACTATTGACTCAGATGACCAAGAATCAGTAAAATCAGATCTGTGGAAATATATCAACGTCTAGTTATAACTGGAGGACAAACATCCAAATCTGTACCTGTTATTTGTGAAACATTATTCTTAACCATATAGGAGCCCCCGGTGACGCAGAGGGTTAAATCACTGAACTGTTGAACTTGCTGACCGAAAGGTCAGCAGTTCGAATTCGGGGAATGGGATGAGCTCCTGCTATTAGCCCCAGCTCCTGCCCACCTAGCAGTTCGAAAACATGCAAATATGAGTAGATCAATATGTACCGTTCTGGCAGGAAGGTAATGGCATTCCATGCAGTCATGCCGGCCACATGACCTTGAAGGTGTCTACGGACAACGCCAGCTCTTTGGCTTAGAAACAGAGATAAGCACCAACCCCCAGAGTCGGACATGACTGGACTTAATGTCAGGGGAAAACCTTTACCTTTACTATTCTTAACCAAGCCACCTTCAACATACTTAATCCCATCTGAAGCTAAGTAGGGTTTGGACTGGACTTCCAGGGAACGCTGAGGACCTCCAGGGAACACTAAGGATTTCTAGAAATGGAAAGAAAGGAAAAGAAAAAATAAATAAAGAAAAATGATGCCTGAAACCCTGGATAGGCATTGCTGCCCATTAGAATTGTCTGTAATAATGATATATAATAATAAACTTTATTTATATCTCACCACCATTTCCCCGAAGGGACTCGGGGCAGCTTACAAAAGCACTCCAGGGTGTACATATGACATACAACAGGAAAAAATGATACAAAAGTATAAAACAAATCACATAAGATTATAACAACAACTCCCGTCAATATATATAGCATAACATTAAAAAATACATTTAAAAACAGCGGTAGATAAACCTAACTGCCATCAATTCACAAGGTGCCAAGTGTCAACTTCATATGGGCCCGTTCAGCCTGTTTGGACATCCATGTTTTCAGGTTGGAACAGAAGGATTGAAGGGTGGGGGCTAACCTAATCCCTTTTGGGACAGTATTCTAGAGGGTATACTGAGCTAGATGGATGAATAGTCTGAATCAATGTAAGCTTCCTATGTTTCTTTTATTTACTACAACTGTGTGTGTACATGTGTTAACTTATGGTGACACCATAAATTTTTCATAGTTTTCTTAGGCAAAGAATATTTGGAAGTGCTACTCTCCTATGAAATCTAGTCTAAAGCACTTGGTATTTGTTGGCAGTTTCCCATCCAAGTGCTAGCCATGGATGATAGTGCTTAGCTTCCAGGATCAGACAGGATCTGGTACCATCAGGGTAATCTGAATTGAACACAAGGGAGCCAAAATTGTCCTTTTCCAGGATTACAAAATGTGCTTTTCCCCTACCGTCATTCACATAGCAACTGATCACCTTTGCCTCATTAACATTTATTGCCATAGTTACCTGACCAAACCTCATAAAAGACATACAGCAAAACATAGGCTGGTGGATGATTTACCAGTGAATAACAAAGATATGGCAGTCCTGTACGTAGGAACATACATAAACCTACCTGTATCTATGTGCTCTAAACGTTTTACAAGTACGAGCACAAAAAGTCCTTCATCTGACCTGACTACAACACAGCTTTATCTGCATATTATCTTGAGTTGGTTGAAAACCCGTATGTGCAATTTAATCTAATTATTAGAAAGATGAATAATGTGTGTGTGTGTAGTAGTAGTAGTAGTAGTAGTAGTATGTGTCAGAGGCAGAGTGATGAAAAGGTACTTTGAAGTATGTCACCTCTGACCTAGAATAATCCAGCCAGCATGACCACCATCCACATTGCTGGAAGATGCTGGAGTTTATAGTCCCAAACAATCACTTTCCCAAACTCTGGTCAAGAAACAGACTATGCCAAATATCTTCTTACTGATATCTTCTAGCAAATTTTCTGATCAATAAACTTCTTCATATAGGGAATGATCCACTAATGTGAGTTGCCATCTGCAGTCCAAATGTTACACTGCAGAAAGAGGAATGTGACCTCCACTGTTCTTCCTTTTCTACAAAAGATCAGGCATCCAATTCATTCAGCAATTCAATCTCTACTTGTATTCTAATAATTATTTTGGAATTGAATAATGGAAGAACTGTGCTCCTTGGGCAAATGACTTTGATTTATCCAGAGATCAAATCAAAATCCATAATTTTGCCCAAAAGCCTGCTCTTGACTTGTACATGAGGTCTACAGTATATATAGTATACAGTATATACAGTAATTATTTACAATGTGTAAACAAATACTTTAAAAATATGAACACTCTTCTAGTGACCGTGATGTAGAGTGAGGAGAATCTCAATAGAACTTCTTTGTCATTATTTCTGTAATCCAATCTTTGCCAAGCTAGTATCCTACATTTAAGATGGACTACAACTCCCATCATCTCAAGACAGCATCACAATGTTTTCTGGGGATGATGGTAGTTGTAATATAATTTAGACGGTACCAGAAAAAGGAAAGGTGCTGTAGTTTATTATTACCATGGTGAACGGGATGACCAGAGTTAATAGAGTACAGGGCTCCTGCTTCCTAAAATGGCTATATACTTGAAAGATAATTTTGCCTCTGTTTAAATTTGTAAATCACTTTGAGTTCTGGATTTGGAAATAAAATTAATGATAGCATGGATGAGAATAGAACAGATACATTAAGCATCGTTTTTGGCAGAACTATTAGAAGTCTAAATGTTCTATTCAATGGCTACTAGCAGCTTTAATATTAGTATGGTGGTGAATCCACCCTAGGTTTTACTATGAGCATTAGAAGAGCTATTTACAGTGCTACTCCTATATTCAAAAAATGATTTGGTCCCTTGGATAGCTTCTTTACTGTTGGCTCTGATTCTGGAGCAAATTCAACATCTCTAGTAATATGGAAGCCAGCTGAGGTACTGTTGGTTCTGGACACCTCCGTTTTGCCTTTTTTGACCTAAACGTATTCCTATTCATAACTAACTTGCTTCCAAAGCCTATGCAAGAAGAGTGTGATATACCAGTGTTTCTCAAACTCTGCTCCTCCAGATGTTTTGGACATCTCCCACAATTCCTAACAGCTGGTAAACTGGCTGGGATTTCTGAGAGCTGAAGTCCAAAACACACAAAGGACCAGCATTTGAGAAACACTGTGATGGACTATAAGATCACATCTTGGGCATGAGGTGGAAGGAACAAAGTGATATTAAGTGAACGAAAATGCACATCTTACACAATTAGCAGCCTGAGTCCAAATTTCCTTTTCTTTGCATTTTAATCTAGGACTTTGTCACAGAATTGCTCAGCCGGCTGAGAGGTCTCAGGAAGGTGACCAATCCTCAAAAGAAATGACTCAACAGGGCAAACAAATCCTACAAAATGCTTTATCTTGCTGAAGAGAACTCTCAATGAAAATGGGAATCCAGCAATGTTGCTCGATATTTCAAAGCATCCACCACCATCCTTCCCTTTTGGATTTCCACCTACTGGCAATGGTCTATGTGTGGGATAGAGGTTGTAGCTTAAGGGTACATCAGATGCCTGTCCTGTCCAAATCCCCCATCCAGTTCCACCCAGACATTCCTAGCTGGTAATCATGGCACAGGGTGTGGAGTTCTGGAAAGCTATTGCAGAGCAGGTAAGCAGAATACGGTGTGAAACACACCAATAGACTAATTGTGGGATTTCAAACAACATACTGAAGACCACACCTTATCCACCAGGCCTGATCACTGTGGCCCTTTAATAATTTGGCCTACAACTCCTATCAGTCCTAGGCGGCATAGCATAGTAACAGACTATGGGAATTATAGTCCAATAAAATAAGAAAATATTGGTTATTCCTGAATAGGGACAGAGAAATGGCTGTTGGGAATGGGGCTCGGAATCTCCATGCCTTATTCTTCTGTCAGACGTTTCTGTGATGTTTTCTGACGATACAACCTCCCAGCCTCAACTGCAGAACTTTATTGAAGGGGAATTTCCAGACAACTATGACTTGTATATATAAACTTTCTATGTTGTACCACAATTTATTTCACTTCACTTCTTTCCACAGGAAATTCTAGTAAGACAGAATAAGTTCTTATTGTGTTTTGATTAATAGTGCTAGGAGCTGGCTGTGTAAACTAATAAGCGGACAACTATGCCCAGTTTTCATCCCAATGCAACACTCGGGCCAGCATTTCTGTGCTTTTCTGTTATTATTGCATCCATTTTCAGAGAGTTGAGGGAGGAGATTTAAAGAAGAGCAAACCACCACATTTGCATATAGTTGTTCAGTTTTAGGTGCATTTTAAAGAGAAAATTCACCTGATTTTTTTGTTTTCAGGAGCCCCCAGTGGCGCAGTGGGTTAAACCGCTGAGCTTGCTGCCCGAAAGGTTGCCAGATTTAAATATGGGAGCGGCATGAGCTCCCACTATTAGCCCCAGCGTCTGCCAACCTAGCAGTTCGAAAACATGCAAATGTGAGTAGATGGATAGGTACCACTCTGGTGGGAAGGTAACAGTGCTCCATGCAGTCATGCCGGCCACATGATCTTAGAGATGTCTACGGACAATGCCAGCTCTTCAGCTTAGAAATGGAGATGAGCATCAACCCCCAGAGTCAGACACAACTGGCGTTAATGTCAGGGGAAAACCTTTACTTTTATCTTTACTTGTTTGTTTTCAAAATATGCTTTGGTATATCTTGGGTATCTTGAGAGTCAAATCAATCTGCTTTAAACAATTCCCACTCCTGATTTATATAGAAAGGCATTGCCTGCATGCTAATACATAAGCTGTGTCATCTTTGTATTTAATTAGTTTTGTGTGTTTGTGTACATGTATGTTGTTCACTATTATTGACATCTACATCTATCTGTATAAACATAATCATTGTTGATATGACAATTCAGAAATCTCCAAGGCTTTGTATTTTCATTAATAGGAACAACATCATTTATTTGCAGTTCTATGCTTTGACTTTATCTGCTGTTGTCTCATTTTTCACAGTCCCTGCTTATCTGGCACATTGCTAATGTCTGCCTGTGGACAGAGATAACAGTAAAAGAAAAATGTCTTATACAGTAACCCACTTTTATCCATGGGAGATATGTTCCAACACAGAGATGCCTGAATCATAGACTAATAGAGTTGGAAGAGACCACATGGGCCATCTAGTCCAACCCCCTGCCATGCAGGAAAAACTCAATCAAAGCATCCCTGACAGATGGCTAAAACCACAGCTAGTACCAAACTCTATGTTATGACATGTTATTAAACAAGAAGAATATACAAGTTAGGAAAGGCTTTCGCAATTTACTTTGCCCAAGCCTACTGGGAAAAACAAGATTCTGCCCCTATCCTAGGTAACCAAGTATAAACTACAATTGCATTTTGAACTCAGTTCCTAAGAATGGAAGTAAACTAGAGACAAATTCAGAGGTGAGATAAACTGAAATATATTAAAATCGGTTGAAAAATTTTATGATGCAATTGACCTGATCCGTCCCTACCAAATCGGAACAGTTGCAGGATACAGTGAGGCATTTGTCTCATTTCCCCAAGTTTCCACATCTTTTCATTATCAATACTATAACCCAGATTCTGGTTGAGTAATCTGTCAAAACACTTAATTAGGAAGTAGCTTGTGTATGTGTGTGTGTCTTTTTTTTGGACAAGGCACAGCAAATTAACCTTTAGCCCTTCATGTTCCACAGAAAGGTTTCCTCTTCGGGTGGCTGTCAAATCACAGGAGAGCCCATTGATGTTGTTGATGCTTATTAGTGGAAAGGGGGATGAAAGAAAACAATTCAGACAATGAATCTGCTCTGGGCCCCTGGGAGAGGAAAAGAAGGGTGCATGTCATCTATGAGCATACTGTTATTTCTTCCCCGCTGAACTGAGACCACTTGATTCTTCAGACCTCCTAAACCAATAAGTAAGCACAATCAGGGTCACTTCCAGGGCTTGACAAGTGTAGGTGTGTTGGGTGTGTGTGCATGTGTGTGCATGCAGTGGTGGAAAGACACTGAACTGTAAGGCAGACCACTATCTTCCATGTGTTCAAGCTAGGATATTTGCCATTTCCCCCCAGAATCCTCTACTAATCTTGGCCACTCAGAAAAATGAACATGATATAGGATTCCCCTATTTTGGGCAGAAGGGCTGGGGGAGAAGGAGGAAAGAAGAAGATAACAAAGAAAAACCCAATGTTGTTATTCATAATCACTGTTATCATTCATCATTTGATAACGGCAATGACACCACATCATTCAAAACATGAACCCATATGGATTAGTATTTCCAGAAGTTTATGGATCAAGTGCACAAAGCATGGAATAAACAAGTTATTTTTCAGCAAAAAAAGAAAAAAAAGAAAAGGTAGCTCAGACATGGGAGAACTTCAGCTATAATAGGTTTTTCCTCCTCTATGGTGGCCAAGGGGATAAAAGCCTCGTAACTTGAAGGTTGGGTTGCTGACCTGAAAGCTGCCAGGTTCAAATCCCACCCGGGGAGAGTGCGGATGAGCTCCCTCTATCAGCTCCAGCTCCATGCGGGGACATGAGAGAAGCCTCCCACAAGGATGATAAAACATCAAAAACATCCGGGCGTCCCCTGGGCAACGTCCTTGCAGACGGCCAATTCTCTCACTCCAGAAACAACTCCGGTTGCTCCTGACACGAAAAAAAAAAATCTTATGCATTCTCATGTGGCTCTATAAACACAAGTACCAGAGCTTCGAATTCAAAAGTATTTTAATATAGAAATGTGTAAAAGTTAAAAAACAAGGAAAAGGCTGAAAAATTTGAGTTGCTTTAGAAATGTGAGTCTTCCCTAGTTGTACATGCTCCTTCAGGTAATTATAAGGTGGGGTTTCCTCTACATTTCCTATGAGAAGGAATAGACATTGATGACTAAGAGGCTGAGTGTTCAGGATACATTTTTCCTGAACAGTGAGAATTAATTTGCCCGCCAGCACTTTGAAATGTTATTTTTTGAATGACAACTTCCACACTCCCAAGCAAACATGGCCAATGGACGTGGGAAACATGGATTTTGGGATGTCCCAAAAATATTTTTTTCAAATTCAGCTTTACCTGAAAATCAATGTTCCATTTTTGGCTCCATCTCTTTGTCTATAGCAATAAATGTGGTCAAAATTGCTAAGTTTTCTAGTGACTGGTATTTCATTCTTTACCCCCTAAACATGTTCATTCATGCTGCATTAGAAATTAACACTGACAAGTGATAGGTTGTTTTACTGCAATCATTTTGTATTACGTATGTCCTGTTTTCTCAAGAGTTGCTTAAGATATTCAATTTCTATGCCCCAAGCATGTCCTTTCATACGTCATTCACCAGACAAAGGATTGTGAATAGTAAAATAACTTGTCCTTTTCTCTTGTCTACTCTGTTTGCTATACTGGGAATATAGACATACCTATGCCAGTCCCTTCAAGATATTTTGTATCCTGTTTTTTTATCAACTTGAGCAGCAGTGAGAGATCTTGGTAACCGAAGTCCAGAATAACAAGAGCAGTGCCAGTAATTTCCCATCACTGATATTAATACCACCCTGAGTCTGTAAGAGGCTATTACATAAACTGAGATAAAAAGGGGATTTAAATGTCCTTTGCTGAAGAATAAGGCCACAGTGTGACTTAACTGCTAACACACCAAGACAAAAAGAGTCTTTATGTTTTGATAGTCATCAAAGTGCCATAAGATGCTAACTCTTTAGCTATCAAGTTGACTGTCATTTTGATACAGAGACCGAAAGAAAAATATAAGAGGCAGCTTAGTGTAATAGATTGAATGTTGGACCATCATCCTGGAGGGATTCTGGAGACCAGGTTTCAAATCCCTGGTGAGATATGGAAACCCACTAGGAGGCCTTGGGCAAGTCACTTCTTTCAGCCTCAAGAGGATGGCAAAGGCAACTCCTTCTAAAAAAATTCTTCCAAGAAAACCCCATGACAGGTTTGCCCTTAGGATCACCATAAACTAGAAACAGTTTGAAAGTGTGTAACAACAAGAAAAACACAGGCCATACTGCAGTGCCCTTAAAGGAAAAGTCCCCCATAAGGAAAAATTGCTACCCCTAAAGCCAAAGAATTTTTCAGCAAATTATAGAGAGCTTCTCCATTGGCCCATCCTCATAAATCAATACAGGTTGCTTGTGTGACAATGGCTGATCATCAAGGTCAAAAGTTATTAGCCATGTGTGCTTCATGGGCCTAATCCTAGCAACTAATACATGTGACTAGAAGCTGGGTTCACCTTGAAGACTCCTGGAGTTGATTAAATCCCAGGTGTCTTATTATGTTTCCACAGCAAGCAGAGGAAAACCTACTGTCATCTATTTCCAAAAACTGCTGCACAGGTATGGACAGATTTCCAAACACTTGGCATACAATATGCCTCTTGGCTGCTTCTCTTCCCTAAAGGCCATTTATCATTTATGCTGGGTTTTAAACTTTGTATTTGCCAAATGCTCACTTCTTTACTTGCCATTCTAACAACTCTGAACAGGGCTGTTATTTCTAGTTTACAGATGGGAACAAAAGCTGATATGGAGGTGAAGGGGTAAGAGATTGACAGTAGCGGCTTCAACAGAACTTGCATGCAACAATAGCACACACTCTTAAGATACTGTTATTGTGTGCTTTCAAGTAGTTTCTGACTTATTGTGACCCTGTTAATAAGTTTTCATGACAAGATTTGTTCAGAGGGGGTTTGCCAATGCTTTTCTCTGTGGCTGAAAGGTGACTTGCCCAAGGTTGCCCAATGAGTTTTTGTGGCAGAGCAGTGAGTCAAACTTTGGTCTTGTGCCAAGTCCAACACTCAAATCACTATACTTCACTGGCTCTCCTTGAAAGACATACCTGGGCTTTTATTCTCATAGGATGTTTTCTAATTGGTACTTTGCCAGAAAACCATGGAAATATGAAGCAAGACTGGTAGCTCCTAAGGAGAGAGCCATCCTGGTAGTGGCATTCAGTTGTACAGACATCCTAGAGAGACTTGCTCATTTTTTAAATACTGTAGTTTTCTCAGTGTCAGGTAAATACAATTTTAGTTTATTAGAGAGAAACACACAAGTGATCAGCCAACAGACCATAATTGTTCAATTGATAAATACAACATTTCAAGTTCTGCTTCCTCTGTTGCTAAAGGTGAACAACTGCTTAAACAACTGAGTAAGGCAGGTACTGAAATATTGTGTTTATTCCTTAAACTATTAAGTTCTATTTGTTAATCACTTTAACAAATATATGCTAAGTAAATAAACTCCCTGAGCAGGTTTAACTTTGTGCTCTCCAGGCATGCAGGAATCCACAACTAGGGTAGCTTGAGGAATATGGGTCCTTGTCTAGCACATTGACCGGGCATCAGATTTGTGACTACAGAAAGACAACAATAGGAGCATATGGCAGGTGCATGTACTGTACTGCAACATAATTCTTCTGGTAAACTGGAATAAGCAAACAAAAACTGTTTTTGAACTGTTTGTCTATTTTCTAGCCAACTATGTTACCTGAAGAAGTATGCATTTTACAAGTTGCTTGAGTGAGGCTCAAACTCTCAGGGACAATGTGGCCCCTGTGTCCAAATGTTTCCCCATGCCTGATATATATACATTATACATAATATACAATATAATCGATAATATGTAAACATTTATTGGAACTCTACGAGAAACCTTTGCTTCAAAAAGGGCTCCGTGGCTGAAAAAGTTTGAGAACCCCTGGGTTAAGTGACCAAACGGGTGCTCACCAATTGTTCATCTTCATCCTGAAAAGATGTGACCAGTGGGGTGCGGCATGGTTCTGTCTGAGGCCCAGTATTATTCAACATCTTTATTCATGATCAAAAAGATTAAACATGCAGATGGGCATTAAAAAAACTCAACTCAATGGCAAGGCCCAAGATAGCTAAAAATAAAATTTGAAAAGCTGGCTATTGAAACCGTTGGTGGAACAATAAGCTTGATGTCACACTGATTGTTACTCCTTCACAGACAGATTGAAAACATAGGGAAGAACAGTTAACTGTTTAAAAAGCAGCTCAAGGCCTAAATCTGATTTGTTGTTCCTAATAAATAACATTTAATTAATAGCATTTATAAAAAGGTCAGTCACAATTCAACAATTTATTCAGAGGGTCTACCAGTTGGTCACCTTGGAGTTGGGTCCTGAAGCTTTTCCATGGAACTTTCTAGTTTTGTTCGTAAGTTTCATCATTTTATTTAACTAAGTATTTAGACAACTTATGGGACTACATAACTAAACAAACAACTTCAAAAATAAAGTTAATTTCCACTTCAGTGTCATAGCATTGTCTAGTAAGTGTTTATTTTTGTTTTAATCCTGCTGCTTGCTAACACATTGTGTCTACAATCCTGTTTGCCAGTATAAATGCATTGGTTTGGGAGGTGATATAGGCAATGGAGCAGGATAAGGGTAAAATGGCTACAGCAAGGTGAAGGAATGGTATCTTGACAGAGATTTCTGTCAAGAGAAAACCTGTCTTGCCTGTTCCTGAGCTGCTTGGGAGCTAACAATGCAGCTTTCTCTGCCCAAAGAGATGGATTTCTTTTCCAATTCTTGCCAAAACTGCTTATTATTCCAAAAAATTCCTCTCATTGGCAAAACAGAAAACTACGCTGAGAAGAATCTGGCTTATGGCTATTTAAACTAAAATACACTTCCCTAAAGTAAGGCCATTGCAAACAGGAGGACGTATTGGTATATGAATTTCGATGACGCATACATTACAAGAGCATTGGTAAGTGCTAGGTTATTTCCAGCTCTATTGACGTACGAATTACCAGACAGACCGAGTTCTGAATGTAATTCTTTGTCTGCTCAATTGCCTGAACAAAGACTCCTGACAAATATTCTGGCTTCCCAAAATAAATGGTTCTTTCATTTACCTTTGATGAAGACATGTGTAAAGGACAAAATTTTCATCTAAAACAGTACTGTGATTGCAAAAAGAATATCAGCAAGTGTAATTTTTTGTTTTGCAAAAATCCCTACAACCCTTTAAATTGATTGAGTCATTTCATTTTAGTTTAATTTATTTATATTTTTACAGTGATCAGTGCACATGGCTTAAAACAGAATTTATCACATTGGGGTGACAGATACAATGTGGTGCTGAAGGCCACAGTGGCTGGAAGATTTGGGGAGTTCTAGGACAAAATCATTAATGCTTATAATACTGCTTAGACCAGAGGTGACAACATTGCTAAGGAACCTGTTCATATAGATCTAGAAGAAATTCTATTTCGATGACTTTACTAGTCCTCAGTTAAGACATGAACTTGGCCCATGAGTACAAGGCTGAGCTTACATTAAAGAAAAACAATGTGCTAGATTTAGGGCACCAGTTCAAGCCAATCAATAAACTCTGTTATAATCTGTTTACTCACAGTGAGGCCATCATTTGAGTTTTCTGTTTTAGGTGCCAAAACATTGGTCTGGCCCTTTACATGGCTGACAGGAGAAAACAAAGCAGAAATGTGGCTAATTCTAATAAAAAGACATTGGGAAAAACACTTGTCTGATGATTGCATTTGGACCTGAAACAAGCTAGTGTCTGCTGAAATGTGCTTGACCCTCTACTGCTGTAAAGCTGTTCTTTGTTAACCAGCCACAAACCACAATCTGAGCCCACAAATTGTTGTTGGCTAAATGCTGGCTTGTTTAAACTCTGGCTTGTGATGATGTTCAAAACTGAAACTGCAATTTATCCCTGGTTTCCTTAATTGTCCACCTTGGCAGAAGTTGACAATAATGGTGGAGAAGGAAACAAACCAGACACTGGGAAGATAGACATGGTTTGTATGGTGCAATTTGTGACTGAAGCAACACAAACCACAAGTTATTGATATGTGACTAGGCCTACTGACTTTCCAGAAGGAACCATTCTACCAAAATTTGACAGTGGAAGGAGGGGAGCATGCATCTGAAATAAAACAGCTTTATTCCAAGCATGACGTTATTCCTAAACCTAAATTTCAACAGGTCTTCTTAAATGCCCAGATGTTAAAAACAATTACGGTAAGCTCTTGTTTCAGCAAACGACTGACATGGGGAAAAGAAGACACAAAACCACATTTACTATCAGATTTTATGATCAATCACCCTGTAATACTATGCAATTATAGACCATTATGACTTTAATGGTCATGCTATGGATTCCTGGAATTTTCAGTTTAGAGAGAGTTATTTAGAAACATCCTTCCGGATATCTTTTATCTTTCACCAAGCTCCAAACACCATGATTCCATAGGATGTTGCTATGGCAGTTAAAGTGCATTCTATAATTGTATAGTATGGAGGGAACCTAGTTAAAACCATTTTATAGATACTAATCCAGCAAATCAGTATTCCATTTGCCCCTCTTCAATCATTCTTTTCTGCCCAGAAAAGGCAAAACATTTGCCATGTTCTCGAGCAAAGAAAGGACAGAGTGGAGTGAGTATGTTAAGTGTGGATAGCATAAGTTCTAGCTCAAACTAGAAGAACACTGAGTCATCATTGTAAAGTCCAAGGGAACCAGGATAACATGTTATTGTGAAGAATGAATTACGCGATTTTTTGAAAAGTGCCATAAAATCAAGTAACAGTGTTCTTTTAAACTGTGAGATTGACATTTAATTGCTTTGTTGAAAACTAAGCAGAGGAAAAAGGGTAATAAAGGTCTCACTCTTCTTGCGTCAAAATTAATCTTTTTAAGAACAACCCTCTACCTTAAGCATGCCATTCTTCATAACCTTAACGTGAATCACAAGGCAAGTTATATTCAATGTCCCATTGTTCTTTGCTGCAGCTGTCTTGATCTCACTAGTGAAAATGGCTTGCCCTTCAATCTTCTTAGTTCTGTGAAGCTGCTCTTCACTGTCTAAGAGGCTTCCAGATCACTGTTGCAATAGTCAATCTTCTTTTTTCACCCTCCTCCTATTTCACACCTTTTCTTTTTACGTTTTTCTCCATTCATCTTTTGGCTCATTTGTGTTCACGGGGAGGGTGATAGCTAGATGTTCGATGCTCTTTCCGATCAAACTCATCATGGCTTTCCCTGCAAACCAAAATAAAACTGTAACGTGTTTAGTGAAAGTTGATTGGGACAAATAGAATATCATTTATTTGATCTATGTGACTTAATGTATATCCAAGATACCAACTGTATCTTGCAATTTGGGTGAAAGCGTAATAGCTAAAATCATATATGGTACAAACGTTTTGAAAACCTTAATTTAAAATAATTTAAACACATCAAGCATGTACTTCTTTAAGTACCACTATTGCGCATTCTTCTATTCCAACCAGTTAAAACCTTAAGATCTGCTTAAATAATGTATTTTCTTGCTGGCAAAAACTGAACAGAGAGTAGGCCCCATGAGCCACTATTAGGAGAAAATCCCATAGTTTAGGAGCCACCACTAAGAAGGCTGCCATGTCCCATTGGGAACCAAGCTGTATGTATATTCATTCCACTTTTCCTTAAATGAGGCCAATACTATCAGGTAGGTCAGGCAGAAAGAGAAATAGACAGACAGACCCAAACTTACCTTGTGTGTTTCATGGTATAGTGGGGACCTGAACCTGGACTCCCACAGTCCCTCTCAAAATCTCTGTTACACTACCTTAGCATAACAGCAATGCTTAGCAATATACTGACAGGAACTCTCATCCAGTGAATTAAACTAAAGCTATGAAGATATTTACATGACAGTTGCATGGATTAGTAAAATGGATTAGTATAGTATGAAATTGTGCTAGGAGTGTAAAGCTGTGTGTGTGTAATCCAGAAGGTTAAATGCATGGAAAGGGGGGGGGGGAGGGAGAAATAAAGGGAGAGGGTGGGAGGGTAGGGAAGGGTTGGAAGTTAAAAAAAGGGTGATTTAACTTCCATTCTTCTTCTATGCCCGTGTACTGTATATTATAACTGCTAAAGTAAAACTGCATTGTAGTAAGTGGTCTGTGGTTTGACCTCCACACATAGAATGAATATAGTGTCCCTACTTCGTGGATTTTCACTTATTGTGGGTGGTCCTGGAATGTAACCCCTGTGATAAGTGAGGGAACACTGTACTTGTAAATAACAATAAAGTTTGAGCCACTTTCATAAGCTAAACTGAAAGGAGTCTGAAGTTTATTCCGTGCGTTCTGAGCAGACAGCCAGATCGTCGGAGAGGAATTGAGACCGGGAAGGTGATTCATCTCAATCAACCAACTGACACAATGTCTGGAGAAAAGTTTCACCAAGTGGTCAGGAGGGGATGGCAGTGCCATATATAGTGTTTTGCCTTGTCTTGCAGCTTGACAAGCAGAAGGTCCTGCTAAGGAAACCCTGATTTTACCCTATGAAACTGCTGCCATTACCTGAAACATCGTTGGCAATAGAGGTCACCATCACAGCCATGGCAGCGCAAGACAGCATCTTCATTGCAGATACAGCACCAGGGCAACTCTTCTTCATCGCTGTCTGGCACTTTAGCAGGCAGGATGGGAGGTTTCGAAACAGGTGGAACCTTGGCCTGAAGGAAAGAGTGGAGAAATGCAATACAGTCACACACACAATCTCCACTTGTTCCATCTACCTTCAAAGGGCATCTGTGGGAGATAAATGTTTGGATCCCCTAAAGCTCCTCTGATCTATGTATGGATAAAACTTTATGAATACAAAAATATTATCTGACCAACCAATTATACAAATTGTGCATGATACCTCATTTCATATTATACTCCAGTAAAATACAGATATCAAAGGACATTTGATTTGGACCATGTGGTAGTAAGAAAAAAAAGATGTGAAGGGCAACTGGAATACATAGGAAGAGAACATGACTTTTCTACTTTGTCACACCTCATTATTGGGGCTTAGACAGAGCCCTCCTCCATCTTATCCTGTTCCGCTGACCCCCTTCTTTAATATAGTGACAATGATGCAAGTCTACTTCACTAGGATGTTACAAGGATATCTAAAAAAAAACAGTGTGAGGTAATTTGTGACACCTAAAATGTCACCATAAATGCTAGTATTACTATCCTAAAGAAGGTGTGGGCAACTGCAGAGGGTGAGAGCCATTTTCACCTCTATATCCTTTCCCTCCAGCCCATCAGGCTATGCTTGTATACCAACATGACTGGAAGTGACATCATGCCACTTCCAGTTCCATTTTATATCCTGCTTTCAGCTTATATTAGAGGAGTTAGGTCTGGAGTATGTGGTAGGCATGAGGTTATCTGGAGGGAAAAACTGCTGTGTTTTAACCCATCTGCATGCTCTTTCAGACAAAAAAAAATCACCCTGATTAAAAAAAACCAATGGGGGGAATTTGGAGGTTGGGGGGGGGGGGGGAGTCACATTTTGACCACCTTTGCCTTATAGCAATGAGAACTATGAGCTTATTTTGGAAAATATATTGAAAAATTGTGCTGCCCAGCATATGATACAGAATGTGATGGGAAAATTAGCACTTGGTTAACGGCAAAGAATGACGAACAGGTTTGGCAAGAAGTGCAGTACAAACAGAGGGCTGAAATGCTGTGGACTTACACGTTGCCCAAAGTCAAACAGGAAGAATGCAGAAGAACTTGCTCATCATTTCACTCATCGGCATGAATGTTATATATTTTCAAAAGCAAACATATATTCTGATTTGTTGACTCCTTATTGATGCCTACCTTTGAAGATGTGATCATCACCCCCGAGATCAAAGGTGTTGAACTCATGTTTTACAGGATGTCCAAAAAGTTTGCATACAGTTGGTGGGCTTTGAATTGGCCAGCTTAATAGAGAATGAAGTTACAGGTTCTGAATGTACAAATATTTTGCTTCTTACCAGTAGACTCAAGAGTGTTTTCATTTTTTTTCTGAAATGTAGTTCCACTTGCTTTATAGGAAAGCATTTAAAAGAACGTAGCTAGTATCTAATGAACTAGATCTAGTCAAATGAGCAAAAAGTCAGAGACTGCGTACCTGATTGGTTTTCTTTGATTGTTTCTGCTGCGGAGTGGACCGATCTGGGGAGATGTTGAAGCCACTTGCTTCATCCAAAGCAGCTTCCTCAGTAAGCTGAAGATAGGCAACATACAAAACAAAGTGTTTTTTAAAAATAATTTCTTATGTAACCAGACTCTGGCATACAATATTAAAATATGAGCAAGGACAGGAACACACTTTTCAAATAGTGTATTTGGTAGTATATCTTCATACCAAATATGAAGCATGTCAAAATTCTCTGAGAAAATAAGTTCAAATTCCTACTTAGCCATAAAATTTATTGAGTGATTTTTCACTGGTCATAGCTTTGATATGCCAAATAGCTACTGGACAGCAGCAATAGGTGATGATACTGGCAAAGGATCTTTCAGAGACAACAGCAGTGGCACTATGTGTTGTCAAAGGCTTTCATTGTCAGAATCACTGGGTTGGAGTGAGTTTTCCAGGCTGTATGACCATTTTCCAGAAGCATTCTCTTCTGATGTTTCTATGGCAGGCAACCTCTGAGGATGCCTGCCATAGATGTGGGTGTAATGTCATGCTTCTGGAACATGGCCATACAGCCCGGAAAACTTACAACTCTGAAGAAGGGGGGATGGTGAATGCCTTTGACCATGAAAACCCTATGTTGAGACAATGCGAAATGTAATAAGTACTAGCACCGGTAGGTGAGATTTCCAGGTTCAAATGCACTCAATGAGCTGCTGGAATTACAAGTAGTGCTGTGATGCACTTGGACTCAAGCCAAAGGGACATTCAGCTGTTTGCATGCTCAGAAGTAAAAGTAAAGTGTGGAGCTTGTTGTTCATATTAAAAGAACATAGAATGTGAGACACACGAATCAAGGGATGCTAGACGTAGTAAAACAAGAAATGGAATGTGAAAAACATTATAACGCTTGAAGTGGAAAGGAGTGGGACATTATGAGTCAGACATTTACACAGGGTTTTATTCAGGAAATGAAAATACAGGTGCAAATGAGATGGTATTAATAGTGAAGATATTTCACAAGAAAGAGCCAAAAGATATAAAGCAAAGTCTGACAGAATCATATCAATAAGACTTCAGAGGAAACCCAAGAATAGAACCATAATCCAACTTTATGCTCCAACTACCAAGACAGAAGGAAATATTTATACTAAAGTCCAGGAAGAAATTGATCACACACTTGAAGCTGACTTGACATTAGCACCAACCTGACCTAACTAACAAGCTATTATGAAGATAATGAGCCAGGGGGACAACCCTAAGATTCCTGGTTAAACAAATATTATCAGGGAAGAGTAAATTTGGGAGTGCAGGGACTTAGAAAAACAGTTCCAATAGCCACACTACAGAAAAAATTAAAAAATGTGATAAACATATCAACAAACCAATTCCAACGGTTCATCTTTTACCAACCCAGAGGGGGGGGGGGGGGGGGAGAGGCACTACAACTCTGAACAAAAAGTGCATCGTATCGGTTTATTTATATCCCAGATTTTCTCTAAACTTATTGATTTATACTTGACCTTTTCTCTAAACAGGGCAGTTCACAAAATAAAAAAATACTTGGAAATAAAAACACACATGTAGAGAAAAGCATACAAAACATTATGCTGAATATGTAATAAAATCAGTATTATCAAAGTTCCTTCTTTCAGACTTTCTCCCCTCTTCAAAAATTATTTTACTGCTATTACTTTGAGTTCACTGGACATTTTTGTGTAAGCATGTATAGGACTGCACTGCACAATTCATATAGTTTGTTGACTATGGCTACATGCTAAGAGGATGGAATTACTATAGTAACAGTATAATAGTGGCAAAATATTTACCTGGGTAATGGGACAAAAATATCAAGAGAAAAGATGAGAATGTAACTCCAAATACTACAAACCTGTTTCAAAACCCTCTGAATGGCTTCCTCCTCTTCCATTTCTTCATCACTGTTGGGCAGTTTGTAGTCATCCAAGCTAACTGCAAGACAAAGAAGGGGGGATAGATACCCTTCACCAAAGCCTTTCAACAACTTGTGTCTCTGCAAGAATGGATAAGATGGCAGTGCAGTGAGTGGGTTTCCCTTTAGCTGTGGATCAAGAGGGACGGAGCCAGTCTGACTTCCCTTGGAGAGAGTTCCAAAGTTGGGGCTCCTTCACTTTGTTTGTGCATTCTTAAGAGTTGGTGCTACAGAGAGTGGGGCATTTTTTGAGGCTCTCAAAATTCTGAACAGGTTCATAGGGGAGATGGTTGTCCTTCAGAGATCCTGGCCCCAACTACTTAGGGCACTGTATGTCAAAAACATCACCCTGAATTGACCTTGTATCCAATACAAAACCAATATAGTTGCCGTTGGGGAGAAAGAAGGGAAACATATGCACAAAGGGGCTGGCAGGGTTCTTCTCTTCCTTCTCCATCCTTACAAACTTCACTCACTATTCCTCATCTCTCCTGCACTTCTCCTCTCTTTCTCCCTCATCTATCTGTGTGGCCAGCTGCCTTTGTTCAGTGCCTTTTCCTTCCCTTCGCAGCTAGGGTTCGCTTTTGGCCTTTTCTTTCCTTCCGTCCAGTCCTACTCTACGGGAGGGAGTGGGAGGAGGAAACCTTTCACAACCCCAACATTGAGCTGGGGGCCCCTATTTGGGGTAGGGACCTACAGAAGCTCTGTCCTAGAGTATCACCAAAGATTAACAAAAATATTTATAGAATCAGGGAGACTGACAAAGAAATCATACTATGCATCTACTACTGTTTCCTCAAAATGCCATCCAGCAGTTACTTCAAGTGATGAGGAGCCTGTAGGTTTCAGGATGAGAGAAAATAGCAGAGGAGGCCCTTGGTTGCCTGATGTGAAAGGTATATCAAATACTTCAAAGTAAAATTTCCAGAAATCCCAGCCAGTTTACTGGCTATTAGGAATTGTGGGAGTCTATGTCCAAAACACCTGGAGGGCCAAAGTTTGCCAATGCTTGGTGTAGGTGGTCAACACCCCTTGTCAACACAGTCCGGTCCTGCAGATATTTACAATGATAATGTTATAAGAGGCAGCTCTTAATGATGGCATTGGGCTCAATACATCAGCCATCATCCTCAAATGCACAGATTATCAAAAGTATTAAGTATAAGAAATGAGGCAAAACACACACGCACAGTTTCAAGGCTGCATCCTGATCCTAAGATTTATTAATCTTGCCCTGAAGACCATAAAAGAGGCACCGGGTAGGCAGCTCAGCATCATTTTAAAATTTCCCAATGCGGACTTAGAGCAAATTGATGCTTCTTGAGGGGTTCTGTGGCCATTTCAAATGGCAGCTCTCACAGTTATGATTAGAATGATTAGCTATGATTAGAACATCTGCTGACATCAGGCATAGAGAAGACACAATGAATGTACAGTACTGAATTCTTTTTTTAGACCTCTTTAAGTAAAGAGAGCTTTGTCTTCATAGCTTTGCTTGTGAAAGAAACCAAGACTTCCTGTTACCAATCAGCACTGAGCTGTCCACTCAACTCTGTAAAATACTGTACTATAACACCAGGAAACCGTTAATTTCTTGAGATTTAGACCTTGGATACATTCCCAACAGTCAATTATAAAGAAATACAGTGAATGCTTCTCAGATTACTTCCATGTTTCTTGCTACACACCTGTCTCAGGATCTTGGCCCCTGAGTACTGCTAGTCGCTTGGCCACCTCCAGAAGCTTCTCAGCCCTAGTGTTCTCCTCCCTCAACTCAGAAGCAGCCTCTGCCAGAAGCCGGTTCTTTTCTTCCTCCAGCTGTTTGGGATCCAGATCTATAATGCCAGCATTACTGTCGGTCCGATTTAAATCATTCAAAGTCTGTGTCTTAACTTCTGCAATGCAGAGACATAGAGTGAATTCACTCACAAACATCCAGTACAGAGTAGCTGCAACATTAAGTTAAGATCTGCATGTGTCAAATAAACTTTGTAGATGAAACAGCATTTATATCCCCATAAAATCATAACATAATTCAGTGGAGTCAGTTCATACATTGGATTAATAGGCATCAGGTAATGAAATGCTGGGTGATCGACAGCACTGCTTCTTAAATTATGGGTCTTGATCCTAAATGGGGTCCCCTTAGCTCAATGCTGGGGTCATGAAAAATTTGGCAACAGTAAAAGATTTCTGAATGCCACCCATTTACACAAACCTGTTAGCAACAACATCAATGTTTACAGTAGACTGTGGAAAATGCTTCAGCTGGATTCCACAAAAAGAAAAATCAGCCTATTTAGCAAACCTTGCCTATGCTCGTTTTATTACCAGTAAATGTTTGATTTTATACCTATTTATACACCTATAAACCTGGGGTCATGTAAAGAAATTCACATGGAAAAAGTTTAAGAAGCCCTACTCTACAAGGTGGGCATTGCCCTATGATCTTTCTTTTTAAAAAAGACACTAAAAAACCCCAATGTTATTTCTCTTCTGAAAAAAAATAATCTTGCAGTATACAGAGCTGTGGAGATCAGGTGCATAGTAGCAATGATAAATGGAAGATCTCAGTATGGACTTTTTAAATATTGGGAAATGAATAACTGTAGAAGTTATATTTACAGAAGGAAGTACCAACAAATGTTTAACACGGGGAACCATATGTTTGAATTAAAGCACTGAGCTCCTAGATTATGACTATTGTTATAATGGCTGCTCTCTCTCACACACATGCACACATATGAACAAACAAAGAGATCTATACTTGCTTCTTCCTTTATATTCAAGAGATTCCAAAAAACTAAGACAGGATGAAAAAAAATCAGAAACCTTGAGGTGTAATTCCTGAGCCGCCATTCTCATCAATGGCAACTTCCTCAGCCATCTGATTCAATAGGTCTTCTGACTGTTCAGTTTGCGTCCGGTTGTTAGAAAGCTGATGCACCTAACAAGAGAAAAGAAGACAAAGGACTCAAAACATGCACAGCAAGGCAGATTAAGTTAGTGGACCAAAGATAAGGATAGATTGTAAAACCTCAGTCAGCTGCCTTGCAATCTGACTACTACTATGCAATTCCATGGCTCTGCTCATGAAAGCTTATTTTGACCTGAGGATATTTTTTTAAACAGAAGGCTTAAAATGATATTTCCATCAATTTCTCTTTTCCTATGCATCCCCCAGAAGGAGTGTCTCTTTAAGAAATTGTAAAAACTATCTCTCTCTTTCTTCTACTTATGGATGCCACCTCTGAAACACAGGGTATGACAGGAATGGAAGGGACAAAAATGGATCCAACCCTAAGATGTGTACTCGAAGTATTAAGAGACCTTTTGACAATATTCAGTATAACTAAAGCAGGGGCAAACCATCTGTGACCAAGGGTTGCTCCATGTATGGACATGAAACCTCACCTATTTTTCCCCACAGATACTAACACTTGATATAACCTTAAAATCTGAAAACAGTAGTGTTTCCTTGAAGTGGGAAAACAGATATCAGCAAAGACTGAGATCTGTTACTATTGCTTTTAAGTTGTTTCCAAGATATGGTGACCTTAAGGCAAATCTCTCTTGGCAGATTTGTTCAGAGAAAGCTTGCCTTTGCCTTCTCTGAGGCTGAGAGAATGTGGCTTGCCTAAAGTCACCCAGCAGGTTTCTATGGCTAAGCAGGGAATCAAATTCTGGTTTCCGGAGTCATAGTCCAATGCCCAAACACCGTGCTGGCTTTATGTATGTATATGTAAGTGCATGTATATGCACAACTGTGTGACCCCTGGTCCCTTGGCCAATATAGGGCACAGCTCTTGGAATAAAAAAATGTTGTGTAATTCAGAACTAGGGGAGAAGATTAATGAATATCAGCTTATGTTTAGACTTCTAAAAACCAGGCTGAATAACCTGTAGCAATGTTGGCTGATGCTGATGGGAGATGGAGTTTAATGAAATCTAGAGAGCCTCAAGTTAAATAAGAAGATTCCATTTGAACATTAAGAAGAAGTGTCTAATGTTAACAAGTGTTTGGAATGGAATGCCTAAGAAAGTGTGAAGTCCCTTTACTGGGGGTAAACAAACTGGGTGGCTGGATGTCAGCAATGCTTGAGGTCCCTCCCACCTTTCCAATTCTGTCATTCTATGATGGCATGAGAGAGGCAGTAGCAAAACTGAAGAAATAACATTTGACTTTTTCTTCTTTTTTTGCTATTGTATCTTGCCTTCACAAAGCAATCTGTCTCAAAAAAGACAGGACAAAGACAAAGCTTAATGACACGTTCCCCTCACTCAAAAACTGATATGCCTCAACTGCTCTGAGAAACACAACTCCAAGTGGCAATAACTGCAAACATATGAAATCTACATGTTCTTGTATTACAGTTTCCAGAATCTCCTAGATAGCAAAGTCATGAGGGTTGTTTTTTATGTGTGGCAGTAACAGTACACAAGAAGCAACTTTCCCAAGCTATGCTTCTATAAGACAAGAACATCCTTCTTAATCCATTAACATTTCTTTCTAGCATAAATATACATTAGGATCAATAAAACTCCTAACAGTACATATGATATATTCCAAATAGGTATACACAAAGAGAGAATCTTACTGGTTGTACAGCTGCGGAGGGAGGTGTTCTGCCCTGCAAGGCTGCCAGGCGGTCTTCCATTTCCTGGGCCGATGGAACAGGTCTTGCAGGATCACTTTTCAGTGCTGCCAGCCTAGATTCTATCTCAGCCTGGGAAGGAATGGACTCTGCCCATTTAAAACAAATATGTTTACTCATTGTGTCCAAAAGATTTTAATATACAGTAGGCCCTCCACTTTCTTGGGGGTTGGGGTGCAGGACACCCATAAAAGTGGAAAAAACACAAATAAAATATCCACTTTTTTAAACTAAGAGACTACATCTCTAGGCATCTCTATGTCCTCTATGGTCAACTTCCACCAGAATCATGCTGAAAGACCTACAAATGATAGGGAAGTGTTCTTGCTAGGAAACTAACTCCTCCAGCATGACACTATGGTCAACTTCAGGTGAAGATTAACCATACATTCGTACTGGATGTGTTAGAGATTCCAAGAGAGAACATATTGATCAAATTTGTAAATAATCAAATCTGAAAAAGTTAAACCTGCAAATGTGGAGGGCCAACTGTAGCTTTATTTATTCACATTTAAACCAGTGGTATAGTGGTACATTCCAAAGTGCAGGAGTTCATTGTAATTGAACATACACACATGCATCAAAATATAACAGACTGATGGCAGTACAAAATCTATTACCCAGATTACTGAATCAGCATACACCTCAGAGCATTATGTACTTCATTCACTGGTGTGAGCTTACTTCTGACTACATAAATTCAAAGTGGCTCATTTGGAGCCACTTACATGTTGACTCACCATTCAACAACCAATTCAACTGATTTACGGTAATTGGGAATAAACAACAGAATGACCAGAATGTACTTCCACAGAACTATGTCAATTTAGTGTCTCTGATCTGTACTTTTTGTATTTGAATGCAGCTTAATAAACAGATAACAATCAATCAATTGCCTGCTAACTGTGGAGGAAGGACAAAGTTATTTAAAATGGTGAAACTCAACCTGCTGACTGCTGGAAGTCTGCCAATCTAAGTTTTTTTTGAGGTTATATGTAACATTGCCCACACGTGAAGTAATGTTATCTCTGAAACCAAAAGGGCTAGACACCAGTTTAAAAAAGAAACATAAATCATAACAAACAGAAGAGCTACTAAAATACTTCTTACACTGTCATCATCATGATGCAACGGTTAGATTCTTCTTCTATGCAGCAATTCCAGGAGTGCCAGAACTACACATAGTTTTGCCTATGGATCTGACATGCCAGTACAGTGAAAGCATGTGTCCAACACAATGGGAATAGTAGGGTAACATGGCAGAGACAACCAAATTAGGGAGGCAGTTTTAAACAAACAGTATATATAAAACAGTAGCAACTTTTGTGAATGCTTGGACACAATATGTGCATGCATCTGAGACTGATTAGCATGCTGTCCGTTTATATGGTGCACAATCTTGCAACATTCTGGCCTGTTATGCTGTTTCAGGACCAGATCTAGACGTCAAAAGCTGAGGACAATTCCTCCTCTGGCCTTCCATAGATGGATATAAAAGCAGGGAAACCCTTTTAATGTTACACCTGAAAATATTATTATTGTTAATAATAATAATAATAATATTTTTGTATGCCGCCTCCATCTCCCCAAACGGGGACTCAGAGCAGCTAACATGGGGACCAGGCCCAATCAATACATCTAACATCATAGAGTCATCAACAACATCATAAAAAAACAATTTAAACAGATTGTGGTTTAAAAACATCATTAAAAACATAAAATAATTTACAGTCATTACATGCCAGTAAAAAGTCCAATAGGACATGAATGGGCAACAACCAAACTGGTAAAGTATCTATATCAGATAGGACATACATGAAAGGCACACAAAAGGGAAGGATGAATTCTGAGGTGGAAATCAGCTATAAAGTGACCAAGCAATTTCAAATATAGATAAGGACCAGAATTATAACGGTCGAATGCACGACCAAACATGCATGTTTTTAGCTGTTTCCGAAAGACGGCGAGGGTCGGTGCTAACCTAATCTCCCTGGGGAGGGAATTCCAGAGCCAGGGAGCCGCCACAGAGAAGGCCCTCTCCCGCATTTGCGAAGGGGGGGGGGAGGCGAGAGAAGGGCCTCCTCAGAGGATCTAAGAGATCGCACAGGTTCGTAGGGAAAGATGCAGTCAGTAGATTTTCAGTACGGCTGGATGGGATGAGACTCCATTCAATGGTGAAATACTCACTCGGCCTTGTCTCCTTCTTGAGCCTTTCTAATCTCTCTGCTAGAACTCGGTCCTCTTTGGACAGCCCTTGGTATCTGGAGTCTGTTTGGCTTTGGGATTTCACCAAGCTCTTCTGAAGGCTCTGGGGCTGGCTCTGTTTAGTCTCAAGAGCTGCTATGCGTCTACAAAAAAGAGAACCCTATATGCATTAAAAGCATACAAGACTCTTTTCTGTGTACTTCTCTAAGAGTGGTCTCTAGAGAGGCACACTATTTAAGCATCATAGAGTCCCTTGATGGCTTGCACAAATGGGCCACTATAGATCAAACACTATAAACAAAAGTCCCCCCCCCCCCCCCCATATTGTAAAATAGATCAAATTCTACCAAGTTCTTTCACATACTCATCAGGAATCATGAAGGCTCCAGCAATCAAATATGTGTAAACCAGTATTTAAAAAGATCACACAGTTATTTAGATGAAGATTAAACACATTTTAAGAATATGAAGCCAAGTAAACATGTATATATGTATGTGATGGTTGACTGATATTATCAACTATTTTAATACCTTTATTTTATATTGTATTTTGTTTTTATCTTGTTATATTGTGAATTGTATTATGCTGTCCGGGCTCTGCCCCATGTAAGCTGCCCCGAGTCCCCTTGGGGAGATGGTGGCAGGGTATAAATAAAGTTTTATTATTATTTTCTTTTATGACACAGCAAATTAGATAGATATGCTGGATTTCGTATCACAAAATCACAAGTCGAACACTTCCCAGGACTGTGTGATGTATTTTCGGATGATACACGCAGATCCCAGTAGGGTGGCCTTTTGCAGTTGGGTTGTTGTTGTTGTCATTATTATTATGTGTACTCACAGGTGTGGAAAAAGCACAGCTGCTTTGACAAGAAATAAGAACTGCTACTTTAGCAGCAAAGTTATTTTAAATAAGGTTAAGATAGCCATATGAACTTTGCAACCTGTATATATGAGAGTTTGAAATCTATCATAGATAAGACAAAAATGTCATAGACCTTTTCCACTCATGGATAATCAAAAATTTGAATGGATAATCAAAAATATTGATCTTAACCTAATTCAAAACAGAGACCATCTAAAAGATGAGAACACAGACACTATTTTGCAACATGTACCAAGATTGGAGATGGGGTATATTACGACTCACTTTTTATAATTCTGTGGTGGGGACCATTTAGCTGGGCTGGGTTTTGACGGTTCACTGGAAAGTAAAATGAGAAACATGATCAGAGTAGAATGTGAAGCTAATGTTTATGATGGCAAGAAATGGTCGCAGCCCAAGTCCCATCTTTCATCCAGTTCTAAGGAGGACACTATGATCAGAACTAATCCAACTCATTTTGCTGCCTAAATTGTATAGGATGGAGTCCTCCCTAACTTCCACATATAAAAGTCAATTGGACTCTCAGATTAATCACATTCTGGCAAGAGGCGTCTGATAGTGGAATAGCCTCCTTCAGAAGACGGTGAATTATCTTTCAGTGGAGGTTCTTAGAGATTAAATGGCTATGTCTCAGGGATGTTTGGTGGTGGATACCTGTTCTGGCTTTGGGTTGGACTTGATGACCCTGGTGACCCTAGTTTCAATACTGGCAACAGGATAACATCCGCTACTGTAACTGATGGCTGAAGGCAAGTTTGGGGGCACAGACTAAGTCATATATGGCACACACAGCTCTGTTTCCCATCAGCTGCTGCTAGCTGAGGCAGCCAACTCACTCTGCCTAATGAGGGCTTTACCAGTCTGTGATACTCTGTACATTTCTCCAATCTGTTTCTTGATTGTATTTTACTTTAGTTTACCATGAGAAATGTTGTGTAGCTGAATGTGACATCTTACAGAAGCAAACCATCCCCCAGTCAGTCTCTGGATTTAGAAAACTAGTTGTCAAGGAGTTCTAACCTAATTTCTATTCTGCTATGCCAATTTTCTGTGTACAGACATCTCTTTCGTGTTAAAAAGAATGGAAACACGCCTCCACATGCAAATTAAAATGTTAATGCCCAGAAACAGTTTACCTCCTCATCTTCCATTCATGAAATGGAAAGGTTAATATTAGATCACAATCAGATACTAACACTACTGCATCATCATCATTATTGCTATTATTTCATCTGTTAAACTCTCTTTTCCCACCAAACTGGGAGTCAGGTCATCTTACAAATTAATAATGAAATATTCCTAAATTGTGGTGGATTATCAGCATTTATTTCCCCACAAGTGGCTGGCAGAAATGTTAAAATGACAGATTAACATAGGTGAAAATTTGTCTTAATGCTCTGATAAAAGCCAACTTGGCAATATATCAATCTGAACCATGGTTCTGGTCTTACCCTGTTAATTCCCCATGGCACTGCTTGCAAACCTTCTGTTGCGTGTTTCCACAACGGGGAACAACGGCACTGAATCCAAGGCACCCAGAGCAAAATAACCGGCCACAGTTCTTGCATCCACACTGAAAAAAGAAGTGGGAGGGGAATGGGAAAACAGGCCCACTTAGCACCCAGCTGCTGTCATGCTGAAAATTCTGCACAGCTCTTACTTGCACAGCATCCACTAATTAGACATGTAAATTTATAGTGGACACTTTGATTCTTTTCTGAATGTTAAGAAATAATACACTTTCATGGGGACAAATGGCTAGAATTGATTCTGACTACAAAATCCATAAAGAATTGCATAACATTGCATTTGTTTATAAATCCTCTAACCAAAGAGATGTGTCTTAATTTTATCCATTTCATTAAGCAGCAGTAAACCTGAATTAATATCAACCCCAACAAAGACTGGTAGGAGACACTGGATCTTCAGTGAATGTACTTGTGAATGTACTTGTACTATATACACAAGTACATTTACCTCATACGCACATTATGCATTAAGTAACTATATACAGTTACAATCCAACAGTTCTTCCTCTGTAAATAGATATTAATTATCCACTTCAGATTATCATTACATCTCTCTCTCTCTCTCTCTCTCAATCTCTCTCTCTCTCTCTCTCTCTCTCTCACACACACACACACACACAAATCACAGGGGGGTTTTGACAAAAAAATTCAGAGGTTTCCTATCACCATCCTCTTAGCTGAGAAAGTGTGACTTGTTCGTGTTCAGTCAGTGGGTTTCCAATGTCAAGTCCTAGTTGAACACACAAAACACTACATCAGACCCTTTTCTTTCTCTCTCTTCCACACATATGTGCAGAGATTGAAGGTGATTGCCAGTAACTTTAATGCAGCCTATATCACATAGTGCAAAGAAATATCTCATTAGCATTAACAAGCTTGCTGATACAGCCTTAAATTCTTTTTTTAAGTTTATCATCTTTACTTGGTATGTATGGTATATGATTAATGTCAACACTGGATACAGCTTCCCTTGAAGAGGCTATGAATAACAATCAGCTTTATTTATTTCGTATAAAAAGCATTGCATAAATTAGTATAAAACTGATAAAAATAGAAGGAGCACAAGTGGCTAAATATCTTTTGACCAAAAACGGACAAGGGGGACACGGAAAGAGCATCCTCAAAGACTGAGTTAATACAGTCAGGCATCCCCTGGGCAACGTTTCTTGTAAACAGCTCATCTTTCCAAATCCAAAAGCATTGCTTTTAAACAATCAGCTTTAAAGTACTTATTCTTATCTCACAGTATTGAGAAAGTTTGAAAGAAGCTGGGTGTCATTCCTGAAGTTTAAAGCAGCATATACTGTATGCAGTTTGTTAAACTTCAAAGAGGAAGCAGATTCAAGTCATCCCCTCCAGCCCCAAAAAGTCCTTGTTAAATGTATACAAAATAGAGAACTGAATCTGAGAGGCACAGTCTTGGAGATAAATCTCATCCATCTCCAAATTGCACAATAACATAATAATAATAATAATAATACTGTAGTAGTAATAATAATAATAACAATAACTTTGTTCTTATACCCCACCATCTCCCCGGAGGGACTCGGGGTGGCTTACAAATGGGACAAAAGTCCACAAGACATAAAAGCAAACATAATTATCACTAGAACTGCTGAGTGTGATAAAATGTGTTAAAAGAAAGCACAAGTGATGAAAAGGTTGGAGACTTGAGCTCTGGCAAACTATTTTGGAATTCTAAATTCTGCCGTTCATGCTCTCAGGTCTCAAGACAATGGTGATGCAAGTTTAATGCTTACATATCTTATGGCAAAATTAACAAAGAAGAACTTGCCTGCTTCTTGAAGACATTGAACTTTGATGCGCAGCCATAACATCTGCTATCCATAGTCTCAAGATGAGGTAGCACATTCAGTTCTCACAAAAAGCACAAATGGGGACACATGATTCTCCAGTTTGTACACAGCTATCCCAGTTTCAAAGAGGAAACAAAAATGAATAAATAAATGTAGTTATGAATATTAGCAATGGATCACTGAAAGCATGGCTTGCTATGGAAATTATACTCTTACGCTCATTCAGCTGATTAAGACTTTGCCTAATCAGAATAAATAATAATTATTACCTTTAATTTATACAGTAACATGGGAAGAACTTGGGCTAATTCTGAAATGCAAAATGAACACAATTTTAAGATGGAAATATGCTTAGGATTATGTTATTGAAGTTTTAAAAAAACCCACTTAAAATGCTTTTATTTTAGTGAGCCTTCTCAAGTGAAGAAAAACAAAAGTCAGTTCTTCTAAACTACAGAATTTCAAAGAGTGCCAGCCCAAGATATTTTGCTGCCTGAGATACAGCAGCAAATGGCACCTTCAAAATCTATCTACTACTGGAAACATAGCACTTAAAGTCAGCCAAGTTATTTTCCAACATAAGGTAGAAAAGCACTGCTTTTTCTCCCTTACAGTAAAAATACTTTTTTTGCCTTTCATGTGCTCAAATCTGCTGTCTGAGTTAGCCATCTCACCCACTTAGGCTTAGTCTGCCATATGCAGTATCCATTGGGAACAGCGTCCCATAAATTCGGAACTGTCTGAATCCAACTGTTAGTCCCAAAAAGAGTAGACCCATTGAATCAATGAGAACATCTAAATAAACCCCATTGACTCAGTGGGGCTGCTCCATGCGACACTAACAATTATTTTTAGCTACATTTTCTGATCATCGCCCTCCATAATGAGTGGCAAACACAGCCATAGAGGCTGTACAGATGAGATGAGAAAGGCAAATTGGAAATGTACTTTTCCTTTCTCTCTTAAAGCAGAGTGCCATTAGCGCATCACCCATTGTCTGCAATGCTAAAGGACAGCCTCCTGGAGGCAAAGATTTCACTTTAAAAGTCCTCAGAAATAATATATTACTTCTCTGCTCTCTCTCAATGTATGTAGAGAACTAAAACATTTATCATTTTTATATAATTTTAACTTCACAATACTTTAACATTCTGAAGCATTTTAGCTGACACACTAAGAGGGTATCAACTATCCACATCCCACAGATATAGCATTTCAATACAAATGTAACTGTTTAATGTTTCCATATTACGGAATCCTGAGATTTGTAAATTTGAAGAGGTTTAGGAGAGATGACAAGACTTCTTGCAGAGACGTGTAAGTCCCTTCCTAAACTCCAAATTGCAGGATTATAGGATAGAAACGTCATGTTAATAAAAGTGGCTTCAGACTACTGTAAGTGCACAGTACAGATACCGTATGTCCTACGAGTACCATATAGTAGAGATCTAAATTTATGATTCCCAAAACTCTTTATTATTTTAGTTCTCCAAAAGGCTCTTATTTATTTCTCACTTTTAAAACAAAATGCACCTGGATTTGCAACGATCAGCTGAAACATGGAACTTGTTTTTCTTTCTGAAAGAATACATATTGGACAGATATTTCTCTTTGTGTTCTATTCCACTATAACTTCCCCTCACTGCATGGTTATGGTTCTTTTTCCTCTTTTGGGCAAAACTAAAAGCAAGAGGGATGGAGAAGTAAATAATAAACATAAATTAATGCCATGTTAACACTGAGGCATGTTGATGTGAATTAAGGGCTCTGTTTTGTAGCATCCCTTGACTTCTTTGCTTCTCTCTTCTCTTAATTGTGGAGAATATATCATGTAATCATCACTCTGTCAATCTGCCTTCAGACAACATTAAGTGGTCAGTGTAAGTGTGCCCTTTGTTTCATGCACAAAAATGATTACAAAGATTATCTGAAAAGTTAACTTCAGGCTATGTATATGAATGAATTTCATGTTTATACTCTGTTCCCATTTCCAAAATATCACAATAATTATGTATTGGTAAACACAGTTACTCCAAAATTCAATAAAAATCCAAAACCCAAAGCATTTTATTACCAATAAATAAATATTACGAATAACAAAAATATATTATTATTGTCACAAGCATTTGAAATAAGAGTCAGCTCTTCAGCCCTGGAAATGAAAGCACAAGACTTGGGTTTATAACATTATTATCATTGTGTTGTTGAAGGCTTTCATGGCTGGAATCACTGGGTTGCTGTGAGTTTTACAGGCTGTACGGCTATGTTCCAGAAGCATTCTCTCCTGATGTTTCACCCACATCTATGGCAGGCATCCTGAGAGGTTGGGAGATTTGTTGGAAACTAGGTCAGTGAGGTTTATATGTCTGTGGAAGGGCCAGGGTGGGAGAAAGAACTCTTGTCTGTTGGGGCAGAGTGTGAATGTTGATGAGTGCTGTTCTTTATTTACTGTCCTGGTTTTAGAGGGTTTTTTTAAATACTGGTATCCAGATTTTGTTCATTTTCATGGTTTCCTCCTTTCTGTTGAAATTGTCCACATGCTTGTGGATTTTAATGGCTTCTCTGTGTAGTCTGACATGGTGGTTGTTAGAGTGGTCCAGCATTTCTGTGTTCTCAAATAATATGCTGTTTGGTTCATGAAGTCCTCTGATTTCTCTGGTTGATATAGTCTGCAGTGCCTTCCATGTTCCTTGATTCATGTTTGGGCAATGCTGTGTTTGGTGGTCCCTATGTAGACTTGTCCACAGCTGCACGGTACATGGCAGAATCCTGCAAAGGTCAGAGGATCCCTCTTGTCTTTTTGCTGAACACAGCATCTGCTGGATTTTCTTAGTGGGTCTGTAGATAGTTTGTAGGTTGTGTTTCTTTATCAGGTTCCCTGTGCGGTCAGTGGTTCCCTTGATGTATGGTAAGAACACTTTTCCTCTGGGTGGATCTTTGTCTTTTCTCTCGTGGCTTGTTCTTGGCCTTGCAGCTCCTCTGATGCCTGAGGTGGAGTTAACACCTCCCAACAAAGAATTCCGCCAGGCAGGAAGCAGCCAGGCTTTGAAGGCGAAAGGCTATTAGATGCTAATCAAGCTGGCAAATTGAAACATTCACCCTTGCCTCAAACAGACAAGAGTTCTTTCTCCACCCTGAACATTCCACAGATTTACAATCCCCACTTGCCTAGTTTCCAACAGACCTCACAACCTCTGAGGATGCCTGCCGTAGATGTGGGCGAAATGTCAGAAGAGAATGCTTCTAGAACATGGCCATATAGCTCAGAAAACTCACAGCAACCAAGTGATTCCAGCCATGAAAGCCTTTGACAACACATTAAGACACAACACTTGGGTTCATAACATTATTAGTATTATTAATATTGGAACATGAGAGATGACTCCCACAAGGATGATAAAACATCAAACATCCGGGCGTCACCTGGGCAACGTCCTTGCAGATGGCCAATTCTCTCACACCTGAAGCGACTTGCAGTTTTTTGAACGAAAAAAAAAATTATTATTACTAATGCCCCACTTCCTTTTCTTAATAGGGACTCAAAGAGGCGCCCAACATCAAAAGCAGTACAAATTACACTACAATGTAAAACCTGGAGCACATAAACATTGAACTAGAACTGGTGTAGTTTTACTTCAGAGCCATTCAGCAGAGGCCCTCCTTGGAAAACCAACGCCAGGCTCCATACAAATCCACCGTTATGGACATGGAAATGATGTTTCACTAAGGTTACAGATGATCCTCCCCACCTGATACAGAAGGCAGCACCCTTGGGCACCTTGTCTGCCCTCCCTCGGTGTCTCTCAATGAAACCCGCCATTCCGCCACTACTCAGGCGAGAGCAATACTCACTCACATCTCTCCTGGGGTCTCCCCGGCGCAGGAACAGGCGTTGGAGAAACTACACTTCCCAAGAACCCCCGCGCGGTGGCTGTTGGGACTCTCGAGCTCCTCTTCCGAATCGTCACGTGAAGCACTTTACAGCAGGAGGAGGAGGGGCGCTAGGGCAGGAGGTGAGGCATGACGGGAATTGTAGTCTTGATTCAAATCTTCTGACTATAGCGAAAGATTGGGAAAAGACTACATTTCCCAAGCGCACAGGGACCGTCGCGAACTCCGAAGTGTTGAGGAGGGGGAAGACGCGCCCGGGTGGAGAGTCAACTGTTGCCGTTTGGACAGGGAAGTGCAGGAAGAAGACATGGCGGTGGATAAGGAGCTGCTGGAGCTGGACCTGTACGCTCTGCTGGGCGTCGGGGAGAAGGCGGCAGATAAAGAGGTCAGCCGGACGGGGAGGGGGCGCGCTTGGGGCCAAGGCCTGCTTTTCTCCCTGGCCTCAGGTTCAGGCAAGGCCCATCTCGAGTGTCGCTGTTACTGGACTCCAACAACATCTGGAGTGCCAGTAGTTGCCCGCCCTTCGTCTTACATTTTCAAAAAGCTGACTTGCTGTACAAAACCAGGGGGGCCTCCGTGGCAAAATTAATCCAGTTTGACAGCACTTTAAACTGCCAAGGCGCAGTGCTAAAGAATCCTGGAAGATGTAGATTTGTAGAATTTCCTACCAAAGGAAGCATGTAATGTAATATATTTATTAGACTTTATATTACATGTAATGTTACTAATAATATTGCAGTATAGTGGTCAAGGGTTGTTGTTGTTTATTCGTTCAGTCAGTCACTTCCGACTCTTCGTGACCTCGTGGACCAGCCCTCGCCAGAGCTCCCTGTCGGCCGTCGCCACCCCCAGCTCTTTCAAGGTGAAGCCAGTCACTTCAAGGATACCATCCATCCATTTTGCCCTTGGTTGGCCCCTCTTCCTTTTTCCTTCCATTTTCCCCAGCATCATGATCTTTTCCAAGTCTTCTCATTATGTGGCCAAAGTACTTCATCTTTGCCTCTAATATACCTCCCTCCAGTGAGCAGTTGGGCATTATTTCCTGGAGGATGGACTGGTTGGATCTTCTTGTGGTCCAAGGCTCTCTCAGAATTTTCCTCCTCTTCGCTCCTTATGGTCCAGCTCTTGCATCCATAGGTTACTACAGGGAATACCACTGCTTTAACTATACAGACCTTCGTTGCCAGTGTGATGTCTCTACTCTTCACTATTTTGTCGAGATTGGTTATTGCTCTTCTCCCAAGACGTAAACGTCTTCTGATTTCCTGGCTGCAGTCTGCGTCTGCAGTAATCTTCGCGCCTAGAAATACAAAGTCTGTCACTGCCTCCATGTTTTCTCCCTCAATTTGCCAGTTATCAATCAGTCTGGTTGCCCTAATCTTGGTTTTCTTTATGTTTAACTGCAACACAGCTTTTGCACTTTCTTCTTTCACCTTGGTTATAAGCCTCCTCAGCTCCTCCTCGCTTTCAGCCATCAAAGTGGTCAAGTACAATATAGTAATATACAATGCTAATATTGTGCTACACTAATAATATAATATATTGTATGTAAATATAATATTGATCATATTGTAATACAATATAATACTAATAATCATTATATATTATGTATTACATATAATTTTGTTGTTCGTTCATTCAGTCGCTTATGACTCTTCGTGACCTCATGGACCAGCCCACGCCAGAGCTCCCTGTCAACCATCGTCACCCCCAGCTCCTTCAAGGATAACATCCATCCATCTTGCCCTTGGTCGGCCCCTCTTCCTTTTTCCTTCCATTTTCTATTGTTGTGAAAAAATTCTTGGAGTCCTCATGAACAACAAGTTAAACATGAGCCAACAATGTGATGCGTTGGCAAAAAATTCCAATGGGATTTTGACCTGCATAAATAGGATCCCCTGGTGGCACAGTGTGTTAAAGCGCTGAGCAGCTGAACTTGTGGACCAAAAAGTCCCAGGTTCAAATCCCGGGAGCGGAATGAGCTCCCGCTGTTAGCCCCAGCTTCTGCCAACCTAGCAGTTTGAAAACATGCAAATGTGAGTAGATCAATAGGTACCGCTCTGGCAGGAAGGTAACGGCGCTCCATGCAGTCATGCTGGCCACATGACCTGGAGATGTCTATGGACAACGCCGGCTCTTCGGCTTAGAAATGGAGATGAGCACCAACCCCCAGAGTCGGACACGACTGGACTTAATGTCAGGGGAAACCTTTACCTTTTAAATAGAAATATAGTGTCTAGATCCAGGGAAGTCATGCTACCCCTCTATTGCACCTTGGTCAGACCACACCTGGAATACTGTGTCCAATTCTAGGCACTACAATTGAAGGGAGATGTTGACAAACTGGAATGTGTCCAGAGGAGGGCGACTAAAATTATCAAGGGGCCTGGAGAGCAAGCCCTATGAGAAGCGGCTAAAAGAGCTGGGCACGCATATTCTGCAGAAGAGAAGGCTGAGAGGAGACATGATAGCCATGTATAAATATGTGAGGGGAATTCAGAGGGAGGAAGGAGCAAGCTTATTTTCTGCTGTCCTGGAGACTAGGACACAGAACAATGGCTTCAAACTACAGGAAAGGAGATTCCACCTGAACAGTAGGAAGAACTTCCTAACTGTGGCAGCTGTTCAGCAGTGGAACTCTCTGCCCAGGAGTGTGGTGGAGGCTCCTCCTTTACACATATAACTATTTTTAAAAGGAAAAATTAACTGTTTTGTAGAATTTCCCCTATTGGTTTGCATGGAGATCATTTCCGCTTACTATAGGCAATCACTTAAATAGCATTTTGGAAACATGTTTTAACAGTTTCTAAGATCACATTTGAAGTAGTGCTTTGGGCAGTGTTATTATTACCTGTAAATATTATGTACTTTTTGCCCACAAGGTGGTGCACAAATACCAGAAGCTTTCAGCCTGTGTACTGAGTTGACTCAATTATTTGTCTATACATCTACACTGTAGAATTAATGCAATTTGGCACAATTTTAACTGTCTGGGATCAGTGCTGTGGAATCACAGGAATTATAGTTTTACAAGGTCTTTCTATGTCAAAGGGTGCTGGTTCCTCAATGAACTATTATTCTGAAGATTCCATAGCATTGAGCTATGCAGTATCTACACCTTGAGCTGGTGAGTCACTCAAGCAGCAATATTTTTCCTTCAGAGGACTTAAACAGGGGCACTCCTTTGGCCATCCCAAGAAAACCAAAGCCAGACTCCATATATTCCTATCATATATCCCATAATTTCATTACATTGAGCCATGGCAGTTAAAGTGGTATCAAATTGTATTAATTATACAGTGTAGATGCACCTTATGTCACCTCAAAGTAAAATGCTCCTTTATAATTTGCCAAAGCCGCATCATCCAGTTGTCTGTACTTTATCAGTGAAGACTTCCATTTTTATTAGTTCCATATGATCCTAAGTGTAGAAACGTGGTTGCTTGGCGAGAGACGTATATGTGCTGCTATGGTGTCAGTTTTGCAGTAAAGTTTGATTTTAGCAAAAGTCCATAATTTATTATTGTAATCAGTTGGATGCTATCACATTTGGAGAGTTATCCTTTGACAGAAGAATAGTATTCTTACCGGTGCTGTTGATAAAGCTGTTTCCACACCCTTTCACTATTTCCTCATTGCATCCTTTTTTTTTCTCTTAAAGATTAAGAAAGCCTACAGACAAAAGGCCCTTACTTGCCATCCAGATAAACACCCTGACAATCCCAAAGCAGGTATGAGCAGTCTTTTCAGAAGTACAATATTTTCTTAATGCTGTCCTCTTTATAGTCACCAGGAATTATGCTTAGCGGCTGCTCCAAGTTATGGACTCATTCTAAGGGAGCCTAGCATAGTGCTCAGTGTTGGGGGGTCACAAAAAATTTAGCAGCAGTAAAAGATTTCTGAATACACCTAGCTGTTGTAGATATTTACACAAATTGGTTGTGTGGTGTCTACAGTGGATTATACAGAAGAAGCTTCAGCTGTACTTCATAAAAAGGAAAATGAGCCTGTTTAGCAAGCCTTGCAAATGCTGATTTGTTATGCTGATTTGTTATTAGTAAATGTTTGATTTTCAAACCTGTTTTATATACCTACTGTTATGTAAAATGATTTTGAACCAAAAGGAGCTCCAAGTGGAAAATGTTAAAGAAACCCTGGTCTAGCGTAGCCCTTTCTCTAAGCAAGCATAAATATTTTCATTAAGGTAGCCTTTAATTGGCTGTGGAGAAAGGGACTTTGAGCAACTGGGTATTATACTTTATAATCAGTGTTCTTTCAGTTGCTTCAAATTCAGTTGTATTTTAATAATTGTTTCATTGCATTTTAACATTATAGTTTTCTGCTTTTATCTGCCCCATTTGGGGAGAATGACAAGTAGAAATCAAATAAAAATAAGTAGTACAGCATGAACCACTCAATTATTTTTGCCTTGAAAGATCTGTAGAACATGAAAATGAGATGTGTAGAAGCCAGCAGTTTATTCCCAAGAAGGGGCAAACTTGTTGGGAGTTTGTTATGTAAAGGGAGAAAATGAATCTTTATAGTGGGAATTGATTTTCAAATTTTATAGTTATTGTATAAAACCTTTTTTCCTGCAAAAATTATAGTTTCAGATATATATCCAGGGATTGTAAGCAGTCTTCTTTGTTGTTTCTTAATGTTTTTCCTTTTCTGTCCCTTAGCTGAGCTTTTCCATCAGTTGTCCCAAGCATTGGCACTTCTAACAGATGCAGCAGCAAGGGTGAGCTATTTACTTCAATTTCATAACTTCAAGCATATACAGGAATACCCTTGAATCAATGTGTACATGAGTGCTTGAAGGAATAAAAAAGCACACACACTGACTTCAGCTACTACTTCGTGGGCCAATATAGAGTCACTGGTTGCTTCTGATGGGTCCGGTTGCATACAAAGGGAATGTGCGACCAGGGTTCTATCTATACTGTCATATAATGCAGATTGAACTGGATTATATGAGTCTACACTGCCATATAATTATTCTATCTGCATTATTATAATGACAGTTCAGGATGACGGGAAATCTACTATCAACAATGTTTTTCCTTACACAACAGGTATTTGAGAAGGCATGGATTTTACAATGAAATAATGTGCCCATAAAATGAATACATATAAGAAAGAGCAGGGGCCTTTTTTTACCTCTTGATATCACATGCAAGAAACTAATTGCTACTATGAATTTCTACTGTGAATGCTTCACAAGACAAGCGGCACTGGTGGTGCAATAGTTTGCCTTCATCCTAGTAATTTCCTAAAAATTTTAAAAAATCAAAGATCTGTTAGTACTTGTGCACTTTTTATAACTGAGCAAATTGGGTCTTTGGACCATAATAAAAATTGATTGATTGGGAGAAAACATGTTTCATTTTAACCTATTTGGTACTGTTCCATTATCTGGACAGAGGCTACAAGTGGGCTCTAGACAGAGCAGGAGGTTCATTTTAGGGGGCAAGGTAGTTGAAGGAGTTAAACCATTTCCCCCTGTTTTCCCACCACCCATGTCCCGTTGTTGAAACAACCATCGTTTATGATATGGGAAGGGGGGGGGGATAACCAGCAAAAATGGGGAAATGGTTTTCCTCCTTCAACTCCCCCCTCCCCCCATTAAATGGACTATCCTTCTCTGTCTAGGCCCCCTTTTGGAGTCCACCCGGATAATGGAACAGTACCATCTATTTTAAACATTTTATATTGCTTTTCTCCTGAAAACAATGTCCAGAGTGCCTTAAAAAGAAACAGTGTTGATAATAGTTGGTAGCCAAGCAGGATTATTTTTAACATAATGCTGTAGGCTCATTCTGCTCTGCTTTATCCTACCTAAAATCAAGGGGGTGTAAATGGTAGCTGATCTCTCAGCTGTTTACATTATGCTTTGGTTAACCTTGGAGAAAGTTTACACTTGTCTTTTTTCTTTTGGTTTCCTTAGTTATATGATTTTTGCATATGTGATTATCAATTTCATTTCTTTCAATATATCCTTTGTTGCTTTGTTGTTATTTTTCCAGGCAGCATATGATAAAGTAAGGAAAGCCAAAAAACAGGCAGCAGAAAGAACTCAGAAACTTGATGACAGGAGGAAAAAAGTCAAGCTTGGTAAGGAAATCCAGAATATTACTTTTTCATAGGAAGCAAATGCTAAGGCATGGCATCCTTTTAATTGGTTCATGGTAATAATAATTTGTTTCCATAAAATTGTTTTTAAAATAAGATCATGATGTTGCAGAATTATTTCATGAACTGCATGCACACTATTTCATATAAAATATCTATGTTTTGCTGAGTTTTTGAACTTTTTGTGCTTCAGATCTTGAAGCCCGGGAAAGAGAGGCCCAGTCTCAGGTCAACAAGGAGGAAGAAATCCATATAACTAAGACATTGGAACAAGAGGTAAGGCTAGCATACCAAATAATTTTTTTAAAATGTTGGTCAGAGCATGTACATGAAACAATAGCTACTTTGATCTGCAAAAAAATGTGAAATTCTGAGATCTTAAATTAGAGCTTCAGAATATATAAAGAGGCAGCATTGTCACATTTTTCCTTTTTAGATTCGACGGTTACGTGAAGAAGGATCCCGCCAATTGGAAGAGCAACAGAGACTCATCAAGGAGCAAATCCGACTTGAGAAAGGACAGCAGGTGCATGGTAAGGCCAAGCAAGATCAGAGCCTCTGGTTATGCTAGCTGCTCAGTTTTTCTCCTTCAGTAAACTTGTCATGTTTGTTGTCAGTGAGTACTTCTTTTTCTGCTAAAATATTTTAATTGAATAAAAAGCCACCTTTTGCTTCTAAATTGTTTGTATGGTATAACGTTTCCTTTTTTCTTTTTCTTCTTTGAGGCAAACAAGATAGGTATGGAGAGGAGAGCAAAGGAACACCCAAGCTCAAAGTAAGACATTCCCCAAAATCTGAGCTATGAAGAAAGATGAGGAACTAATGTGTCATTCCATCAGTAGAAGCCACACGGATCACCTCCAGCCTCCCAGAAAGCTGGACTGTCCCTGGCATCCTCGCTGCTTAGTGGAATGATCACTAACTTCACCTTAATGTGTTCCTTGCAGTTTAATCTAGAATCTAGGCACTAGAATGAAGGTAATTACATCTGTGACTTGGGGTAGTGACAGATTGCTAGATGCTGCTCAGTGTATGTACCAAATTCCCCATGTTCTTAAAATGCAAACTGCTTCCTATTTGTGGGACTACTTGTACCTGTTTATATATAGTCTAGAATATCTTTTAGTATGCCTACACATATTTATTTTTAAACCTTTACTTGCAACATATCTGTAAAATCAAATGCTAGATTCCCTTCTATGTAGCTCCCAGTATGCTACTTACATGAAGATAATGTGTCACTTTTTTCCATTAGCTGCGATGGAAATGCAGTAAAGAGGATGAGACTAAAGGCGGTTACTCAAAAGAAGTTCTTCTGCAAATTCTACAAAAGGTTCTGTTCTAAAATGCTTCTTCCCTTTAGTTAGTTTTCTGTTACACTAACTATATTTACAGAGGAATTCAAGTTTATTGTGCTGTGTGCTTATCCACACAGCCTGTTTGCTTCTGTCTCACTCTACCTCCAAAACAAATTATTTAATTAGAAATGGTTTATTCAATGTATCCTCTGAATCTGTGTTGTATCCATTGCAAGCCAAGATACGCTAGAATTTTGTTTTGGTTTGTTTATTATAATTTATCATAAGAGTTACATTGTGTTCTGCAGCAAAAGGTTTCAGGGCAAAGCTCTTTAAATAATTTGAAACCATATAGCAGTGGTTCTCAACCTGTGGGTCCCCAGGTGTTTTGGCCTACAACTCCCAGAAATCCCAGCCAGTTTACCAGCTGTTAGGATTTCTGGTAGTTGAAGGCCAAAACATCTGGGAACCCACAGGTTGAGAACCACTGCCATATAGCATTTTTAATCAACTTACATCATAGTAACTTCTTTAATACATGTTTGTTGGCAAAGGAGTACTGCCAAAGGAATGTATTAACTTGCAAATTGTCTTACAGTTAATATATTCCTGAATCTTGATTCCTGAATAACTTTTGATACAGTGATTTGACTTGATTCCCCATCCCATGCTTTTTTACTATTACTACATTTTGAAGCTGTTAGATCTTCAGCAACTGATTGGTTGTTTTTGTTTGCCTAGATTATTTCAGCTCTAGCAACTGCAGTTTTTGCAGAAATAAAATTGACAATCAGATAATATTGGGTTTTTTCAGAAGATTATGATGTATGAAAGTCAGTGAATTTTGTGTCTTCATTTCATCCACTTCAGTGACTCACTAGTTGCCTTAGTATATCCCTGTAGAGTGCAACTCAACATAAATTACTCTTTGCCAGTATTTTTCCCTTATTATATTACAGTTTTTCTATCTGTACTTGCAGATTTCATCCAGAGCTTTCATATCATAAAACATTTTTATTCTCCTGTGGACTTATTTCTCTCTTCTCCCCCCCCCCCCCCCTCTTTTACTCTTGGCAGTATGGTGAAGTACTGAATTTGCTGATTTCAAGCAAGAAGACTGGAAGTGCAGTTGTTGAATTTGCCACAGTAAAAGCTGCTGTAAGTTGTGTGTGTGTTCTTTGGAATGCTGGGATTTGTAGTTTGGAAAGGTATTAGCGTTCTCTGACAGACAATGCTAAATGCTTCAGAAAAATACTTATCCCAGTCTTCCACATGATCAAGCATGGCAATTCAAGCAACCACAAAAGGATAGAATTATGTTGTGTAAAAACTTGATGCAATAATTGATTGTTGTTCAGTGCTAGGCAAGCTAGAGCTGTTTTCATGAGAAAAATGTTAAGTAAATGCCTTTTTTGTAGGGAACTCAATCTGCATGAGTCTGACTTTGAAAGAGTCATTACAGCCTTGCTTTCACATTTGCAATTTTAATTTTTGCAAATTTGATTACTTATGGGTTTGATTTAAAATATTATCTTAAGGTTTTTTAGATGCTCCACTGTGATTCTGTGGTTGACTTCCTCCTGGCACGGTAGAAGGAACACTTCTCTAGAAATCTTTGGGTTGTCAAGTTATATGAACTATCAGAGAGAGAATAGGAAACTTGTAGTTATGTTTTCTATTTTGCTTTCGTGGGTGTACTTTTTTTTTTACTCTCTTTTTAATAGTGCTTATCTTTCCATCTTTTAAAAAACTGAATCTTTAGGTCCTCCAATGTGATTCTGTGGTCATTTGGAAATTGGCCATAAAGTCATGGTGGGAAACCTTGACATTTCTAGAGAGATATTCTCTCATTTTTTTTATTTGGGGTCTTCCATTTTCACAGAGGTCCTGTGCCCCTAACCCCAGCAAATGTGCAGGGTTACCTATAATGCATTTTTATGAGACCAAGCAAAGGTTTGTTTGTGATGAGTTATACTTTTCACTATTAATTGTTTAATATAATATTTTATCTATATTTTTAAATTTGAAAAAATCCATTTAATGTTTAACTTAAAAAAAACTTAATCAAATCTTATCTGTACTGTCCAAATAAATGTTAGTTAACGTTTCACTCCTCTTTGAAGAAATCTGGATTCATTTTACTTACCTTGATTCTTGTCTCCCAAGCCCTTCCTTGTAACAATGTGTGTCCTATCAGATTGAGAGAGAGAGGGAGGCTGTGGAATTAAAATTTTGAGAACCTAGTTAGGGGTTTGGGAAGGAGTTCTGTTCAAGTTTAGATAAACGTTTCACCTAGCGGTTACAGTTATATTCAACTGTGGCGTTTTTGTTTTCAGAGGTTTGGTTAGGAAAGCATGCTTTAGCGAAATGAATATAATTGCAGACTTTTGAATAATTTTAGGAGATGGCAGTGAAAAATGAAGTTGGACTGATAAATAATCCTCTAAAAATCACCTGGCTGGAGGGCCAACCACAAGGCAGCACACTATATGCTGATGGCAGCATCCAGCCACGAATATCCCAGGTAAGCCAGTGCAAATTACTGGTGCTGTATCTGTATGTTTATCTGTGCTGTAGGGAGTGGGGGAAATGTTTAACTTCTGCATTAGCTTTATTTTTGCACTGTTGAATAAAACATGTTTAGTAAACTGTTTTTGTTGGATTTATAAGACTTAATTCAACCATAAATCTGCCTTGATTTTCGAAATCCTATAGCCATGATGAGAATTAACTGAGCTATTGCTTGTTAAAATTTCTATAAAACCATGTCATTGGCATTTGTTATGTCAGGTTTGGATCATTAAAGGTGGACCTGTGCCATTTATGAAAAGGAAGCCTGGGAAAAAGATGAACATGAATATCTTCTGTAAATTATATTGATTACATTACTTTAGCATTTGGGTTGTGCTGTTAACGTCTATGTAGAAGTCACTGCATTTTAAGGAACCTGTCAGTTAGACACACTTTGCAGTTTCTGAATTTTGTCACATGGTTTTCTTCACAAGATTTGTTTCCGGGGGTTTGCCATTGTATTCCTCTGAGGCTAAGAGAATGTTACCTGCTCAAGGTCATCCACTGGATTTCCATGTCTGAGTGAAAATTAAATCCCAGAGTGAGAACTAAAGCAAGCCTTTTAAAAAAAAATTGCTAGGAAACCCCCATGAGAGTGTTGTCACAGGTCAGAGTTGAGAAACCACTCATGTGCATTTGTGGGTTTCCCAGAGGCTGCTAATAGTTACCGTTTAAATAGAGTTAAACTAAAGAGGAAGGTTCAATTCTTTCTCACTCCCTTGGTGAGCTACATTGTCACATGCCAGGGTAACGCAAGTGTAATTGCGTCACTTTTGGCTGTGTTATATTGGGGGTGGGGGGGTTCTTGGTAGGAGGGCTTGGAGGGCTCTGAAACGATGTGGAAATAAACTGATGCATTTGTATCTATTGCCTGAGTTTCAGATAAAGCATTGCTGGAAAATAACACTTTTAAAACTAGAGAAATGGAAATGGGAGATTTGCGGAGCAGGAAAATATATTGAGTTTGGACTAGGTCTCTGGTAGTTCAGAGTTCACATTACCAAGGTCACCTGCTGGGCTTTCATGGCAAAATGGGGATTTGAACTCTGTTCTTCCAGAGGCGTAGTACAGATGAAAACTGATGCATTTGTATCCATTTGCTGAGTTCCAGATAAAGCATTGCAGGAAAATAACACTTTTTAAAAATTGGTTTAGTCAGAGGACTTTGGGTAAGCTTCATAGTCATTTTTCAGGACCCTAGTTGGTGTTGTATCTCAGCCTTCACCTGAGCTTTTGGGTGAGCCTGAGGTTGGTCCTGTTCAGCCTGTGTTGTGCCTGCACCTGACCTATCAGATGAATCTGGGTTGGGGCCTAGGATTCCCATACAGCCGGAGTTTGATAAAGCTGCTGTTCCTGGCCAGTCAAAGTTTGTCCCTGAGGATTCTGGGAACAAGCATACAATGGTTTCAAGCAGGCAGCTTGAACCGCATTCCTTGGGGGAGTCAAGGTCGAACCATCCCTTGGCAATGGGCATTTCAGTTGTGATAAGACTAACGAGGTTGACAGAAAGAAAGCTATATGTCAACAGAGACAAGAAAGGGAGGGTTTGACATGAAGCAGAAGGCTGTTAATGAGAAAAGGTTTTAAACAAATTTCCCATGGAAAGCAGCCTTGATTTCAGCTTTAAGAGGAACTGCTTCTGAAAGAGATTTTCAGAGGTGGTAACTTTGCTCATCGAGCGTAGTTCCTGTTCATGGACTTACAGAAACCTGTTTCTTGTTCCTGTGGATTTTTATGCCAAGTACATGTAGCATTGTATCTTGAGTTTTATTCCAGTCCTTGTTCTTGCTCTTGGGGAATTTTTGGATTATCCAGTTATTGTTCCTGAAAGTTTTGCAGTTTGGATTCCTTGTTCCAGTCAAAGATCCTGTTATTTGTTCCAGTTTTGGTCCTGTTCCTTGGACTAATTTTGATACCTTGTTGAAGACTATTCTTGTGTTTGATTTTCATGGACACTTGCTTCAAGACTCTCAAGTATTTTGTACCTGATGGACTAAAATCTTGTTTCATTGACTTTGAACTTTGATTTGCTATTGCTTACATATATTCTTCAATAAACCACTTGCTTTGCTTATAGTTTGGGGCTCTCGTGTGATTTTGAGGTGTCTCTGCAGTCTAGGGGTGAAAAAGTTGGTATATTTGGCCATGAGCCACTCTTTGCCCACCTCTATATGAGGTCTGTACCTGTGCTCTCCTCATTCATTCTCTTTGTGCTCCCTGCTGTTAATTCAGAAGCTTAGTTACACGCACACCTTTGATCATGATCTGGCCCCTTTGCTCTGTGGACATGGCCTGGATAACTTCTTCAGTGGTGCGTAGGTGGGAAAGTAGCAAGTTACATACTTAATGAGCAGGTGTTCTGGTGACTTCTCAGGAGAAGCTGTTGTTTACATATGCTATTGTTTTGCTTGCAGGTTTCTTGGTACTTGATTCAAAGTGGCATTTCCTGATAAACTACCTCTCAACTTCCTGGAGGCTTTGTTGGAGTCTGGGTGGCTCCAGCTTGTGTACACTTGCCGCTCTCTGTGAAGGTTGACTTCCCTATCTGATTCCACAGGGCTGACTGTTTACAGACTCAGATAGTCTTGCCTGGAGTGGAATAGGTAACAACCTTCTGACTGGTTACCTTGAACTGGATGGAATCCATAAAGAACTCCCTTCACAACCACACAAAGCTGTCTCAAGTAGACCCCCCATAGAAGTCCTAGTTCTCAAGCTCCTTTGTAAAGGGTGAAAGAGCAACAGATGATGCCAGTCTTGTTTGCATTTAGGTGAAATAATTTTGGCTACAAGTACAGGCAGTCCCCAAATTACAACAAGATAGGTTCTGTAGGTTTGTTCTTGAGTTGAATTTGTTTGTAAATTGGAACAGGTACATTTTTTTCAGTGTAACTCCAGCCTAGATAGATAGAAAGATAGGGAGAACGAGAGAGACAGAGCACGCTTTGGATAGCATAGGGAAGTGTTAACACCCCTGTGGTGTTTGTTTTGCTGCCTGAGTCCCTGTTCAGACGTTTTCACCTCACTTTCTGTCCCTGTGATAATTAGATTTTGAAAAATATTGCTTTTTGTGGAAACAAAAAATGAAGATAAAACTTCATTGGAGACCCCCTTTCCTCTTGATAGCTCTTTCAGGGGTAGATTTCTCTCACTTCCTATTGTCTCACTCCCATTCTTAACTAAGAGTCTTTTGTAAGTCCAATATTTGTAACTCGGGGACTGCCTGTACTGCTTCTTACTAAATCTCTAGTTTGTGGTTCAGTTTGACTTGGTTAGTTTCCATTGCAGTGCTTTTGACTGGGAGGCTGTAGTCTAATTGCTGTATAAGATAAGTACATCTTGAGCTGAGGGGTAAAGAAACCTGGGAGCCTCTGATTTATGTCCATAGCTTTCTATTGGTGAGAGAGTTGCAGTCATTATGATCGTCTAACCTTCAGCCCTGCCAAAATGGACCATTCTGTTTGAGCTCTTCAATTCCTGTCGTAGGTTTTATAAGACAGAAGCAAATTGGGGGACACACTGCAGTTCAAGTCAGGTCTTCTAATGAACACTGGTGCTCAATGGATTATTAGCCTGAAGGAATAACACGGATGAAATGAGACAGAAACCGGTGCTTTTTCCTGAAGGAGGAGTTTTCCTCTTAGATATTTAACAGGAGAAACTGATGGTAGCAGCCTCTACATTGATTAGAGCTGAGTTTATTTCCCTGAGTTTATTAACAGTGAGATGGATTTGCGTCCTGAGGGGTTTTTTTTTTGAAAGAAATACTGAATTCTGTGAAAACTGCTTTGAAAATTCCCAGAATTGTGCAGAAACTGTAAAAAGAACCAAGAATAGACTTTGGGTGATGTACTTTTGTACTTTTTTCGGTAATGATCAAAGTTCCAGTTTAGCTAACCCTTTGATAATGAAAACATTTTCTTTTCGTTATCCCATGCTGTGAATGTGCATCCCCACCCTTTCTGTTTCTGTAAAATTACTCCTGTATGAACTCACATTAATTCTGTCTAAGACTACACTACTCACTACAGAACTCATTTGGAATTCAGTAGACAGAACTTGAATCTACATGATCTCTTTTTGAGCCATGTTATTTGTCCTCATTGTATCTTATGTTAGTATTCATCTCAGATTATTTCTTTCCTCAAAAATTTGTAAGAGTCTTGACATTAAAATTATATTAGCATTAATTCTATTATTTTCATTTGCCTTGGGATTGTTCTGTTTTCTGTTACATTCACATCACCATATCACCCGTCGGCTTTCTAATTAATAACTGTGTACTTCCTTCATGCTTGAAATATTTTACAGTCTATCAAAGAGAAAATCCAATACTTTCTGAGAGGGCAGCTGAGAAGTAATGGGATATTTCCACTTCTCTCTCTTTCTTGACAGATAGAGGCCTTCTTAGCTCAATAGCTGTGTCAATTTCTACTGTTGTTTCTGTTTTGCCCACAGCATTCCATGGATAATTGAGGCTAAATTGAGACATTTTGGAGATATGGCAGAGGAAGCTGTGGATCCATAGTCTGTGTTCCTCTGAAATATCGCAAAGTAGATACCATTAATTAACTTCCATTGTTTTCAGTGTGGGGGTGAAAAAGCTTCAGACAAGGAAAGCAGTGGAAAAATCCTCCCCTGTGTCCCATCCTTACTGTATTGAATTTGAGAGGCTTTAACTGCAGTAGCAGTTCCAATGGACCCATACAGCCACCATTCTTTGGATTAATCTACATTTGTTCCAACAATAATATATTTGCTTCTGTTTCGTATGTACTGTCATTCTGATCCTAAACAATTGCACTTAAAGCTGCATATTCTTTTATGTTAGAAGCATGACAGAATAATAACTTCTCCAAAGATTGTTCAGATTAAACAGACATTAATCACATCCAGTAATAGAGACACAATCCTGTCACTCACAGTGAAATCAAACTGCTGTCACTTTTTGCACTTAAGATAGGAATAATTTTTGCATGCTAGTTGAAAAGTCATGATGCTATGTAGAGTACTGCTGCGCCCTTGAAATGCTGCTTACCTAAGCCTTTAAGCTGAAGTAATAAATCCTTAGTTCATATCTGACTCTGACTTGATCATATTGTTCAAGCAGAAACTGAAGCAAGAGCAAAAGTCGCTTAATTAAGAGCTCTTGACATGTATTGGGTTTTTCCCTTAATGACACAGTAAGAATCTCAGCTATGCAGAAGTGGGTGGAGTTCAGAATTCGATACAAGCATTAGTTCAGTGGTGAGACAGAATTATGTGTGACACTGGTCACGTGTTTGAACAGGCATTCCTAACCCAGCTACTTTTACTTTAGAGACAAGCCCATTGTGGATCCCCCGTGTAGAAAGGCCCTGTATTGTATGGAGAGATAGACAGAAGCAGTGGAAAAACACTGAAGGGAAGATAATAAATTTTAACTCCCCCCCTCCCCCCCCCCCAACTCCAGTGAAATTCCACATATAAAGTAGAGGAACTGAACAATAAAAGCTCAATTTAAGTCAATAACTTAAACTACTATTAGAGACACCAAATTCTGACCTTGGGCCATAGAAATTCTTTTTCTTGTAGGAAATCCTAAGATGTAGAGGTGGAATGTGCAGTGCAGAACAGTAGCTGTATTACTTTTCCTTTTCTTGTTTTTTTAGGGGTAACGATAGGTATTTCTCTGGGATCTGCTGCTAAATTAAGCTTTGTCCATGAAAGTTAAAGGAATGCTATGGATATAAAATAAATACTTTTAATAAAGACTACACACTCTTTCATATTTTTCACTGTAATATTCATAGCATCTGGCAGAAGCACTTTTTCTGCATTCACACACACACACACACACACACAAACATACACATTCCCAGTGATAAATACAAAGCATAGCAATAAGGCTTTGTGGTAAGACTTTCCAATAGCTTAAACATATTAATTAATGAGAATTAATTTAGAGAAATGTGTATTGATGTAAGGGAAGCAAAGCTTCATATTCATTGTCTCCACATCATTAAGCACACTTCTAGGCTCTCACCTTCATTATTATTATTATTATGTTTATTTATATCCCACTTTTTCTCTCCATAAAATGTTCTGTCTTTGAAATAGTCTCTTTGAACTGAAGGCATGAGAAACTTAAGACTGCTGAGAGTATCCAAAGAAACCTCTCTGTTCTTATGGCACAGTGCCTTATGCCACACCACACACGTTTTGGCTCATGGTCCTTTGTTTTGGCATTCTGATACAGTTCAAATGTAGCAAACCTTTTGCCTGTCCATGAAAACAAAGTACTTCAACATAATGGGGGGTAGTCTTGAAAAGAAAGATGAACAGCAGCAGTACCTGTAATTACTAGTCTATGGAGCAGTCTTCTGCTAGTGTACTGTGAGATCTCAATGAGAAATAAAGGACAAAATGTAGGTTAGTGAAGAATAACCAGTAGTCCGATAAGGTTTCTTCCTCTGATTTAGCTGGAATTTAATAGCAAATTCTGTTTCCTGAGTGTATGCAAAACATCATCAAGGAGTGAGGGCCCAAAATCCAGCGTGAAGGAAAAGAAAGGGTCTGATGGATCTAGAAACGTTTTACCAAGCCAAGAAGATGTTTCTGAGGAGTACCAGGTTGTGTCTTGATTCGTGCAAAGTAGGTCAGGTGATGTTTGAGTTGCCTTATGGGAATGATGTAAGGTGATTGGAAAGGAGAGGTTTGCAGAAGAGGAATCTGTGTGATCTATTATATTGGGGCAGCTGGCACTGTCCAGATACAGCCGGGGAGGCTTTGGAGGTGGCTGTGGCTTCGTGGCTAAGTTTTGCTCGCTTTGGCATGATAAGTAGGCTGACTTCTTCTTCAAGTCCCTTAGGAACTCCTTTTGATTGTAATGTCCAGAACAGTCTATTGTTTGACTGTCGTGATTTAAGACAATGACTTGATTGCCTAGTTTCTTAGGTCTTCTGAATGAGAGGCGCTTGAAAAAACCTGAGGACCTGATGGAGCCTCTCCGCCAAGTGTCCATAGTGAAGGAAGCAATAAGATGGTGGTGATAGTTAACTGCACAGCGATGGCAAAAAGTTTTGGTCTCAAGTTATAATGAGGTTTTTTAGTCAATCAGCTCCTACTTCCTAGAAGGGAGAGAGAGAGAGAGAAAGCAATCTGGCTCGTCAAAATAGACAAACGTCCCCTTAGTGCCTATTTAAACTTTAAAAGTAATAGGCAAGGGTTAAATTAAAAATATTTTTTGCTGTGCTAGATTTGTTTTATGTACACTACATGTGCATTGGAAATCTTCCCTTAAAAGTGGTCTAAAGTAATTGTTAATCAAAAGAATTTTGGAGTAAATACTAAGTAAATATAATATTCTTCTCTTAAAACCTACAAGTAAATAGGCACACACAAAAAGTACTCCAGCTATTCTGTCTTTTAGGTTTTCAGATAAAAATCATGTATATTTCAACTGCTTCAAACTATACTTCCAATTCTTTTTAAAACTGTTTATCTCTATTCTGCTCTTGTATAGAATTTTTGCTTTGTCATCCTCATTTGACCAATCATGTTATCGTTTGTTTGTTTTTGTTGTTCTGCCTTTTTTCTTCCCTCTCATCATGAATTCAGGCACAATTGCCATCTTTCCCATATCCACTTCTCATCACTTCTCATCTGTCATTCCTTCATCTTAGCCTCCCATTTGTCTTACTTTTGTAATTTTGATATGCAAGCACAGTTTGACATAAAACATAGACTTGCCAGATCAACAGCAGTTGAAAATCTGTGCAGACAGACCATTTGTCTAACAAAATCACCCAGATTATAGAGCACAAGACTGTGTCAATATTTTTTAAATATTCAGTATTACACAGTAAAAAAAAAATACCATTGGCCTCTCATTCTTATTAACAAAGAGCTGCTCTTGAAGGATTTGTCAATCCCTGGTGGGACTCAGTAGTCATAAAAATGAAATATAGGGTTAATACTTACGGTTAGATGGACCGACACAAACATAGCCAGGAGGGGAAGTCTGAAAGATGATATCCAGCACAGTGACAGCATACCTGTTTCAGTGATATTCTGCCTTGGCAGTGTTAAAAAGTCCACCCAATATATCTTTTTAGTTGTCTTTCTCTAGAACGTTTTCTTCTGTGTTGTTCTTCACTCATCCCAGTCAGCTACTCGTATGTTTTGCGGGTGGTAATTCCTTTGTGTGTGTTCTGTGCCAAGCCCTTGCTGACTCAGTCGCATCAGAAACTGGGATTTACACTATTAGTTAATTGCCAAGGTTTCAGGAAGTAGGTGTGTAGAACTGACGCATCAGACCACATCTGGTGCCTCAGGCAAATTCAAGGCTTCTATGGAGCATTTGAACTACTTTCCTTAGAATCAATGAGAGGTGAAAGATAGGGAAGTACTTATAATAACATTGAATAACATTTAGTTCTATGTGTCTAACCCCAGGTTCAGGAGTCTCTTTTAATTCCAACTATTGTTAAAAATGGAATCACCCCCTAATTTTGAAAGGAGAAGTATAAAATGATATGTAGAATTGGAGTGCTTGTGACTCACATAGAGAACCATGACAGATGATTAATAAACCTGATAACCCAGAAGCAATCTGGAACAATCTATGTGTTACATTTTACTGCTTAGATGTAGGTGAGCTGTCCACTAAACTTGCCTTTGTATTTTTTCTCATGGTGTCAAAAGGCTAGAGAAACTTGGACATTCAGTAGCAACATCTTTGATTGCAATAAGATGGAAATAACTTGAAGGCATAAACTGAATAACTTGAATCTTCCCTTCACTCCAAATGTCTGCTTTTTAACATAAATATGATCTTTGTTTTGGAAAAGAGCTTATAATAGCCCACCTTGCTATAGTAAAATTCTTTGTATCCTTTTTCTTCTATAAGAGATACATTTGAATTTAATGTTTTTATTAAACCCTAATTTCCTATCATATATTGAAGGTATTTCCAGATCAGTTCATGCAAAGAACTCATTTCTTGATGTGATCTTCTGTAGTAGGCAGGATTCGGATTCGTTCTAGAAAGTAGATCCCCACCCGGCTATGAAGCCCACTATGTATAGCCCTAATCTACTTCATACATTTACTCTTCAGATGAAATGTGTGTGCTGGAACTCTTACATCTGCAGATCTAAATTGCTTAAAGTCTGGGTAGCATAAAATTATAAACAATAATTAAATTGCTTAATTTTACATTTTTAAGGAAGTACTGATGACATTTCCTAATTGTTCTAGGAAAAATATTTCCATTGATTTGACGTTAACACAGGAGCTCTTTCATTTAGCACAAGCAAAATTATGGTAGCTATTAATATAAAGGGGGATTTATGATCGTAATTAGTTGTTTCCTCTTCTCCTAGACCAAGACAACTTCTTATAGTTGTCTTGGTCTAGTGGTCCCCTTGATCTTCTATATTATAGAATCTGTTGTTCTTGTGTGCCTTCAAGTTATTTCAAGTTACTTCCATCCATGCTACGGTCAGCGAAGGACAAGAGGGATCCTCTCTCCTCTGCAGGAGTCTACCGGATACCATGCAGATGTGGACAAGTATACATAGGGACCACCAAACGCAGCGCCCAAACAAGAGTCAAAGAACATGAAAGGCACTGCAGACTAATTCAACCAGAGAAATCAGCCATAGCAGAACATTTGATGAACCAGCCTGGACACAGAATACTATTTGAGAACACAAAAATGCTGGACCATTCTAACAACTATCATGTCAGACTACACAGAGAAGCCATTGAAATCCACAAGCATGTGGACAACTTCAACAGAAAGGAAGAAACCATGAAAATGAACAAAATCTGGTTACCAGTATTACAAAACTCCAAAATCAAAACAGTAGATGGGAACCAACACAATAAGGACTTGACTGAACAAAGGATGCCCCCAGGCAAGGGACAAAACATTTCCAATGCCAATTAGGGTGATTAACTGAAACATTAATGCTGGCTCCCAGTGACAAAGAACTCTTGCCACACCTTGGACTATACACAGATACATATTCTTTCCTTTCCTTACTTAATTTATCCATACCTCACAACCTCTGAGGATGCCTGCCATAGATGTGGGCGAAACGTCAGGAGAGAATACTTCTGGAACATGGCCACACAGCCCGAAAGACATACAACAACCCTGTGATCCCGGCCATGAAAGCCTTCGACAACACATATTTCCATCTTATTGCAATCCTAAATTGAACTTATTATGAGCAGTGGGTAGGTGGGTTGGTTGGTTTTTGCAAGATTTCTCCTGAGGGAGTTTACCGTTGCCTTCCTCTAAGGTTGAGAAAATGTGACTTAGCCTCAAGGTCACCCAGTGAATTTCCATGGCTAACTATGGATTTACACCCAGGTCTCCAGGGTCCTAATCAAACACCACACTGGCTTTTCATGGAGTATATACTAATTTGTAGAGTCTATACTAATTTATACAATCTGTAATTATAAAAGGGCATATTTACCTCTCAGAGTCACAGCTTCAAGACTTTGAAATCTAGATACTTTAACAAACTAGTGTTGATTGTTACAGGGGATTAATTAACTTGGATTTAAATGTGTTTGCCTGCTTAAAAGCCGGAGGGCCCATCTTTAGTAATTAGATAATATGTTCCATAACCAGCATGTAACTTTAAATTCAATACAGTTTGAAGCAAAGGAAGGAAATGTCTGAGGGATAGAATTATAGCATTGCCTCTCCACACCCACTGACTGGTACGGTATGGGCAAACTCCAATTTCATAGGGCTTGAATACACAGAAGACTTATCTATAGTCTTCAGCATCTATGGCCTCTCTCAAAAGTGGGGGGCATAGTATTTTCAAATACGACATGTGTAACCTAAGTGAATGCAGGTTCTTCTGCTAGTATTTTATAGAAGTAGAACCAATATTCAGGATATTGTGCTGTTCTACTACTCAGGCCTCCCTTTTCTAGAGAATCTGTAATTAAATTTTCATGTTGCGGTCTCATTAGGATTAAAGTAACCTGTTGTGCTCCTTTTCAGGCTGGTGCTATTCAACTCATAGAACTGGAAGAGAATAATCTCATTTGTGGACACATTCCTAATCAGCCAAACCTTTAAAATTATTGTTGATTTTGCTGCTTATGTAGCATGCATAGAATAATTAAAGATATGCAGTAAAGATCTTTGCATCTTTTTAAAACAAAGGGTATATTTAACTTGAGACAACAAAGTTAATCTAGGGTAGCATTCTGTCTCAGAGATAGATGCCTCTGAACAATTTCAGGCACAGTTTCAATCCTTGGAAGCTTACTGCATCTGAATATACTTTCATTAATCACTCAGGTTACATCTAATACTGATCAGACTACTATTAAATGAATCTGTCTGGTGCAAGTGCTCTCTCTGGCTCGAGCGCAAGTGCTCCATCTGGCACAAGTGCTCTGTCTGACGCTTGTGCAAGTGCTCTGTCTGACGCTTGCGTGAGCACTCCACTTGACGCAAGTGCTCCCTCTGGGCTGCTTGTACATTGAAACGGCACTTGGAAGTTAGATCAAAACCCGGGCCAAGCAATGGCTCATATGTCGAAAAGTATGTATGTAGAGAGGTTCCTCTATAATCTTAAAGGACTTCCAGTTGTATGTGATGAATATTGTTTCTTCTTCCTTCTTTGTTTGAACTGAGCCAAAAAGACTGATAATGACTTGCTTATTGTGATATGGATCAGATATATTGCCAGTGTCACAGTTGTCTTCAATGATCTTGTGTTTATGTATACTGTTGTGAGATGCACTCTTTCCTTGCATATGTGTGGCAAAGGGTGATCTTTCTCTTTTAATAAATGTTATGACTTTGGAAAAAAAGAATTCCACTTAACATTAATTGCTGTGACCTTTTCTTTAGGATTCAGTAGTCTCAGAACGGGATTATGAAAGCCTTGTGATGATGCGGATGCGCCAAGCTGCTGAGAGGCAGAAACTTATTGAGCAGATGAAACAGGAAGACGAGGAAGAGTCATACACGTAGTACAAAGAAAAAACTAACATTATTTGGAGCTTTTGGTTATGCTTCTTAAATTAAGTCAATAAATATCTTTTTTCAAAACAACTGTAATTTTTTTGGAAAAATATAACTGCTCATCCTGATTGATGAACATTATCTGCTGGGAGTTTATATGAAGACCACTGATGTCCAGCTTAGATCTTGACAAATGATGACCAACCAACCCTTTTGAAACAAGAGCATATGCTGTACCTGCTCCTGATTATGTTTCTCTTCCTGTCAACAAAACATGAGCCAGGGTACCTATAGTTTGAGTTACCTAGAAACTAAAAAATCCATCCATCCACCCCACCCCACCCCCAAAAAACTGCCAAAGGTATCTCTACAAATGGCCATAAATCATACAAAATGTCTCATGTTTATACAGTGTCTCTTCACATTTCCTGTGCGAAGATCACAAGTCATAGCTCTAATATATCGAGTTAATGTGGGTAACATTGAATAGGAGATTTTACTAAAACAGATTCAAGTGTATAGAAAAGAATGAAGGACTTTATGTTGAAAGGAGGAATTCAACAAAGAGTACTTCTGAAGTCTCATTACTGCTTTTTCTATTTATGTGTTTTTAAGCGTTTAGTAGTACCTACCTACAGTATCCATAAACATACAAATACTGTTTGTCCTTTTTGGTTGTCCATATCACTAAACTGGATCACACATAAGTATTGCCTTTATGGTCTAAACATCATATTTGTATAGGAAGTAAAGACCTTGTGCAATTCAGATTAGACACGAAATAAATACTCATGCAGTTTTAAGCAAAGGAAAAGCTGTGTAAGGTCACTGTGCCATTCTGATCCATCATGTTTTAATGGAGTATCTGCCCACATTTTCTGTGTCTTATATAGTCATCATTTTTCAGGATTTCGTTGGAAGCGTTGAAATTCTTATTCACCAGTGTATCAAAATGTACCAAACCACAAAATTTCCAAAGGTGATGTCAAGTCTGTTTCCTTTAATTCTTTATTATTTTACCAGTTACTTTAAGAATGATTTCAGTACACATAGTTCAAAATGATTCCAGCAATGAAGGGACAGCTAATATATTTATAAAATTCACGTTGAAATATTTACAAGATCTTCTGTTTGTAGTGTACATGTAAATTGTTGAAAATCACATATTACAACAACAGAATTTTCAATACGAACACTGTAGCTTATTTTCATCAATTATGAAGAATTTGTTCTATAGCATTCTTTTTAAAGCATCTGCAGAATTGGCCATTTTCTGCTTTATCTTGCCACTACCTGTACCAGTAAGTCTGTTTCTTACATAGTGAATTTCCTAATACTAGGTTGCTATCATTGAGTAGAATCAAGTGAGGATAACTACAAATACTGGTTCAAATCAGTTCTCAAAAATGATTGATTCCTATGAAAGTTCCAATCTGCCAGCGCTTGAAGCTTCAGTGGACCACTTTTATTCCTATAATGTTCTTGAAATGATGTCTGTTTGATACAGGGTTTTGACTAACTGCTGTCATGACACCTAAAAATATACAACACATTTGAGTGACTTACAGGAATATCTTAGGCAGGCAGATAATTTGAGTTCTGTGTACTTTCTTTGTGGAGACACCACACCAATGTCTGCCCCACTCCCGTCATGCTGATCACTCGGTAGCCACATTTCTCCAGTTTGTCCAAGACGATCCGGGGGGCATCCTGCACATAGTATTCCCAGCTGTTGTAACGAAGATATAGAATGAGGAAAGCAGTTTTCCAGAGAACTTCCAATAATCTTTATCGAAATAGTCTTAGACTATTGAATCTTGAGATTCTAACAACAGAATATGTGCAAGATGTATGTCATAGATTGTATTCTAAGTCTTTATGAAGAGTTTGAAAATGGAGCAAAAGCAGTCAAGGGACAGGAAAAATCAGCTATGAGTATTTCTGCAGTGTTTCAAGAACAAGATTTTATTGTACTTTATTAAATCCTAGACATCATATTTGCAGCTTAATTTTCATATGCTGGAAATGTCTCCCTGAATTCCTCTCAAGAGTTTTGGTGGGGACATTTCTGAGAAAAGAAACAGTATTAGGTAGCAAAGGCATTCATATTAATTAAAATGGAGGTCCTGCTATCTGGTTCAAATAAGATTATAGGAAATAGATTAAAATACCCATGTATAAATTAATTAAATTGTTAACTAGCTTTTTGTATCAAAATAGAACAAGTTATATATAAATCTCATGTTCTTACGTGCTTATGTTTAGGGTACTGTTGTGCAAGAAATGTAAGCATTGCAATCATATGAATTTATCTTTGTGTGCCATTTTAGAGAGCAGATCCATTAAGATTCACTATACTATTTACAAAATCTGCAGGCCTCTTTGCAATATGAAATGCCCCATTTCATGCTGCAGTCAGACCAACATGTATTGTAAATATAAAAGAGTTTACTTTGGCTGTGAAAACATTTAGTATAGACTCCCCCTCTACCAATTTAAAGATCACATTGCAGAGCTGTATGCAATGTATACATTGAGCAATAAGAAAAAAATCTCATTAAGTGTTAAGACTACAATTTAAGAATTGAACCACTTAAAATAATTAGAAATATAATACAAATCTTGTTCTGCTACCTCCTTTTTCCAAATGAATAAAGGATAATTAATACCTAGAAAACATTTTCAGAATTGCTGTAATCCTTGCTGTACAGTAAGAGTAAGTGACCTGGACTACATCTCCCACAGGTCATAATCATTGGCCACAGTGGTTGAGGATTTAGAGAGTTCTAGTCCTAATATTTAAAGGTCCTTAGATGACCTGACCCTGCCATACACCTGATTTTAGATAGGCGGTATGCCTCAATGGTGAGTCGATGTTGAGTACCCAGAACTTTACCAGTTCAGTGCAGTGTCTTCATTTGCTTACTTGTCTGGTTAACTACAGTTGTCTACTACGTTTCTGACAATGCTCCTGAAGTAATTTCATAGTAATCAGAACAGAAAGTCAGGGTATAAATTAAATTTAAAATATTGTCTGGCTTACTATAAAATACAGTTTGTAAAACTTAATCTTTCGACTAAGATTCACCAAAATTATTTTATGGAGAGAGGAAGTATTAGGAGTAACTGGACATTTAAATAGTTTTTAATAACATGTTACAAGCATGTCTATAATTTGAAGGTTGACAGACTGCACAGGAAATATATCTGTCTTCAGATACAGCTCAGTTCCTGCCTTGACATTCTTTTTGTGATGTCCAGACTTCTGTTTTGGTTTCTGAACTGACAGCTCTGTGCTCATCTTCTTGGAATGCAGCATTTCACACCCACAACAATGAGGCCATGTCAAGTGCTACAATCCACACAGGTTGTTTTGCTTTGTTCTCATTTGCTTCCTCTTCCTTTTGTTCAATTGAAGAACTGGAGGAAGTTATACATTTCGTCACCATAGTGCAGAAAAAACATTTCTCCAAAACTAAATCTCGAATCTTAGCAAATGGATGGAGTAAGGATTCGAACCTGAACTATTCAAAGATAGTCGAGCTGATGGCTAGTGTAAAATCTGACACAAGCGACTGGTATTTCTGCCAATGAGGATATCCAAAAGTTGTTCTCAAAGTGGAATACTCTTGCACACTTAAACCTGCCTGAATTGGCCACTTACATATTGCCAAAAAAGAAGAAAGAGGAGACCGCTTTTTGTAAAATGTTTTAAAACTACCTTCAAATAGTACATCCACGTATCTGGTTGTCTATATGAAATTTTGGAAATAATATAATTTCAATAGAAGTATAGTATATCTCATACTGAGAAAGAATGTGAATAGAATGCTAAAAATGGTGTGTGATGTGATGTGCTTTTCTCTTGTATCCTTTAAATAATGTTTTGACTGTACAGATATACCTTAAATAATCAACTCAGGAAATCCATGCAGAGTTAAACAAGAATATTGGGAAGCAGGGGCTATTGATCTTGCCTGTTTATCAGGCACACATAGTTACAGTAGGATCAACTAAATGAGAATCTCATTCTTTCCCATCTCCAACTTTACTGCATTGTTTACTGGAGACATGATGCAGCAATCTTGCACTAGAAGTCTATGCTTCCTTCATCAATTGCAAAACTGGAGGAAGTTATAGATCTTGACACCATAGTGAGTCCCCTCGGGAAGATAGGGCGGGTTATAAACAAAATATTTTTATCATCTTCCTAATATTGCTACTACTCAAAAACCTTCAAGAAGGCAGAGGTCAAGGAGGAAGAAGGGGAGTTGGGTGGACTTAAAAACTTTGTACAATGTATTTGTTTTGTCTGCTGCATTTGTCTGAGTTTTTTTTTCCTATCATGATACTTTATTTTGGAATTATAATTTCATGATTGATTTGAGATTCCTAGAGATGTGGTTTATCTAGGGATCTCTAGGTCCTGCAGCACAATTCCATGGTCAAATTTCAGAAAAAAATGGAAGACTCAAAGATTCCTAGAAGAACTGTAAAAGAACGAGAACAAAGAAAAGAATGAGAAAGGCAATGAAAGATGGCAGCAAAGGGCAAGTCAAAAACACAGAAATACTTACAAATGATTTCCTAGCATATTTCTTTTTGTGGCCCCAAGGTAGTTCATCAAGTTTGGATCAGAATGCTCATCGCCAACCATTGTGGGCCCAACTTCCTGCAAAAATAAAGGTAATGTTCCATTACCTGAAAACCATGAGATATCAGCCATCAGGGCATTTCATCCTGTCCAGCAGAGGTAGGAGATAATATGTGATCCTCTCACTTTTTTTGGACTGTAACTCTTATGATCATTCACCATTTGCAATGCTGGCTTGGACTGATAGAAGTTGCAATCCAGCAACCTTTGAAGGCATAAACATTCTCAATACTTGCCATTTAACAAAAGCTATATGTTGGCACAATCTCAACTAGTGTTCTCTGAACAAGTGTTTATGTTGCCTGGGAACCATGGGTACTACGGTCCAACACCTGGAGGATTAAGCTGAGGAAGATGCTCTAAAATACAGTTAAGAGACATGCTTTCTCTGGTCAATATTTGTCTTGGAAAGTGTACATAAAAGCATTTGATGCATTCAAAATTTAGTTAGGCATGTCAGTTATAGTCACACCTAAATAACAATACTGCCATAACTGTCCATGTCAGTAAAAAAACCCAGGTTATACTGCTGTGATGAAATGCACAGGAAGTCACACTGGAAGATAAAAAAAACAACAACCAGGTTGTTAACCAGCATTTGCTAACCTTGTGTATTTTGCCAGCATTGAGATATCACCGGGTTTCAGTTTATTTGTGTGTGTAGTTAAAGTAATTCCTTTAACAATATGGAGAAATTCTTCCATATATAGATCAGATAGTGCAAATGGGTATATACAAATCCATAGTATCAAGTCATTTGTTCTTTTTGTGCCTGGTCAAGAAACCATTCAGTAATTGATTGGGTAGCCATTTACTACTCTTAATAAAGGTAAAGGTTTTCTCCTGACATTAAGTCCAGTCGAGTCTGACTCTGGGGGTTGGTGCCCATCTCCATTTCTAAGCCGAAGAGCCAGCATTGTCCATAGATACCTCCAAGGTCATATGGCTGGCATGACTGCATGGAGCGTCGTTACTTTCCCGCCAGAGTGATACCTATTGATCTACTCACATTTGCATGTTTTCGAACTGCTAGGTTGGCAGAAGCTGGGGCTAACAGCAGAAGCTCACCCCGCTCCTCAGATTTGAATCCCAACCTTTCAGTCAGCAAGTTCAGCAGCTCAGCGGTTTAACTACTCTTACTTTGAACTAATTCATTTTTGTTTATTTTCATATTCTAGTTCATCTTATAGCTGCTTCAATACCTTTTGGACCAGCTAGTGGAGAAAAATAACATTATATGTAAGTGCCTTAGAAAATATAAAATTAAAAAGAAATGAATTAAAAAGATAGTGAATAGTTGAGTAGAAAGATAACTAAATAGCTAGTTGCTTGTCTGATGTAGCCAGAGGAAGATAGGAATTAAATGCTCTGTAACAGCTCCCCCTACAGGTTGGAGAAGGACTGCCGAATCCAATTCCATTATCTTATACAAGATAACCTTATACAAGCCCCTGGTGGTGCAATGGGTTAAACCCTTGTGTCAGGCTCACTTCAAAGAAACAGCATGAACGCAGATCAAAGATAGCTGCTCTCAAAACTCATCTTTATTGAAGAATACATGACTTTGAAAAAGTCGAGAATGACCTAATGTTTACATACAACCATTTTTATCATCTTTGTTGCAACGTCACACCACACGTAAATATCATCATCAAAACCCCACCCCCTGTATCACATTACTACTATTCCCACACAGGCTACCAATTATAATTGTTTATACTTTCAACCCCGAGTTCCCATGATCTTCTATCTTCTTCTGCCAGGTGCTTTCATGAGACATTCAGGATTATTTATGTTATGACTCCAAGTCCAGGGCTTGGAAATTCAGCCCTGGGACTTGGTTCCATGACATGGCGCCCCCCTTTTCTTCGTCCTCCTCTTCTGTGCTTCTTTCATCACCATCCTGAAATAAATCAAACAATAATTCTAGGTGTCCATTTTATCCAAAGTACCCATATACTTTTTCAATAGACTGCGATGGAATACTGGATGTATTTTCCCCAAACTTTTTGGCAAAGCCAATTGGAAAGTCACTTCGTTTATCACACCCTGTATCCTGAATGGTCCAATATATGTGGGGCCCAGTTTTCTTGAAGGTAGCCCCAATTTGATGTTTTGTGTACTTAACCACACTAAATCCCCTTTCTCCAATTTATCGCCTTCCATCCTTTTCCTGTCTGCAAATGTCTTATACCTTTTGTGTGCTTCTTTTAAGGATGCAGTCACTTGACTCCAACATTCAAGCATTTGAGTTTTCCATTTCCCTGCCCCTGTTTCTTCATTCTCTGCCCATCTTGGCAATTGGGGCAGAGGCTGTATTTCATACCCGTAAACCACTTCAAAGGGGGTTTTATTCGTTGCGGAGTGTATAGTCGAATTAAAAGCTAGTTCCGCGAAAGCTAGCCACTTAGACCAGTCATTTTGTCTCAAATTAGAGTACATGCGAAGGAACTGCCCAAGTGTCTGTTGAGTACGTTCTACTGCCCCATTCGTCATGGGGTGAAAAGCAGAACTTAGGCTCCTTTCTGCTCCTAGCATTTCCAAGAATTTGTCCCAAAATTTTGCTGTGAACTGAACACCCCTGTCACTGACCACCCTACTGGGACATCCATGAAGTTTGTAAATGTGGTTTATGTATAATTCAGCCAGTTTCTCTGCCGATGGTAGTTTCGTCAGTGCTATAAAGTGGGCCTGTTTAGAAAACAGGTCTAATACTGTCCAAATATAGCGATATCCCTTGCTAACCGGCAGTTCTCCCACAAAGTCCATAGCTACACATTCCCAAGGCCTTGTAGGTTCTGCTACTGTTTGTAATAGTCCCATTGGCTTCCCTCCTCTCGATTTATTTCTTGCACAGTCATCACATTGAATAACATGATTTTTTATGTCCTTTCTCATCCCTGGCCACCAACAGTGTTTTGCTATCGCCTTTATTGTTTTTGTAATCCCTGTATGACCAGCGCTCTGGTTATTATGAAAACAATGCAAAATCTTAATTCTCAATATCGTTGGGATATACAGTTTCTTTTTCACGAACCAAAATCCCCCCTTCTGTTCTCCCTTTTCTGCGTTGGATGCGATCCACTGATCTCCTTCATATGACTGCCTCAGTTCTTTTCCCCAACTATCTTCTTCATCAAATTTGATAGTGGCAGCGCTCTCTCTTTGGGCCTGTGCTCTTGTACTGACAGCCAATCCCCATTGTTTATCGGAAAATAATGTTCCTTCTTTTGTTGTAGTTATGCCCTCGTGTTGAGGCATGCGTGAAAGAGCATCTGCCAAGACATTCTGTTTCCCTTGGAAAAACTTTAATTGGAAATCGAACCTGCTGAAGTATTGTGCCCATCTAATTTGCTTGGGGGACAATTTTCGAGGAGATTTTAAATACTGGAGGTTCTTATGGTCAGACCAAATTTCAAATGGGATTCCACTCCCTTCGAGGAAGTGTCGCCAGCATTCTAAGGCTTTTAGTATCGCTAATGCTTCTTTTTCCCATATGGGCCAACATTTTTCAGTTTCACTGAACTTCCGAGACAAATATCCACAAGGTTTTAAGTTCCCATTTTGATCTTTTTGCAATAGTACTGCCCCGTACGCACAGTCTGAAGCGTCGCAATGGATTATGAAAGGGCTCCGGATGTCGGGGTGTTTTAGGACAGGTTCTTCTGTAAAGCGTCCTTTTAGGGTTTCAAAAGCCTTTTGGCATTCCGGCGTCCAACTCAGTTTGGCGCCAGGGGCTTTCACTTTTGCTGTCTCCCCTTTCCCTTTTGTTTTTAAAAGTTCGGTAAGGGGTGCGGTTATTTGTGCAAATCCTTTTATGAACGATCTATAAAAATTTGCAAACCCTAGAAATGATTGCAACTGCCTCCTTGTTTGAGGTACTCCCCATTCTTTTACATCTGATACTTTAGACGGGTCCATAGCTAATCCGTCTGGAGATATCCGATACCCCAGAAAGTCAATTTGAGTTTTATTGAATTCACATTTGGACAGTTTTGCATACAGCTTTGCTTCCCTTAGTCTTTGCAAAACTTCCCGGACCAATTCCACGTGCTTTTCTTTATCTTCGCTCACGATCAGGATGTCATCCAGAAATATGAATACTCCCCGGTACAACAGTGGGTGCAGGATTTCATTTATAAGCTGCATAAAGCAACCGCCGCCATTTTTTAATCCAAAAGGTAAAATTAAATATTCAAAATGGCCGAATGCGCAGGAAAATGCAGTTTTCCAAGTATCCTCTGGTTTGATTCTTAATTTATGATACGCTTCAATTAAATCTAGTTTAGTAAATATGCTCCCTTTCTTCAATACGGTAATCAAATCCTTTACTAAGGGCATAGGGTATTTATTGTCCTTAGTAATTGCATTTAAATTTCGATAGTCAATGCACAGTCTTAAAGAGTTGTCTTTCTTTCTTCTAAATAACACTGGGGCTCCCAGAGGGGAGTTGGATGGCTTAATGAAGCCCCGTGCCAGGTTCTTATCAATATATTTCCTCAATTCTTCTTTCTCCTGAACAGACATTGGATACACTTTTGGTTTTGGTAAGTTTGCCCCTGGAGTTATTTCAATTTCTACTTCTATATTCCTTTTGGGAGGTAACTTACTTGCCTCTTTCTGATTGAAAACATCCACAAAATCTCTGTATTCAGGGGGCAATAGCTGTTGGTCTATTTCCCCTTCTTCATCCCCCTCGTTCTCTTCTTCTGCTACTTTGCTTATCTCCAATTGTGTTTGTTGCTCTTTAAATGCTAGGCTCTTTCCCCTCCAATCTACTTCGGGGTTAGCTTGTTCGAGCCATGGGATCCCTAGTATGACATTGTATGTGGCAATAGGGGCTATCACGAAGGATATTCTTCCTTCCCATTTGCCTATTTTACATGGGACCCCCTGTATTTCCTTCGTAGATACTTCCCCAGCAGCAACTGATCCATCTAGCTGCGAAAATGCAATTGGGGAGTCAAGCAGCGTCTGCTGGCATTTCAGCGCCCCCGCTAATTCCGGAGTTATAATGTTCCTAGAACAACCGCAATCCACGAATGCCCTGCAGGTGGCCCGATTCTCTAACCCCGACAGGCAGATCGGCACTACCAGCATGCGTTTGTCTTGACTCACCAGCCTCTCTGGAGATTCTGGGGCTCGCACCTCCTCCTCCGCTCGTCTCCCGGCTGCTGGCTTGGGCTTTGAGGCTTTTGGCGGCTCCCCCTTCCGGGCCCAACATTCTGCTGCTCGATGGCCCGTCTTCCCACATACAAAGCATCCCGGCTTAGGTCTGTTGTCATCTCCTTTGAAGGGGATCCCCGGCCTCCCTCCGGGTCTTTCCTGCTTCCTCGTTTCTCCTCGACCCCTCGCTGCCGGTCTCTGCTGGCCGCCGCCGCCGCCGCTCCGGAATCGCTTCACTTGGGCCAAGGTGGATTCGACGCGCCCCGCCAGTTGGATCCAACCCCTTAGTGTTTCTGGGTCGTCTCTGTGCGCCGCCCAACTAAAAACCTCGGGGCGTAGTCCCTCTTTGAATATCTCCACTTTGGTCACCTCAGACCACTCTGGCACCCTTTCTGCGAGATGGAGGAATTCCTCTGCATACTCGGGCACCGTTTTATCCCTCTGCTTTATACCTTTAAGCTGGTCTCGAGCCCTCAATTGCTCTAGCTGGTCTCTAAACCGGTTTTCCAGTGCGGCGAGGAATCGGGGCACTGACCTCAAGCACGGGTCGCGTCTGGCATGTAATTGCACATACCAGCTGGCCGCTCCCCTCTTTAGCGTGTTGCCGATGGCCCGAACCATGCTTCCTTCGGAGGGGAATGTGTGTGCATTGTCCTCCATGTATCCTCTGATGCCAATGAGGAAAAAGTTCAGTTCGGATGATTCCCCTCCGTATTCTAGTTTGAGCTCCTCTCTCCTAGGCATCCATTCTACAGCCCGTTGCTGCTGTATGGGAGGTCTGTGGAAGGGTTGCATCGGGTTCCCTTGGGCTGCCCCTTTGAACACGCCGCGCCCCATCCCGGCGGTCGTTCCCCGCGGCTCCCGAAATTCTGCCGCTGCTGTCGGTCCTTCCACCCATCCGAATGCGGGCCTCGCTGTAGCCCCCGCACCTCGCCTTCCTTCGTCATACGGCACATCCTCCTCCTCTCCATGGATCTCCGGCTCCTCTTCGCCTTCCTCCGCCAACCCACTGGACCCGATGCCTGGTCCCAATGGTCTTTCAACCCCGACGCCCATTCGGGGGGTTGGGAGTCCTGTTGGAGTTGGCGGCCTCAGAGTTCCCAGTGCTTGCTGGCGCTCAACCTCGCGCGCCATTCTGTCCCGGAACTCCAGCTCCTGCCAATATTCCTCGTCCCCCTCGCCGCCTGCTGCTACGGGGCTCCGTGTCGAGGCGCGCTGGCCCCTCTGGCTCCAAGCCTCATCCTTGCTCGGCTCTCTGTCGGCGCCATCTCGGGTGGGCTCCTTCAGGAGATTCTCTTCCAATAGTGGCACCAATCTCCCCACGGTTTCCGACAGCCTGGACAGGTTGGTCTCCAAGATAGATAACCGTAGGGCCACGGTCTCCGGCATGCTCCCCCCAGACCCCCAACTGGTTTCTGCAGCAGCCGAGACGCCCCTTCCTCCTCTGGGAATCCTCTGGGTCACGCCGTCCGGTCTGGGGTACCCCGTAGAGGAAGCAATAGATTGTAGCGTTTCTTCCCCCAGCGGCCGGGCTTCTGGCAGGGCCCTCCCCGCTCCTTTTGGGCTTTGATCGCCCCCTCCACTCATCTTCACTTCACTGCGACTCCGCAGGATGGTGAGAATGTGATTCTCGACTTTAATGTCAGGCTCACTTCAAAGAAACAGCATGAACGCAGATCAAAGATAGCTGCTCTCAAAACTAATCTTTATTGAAGAATACATGACTTTGAAAAAGTCGAGAATGACCTAATGTTTACATACAACCATTTTTATCATCTTTGTTCCAACGTCACACCACACGTAAATATCATCATCAAAACCCCACCCCCTGTATCACATTACTACTATTCCCACACAGGCTACCAATTATAATTGTTTATACTTTCAACCCCGAGTTCCCATGATCTTCTATCTTCTTCTGCCAGGTGCTTTCATGAGACATTCAGGATTATTTATGTTATGACTCCAAGTCCAGGGCTTGGAAATTCAGCCCTGGGACTTGGTTCCATGACACCCTTGTGCCGGCAGGACTGCTGACCGATAGGTCAGCGGTTCAAATCTGGGGAGTGGGTGAGCTCCTTCTGTCAGCTCCAGCTCCCCATGAGGGGACATGAGAGAAGCCTCCCACAAGAATGATAAAACATTAAAACATCTGGCCATTCCCTGGGCAACGTCCTTCCAGACGGCCAATTCTCTCACACCAGAAGCAACTTGCAGTTTCTCAAGTCGCTCCTGACATGAAAAAAAAAATAATCAAGCTCCAAAATGCTTAGGAATAGAAAATGGATGCTTAGGAAAAATTTGAACCCTACAAATAGTACCTTATTGACTCTGTTATGACCTATTGAATGTAATCAGGAAGCAACACAGATCTTTATTATAACTGTTTAATGACCTCTTTAATTCAAGTTGTTCTCAATATCATATACTTTCATCAGTCAGTCTTCTTGCGATGGAATACCCAGATCCTTTCATCTCTGGGCATAGAGCAGTCTTGTAGCTGTGGTTGTATACTGAATAATTATTTCATTCTTCCTCGGCAGTTGGCCACCCATCAATCCCAATAAGAAAATTTCAACTGAATTTTTAATTTCAAAATGTTCTTCATGAAGCAATGCATCTGGATCCAAAATTCTTTTGTCTTAAGAAATGTCCACCATATGTAATAAAAAGTTCCCTCTTGGTGATTATATTTCAAGCATATAATGGTAATAAAGGTAAAGGTTTTCTCCTGACATTTAGTCTAGCCATGTCTGCGGGATGGTGCTCATCTCCATTTCCAAGCCAAGAGCCGACGTTGACCATAAATGCCTCTAAGGTCATGTGGCCAGCATGACTACATGGAGCACTGTTATCTTCCCACCAGAGCAGTACCTATTGATCTACTCACATTTGCTTATTTTCGAACTACTAGGTTGACAGAAGCTAGGGCTAACAGCAGGAGCTCACCCCACTCTCAGGATTTGAACCACCACCATTTCAGTCAGCAAGTTCAGCAGTTTACCTGCTGTGCCACCAGGGGGTCCCCTATATAGTGGTAGAACACATGGTGTTTAAAAAATCTATACAAGATCCTATTATAATATTACATTTTACACTTGTCCACATTTTCTCCCACTGGCCCACCTGCATATTATGACCAACATTCTGAACTCACTTTACCATACATTTCTTAACTTGTCCATCTTCCATTTCTATTTTCAACAGCTGTTTGTACACCTTAGTATTGGCACTTATTCAGCAGTCCTGCATATGTATGAATACATGTTCTAAGATTTCTTTCTGTTTTATATATACTTTTGGATTTGGTTTAGCGCCTTTTTCAAGACTGTGAGTTGCTTTGAGGTTTCTTTTAATGGCAAGTGACATCAAATGCTTTAAATAAACAAAGATATACAGCTGGGTGATGACACTGCAGACTTCTTCTAGTGAAAAACATGTTTCAATCCAGCTGTATTTTCTTGCTAATCATCCAGTAAATTAATATGTATTCCAGCTCCTTCAATCCCCAGGGGAAAGGAAACAGAGAGCTGGCAAGCAATTTTGTGCATTCTGAGGCCTGGCAGATATAATGAAATGGTATTCCTTGAAATCCTGGCTGTAGAATAACTAGTAAATAATGCTGTAATCATAATTTTGTTCTGTTATAGGGAAGTGGATTTGTTAATGCTTTAATGCTCGAAACCATGGATATTAAACTCATTTTCATCAAGGTCCACATGTGCCTTATGGTTGCCCTCAAAAGGCTATTGAACCCATGAGCTGAGAATCAGTGGATACAGAAGGCCAACTATAATGTTTTTACACAGTGTGTTTAGAAATAGCAACCTCCCAAGCCTTTCACACTTTATTTGTTGATGTATATATTTGCTAACCTGTATTCTATGTGTATGTTGATTTGCCAGTTTGACTGTACCTCTTTGGTGTGGGAGGGTTTATAGACATGTGATTGTACTGAGCATGTTCAGACTAAGGACTCCATTTTATATTCAGTCTTCTTAGCACCTTATTGGAGGTGGAAGTCTGCTGAACACCTCATTGGAGGTGGATGTGTCTGCTTTCCACTTCAGTGGAGGTGAATGCATGTTGCTGTTTTGGACTTCAATGCAGAAGTATGATCTATGCACTTCAGTGAGTACATCTATACCTATAGACTATGGACTATTGATTAAAATGATACCCTGTGTATTCAACACAGAGAAGAACTACATTTTATCAATAAACGAACTTTAATAAGAAATGTGCCTGGATGGTGAATTAATACAAGACCTTTTTGAGTAAATAAGATATGTTATTCCGACGATTAATTATTAGGTTGAACTATCTGCCCATCCAACTATAGGATTTTCTGCCACTACTATTTTGCACTTTATGTACTATTTTGACTGAGAAACTACCTCTCCCATTTTGATATATTCTGCACTTTGGCCCAGATCCTTGTTTTAGTCTCCTGTTTTTAATACTTTATGCTGTATGTTGATTACTATGATGGTTTTATTGATATTGATGTTTTACTGTTGGAATAATTGTTTTATCGTTTTATTGTTGTATGTTTCGGGCTTTGTCCCCATGTAAGCCGCTCCGAGTCCCCACTGGGGAGATGGGGCGGGGTATAAAAATAAAGTTGTTATTATTATTATTATTATTATTATTATTATTATTATTATTATTATTATTTCAAAGAAGACTTTGTTTTTTTTATCTCTGAGTGAATATTTTAAACTAAGAGGTTTCAAGGGAGTGTTCTTCTTTTGGGCAATAAGAATTACAATTAGAACTGACACTGCAATTTCAACTTCAAAGAAACAACCATCATCCACTAACCAAATATATTTTTGTAGTGGCGTGCCTTTGTCCTTGGCAGTTCAAAGACATGGTTCTTCAGTTTAACAGCTGAGATACCTGTGTGCCATTATATGAACGCCTATTAATATCACTTGTTCAAAGGATTGACTTCTAACAAGGTCATACTTTTCTTGAATAGTGGTTTTCAAAAGGTGGTCTCCACATGTTTATGGAGATTCACATTAGCGAAACGGATGTGACATCATTTTTACCTTTTCAATAAGGTTATGACTGCCATTTATTTAAAAAGAGAAATGTGCCCAGAGACTGGGTGCTTTTATTTCCAATAGGTTATGGGATTTCCAATATAGTGGTCATTGCTCTTTAGTTTTCACCCAGTTTGGGTCCCCAGATGTTACTGAACAACTCCTATCATTTTTTATTATCCACCCTGTGGCCTGGGGATATCGGGAATTGCAACCCAACAGTAACTGTGGCTTTGAGACTGAGGAAAGGTTTATGGGAATCATATCCACAAGCCTTGTATATACATTCAAGCCCCACTATTCTGACTAAACAAAACAAACAGCAGCCTTCCAGATGTTACTGCATCACAACTCCCATCAGCTCTAGTCATGAGATCTAATGATGAGAAATACAGGAATTATAGTTCAGCATCTGGAGAGCCAGATAAAATGGCATGACAGATTCAGCCCGCAGGCCTTGAGTTTGCCACCTGTGCTCTAAAACCTCTTGTGTTTATACTATGTTTATTTAAGGTAAAGGTAAAGATTTCACCTGACATTAAGTCCAGTCATGTCTGACTCTGGGGTGTGGTGCTCATCTCCATTTCTAAGCCGAAGAGCCGGCGTTGTCTGTAGACACCTCCAAGGTCATGTGGCTGGCATGACTGCATGGAGCGCCGTTACCTTCCCGCCGCAGCGGTACCTATTGATCTACTCACATTGGCATGTTTTCGAACTGCTAGGTTGGCAGGATTATGTTTATTTATAAAATCATTTTTCCCCATCTTCCATGGAAATAATCCATGAAAGAACATTACAAATAAATAATAGGATTTATCACTCTTATTTAATCACGCATACATTTACCCGAGAGTAAATATTATTCAAAATTTCAACAACTGAATATATATTATACAAATATATTTTGAACAGATGCTCATTTGAACATCTGGTTGCAAAATTGGGATATTTGGTTGTCTACTGAAAGCTACACTTAAACATAGTCATGGTTGTTCAATTTTTCCTTGCTTCTTTTAAATGATGTCTGCCTTCTCTTTTATTTATAAGGTTTTTGCGAAACACAAAGCTGAAAACAAAACAAAATTGTGTACGAATAAGTAAGCCTACTTTTAAAATCGTAAATGTTAATGTACTGCTCTGCAGAACAGTTCATAAGGATATAGTTGTTATCATGGCATGAAAACAAGCATTGAAAGATCATGCAAGGCCAATGCAATTAGTCAAGCAGTAGTTTCATTCTGGGCTGTGAGATAGAAAAGACCATCTGTACATAGCTGGACAAGCTATGTGACTGATTTCATAAAAACAGTATTTCTTGATCAAGTTTTAATCTCTGGAGTCATCTATCATGTGCTACAGGAGAAAGAGGACCAGGCAGGAAAATATGATACATAAGAAACATTATTATTGTTGTTGTTGTTGTTGTTGTTATTATTATTATTATTATGTTTATTTACACCCCACTTTTTCTCTTCACAAAGGAGACTCAAAGAGTATCATTTCTGATATTCAGATGGTCACATGCTTATTGCTGAGACATATGTTATTGCCTGTGTCATCATGGAAGGATACGTGGCAAAAGGAACAGAATTTGATGTATTGTCAAAGGATTTCATGGCCGGAATCACTGGGTTGTTGTGAGTTTTCTGGGCTATATGGCCATGTTCCAGAAGCATTATTTCCTGACATTTCACCTGCCTCTATGGCAGGCATTCTCAGAGGTTGTGAGGTCTGTTGGAAACTAGGCAAGTGGGGTTTATATATCTGTGTAAGATCCAGGGTGGGAGAAAGAACTCGTTAGTTTGAGACAGGTGTGAATGTTGCAATTGGCCACCTTGATTAGCATTGAATAACCTTGCAGCTTTAAAGCCTGCTTGCTTCCTGCCTGGGGGAATCCATTGTTGGAAGGTGTTAGTTGGCCTTGATTTTTTTTTTCCTATCTGGAATTTCCCTGAATTCAGCTTTTAAAAAAAGACAAATCAAATTTCAGTTCTTAAAGTAGAGTTGACAGCTATGGACCATTAGATGTTTCTGAACTGCAAACCTCTGCACTGTGGAATTAGTGATATTTCTGAACTGTAAACCGGTTATGTTGGGTAGCTATCATGGGTGTTGTAGTCTAACAAGGGCCAGTTTTAAAACTAGACAGCTGGGCTGTCAGTTGGCCATGCTGTCCATGAGTCATGAGAGTTGTCGTTTGGATGGCATCGAAACATGCTGGACAATAGCAGGTGGTAAATACAACCTACAACTGGTTAATGGGTCGCTGTGAGTTTTCTGGGCTGTATGGCTATGTTCCAGAAGCATTCTCTCCTAACGTTTTGCCCACATCTATGGCAGGTATCCTGAGAGTCTGTGAGGTCCTATGCCTGTCATAGATGTGGACAAAACATCAGGAGAGAATGCTTCTGGAACATGGCCATACAGCCCGGAAAACTCACAGCAACCCGGAGATTCCGGCCATTAAAGCCTTCGACAACATGTACAATTGGTTATACACTAGAGTCTCATTTACCCAACATAAACAGGCTGGCAAAACATTCGATAATAATGTTAGATAATAAGGAGGGATAAAGGAAAAGCCTATTAAACATCAAATTACATTATGATTTTACAAATTAAGCACCAAAACATCATGTTTTACAACAAATCGACAGAAAAAGCAGTTGAATACATGGTAAAGTTACATAGTAATTACTTTATTTACGAATTGAACACCAAAACATCGCAACGTTGACTATAAAAACATTGACTACTAACAATTGACTACAAATAAAGATAGAATTACATAAAATGAACTTGCAGTAACAACATTCTTGGAAGTTAAATCCATAAAAGGTTCAGTCCTTGCTGCCTGTGGATCTGGGCGGGAGGCAGACTGCATTGGATAATCCAGAATGTTGGATAAGCTAAGATTGGATAAGCTAGACTCTACTGTATTTACTATGTATCTTGATTATACAGCAGTGAAGTTGGCAGAAAGGTTACACCGTGCCTTTGCAACTGCATCTTTGACCTCTGTCTAAGGGTGCATCTACATAGTAGAATGAAGGCAGTTTGGTACCACTTTTGACTGCTCTGGTTCACTGCTACGGAGCATGAGGCCTTTAGCCTTTCCTGCCAAAGAGTGGCCGAGTCTCGCCAAACAACAACCCCCACAATTCCATAGCACAGAACCATGACAGTTAGAGTGGCGTAAAACTTCATTAATTCCACAGTATAGGGCAGGCATGGGCAAACTTTGGCCCCTTCAGGTGTTTTGGACTACAACTCCCACAATTCCTAACAGCCTAACGGCTGTTAGGAATTGTGGGAGTTGTAGTCCAAAACACCTGGAAGGGCCGAAGTTTGCCCATGCCTGGTGTAGAGGCATTCAGAATCAGAAGAAACACTTAAGGGCAATGCAATGCAAGCAGGAGGCGGTTGACTAATCTCAACCAGGCAAAATGTCCCAAAAGCAATATGTTCGACTAAGTAAATTCAGTTCGGACACACAAAAGTCCAGCAGAGTCCAGCCCAGCCTTTTTCTTCCTGCAGCCAAAAGGACGCAAGCCCAGCGCCTGGATGCAAGGTGACCTCCCTCCCTCCCGCTGCCCTGCAGCCCCGACTGGCTCACCATGCGGATCTGCGTGCTGATCAGGACGTACGGCATGATCCCACCGGGGTCCCCGAGGTGGCTGCGGCTCCAGCTCTTTCTGTTTTCCCCAGCTAGGTTCTCCCTCGTGACGCATCCTGTCAATCAAGAGCCCCGCCCTCCCCTGGGGCAGCCAATCTACGAGCGGGAAGCCCGAAGGCGGCACCTCTCTCCCAGAGACGGGAGATGAGAATGTGTGTGTGTGATACATACACTATGTAACAACATTTGAAAATTCTTCTCTTTCTGGTTTGAAAGTGTTATTTCCTGTTTAATTGTGCGGTACTTAGAATCATAGAGTCATAGAATTAGAAGAGACTTCACGGGCCATCCAGTCCAATCCCCTGCCAAGAAGCAGGAAAGTCACATTCAAAGCACCCCCGACAGATGGCCATCCAGCCTCTGCTTAAAAGCCTCCAAAGAAGGAGCCTCCACCACACTCCGGGACAGAGTGTTCTACTGCCAAACAGCTACTTACAGTAGAGTCTCACTTATCCAACATTCTGGATTATCCAATGCATTTTTGTAGTCAATGTTTTCAAAACATCGTGATATTTTGGTGCTAAATTCGTAAATACAGTAATTACTACATAGCATTACTGCGTACTGAACTACTTTTTCTGTCAAATTTGTTGTATAACATGATGTTTTGGTGCTTAATCAGTAAAATCGTAACCTAATTTGATGTTTAATAGGCTTTTCCTTAATGCCTCCTTATTATCCAACATATTCACTTATCCAACTTTCTGCCAGCCCGTTTATGTTGGATAAGTGAGACTCTACTATACTTTGAAAGTACTGCACTAGAGTCTCACGTATCCAACATAAATAGGCCGTTGGATAAGCGAAAATGTTGGATAATAATATTCGTTGGATAAGCAAAAATGTTGGATAATAAGGAAGGATTAAGGAAAAGCCTATTAAACATCAAATTACATTATGATTTTACAAATTATGAACCAAAACGTCATGTTTACAAAAAATTGACAGGGGAAAAAGCAGTTCAATACACTGTAATGTTAAGTAGTAATTACTGTACTGTGTTCACGAATTTAGCACCAAAACATCGCAATGTATTGAAAACACTCACTACAAAAAACATTGGCTACTAACAAATTGACTACAAATAACGATAGAATTGCATAAAATGAACTTACAGCAGCAACATTGTCACAAGTTAAATCCATAAAAGATTCCGTCCTTGCTGCCTAGAGAAACAGCTGTGGATCCAGGCAGGAGGCAGACTGTGTTGGATAATCCAGAACATTGGATAAGCGAAGGTTGGATAAGCGAGACTCTACTGTAGTTGTTATTCTCCGAAACCTTCGTTTTTATGGCTGCTATAAACTATGGTGAATTGGTTGAGACTCTTCTGAGATATTCATTGAAAAACTATAGTAAAATGTGCTGCAGGATGTCCCGCAAAAACCAAGCTTTTGCAGGGTTGCTGTGAAGTTTTCCAAGCTATAAAGCCATGTTCCAGAAGCGTTCTCTCCTGAAGTTTCGCTCACATCTATGGCAGGCATCCTCAGAGGTTGTAAGGTATATTGGGAACTAGGCAAGGAAGATTTATATATCTGTGAAAGGTCCAGGGTGGGAGAAAGAACTCTTCTGCCTGAGGCAAGTGTGAATGTTGCAATTGACCACCTTGATTAGTATTAATAGCCTTGCAGATTCACAGCCTGGCTGCTTCCTGCCTGGGGGAATCCTTTGTTGGGAGCTGTTAACTGGCCCTGACTGTTTCCTGTCTTTAATTCCCCTGCCTTCTGAGTGTTGTTCTTTATTTACTGTCTTGATTTTAGAGTGTTCTTAATACTGGTAGCCAGATTTTGTTCATTTTAATGGTTTCCTCCTTTCTGTTAAAATTGTCCACATGCTTGCAGATTTCAGTGGCTTCTCTGTGTCGTCTGACATGATTGGTAGAGTGGTCAAGCATTTCCGTGTTCTCAAATAATATACTGTGTCAAGGTTGGTTCATCAAATGCTCTGCTATAGCTGACTTCTCTGGTTGAGATACCTCACAACCTCTGGAGATGCCTGCCATAGATGTGGGCAAAAAATCAGGAGAGAATGCTTCTGGAACATGGCCATACAGCCCGAAAAACTCACAGCAATCCAATGATTCTGGACATGAAAGCCTTCAACAACACAAAGCTTTTGCAGTTTCATAAACTTTTCCCATGTTTTTATGATAGAACCAATTAGTAAATTGCATGTATAACCCAGTAACAAAAATCGTGTTACACAGTGTTATCTAGAGTTACAGATTCATACCTGCACTTACATAGTCTGTTACAGTAAGCAATGCACATTTGCAGTGTAGTAGAATTAATGAAGTTTTACATTGCTTTAACAACCCTGACTCAATTATATGAAATCCTGGAAGTTGTAATTTGGTGATGCACTAATCCTCAAACTGCATTAATTCTACAATATAGATGCGTTCCAACTAGGGCTCCTGGGAGTTGGAGGACCCATATTTGGGAAATACCGTCATGAAAAATGGGGTGCACCTACACTATAGAAATAATGTAGTTTGACACCACTTGATCGCCCATGGCTCAATGCTATGGAATAATGGGAGTTATAGTTTTACAAGGTCTTCACCCTTCTCTATCAAAGAATGCCGGTGTCTCACTAAACTACAAAGTATGGGGCCATGGCAGTTAAACTGGTGTCAACTGCATTCATGCCATGTTTTACTGCACCCAGGATGCACCTGAGGCTTCGCATGTATGTATATTTAAATGAATTAAAATAAAAAATATAAAATATATAGGGATCACAAGCAAAAAAAAGAAGAAGAGAGAAACACACACCTGATCAGTCCTTAGTATGTATATACAGGCAGTCACTGAGTTAGAAACATCTGACTTACAAATGATTCATAGTTAAAACGGGGATTAAATCACAGGAAGTGAGAAACACCTATCACTCGGAAGGGAAACTCTCTCTTGGAAGTGTTCTCAAAGGGGAAAAGGTGTCTCCACTGAAACTTTATCTCCAATCCTTGTTTCCACAACAAACCATTTCTTTCAAAATCCAATTAACACAGGGGCAGAAAGTGAAGTGAAATCTTCTGAGCAGGGGCACGGATGCAAAACAAACCCCTAAGGATTATCAGCCCTTCTCTATGCCCCCCCCCCTCTATATATATAGGCTGGAGTGACTCTTAACAATGTACCTATTCTGTGTCAAGAGTCAGATGCCAGTTAACAAACAAAACAGAGTTTATTCTGAAGATAAGCCAAAAATAACACAAAAACAAACCATGCTATTTTCCCATGCTGGCATTCAATAAAAACTAAGGACGCTTCAATTCAGCTTAGAAGAAACAAATAGAGTTGACTACAAGATAACATGCAAAATAAACGAAGGCTTGCAACTTTCCAAAAGCTGCAGAGTATAACAGAAAGTGCAAAAGCTTCTTTTAGCTCCAAACCGTTTCTGAAAACAGACAGCCGGCTCTGCGAAGTTAAAGGGACAGTTCCTAAAAGAAAAACAGCAAACTGGCTTAAAAACAAACAAACTAGAAGAGCAGTAAACTGCTTCCACGGTGCAGATAAAGCCGAAGCTTCAAAGGGATGATGAATAGCCGTCGTCAGGAGAATCCAAGGTCAGGTCGAGAGGCAGCAGTAAATTCCAGAAGTCAGAAGCCGGGAGTAGTCGTCAGTCAGGGAGCGTAGACAGAAGACAGGTCAAATTCAATCCAAAGTCCGAAGAGGGTGCAGTCATCCAAACCAGGTCCACGATAAGACACAGCGAGAGCCAAGCCAGATGGTATCAGCAGATCCGAATCACAGTCCAAGTCCAGTCTTCACGGAAACACAGAGATCCCAATGGCGCCTCAGCAACACCTTGCCACACGCAAAGTGCAGTGGCCAAACATTCCCATTTTATTCCCCTTCCTCCTGGGTGACCAAACACTCACACCCAAACACCAGGTGTCCCAAATCTACTCAGAGTCCGAACTCCACACAGCTAGAGCTCGTGGATCTGGAGTACCTAGCAATTCATCGGAGTCCCAATCATCCTGCCCACACTTAGCTCCATGAACACTTAAAGAACCATCCTCCCTTCTCCAAGCATCCCAAGTGGGATCAGCTCCTGCAGAAACCCCAGGTTCAGTAGTATCCATAGGCCCCAAATCCCCAGACATCTCTGGTGGCTGTGCCCATTCAGTGCCCACTTCCCCAGCCACCACCTGTTCCTCAGCATCCATTTCCCCAAACTCCCCATCTGAATCTTCCTCAGAAGATCCCCCATATAGCTCTCTAAGTCGCTTCCTGCGCAACTCCTCCAGTGGACCCTCATCACGAGGGTTTTTTCTTCCTCTTCGGATCCCATCACCATCAACCATAATCCCCGAAGGCGCAGTCACAACATTCTGACTTACAAACGAATGCAACTTAAGAACAAACCTACAGAACCTATCTTGTTCGTAACTTGGGCACCGCCTATATGTAGATAATTCCCCTTTATAGTACATCCATTTTAGTGCTTTTAATGCTCCACAATACAGTAAGAGTAGACTAGATTGCATCAGAAGATAGTGGATGCTCCTTTGGAGGCCTTTTGTCTGGAATGTTTTAGTTAATTATTCCTGTATGGCAAGGAATTAGACTAGATGGTCCTTCCAATTCAATTATTCTGACTCTATGAAATAATCGGTCAGCAGGTCAGATAGGTCAAGTGTTATTTTGTTCTCAGAAAGATCAGTCTGTGTTTTTGTGTTTTCATTCTCCCTCTTGACAGATCTGTTAGTTTTGCTTTTAGATGCTTAATGCATGCACCAAGGGTTCTGATATGAGAATGAAGTGCATATCCATTTCTGAAAAGAGATACACAGCTCAACCAACACTCAATGGAACAGTCAATATGAAGTAAAATCAAACATATGGGTTTGTTGCATTACTTTGTCTGTTGAAACCTAAATCCAGAATTCACGTTCTTCTTGTTGAAGATAAAGTCCCCCACAATTGTCCTTTCCTTTCCTTTCTCTGACAATTTATTGAGTAAATAATACAGCTTTGTAACAGTTACTCCATTTACATTAGTGGAATATTTTCCTTGTTCCTGCCAACCAAGTTCCAGTAATAGGATCAAGCAGAGCAAAGTCAGAGCCAGTTAAATTATACACAGCCAGCAGACAAAGTAAGTAAGGATTATCTAAAGCCAGTGTGCAGGAACCAGAGCCAAGAACAAAAACAGTCATACACAGTCCAGGATTAAGATATAACAGATCAAATCTCAAGATAGAAGGAATGTAGTTGTTGAAATCACTACAAGAGTTGGGATGACCTCTCCCAGAGTTTCATGTATATGTTAAATAGCATGGGGACAAACCAGAGTTCTAAGGGATCCCACAGGACAATAGCCAGGGGGTCATACAAAAGACACTGAGCACTATTTTCTGGGTTTGTCCCTCAAGAAAGAAACAGAGCCACTATAAAACAATGTGTCCAACTGTCCCTTGGCAGTTGTTAATACACATATAAGTCCTACTTGAAGAGTTCTACATATCTGTAAGGATATGAACATTATTCACTTGTAAAAACACTTGCATAGGCAACCAAAGTGCTTAACACTACTGTAATCTAAGAATATTCCTACAACATTACAGGAAAATAAGATTTTTTTCTGCTCTTTCCTTCTACACTGAAGGGCTAAAAATATCTTCAGCTAACAAATTTCTTTTCCATACACAGATATGTGAAATTTAAGTTCTTTCCATTTCTGTCCCTTTCCTCCTTCTAAGCCAGAGATATCTTCTCCCTGCAGGGAGACTTGTGGACTTTGGTGGTTTTCTTGTCAATCCCTTTGTCTCTAATAAGCATGATCATTTCATTTCATCAGAGGCAAGACTCCAGAAGCAACAATAGCTGGCAAAAGCTGTCTTGCCTGAATACAGATGTTACTGCTACTGCTTTGCCAGAGTAAACACATGCTATAATGCAACAAGTGCTGAGTTTTTTGGTGCAAGAAATTGCTTTCCAGAACAAAGGGGACCATGGCTAGTAATCTTTAGTGATTCTGACACATCTCTTACTATATTGAAAGGAAAAAGAACTCTCCCCTTCTCTTGCCAAAGGACAGGATATTAAATTGAAATAGAGGCCAGGGGACAACAAATTATATACACAACTATTACTATTGGGAATGAGTACCACCAACTTATCAGGACTTACATAAAAGTTGTATTAGAAGTAGTGGTGGTGGTATTATTATTATTATTATTATTGGCAGATATCCTATCATAGAATCATAGAGTTGGAAGAGACAACATGGGCCATCTAGTCCAACCCCATGCCCTGCAGGAAAAGCACACCTCTGAGAGATGGCCATCCAGCCTCTGTTTAAAAACCTCCAAGGAAGGAGCTTCCACCACACTCCAAGGCAGAGTTCCACTCCTGAACAGCTCTTACGGTCAGGAAGTTCTTCCTAATGCTCAGGTGGAATATCCTTTTCTGTAATTTGAACCCATTGCTCCAAGTCCTAGTCTCCAGGGCAGCAGAAAACAAGCTTGCTATATTTTCCTATGAATTAAATACAATGATGTAAACTGGATGTATGCCATTACGGCTCACCTTTACGGTTGTCTGGAAATCAAAAATTTGTTCTGACAACATAACAAACCACTCCCAAATTTTGCAAGCAGCACAACCCCCACCTCCAAAAAACAACTGTTTTGATGTTGTCAAAGAACAGGGAGATGAATGAGGATACCTCCAGCAATTTTTGTGCCACAAGTACCCTTGAAGGTCTTGGCAAATGCCCATTGAAATGTGTCCAGCTATAAGAAAATAGTTGGACATATCCCTCCCACTCCTGACAACTTGAAAATGGCTACACTGATTGTGTGTATGTGCACCTTACAAGTTCAGTCTTTTTAGGGGGATATTTCGGAAGACATGTAATTATGTGATAAATAACTATATCTTCTTGATGCAGTGTCTCAGCCATATACTCTGTATTTTGTCCAATATTCACTCTTTCTGGGTTTTTGTTCAAATTTTCAGCCATAGCCATTTTGATTGTGTTTAATACGGTATATTCTTACAAGACAAAATGTCTAGGCAGCATCGGAGTTTTTAAAAAAATAGCAAATACATGTGTCATCAGGGCCTGCCACATAAACATAAAAGCTATAGGATTTCAAAATATTACATTTTTACTAAAACTAGGACACATTAAATATAATTACATTTCCTTTCTAATATTCTTCTTAATTACTTAAGATGCCCTTGACCTAGGATATTACCTTGCCACAGTTTATCTCCTTTGATCCTGCTCCATGTAATGATATCATGTGCTTGTTTTTCATGATGGAACAATGGTTTTCATTTTGAAGTCATGACTAAAGAATTAAGAATTTTCCTGTCAGCAGGAAGAAATAAGATCTACAATAAGAAACGTCTGGGTCCTCAGTAGAATACTGGGACAGAAAGTTCCAATAAATAACATGTTATACTAATCTAATAACTAACAATAAATTAAAGCAGATACAAGTTGAACAGGTCAAGCCACTAAGGATGGGGGGGGGGGGGGAGTATCATTTACTAGGCAAAGTACTTAGGTTTGCAAGGAATGAAAACATATTGGTCTCCACTCTATTTTAGCATTTAATTTCTTTGTCTTCTTCTACTATACCTTTCCCTCTCTTCACTCTTCCCCATCCACTACTTACCAGGCAGCAGGAACCTCTTTTAATTTTTCCAAATAGCCCTTCAAAGGGAAGCAAAATTATACCCTTGGGCAATTCTGGAGAAATAATTTCCCCATGTCTATCTGCAGCTTTGTCTTTAATGTTTGAGAAAGTGTGCTGTGTACAAACTGAAAATGGTAAAACAGACAGAATCTAACAAACTTAAATAATTCCATACAAAAGACAAAATAATTGGAATGTGCAAGTTACCAGTGCCTAGTCAATATCCATGCTAAGTTTCAGGTGGGGGAAATAAATGGATTGACTGAAACTAAGAACAGGAACATCTCTCATAGAAAGGCACACATGTTGCCAGTCACACAATCATAGAATGGGCCTTGTGGGACAACAGGTCGAACTCCTCACTCAATGCAGGATCTTCAGCAAAGCATCCCCAGCAGGAATCCGCCCAGCTTCTTTTTTAAGACATTCTGTTATGGTTGAGCCTTATGGCTCCAATACTGGGAGACGTGGTCGTAAGACTCCTCGAGAGTCAGACTCTCTTGAGGAGCGAGAGAGGAAACGGCTGCGAGACATCTTTGCAGAACCATCTGACGAAGACTCCTTTGAGGGCTTTACTGAGAGAATGGAGGAAGAGGTGGTTAGCTCAGAGGAGGATGACATGGAATGGACTCGTGTAAGGGAGGATTTGGGTGTTCCTGGTAATGATAGCATGGGAAGCGACTGGCGGGTTGCAGGATCGGACCCGTGGACGAGTTGGAGGGATGGGACGGGATCCACAGCTGGGGATGCTGTGGGGCATAGTCAAAGATGTTTTAGCTCTGATGAGTATGATGATGATGAGGCACCTGGAATTAGGGTAACAGCTGATAGCGATGAGGAGTTGTAAACTGGCATAAAATGGGGTTTGGAATCCAGGGCTAATTGCGTTGGGCAAGGTAATCTGGACGGACGCTTGGGATCTTGTTGGGAAATTCCTGAAGACGGGTGTGTTTCGTTTGCTGAATACGTAAGTTACCAAGGACACTGGGCATAGGCGGCGGGTGGAACTGTGTGGGCTTTTGTTGTGCAACCTGTGTTTAATCTTATTAGCTTGGACCTCCGTCGTCTTCTTGACGGACATTATTTACCTACTCGGAATTGACGCTGGACTGGCTGACTGACTGACTGACTGACTACGATCTTGGACGACCCTTTCTTTGTCTATCGGAGGATTTCGTGGAACCTAAGACGCCTGCACCTGGCTAACGACCTCGGACCGGATTGGGACCCCGCTGACCGCTGCAACCCTGATTGATGTGTTTGGACCCGGAGTTCGCCCGCTGCACGGAGGAGTAACAACTTAGTTGCTCAACCACAGCTGTTGAGTAGCAGAGAGGAATCTGCTGCCAGTATTTATGTTCTATTGAATCTTTGTTTACCAGCTTTTGTTTGTTTAAGGTCCCAGGCTGAAGTAAGCATTTTTGGTTTAACCCGGATTAAACTCCTGTTTAATCCGGTTTATCTTTTGAACCGTTTTTGAGTGACTTTTCATATTGAAGGCAAGTGTTTGCCTAGCTCTTTGTTTTTTACGAGCATTTTTAGTTCTGTATCTTTAATAAACTGTGTTGAATCTTATCTAGTGGCGTTCTGTCCTTGACAGATTGCCCAACGCCAGAAAAAAGTTTTTTCTAGTTAGGTAATTACGTTTAGAAGACGATGGAGGAGCTTAAGGCTCGTTTTGACCAGCTGCAGGCTGCATTTTACGCTGCACAAGCGGCACAGCCAGCTAAAGGACATGTTATGACTCCCGAACGTTTTGACGGGTCTCGAAATAAGTTGCCTACTTTTTTGGCGCAAATTGAACTTTATTTTTCCCAAATTAGTGCTCAGGCTTTTCCTACGGACACCAGTAAGGTGGCATTTATTTTGAGTTTATTGACCGGTCCTGCGGGACAATGGGCCACTAATTTAATTTTGGGAAACGACCCAGTCAAGGACAATTTAAATGATTTCAAGAAGTTACTATCTGACACTTTTGGGGATCCCCTCCGTATGGAGAATGCTAGCTGGGCTCTTTATCGGTTGAAACAGGGAAAGGGGTCTGTTTTGGACTATTTAAACAAGTTTAACTCTTATCGCCATCAACTTGACTGGGGAGAGAACGCGTTTATGCTCTTGTTTATTGCGGGCTTAAATGATTATCTCCAGGATGAATTGGCGCGTTTAGAGCCGGCAGAAAACTGGGACGCTTTGGTGGCAAAAGTTTTGCGTTTAGACGCCCGGTTCGAATCTCGCAAACAGTCTAGAGCAATGTATGCACCAACTGTATCTGCGCCTAGGGTACCTGTAGCAAAAGGGGAGGAACCTATGGAACTTGGGGTGTTTAGAAAATTGTCAACGGCAGAAAAGGACCGTAGAAGACAATTGGGGCTGTGTTTGTATTGTGGGAACGCTGGGCATTTTGCTAGAAATTGTAATGTTAAGCCTTCCCAGCTTTCGGGAAAAGGTCAGCTCTAGTGCGACGTGAGTCCAATGCACTAGGGCTTCTAAAGCAGTCACTTGAGGGGAAGAAACATGTCTTTGTACCCATTTCCTTATCTGTTGGGGGAAAAGAACTTGCTTCTACTCTGGCACTGCTGGACTCAGGGGCTACGGTCTCGTATGTGGATGTTGGGTTTGCAAGGAAGCATGGGCTTCCTACAGTACGAAAAGCATGCGATATATGGGTGGAAGGAGCGGACGGGAAACTATTGGAGTCTGGGGTGGTTAATCGTGAGACCTCAGAAATAACGTGGGAGGTACAAGGAGTAACGGGAAAGTTTGTTTGGGACATTACACGTTTACCAAGATATGATGTAATCCTGGGAATGGATTGGTTGACTTTGGTAAATCCTCAAGTGGATTGGGTAAAGCGTACTATAGCTTTTAACAGGCAGGAATGTCTTGCTCTTAGTCCTTCTCAGCCTGACATGGAGGGTGTGCCTGTTGAATATAAAGAGTTTCAAGATGTGTTTTGTAAGAGGGAGGCAGACAAGTTGCCGCCTCATAGACCATATGATTGTGCGATTAGACTAGTAGAAGGCGCTAAATTACCAGCAGGAAGGTTGTACGCTTTAACAGTACCAGAAAGACAAGCTTTGAGGGAATTTCTTGACGAGAACCTAGCCAAAGGTTTTATCCGCCCATCTAGCTCTCCAACTGCCGCACCTGTGTTCTTTGTAGCTAAAAAGACGGGAGAGCTTAGATTAGTGTGTGATTATCGGGTACTTAATAAAAACACCATTCGTGATAGGTATCCGCTACCTTTGATTTCGGAATTACTATCGAGAGTGCAAGGGGCTAAGATCTTTACCAAGCTTGACCTGCGGGGGGCATATAACTTGATTAGGATACGGGAAGGTGATGAATGGAAGACGGCATTTAACACGTGTTTCGGATGTCACGAGTTCCGAGTAATGCCTTTCGGACTTTGCAATGCGCCCGCGGTCTTCCAAAGATTCATAAATGATGTGTTTAGGGATTTAATTGATCAATTTGTGGTGGTTTATTTGGACGATATATTGATTTTCTCTAAGGATGAAAGGGAACACCAGCAGCATGTGAAACAGGTACTGCACCGTCTACGGGGTAATGGGCTTTTCGCTAAGGCTTCCAAATGTGTGTTTCACGTGTCTGAAGTTGAGTTCCTGGGACATGTAGTTTCGGGAAAGGAACTCAAAATGGATCCGCACAAAGTTGACGCAGTCAACTCATGGCAAGAACTCAAGTCTAAGAAAGATGTACAGCGATTCTTGGGATTTGCTAACTATTACCGAGAGTTTATCCCAAACTTTGCCAAACTCACTGTACCTTTAACGCAACTCTTGCGAAAGAAACAACCGTTTGTGTGGGGACGGGAGGCTCACGATGCATTTCTACAGTTGAAGTCTAGTTTCCAGGCTGACAACATACTAATCCATCCGGACATTAATAGACCGTTCATAGTAGAAGCAGACGCTTCTAGTTATGCATTGGGGGCTGTATTATCGCAAAGAGATTCTTCAGGGACTTTGCGTCCCTGTGGATTTTACTCCAGGCAACTAACACCTTTTGAACAAAACTATACCATCTGGGAAAAGGAGTTGCTGGCTATCAAGGTGGCGTTTGAGGTGTGGCAGCACTGGTTAGAGGGCGCACGACATCAAATTGTGGTCAGATCTGACCATAAGAATTTAGAACATTTACAAACTGCCAAGAAATTGAATCAACGTCAGATTCGATGGGCTTTGTTTTTCTCCAGGTTCAATTTTAAAGTTCAGTTTGTAGAAGGGAAGGAAAACTTGCGGGCAGATGCATTATCTCGTAAGCCGGAGTTCAAGACTTGCGAGCAGCCAGTGTGTCAGACAGTTTTGCCTACTGCCTCTTTATGTGTGGTGGACAATGAGACGGAATTACATGCTCAAATCCTAGAGGCTCAGAAAGATGATAATTGGACCCAGGAACAACTCATGCTACTTTCGGTAGGGAATCGTACTATGCTGCCTCATTTACAAGACCAGGAGGGGGTATTAGTACGTAATGGTCAGGTTTATGTACCGGCAGGGGCGCTTAGGTTAGAAGTTATCAGGGCACATCATGACGAACCAATGGCTGGGCATTTTGGCAGATTTAAGACCGTACAACTCATTACCAGAAGCTATTGGTGGCCAAAGATGCGTCAGGACATTCTCCGCTTTTGTGATACCTGCGCCGTTTGTCAACAGAGTAAAACGCCTGCCGGGCGCCCTAGGGGTCTATTATCTTCCTTGCCTGTTCCTGAGAGACCATGGCAGATTATTTCCATGGATTTTATTTCTGACTTGCCTAGGTCTGGGGGTTATACATGTATTTGGGTGGTGGTGGATCTATTTTCTAAAATGGCTCATTTTATACCGTGTTCCACAATTTCTGCAGCTCCTACATTGGCTTTATTGTTTACCAAACATATCTTTCGCTTGCATGGAGCTCCTGAGGTTATTGTTTCTGATAGAGCTCCTCAGTTTGTGTCTCGTTTTTGGAGGCACTTCCATGAGTGCTTGAGAACCAAATTGAATGTGTCTTCTGCTTTTCATCCACAAACAGATGGTCAATCTGAAAGAGTGAATGGGCTGTTGGAACAATATTTACGTTGTTTTTGTCTGGAGCAGCCAACTGCTTGGGTTAAGTGGTTGTCGGTGGCTGAGTTCGCCTATAATAACGCTGTACACACGTCTAGTCAACACACTCCCTTTGAGTTAACTTATGGCTTTCATCCGCGGGGAGGGGTGGCGCCATCGACTAATGTGGTTTCCTCTGATCCGGTGTACCGTTCATCTGAAATGGCTGCCTTACATGATGTTGCTCGCCGGCTGTTGTTAGAAGCTAAGGCAGCGCAGAAGACTCAGGCCGACCGTCATAGACAAGCCGGGGAGGAGTTGGAGGAAGGGGATCTGGTTTGGCTATCTTCTAAATATATTAAACAGGCTGGAGGGAAGTTTGCGCCACGGTATTTGGAACCTTTTCCTATTACTAAAAAGATCTCTTCTGTGGCATTTAGACTGCGTTTACCTTCTTCTTTTAAGATCCATCCTGTCTTTCACCGTTCTTTATTAAAGTTAGATACTTCTGGGCGCCGTAACACTGTAGCTGAAGACATCACTGCTGTAACTCCACCTTTGGAGGAGGAGGCCTTTGTGAGAGGGGATAGTGTTATGGTTGAGCCTTATGGCTCAAATATTGGGAGACGTGGTCGTAAGACTCCTCGAGAGTCAGACTCTCTTGAGGAGCGAGAGAGGAAACGGCTGCGAGACATCTTTGCAGAACCATCTGACGAAGACTGCTTTGAGGGCTTTATTGAGAGAATGGAGGAAGAGGTGGTTAGCTCAGAGGAGGATGACATGGAATGGACTCGTGTAAGGGAGGATTTGGGTGTTCCTGGTAATGATAGCATGGGAAGCGACTGGCGGGTTGCAGGATCGGACCCGTGGACGAGTTGGAGGGATGGGACGGGATCCACAGCTGGGGATGCTGTGGGGCGTAGTCAAAGATGTTTTAGCTCTGATGAGTATGATGATGATGAGGCACCTGGAATTAGGGTAACAGCTGATAGCGATGAGGAGTTGTAAACTGGCATAAAATGGGGTTTGGAATCCAGGGCTAATTGCGTTGGGCAAGGTAATCTGGACGGACGCTTGGGATCTTGTTGGGAAATTCCTGAAGACGGGTGTGTTTCGTTTGCTGAATACGTAAGTTACCAAGGACACTGGGCATAGGCGGCGGGTGGAACTGTGTGGGCTTTTGTTGTGCAACCTGTGTTTAATCTTATTAGCTTGGACCTCCGTCGTCTTCTTGACGGACATTATTTACCTACTCGGAATTGACGCTGGACTGGCTGACTGACTGACTGACTGACTACGATCTTGGACGACCCTTTCTTTGTCTATCGGAGGATTTCGTGGAACCTAAGACGCCTGCACCTGGCTAACGACCTCGGACCGGATTGGGACCCCGCTGACCGCTGCAACCCTGATTGATGTGTTTGGACCCGGAGTTCGCCCGCTGCACGGAGAAGTAACAACTTAGTTGCTCAACCACAGCTGTTGAGTAGCAGAGAGGAATCTGCTGCCAGTATTTATGTTCTATTGAATCTTTGTTTACCAGCTTTTGTTTGTTTAAGGTCCCAGGCTGAAGTAAGCATTTTTGGTTTAACCCGGATTAAACTCCTGTTTAATCCGGTTTATCTTTTGAACCGTTTTTGAGTGACTTTTCATATTGAAGGCGAGTGTTTGCCTAGCTCTTTGTTTTTTACGAGCATTTTTAGTTCTGTATCTTTAATAAACTGTGTTGAATCTTATCTAGTGGCGTTCTGTCCTTGACACATTCAGGAGATATAATACCCACAAATTTCTCACTGTTCTCCCTCTATATGTGTGTTTGTGTATGCTTTCTATATATATAATGACCCAAGCTCTTTTGTACTGTTGCCTTTTATAAGGCATTTATAGGAAAGCAACGTGACTAAAATGTATAGTAAAATGATCATCAATATTATCTCATATAGACATTTGAAAATTGGACTGCTAGATGAACCTAACAATCCCTCTAATCCAGCATTCTGTTGCTTTCTGTAAGCCACCAGAATTATCTTGGAAGTCCATGAAGACAGAAAGTCAGTAAGTAACCATAATGCCCAAATGAGATAAAGCCATGTTAAATAAAACATTTTGCTTAGTCATAAGAAATATTACTACGTTTCTAGTGACTTCAAGCTAAACTGAACATGTAAAAACATTCTGAGCCATGTTCCATATCTTGATATGTTCTGCTGATATAACAGACACAACATCATGATAAGACACAAAATATGACATACTATGTAGTTTAATTGCCCATTTAGTGTGGAACTCTAGACTATATCAAACCAGAGTCCATTGAGCATTGTGTCATTAAATAAACTGTTGAGTTCAAGCTACTGTTAGACTCCATTCACAAACTTTAAACCTTTTTAAAAATCCCCTTCATCCACAAGAAAATCAGGCAAACAATGGCCTACTCCTTTACTACTCTCCAACAAATAGTATTAAGGAGCACACTATTTCTGAATTTGAAGGTTTCATATCACCATTTTGACTGATATCAAAGTCTGGAAAAAGTTATTTTGGGCCTATATTCATACTTCCCCAAATCCCTCACGCAGCACGTATCCCATATGAAAACAATGGTGGTGGTAATCATGAAGACCGCTATTGTTATAGCAGGATTTCTCTACAATTCCAACATTGTGGCTTGTTGGGTTTTTTAAAGGACATTTTGAAATCATTTTTACAAGGCTGATGTTTCCAAACTAGCCAAGTTCCATAAATACAGCCTGAGCTAGGATCTACAATACTGTCTAGATAGGATCTTTAATATCCGTAAAAACCCTGCTTCAAACTCTCAGTTCCTTGAGCCTTTATTATTTCTTCACTGATAACAAAAGACAGAGAAGCCCTAAGGCAAAATTGTTTCCATTTCTCACTCAGTATTACAGATTTATCAAATGAAATCTACTCTGTTTGTTTTCACTGAGCAATTCTGCGTCACAGTGCAGCCTTGACAGGCCAAGAGCAAATTTCAAACAGCACTAGTTGACTGAAAAGCTCATAGCTTTAAGCAACTGCCTTAGGTCATGATCTGACAGTATCTGAACGTGATTAAAAGTGAATATTGTCATCTAGAAACAACTGAAGTTTAACTACTAGCAATTATAATGTCTCAAAAGTTTGGACACATCTCAGAATTGTGATCATACATAGTGTGGATTACATTTTTCCAAAGTGGATATGACCTTACAAAGGATTTATTCAATTAACTTTTTTATTTAAGAATTTATTATCCCAAGACATGCAATTTTCTGTTTAATTTGAATGCAGATCTGCGTTAGGGGGTCCCAATGAACTTATTGGTTGGTTGGAATCCAATTCATTGCTGGCTTGTCAAATGTTGTTCAGTTAAAACTTTCATTATTATAAACTATTGGCCATTCTGACTTGGGCTGACAGGAGGAACAGTCCAACACTATCCAGAAGGTTAGATATTCTCTCTTCCAGTCTGATAATTATAGCCCAGTCTTCATGGATTTTGTTCCCATGAATTCAACCAACCATGGCTCAAAAATCCCAAAAACAAAACTTGATTTTATTGCACACCAAGCACTACACAGATGTGTAGGTATATTCAATGGTAGCATCCCATCATTTCACAGATCTTCAGGCTCTCTCCAGCACATTGCAATTTTATGTAAAGGGGTGCCATTTTACTACACCATTGTATATAATGGGAATTGAGCATCCATGAATTTTGGTCTCTCAGCAGATACCAAGGGCCCCCTGTACTCATCTTTGTAAATGGTCAGACAGATTCTTTTAAAGTGCAGAATTGGGCAAATAAACTCTAAACAGGATCACAGACACTTAGCTTTCATCATATACCTTGTAATATTGAGTTGATGCTTTTCCTATTGGCTTTCTTCACTCCCCAGGTTTCACAACCACATATAGAAATTAGTAATATGCTCGCATGGACTATTCTAAAGTTATGTAAATTACACTATGTAACAAAATTGGAAAAAACTTCCTGGTTTGAAAGTATTGTTTCCTGTTTTACAACTTACTTTGAAAGTAGTTGTTATACACCAGAAACTTCGTTTCTGTGGCTGCCACAAACTATTTCGTATTGCTCACTATATGGTGCAACTTTGGGGATGACACTTTCACCATTTTGAGCCATGGAGAAGAAGAAATAAATAAGTTCCTGGACCACCTCAACAGCATCCACCCAAACATCCAATTCACCATGGAAAAAGAAAATGAAGGAAACCTGCAATTTCTAGATGTCCTAGGCATCAGTAAACCCAATCAACAATTGGACCACCTGGTTTACAGAAAACCTACGCAAGTGGATAGATACCTACCTAAAAACCATCACCCAAGTAAAAAAAGAAGCACATTAAAAGCCATGGCACATTGTGCAAAAAGAATCTGCGAACCTCACCTACTCCAAGGGGAACTGAACCACCTAAACTGGGCTCTGCAGGCCAATGGATACTCCACCACAGACATCAGAAGATCTGCAAGACCAAGAACAAGCCACAAGAGTAAAGACAAAGATCCACCCAGAGGAAAAGTGTTCTTACCATACATTAAGGGAGCCACTGACCGCGTAGGGAAGCTGATGAACAAACACACCATACGAAGTATCTACAGACAACTATGAAAATCCAACAAATGCTACATTCAGCAAAGGACAAGAGGGATCCTCTCACCTCTGCAGGAGTCTACCGTACACCATGCAGCTATGGACAAGTCTACATAGGGACCACCAAACGAAGCATTGTCCAAACATGAATCAAGAAACACAAAAGGTCATGCAGACTAACTTAACCAGAGAAGTCAGCCATACGAGAACACTTGATGAACCAACCTGGACACAGCATATCATTTGATTACACAGAACTGCTGGGCCACTCTAACAACCACCATGTCAGACTACATAGAGATGCTATTGAAATTCACAAGGATGTTGACAATGACAACAGAAAAGGAGGAAACCATGAAAATGAATAAAATCTGGTATTAAAAAGAACTCTAAAATCAGGACAGTAAATAGAGAACAACACTGAGAAAACGGGAATTCCAGATATGAAACCATCAGGGCCATCTAACACCTCCCAACAAAGGATTCCCCTTGATAGGAATCAGCCAGGCCTTGAAGCTGCAATGTTAATCAAGGTGGCCAATTACAACATTCACCCTTGCCTCAAACAGACAAGAGTTCTTTCTGCCACCTGGACATTCCACAGATATATAATGTTTCCATGCTTTCTATGTTTTGATGATAGAAGTAATTAGGAAATGACATGTATAACCCAGGAACAAAAATCCAGTTACACAGCGTTATCTGTAGTCAATACTTTTGTTTTTCTTGAAGTTCAACTCTCAACCTGCCATCGTACTTTCTCCCTGGACGCTCTTCAGGGAGGGACGACGACGTTCCAAAGAGGGGCGTGCCCCGCCTGATTGCGTCACTTTCCCCCGCCATTCTTTACTTGACAGAACAGTAGGTTGTAGCGTAAGCTAAGGAGCTGCGGGTGGTAGAACGTTGCGTCACTTCTGCGCGCCGGCGGGGAAGGGTGAAGGTTCTGCCGAAGGGGCGGCTCGAGAAGAGCGAGGCAGACGGTGGCCGTATGAGGACATACCGAGCAGTAAGCGCAGTGGTTGGGGGCACGTCGAAAAGAGCGCCGCGAGGGGTTCCTCCCTTCGTGCCAGGGCCGGGCAAGAGCTCCTTAAAAGTACCCGTCTCTGTGGCGCATGAGACAGCCTGGGCTTGGGGAGGGAGGGAAGGAGAGCCGCCGCTCGCAGAAGTACACAAAGCCTTATTTTGTGTCTCCTTGACAGTACAGTCTGAGGCCCCTCCTCCCTCCCGCGCCTGTCTGTGGCCTAGGAAATGCGCTGTCATGGCCAGAAAAGGGGCTTGGCCCAGTTTTCAAAGCGTCTGGGCTGGACTTGGCAGAGCCTCGAGGCCCCTTTCGAGCTGGCGTGGTCGCCCTTGGACGAAGAAGACTCCCCTCAGCCCTGCCTCAAAGTGTCAAAAAGGCAGACTCACACTTGGGGGGCGGGGAGTGCACTTGCATTGTGGGACTAATGCAGTTTGACACCGCTTTAACTGCCATGGCTCAGTGCTTTAGAATAGTGGTTTTCAACCTGTGGGTCTCCAGGTGTTTTGGCCCACAACTCCCAGTAATCACAGCCAGCTGTTGGGATTTCTGGAGTTAAAGGCCAAAGCATTTGGGGACCCATAGGTTGTGAACCCCTGCTTTAGAAAGTTTGTGGTGGGTCCAGCACTCTTTGGCTGAGAAGGCTGAAGACCTTGCAGAACTACAGCTCCACTCGTGGTCATAGCATTGAGCCATGGAGGTTAAAGCCTGTCAAACTGCATTAATTCAACTCTGTTACTCCTTTCCACCTGCTGCCAAGAAGGCTGTTCAGATCCTGAACTGGTGCTTGGCAGTTGTGACAACCTGGATAAGGGTGAACAAGTTGAAATTCAATCCAGACAAGACAGAGGTACAGTCCTGGTCAGTTGCAAGGCCGAACAGGGTATAGGGTTACAGCCTGTGTTGGATGGGTTTACACTCCCCCTGAAGACATAGGTTCACAGCTTGGGAGTGATCCTGGACTCATTGCTGAGCCTGGTACCCCAGGTTTTGGTGGTGGCCAGGGAAGCCTTCACACAATTAAAGGTGTGCACCAGCTGCACCCATACCTTGTGACATGGCCACCATGTTCCGTGTTCCACGCTCTTGTTAAATCTCAAATAGACTACTGCAATGCACTCTACGTGGAGTTACCTTTGAAAACTGTTTGGAAGATTCAAGTCGTCCAATGGGTGGCAGCCAGGTTGATCACTGGAGCGGCGCACAGGGAGCAAGCATACAACCCCCCTGCTCCACTGGCTGATGATTTGCTACCGGGAACAATTCAAAGTGCTGGCTTTCGCCTATAAATTTCTAAACTGCTCTGGTCCATCTCCAAACGCATCTTCCTTTATGAGCCAACTAGAGCATTATGATCGGCTGAGGAAGTCCTACTCTCAGTCCCACTGCCCTCGCAGGCATGACTGGTGGGGATGAGAGACAGGTACTTCTCGGTGGTGCCCTCTCAGCTGTGGAACTCCCCAGCAAGATTAGATTGGCCCCCTCTCTCCTGGAAACAATTTAAAACGTGGATTTTCAAGCAAGCACTCGGAGAGTGAGATGAAGTAGTCTAATGATACCTTGGGATTTGCAATGTCTAATGTTCTATGTTTTTGTCTGTGTCTGATGTTTACAGTTTTATGGTTTTAATCTATTGTTATATGCTATTTTAGATATGTTGTGTATTTTATATTTTATGTGAGGCATTGAATTTTGCCATTTACTCTGCTATGAACAGCTTTGAATCCCTCCAGGGGTGAGAAAAGTAGTATATAAATAAATAAATTCTACAATAAAGATCAGGGATGGACAAACTTTGGCCCTCCAGGTGTTTAGGACCAACTCCCACAAATCCTAAGTTTGCCCATGCCTCGTGTAGATGCACCCTGGGAAGCAACTGTGGTGATTCATCTTGCAGGAGTGTGTTGAGGGCTAACAATATGAATATGCCAAAAGGAAATCTTGACTTGCCATTTTGAAACAAACCACTGTACTGGACATCAAGAGCCCATTGTAATAAAAGGGAACAGATGTATTTACATGTAAATGGGTTAACTGCCACTGAACAGCAATGTATATGAACAGCAAAAGAAATCTAAAATTTGAAATTTAGCCTAGGTTGATTTTATGGGTGCATATCTTTTAACATTGTTCTAATGTTGATGGCATTGGCATTCTGCTTTATTAAGGCAGTGTCAGTGAAATTGTCTGGCTTGTCGCTGATACCTTACTTGTCCAGGAAGGATTTCAGAGCTTGTATCTGGGTTTTTGTCCAGGTCTTACATGAGCCCAAGATGCATAGCTGAAGCACTGGAACTTCATTATCTATTTTCAACACATTCAATGGACTGAGATGTTATCTGAAATCATATTTTGTTTTAATGATAGTAATACTTTTTACAGAGTGAAATCCATTTTTTCTGAAGGTTAGTAAGAGATTGCTTCTGGTATCAAAAATCAGAATTTCCCCCTACATTGTTTGCATAATTTTTAGAAGCAATTGTGTCTAACACTAGTCATGAGGAATTACAAGTTGTGTCGTTTAGCAATGTTGTTTTTTTTTAAAAAAAATACTTAGAAGAAGGTTGCCATTATTTTAGGCTTATGGGCCTGAAGTATTTTGAGGTAAATATTATAGGCCTGTTTTTGATATTCTTTTGTTTTTGTGAAATTTTATTCTTTTTCAACTAAGCAAATAATTGTTATCAGGAGTCAAGTCAGAAATGTATGCTACATTTCTTAGTTTAGAATATTTTAGAAGTATCTCATGTAGCAAAGAACAGAAAGTTGAATTGTAAAGCAACTTAAAAAAATAGACCTAAGTAAAGATTTTATACTTTCTTACATCTATTATGATTCAGCTGTTCCTTCTTTATATATCACTCTGTTTGGATAGATAAAGGATATGAGATCACTTTGTTTCCTCCATCTATTGAAGCTTTATACTGTATAACTGTGCTGTCCTACCTGCAAGACCTGAGCAGAGCTGTTAATTATCAGGATTAAATTGAGGTCCCTCATTCATAGGGTTGCCGTATTTCAAAGCCAACTTGACAACAAATAACAACTGGACGACTATGTGAGTGAAGTTTTCATGGTGATTTTATGTTGCTTTATATAGTTTTATTGTTTATATGTTTTCTGCACTGAAATCGAACAGCAAAAAGGAACCGCTATAATTGCACTATAATAAATAAATACATGAATGTGTTCTATTTTATTTGTTTCAGATGCATCATGTCCAAAATGGGAGCTTTGCGTGTAGGACTTGGTGTGGTCTTGGGAGCAGCTGCAGGAATAGGTCTCTTCTACTATTTTTACAAGCAGAAGAGAAAAAAGCCCTGGCATAAAGGCAAACCAAGACCTGTGGATTTACAGAGTCAGCACAATGCACTGGAACCTCAGGAACACACAGAACGTCTGCAGCCTTATAATCAGGGTAGGTTTCCCATGTTTTCTTTTCCACATCTGTTTATACAAAAACTAGCTGTTCAGACTATATATGTTGTATACAGATATATATGTTGTGTCTTTGCTGCTTTGAACTTGGAATTAACATGCCAGTGTTCTTTTGTTTGCTTATTTTAGCACATGTTGAGTCTAAGACAATCATGCGTTACATTTTGGTAAACAAGTTTGAAAGTTCCCATTGTTTATTTTAAAGAGATTTCCTACTTAATCTATAGCTCTGTTGCCAGCTTTACCAAACAAGGATATATGAAAAGATTTTGATTGATACTTAAAAGTCATCTTCAGCTGCCTTTGCACAACACTTTTCAAACACTAAGTTGAATGCATAGAAGAAGCAGTCTTCTATGTGACCTCTAAGTACCATGCATTCTATGTAATTCTTTCAAAGCACATTTGAGATTCATGTGGTAGACTACAAAGGCAAGTCTGTTCCTCCAATGGCAACGGTTCTGTTAGTTGATTGGCAAACTTGGATGTCACCCTAAGTGTTCAGTTTAACCTCTCACATGCCCAGAATATTTCGTGAATATTTAAGAATGTGGACAACAATTAAATGAGTATGATAAGCTGAATTATGTAGATCTGTTGTCCTCCCCATGCTAGTTCTTTTGCAGAAATTATTTATGTGGCGATGTTTTTGCTAAAGCAGATTTACCTCTGAGTTGTTCATTTAGACACACTGAGTATGTTTGAGCACCTGTGTGTTAGAAAGAGAATTATTTTAAGCTTGTTTTGTGTGTTGTGTTGGCTGTCATCATGAGGTCATTTGGCTACTGCTGTGCATTGATTGGCCTTACATACCTAAGTAGTAATGCCCTGTTGGATAGTATGATGATTGGAGGGTGCTATGAGATTTTGCGGGGGATTTCTAGGAGTTTGACTACATTCAGTTTTACCCCTGTACCTATTGTGGAGGTGACTCTGGTGCTTGGGCACTTCTACATTTGCAGTTATGTTATGCTAGTGTTAAACTGGTACAGCACATGCAGTTATATCAGGACAATGGTTTTAATGTATAAAATGCCTCACTGAAAGCTGTTTTCCTCTGAAAATTATAATTTTAATTTATTTATATAACACAAAATATGTCATCAGTTACAGTTTTAATATGTGGTCACAATGGATAGAACAAGATAAACATTTTGATATCAATAAGCAGGACCATTCAAGTAGGGTTGGATAAAGTTTGTTTTCTACCATAATGATTTATTTTAAAACTTCAACTTTTTCAGTAAAGCAAATATGAATACATTTGCATATTTTGGTATGTTCTTATAAAAAATACAGGGCAACATTCTCAACTAACTGCAGTGAATAAATTAAATACATAATTCCAGTCTGGAGAAGATCATCTTGTACCTGCCTATCATGTATTTGTTGTAGAACAAAAAGTGTGACAAACCTAATTCAGTATCAGAAGTATGGTTGAATATATAGGGATTTTAAGAGCTATACATAAAAGCCTGGATAGCTGAATCTTATCATTTTCACTCTCCTGTATTTTTTTTAATTCCAATTTCTTTCTATGTGATTCATGGGGTAGCTGATTACTTTTAAAAAGATGTTTTTAAAATGTCATCTATTCCTAGTTTTTAAAATCCCAAAAATGAAGCAGCAGCAACATTTCTTGTGCAGAAATAATGGAGTCTTATTGTAGTTACCTTGTTCTATCATTTTAGTTCCATTGATGAGAACAGGACCAGTGGGAGGTGGTGATAATATCCCATATGCACCTCTTTTAACACGTGAAGAACAAGCTGAAGTGCTGAACCGCCTGGACTTCCTGCTTAAAAACCTTATAGAACTGCGAAATGAAGTGGAAGAGTTACGGAATAGCCTACAAAGTTTAGCAGGAGATATTGTTGGAGAAGTCAGGTTGGTATAAAGTTGTTCTCAGTGGCAACCCAGATTGCTGAAGATCTTCTATTCAGGAAGAGATTGAAACAGATTTTGAATAGAATTGATATTTATCTTGCTATAAACTGTATAGAATAGTTTTTCCAGAATAAATTCTTTGAAGGTGCTGTTCAGATACACACTATAATTCTGTCTCATCGCAAGGCTGAGCAACAACCTTTGTCTAGTAAAATGAGTCAATTGTGATCTTCTGAGTGTTGTAGCAAAAATATAACCAACATAAAATTGGCTGGCGGTTTGAAAATCAAGGGAAAGTAAGGCCTTTGTTTTAAAATTATGTCTTTTATACAAATTGAGATTGGTTTTTTTTTCTGAAATGCTTAACTTTCTCATAGGTGCCTTTTTGAGGCCATTTTGAGGCCCTCTGGGCCATCCAGTAAACCCCCCCCCCCCCCAAGACAGTTATTTTCAAAAATGTTTTTATTTCGAGTTTCACCATGCTCATGCCCGCTTTCTTCCAGGTCATTTCTTGTTGGAAAGGCTTCTGTACAATCTGAAACAACCCAGATACCAAATATTACAAAATTATCTCTTAGTGGGCATTTCATATCACAAATTGCAGATATTCTTTTTAGATTTTTTTTGTCAACTGTAGCTGATGGTGAAGTGAAATCTTTGTATTATAGTTTGTAAATGTTACAGACATTTAATTGGACTCATTCTAAATGTTACTGAACAAGATGAAATGATTTTTGAGTTTAGGCATGGGAGAGTTAAAAAAGAATGAAGTGAACTTTTTACCATACTAATCTCCTCTTGCAGATCCCATCTAGAAGAAAGCCAGAAGGTTATTCGTCGAAGACGTTTTCCATATCCCAGAGAAAGGAGTGATTCTACAGGATCTAGCTCCATATATTTCACAGCCAGCTCAGGAACAGTTAATACAGATGATGGGGAAAGTGAAGGAGGGTGAGCAAGCACTAGTTCAAACTTTTAAAAAGTTGACTTTTTCCTGGATCATCACATAGTTTAAATTTTTTTCCTTCGTCAGATTTCAACCATGCCTTTTTAAGGCACAGAGCTGTATTACTGACCTTGACCGGCAAGTTCAAATTACAGTGTAAAGTCGGAGAGAGTTTCCTTTCTTGCACTGAGCTTTACCAAAGACCAGTATGGTTGTAATGAGAAAACCCAACCTCAGACAACACTGTTCCTCTTCAGTCAATCAGCAATGCTGTTAATGATCTGTCAGGATAGTTTGTGTGCAGCATATGCAGTTTCTTTCAGCTGGAGTGGGGTGTGGAAATGCAGCCCATGGGTACATGTAGCCCCTAATTCACTTGGGCTGCCTTCACAAGCCCCCAAGCCACCCCAGTCCAGAAATATCGCCACCAAAATTGTACTTCAATGTGTTTGTCTGGTGCAGTTGACTGCTAAACTTCAGTAGCTAAACATTACAAAAATTTGGTGCTATAATGCAGAGGTTTTCAAAGTAATAATCTTTTAAATGACTCTCTGTAGCTCTCTAGATGTACAAGATAAGAGCTGAGTAAAATGTGGGCTGTCTGTGGCCCCTGAACCCCATGTTTGTGTTCCCTGAAGCTCCCAAGTTTTAAATAAAAGATCTGAATGATATTTGAGTGAAAATCATCCAAATATTACACCTAAATATTTCTCAAATTGTTATTCTTGTTGGATGCCTTTGAGACATTTCTGACTTACGCTGAGCCTAAGGTGACCCTATCAAGGAGCCTTTCTTCATAAGACTTGTTCAAATGGGGTTTGCCTTTTCCTACCTCCAAGGCTGAGATAATGTAACTTGCTTAGTGAGCTTCCATAGCTGAGTGGCAATTTAAACTCTGGTTTCCAGAATTGTAGACCATTGCCGAAACCATTGCATCACAATATCTCTCTACCTAAATATGTGCAAACTCTGAAAAACCATCTCCCAGAATTTCCTGACAACTTCTTACCATCACCAAAGACCTTCTTTTCTCTCTGTTCTAGCTTCAAAATTATGTCAGGAAGTGATGTGATATTAATTATTGACACTATTTGGAAGGAAAAATGAGGAAAACAAAGAATTTTGTCATACTGGGTGATGCAGCCCACGGGCATCTTGCCATTTGGCCATGAGTTTATTATGTTTCCTCTCTTGGGTAGTGATCTTTTAAAAAATCTATTCTACTGACCCCATACATATCCATTTCTACTTAACTAACATGTGAGCAGTTGTTGCCTATGAATTCAGAGTGTTTAAATAATGTATGTTTTCTTCGAACTGGTCACTGACCGTAACAAAGTGAACTTGAACTTGAACCTATATATTTTCTGTATTTTAGTTAATAAATACACACTATTTGATAGCAGAAAACCTTTTGCTGGGTAATAAGCCTAAATTCTTAACATCTTGTTTGCTACACAGTACAAGTCAGAACTCTTAACGTTTGAGCTTGTTAGAATCATAATGAATGTGCTCCAGAATTTTTCTGGCATGTCAGTGTGTGGATATGATGAGAGTTAATAAAAAGAAAAATGGAATTGGCAAATTGGTTTTGGAATTGAAACAGTTGAGGCGATACTCTTTTGAGAAGTAACCAGTTTGAGAAAGCTCCAAGCAGACTTTTGAAAATATATTTTATTTGTTTTGCTAATGAAATTCAAAACAGCTCAATACTGCTAACATTACAAAGCAAATGAGAGCACTCTGTTTAGTGTAAGTCATTAATAAAGCCAAGGTGGGACTAAAACCCAATCTGTCAGTTAGACTTTGTACTTGTATGTAATTTGAAACATGCAGGAAAATTATGTGCTTTATATTTCTATACAGTCCTCTAGGGGAATGATTTTTAATACTGTATTTTTCTGAAAATAAGACAATGTCTTATATTAATTTTTGCTCCCAAAGATGTGCTAGGTCTTACTTTCAGGGGATGCCTTATTTTTTCATGATTCCTTTCTTGTACTCGATGGCTCCCTCCTCCTCCCTTGAACTTTTTAGCTTGATTCCTTTAGTCCTTAAACCTTAGACTGGATTACACATTAATTTGTGAACTGAACTGATGCCCATGCCTGTATATCATAGCTCCAAGAGGTAGTGCAGAAAAAAATGCCTATTTTTCAGATTCTGATACACACTTTAGCATTATATTGTGTGCTCAGTCTGCCATTGAATATCAAAGCTATTTTGCTGTGTTATATAGGGCTTGTGGTTCTTTCTTTATTGGTATTCTTCTCTATACAAACTATTGACTTGAGTTTGCTCATTAAAGTGAGCTAGATTCTTGGTTCACCCATTAATCTTTATCTTGTTCTCTTAATGCTATTTGTTTGTTTTTTTAAAACAGCATTCATGAGCCAAGAATCCTTAGTGGTTTGCAATCCTAATTTGTTAAAATAGGAAATAAGTAGAAATGTTGATTCAGACAATCACAAGAAGCGTTCATTTTCTGTTTGAATGCAATATGTGAATAGATCCACTAGCGTTCATGTGTGTGTGTGTATGCATGTGTTTGTATGTATAAGCGTGTGTGTATGTATGTGTGTGTATATACACACACACACACACACGTATGTGTATATGAAAATATGAGAGGGGGGTAGTGTAAGAGTGTATTTAGCAAAAGCATTGATATAAATTCTGTATTCTTCTTTATCCTGTGTTAAAGGTACACCACAGCCAATGCAGAATCCGATTATGATCGGGAGTCTGATAAAGAGAGTGAGGAAGGAGAAGATGAAATCAGTTGTGAAACAGTGAGGATGGCAAGGAAAGATTCTTTGGATCTTGTCAATGAAGATGAAACTGCCTTGACCATGGACCCTGCTTCAGAAGAAGAACTTGGTCAGTTACTACAACAAGCAGATAATTTGCACCAAGGGAGTGACCAGGAGAAGAAAGAAGGATTCCAACTGCTGCTTAACAATAAACTAGTGGTAAATTTCATTTTGTCGATTTCTCAGAGGAACTGAGTTGACCTAATCAATAGAGGGGGGCAGAACAGGATGTTGTGCAATGTTTTGTCTCCACCACAGTTTTAAATGACACCGCTTACCCAACTCAAAATTGCATATGCTAATTGTAGAAGTTAAAGCCCACAAAAGCTCCTGAGACCTGGCTTCTCTTGAAAACGATTCAGTTACATTTTGCCTTTTCCCACATTGAACAATAGTGACATTCATTCATTCATCTAATGTTTTAAGCAAAATTACAGCATGTCTGAAACTGATAGCAAACATGTTACTTTGAGTAGGCAGCTTTGTTATGTCAAAAGCACATGCCATCTTCTTCCGAAGTTACATAACAATTATTCCCAAACCTATTAAAGAGAAGGAAAGTTCACTGAATTTTGCTATGCCATCATTTGCATTCTTGCCATACTTTCCTACTAATGAAGAGTTACTGTCATCTTTTACTCTTTCGATGCTTTGCTACTCCAGGAGTCATACATCCCATTAAAACTTTGTCCCACAGTAGACTACTTGCTTAAAGCTTAAATTGGACCAAAGTATGGTTGTGGAAGATTTACCATAGTCACCAACCCAAATATTCAAAATCTGAAAAGTTGTTTTATCACTTTCTCTTCTGCCCTGCATGGCAAAACTAGGTTAATAAGCAAGTATTTAATTTTTAATGCAAGTAGTTGGATTTCCATTTGTATAATTCATGCATACACTATCATATGTTTCTTATTATTAGAAGTGTTTGGATCTGCACTTTATACTCGAGAATGTCTACTTGTGGCAATTATACATTTTGTTGCTTTATATAACATTGCGAAAATTTAGCTGTTCTTTGGTAAGAAACATGTTGATATGAAGCTGCACACAACAGTATTTTCTAGTTGAGTCCCCATCAGGGAGTGTATCTAGCCAGTCCTCTGCCATTCCTGTTGTACACATTGTCACTTGAGGTACCACAGAATCATAGAGCTGCAAGAGACCACGTGGGCCATCTAGTTCAATCACCTGCCATGCAGGAAAAACACAATCGAAGTACCCCTGACAGGTGGCCATCCAGCCTCTGTTTAAAAGTTTCCAAGGAAGGGGCTTCCACCACACTCCGAGGCAAAGGGTTCCACTGTTGAACAACTTGTACGGTCAGGAAGTTCTTCCTAATGTTCAAGTGGAATCTCCTTTCCTGTAATTTGAACTCATTGCTCCTGATCCTAGTTTCAAGGGCAGCAGAAAACAAGTCTCCTCCCTCTTCCTTATGACACACTTGCACATATTTATACATGGCTATCATGTCTCCTCTGAACCCTCTCTTCTGCAGGCTAAACATACCCAGTTCTTTAAAGCTCTCCTCATAGGGCATGGTCTCCAGACCTTTGATCATTTTAGTTGCCCTCCTCTGGAAACCTTCCAGCTTGTCAATATCTCTTTTGAACTGTGGTGCCCAGAATTGGACACAGTATTCCAGGTAAGGTGTAACCAAAGCAGAATACAAAGGCACCATGACTTCCCTCAATCTAGACACTGTACTCCTTTTGATCTTAATTATGTGGAATCATTTATTCAAATGCTGAATCAGTACTGAAATAAGTCTGAGCAGCTTGACTTTGCTCAGGACTAGTAGCTTGATCTAGATCTGTGATTTATTTATTTATTAGAACTAGTTTCCCCCCTGTATTTTATAGACACACTTGTCTTTACCATGATTAAAATTGGAACTACGATAATATACTACAATCTGATATCTCACATCAGTAGCAATTGATTACATTCTGATACTTCACATCAGTGGAAAGACTAGAACTAACTTCAGGGTGTCCCCAAAGTCGCTCTTGTATTGATGTTCAATAGAGTTTAGCGTAGAACATTTCAATACAATTTTTTATCAAAAATGTAAACAAAATGATACTGATAGTATGTTGTAATTGGGAATCCCACATGCTTGTAATGACTAGAATACAAGTGAACAAATGTTCATTCTGTCCACAGTATGGGGACAAGCAAGATTTCCTTTGGCGTCTGGCCCGGGCATATAGCGATATGTGTGAAATTACAGAAGATGCAGATGAGAAGAAGTCCTATGCATCTGATGGTAAGAATCCTTTCTTGAAATAAAGACGGGTGTTTTTCACTGAGTTAAACTACAAGTTGGAAAACAGGTGTTACATTTGCAATTTCACTGTTGCATAAGCAACACCTGAGCCTATTCAACAGCTTTATATCACATACTGAATACTGAACTGAATTTTGTTCAGGGTACAGCTTATTAAATGCTACATATTATTATTTTTTTCATTTTAGCAGGTACTTTACATTCATAAATGGTATGGCAAATATAAATAGCTGCAAATATATTAGTGCCAGGCCACACTTTTTATTCATACTACTGCTATGGGCTTTGTTTGTACGTTCTTAAATTCCTGAACTTATGTGATTACACTGGCCAACACACATTTTTGGTGCCTCAAATGTTCGCCCTGTTTCTGGGTATATGTGACCTGCTGATTTCAAAAATGGAACCACTTTTCCCCTATCAGCTCTAGTTTTTGAGATAGAAAATATATCCCATAAGCATATCTAAGAAACTAGTGCTGATGCGGTATCAGAGCCGGTCCAACAATGAGGCAAATTAAGCAGTCGCTTCGGGCGCAAAACATACGGGGGCGCAGTCGAGACTGCTTTTTCTGTTGATTTGTTGTAAAACATGATGTTTTGGTGCTTAATTTGTAAAATCTTAATGTAATTTGATGTTTAATAGGCTTTTCCTTAATCCCTCCTAATTATCCAACATTTCCGCTTATCCAACGCTTTTATTTTTCAGTGATTGGTTTGGGGAGGGGCGCCAAAATTCTGTTTGCCTACACTTGAAAAATACTTAGGGCCGGCTCTGTGCGGTATATCCAATGCAATTTTCTGACACAGTGCCACAGATAACCCCAGGAACAGACCTAAAACTCAACACAACAAGAATAAAAAATTGTGTTATCTCAAAGTTTCTCACTTTCCTTTCCTTCTTGTGTTGTCTCCTCCTGTCAGATAGCTGTAGGCAACAACCATCTGTTTCTCTTTGTGAATGGAAAACATGTCAGCTGGTACTGGAATGCCCCAGGTGTTCTACAGATTGTATTCTGGTTGCTCATTGCTGTGAGAGTTAAGAAGCTCACAGCTCACAAGTCATAGTTAATATTAAGAATATCCTGCCCATGTAGGTTCCCCCCCCCCTTATTTTTAAATCTGACTAAAGGTTTATTTATTGATTCTTGCCTTCTGTCTCCATGCATTGTGACATATTAACGTGTTGGAGGTGACATTTAGTATCAAAACCTCTAACTTGAAATGTAGCAAAAACAGCCTGGCATTTTATCCAAAGTCATATGAACCAAAAAGCTCATAAACTCTGTTTACAGGAGTAGTAGATCATGAGGGGGACATCTGTTTGGCTTCGCTATATGACATCCCAGAATTGTAACTTTCTTGAAAAAAAATCTGTTTTAATGAGCATATTAAACTTCTTCACATGCTGTTTTAAACCTCTATTTGGCAAGTATTTGGATAGCTAGGTGCTCAAATTGTGTTGTGGAAATATCTTTTTTTGTATTATGTTTCAGGCAAAGAAGAGGCAGAAACAGCTCTGCAGATGGGAGATCAAAGTGCTGAGTGTCACCAGTGGTATGTAATTACTTCCCCTTTAAGGAGATGAAAAGGAGATAAAACTGTTCTGTTAGTTGTACTTCTGTACATTATCAAATTTAGGGAAAAGAAACATTGTTGGAAGTACAGTCCACATGGAGAAGTTGTTTTTCTAAAAGACAAATTTGAATTATTCCCCCCTTGCACAAATTCATCTTCATTTGGCACATGACGTTGTGAGTTCAGAGACAGTATTACTTACAGTTAATCAAAATTGTGTGTGGTTTTGTTTTTGGTTCATTAGCTCTTGTTAGCAAACTAGAAACTCTCCAAATAAGTTTTTTTTAAAGGTTGCAGTAACATCATTTGAGTTTGATATCAATTACTTTCCCAGTCTCTCTTCTGAGTCCTCATTGTGTAATTTACCATTCTTCCCAAAATATGTTAGTGATGCAATCTAGGCCAGGGTTGGAGAACATGCATGTAATTTGAATTATTCAGAAACTCCTCTTGTATTAGCAAACTGGGGTTCCTAAAGCCCCCAAACCTTCATTTGTAATTTACTCCTAATTTTTGAATAATTTTTCACCCAAACCCTAGCAAAAATGGCACAAAGCAGGGTCAAATGTGGTAATTTGCTCTCCCTAATGCCGTGCTTCTCAGTTTCCAAACTGAAAAAGAAGAAAAAAGACTGACAATCAGACAAGAAATGCAGCAGTTGGACATGGGGCCCAGACGAGAAATTGAGGTTCCCTCCTCAGTTGCCTATTAATGGAAGGGATGTATAACTTCTTTTCCCTAAGAAATTGAATTATAATGCAGGTAACAATAGTAAAAGCTTTATTGAAACAGAATTGGACCATTGGATCAATTTTGGAAGTTGGGAAGTTACATCTGGCAAGAATCTGGCACATCTATATATATAAAATGATAAAGTTGTTTGCGCAGTGACTATAACAACAAAACTAAACATCCCAGAAATACGAAATTTGGCAACACAATGCAAAAGGCTTGCCTCCAGGTTACAACAACACAACCACACCACAAAACCACAATCCAGACCCACAAAACTCACAACAACGCATCATGCGATAACAACACAACTAAACGCCCCAGAAATACAAAACTTGCCAACACAATGCAAAAGCCTTGCCTCCCAGTTGTAACAACACAACCACGCCACAAAACCACACAGGGCCCACAAAACTCACAACAACGCATCGTGACTATAACAACACAACTAAACGCCCCACAAATACGAAACTTGGCAACACAATGCAAAAGCCTTCCCTCTAGGTTGTAACAACACAACCACACCACAAAACCACAATCCGGACCCATAAAACTCACAACAACGCATCGTGACTATAACAACACAACTAAACACCCCAGAAATACGAAACTTGGTACACAACTAAACGCCCCAGAAATATAAAACTTGACAACACAATGCAAAAACCTTGCCTCCCGGTTGTAACAACACAACCACACCACAAAACTACAATCCGGACCCACAAAACTCACAACAATGCATCGTGACTATAACAACACAACTAAACGTCCCAGAAATACGAAACTTGGCACACAACTAAACGCCCCAGAAATATAAAACTTGACAACACAATGCAAAAACCTTGCCTCCCGGTTGTAACAACACAACCACACCACAAAACCACAATCCGGACCCACAAAACTCACAACAATGCATTGTGACTATAACAACACAACTAAACGCCCCAGAAATACAAAATTTGACAACACAATGCAAAAGCCTTGCCTCCAAGTTGTAAGAACACAACCACAACACAAAACCACAATCCGGACCCACAAAACTCACAACAACGCATCATGACTATAACAACACAACTAAACGCCCCAGAAATACAAAACTTGGCAAAACAATGCAAAAGCTTTGCCTCTCAGTTGTAACAATACAACCACACCACAAAACCACGATCCGGACCCACAAAACTGACAACGCATAGTGACTATAACAAATACAAAATTTGACAACACAACTCATCCACCTCCCCAATTCACACTTGGCCTCCAAAAAAACAATTACAATAATAACAATGACAACAACAACAACAAGAATCAACACCATCACAGGCAAGAAACAGCCAGGCACTGAGGCTGAGAGGCCAGTCAGTGCTACACTGGGCCTCCAAAAAACAATACAGTAGCATCTAACTTATCCAACCTTCATGACCACTACAACAACAATAATAATAAACACCTACACAGGCAAAACAAAAAAAGACTATTGTACCACAATAACAATATAAACCGCACTCAGCAGAATTAGACATTACAACAACAAACCAAAGACAACAGGGATCTCAAGCAATTATCAATCAACACAAAAATTGAAGAAGGTAACAGATTTCAAATACTACTACTAATGTGAGTATAAAGAAGGTGGAGGTCACAGCATAAATACAACCTAATGTAGACTGACCAACACCACCAGACAAGGCCACAGCAACGCGTGGCCGGGCACAGCTAGTCTATATATATAAAAGGATAAAGTTGCGGGCGCAGTGACTATAACAACAAAACTAAACATCCCAAAAATACCAAACTTGGCAACACAATACAAAAGCCTTGCCTCCCGGTTGTAACAACACAATCACACCACAAAACCACACTGGACCCACAAAACTCACAACAACGCATCATGACTATAACAACACAATTAAACGCCCCAGAAATACGAAACTTGGCGACACAACACAAAAGCCTTCCCTCCCGGTTGGAACAACACAACCACATCACAAAACCACAATCCGGACCCATAAAACTCACAACTATGCATCGTGACTATAACAACACAACTAAACGCCCCAGAAATACGAAACTTGGCACACAACTAAATGCCCCAGAAATACAAAACTTGACAACACAACGCAAAAGCCTTGCCTCCTGGTTGTAACAACACAACCACACCACAGAACCACAATCCGGATGCACAAAACTCACAACAATGCATCGTGACTATAACAACACAACTAAATGCCCCAGAAATACGAAACTTGGCACACAACTAAATGTCCCAGAAATACAAAACTTGACAACACAACGCAAAAGCCTTTCCTCCCGGTTGTAACAACACAACCACACCACAGAACCACAATCCGGATCCACAAAACTCACAACAACGCATCGTGACTATAACAACACAACTAAACGCCCCAGAAATACAAAATTTGACAAAACAACGCAAAAGCCTTGCCTCCCGGTTGTAACAACACAACCACACCACAAAACCACAATCCAGACCCACAAGATTCACAACAATGCATCGTGACTATAACAACACAACTAAACACCCCAGAAATACGAAACTTGGCAAAACAACGCAAAAGCCTTGACTCCCGGTTGTAACAACACAACCACACCACAAAACCACAATCCGGACCCAGAAAAAGAAAGAAAGGGGTTGGACTGGATGCAAACTACAAATTCCAGCACCCCATGGCATGGAGTCCATGCATTTCAATTAGAGGCCTCTTCCTTCTCCCTTTCCCTGCCATCCAACCCATTGACCCAGTTCCATGGCTCCGCAGGCAGGAAAGGCTGGGACGAATACAACGAAGGAAGGAGGGAGGGAAGGGAAGTGAAGGAACACCAAGGACAAGAGCCCTCCCTCTCTGCCCGGAAGGCCAAGAGCAAAAGGGAGAGAAAGGCCATTGATCCGGTTATATTTACCCTCCTTTCTGACCAGTGTGTTCTTATCAGCGAGCTCAGGATCGGAGCAAAGAAAGGGAACAGCATAGGAATAAAGGAAACAAGGAGAGCACCCACTCTATCTATCCATCCACTCATCTATCCATCCACTTACCCACTAATAATAAACACCTACACAGGCAAGAATCAGCCATGCACTGAGTCTACAAGGCCATTCAGTGCTCATCCACCTCCCCTATCCCTACATTCACACTTGGCCTCCAAAAAAACAATTACAATAATAACAATGACAACAACAACAATAAGAATCAACACCATCACAGGCAAGAAGCAGCCAGGCACTGAAGCTGAGAGGCCAGTCAGTGCTACACTGGGCCTCCAAAAAACAATACAGTAGCATCTAACTTATCCAGCCTTCATGACCTCTACAACAACAATAATAATAAACACCTACACAGGCAAAACAAAAAAAACACTATTGTACCACAATAAGATGTAAACCGCACTCAGCAGAATCAGACGTCACAATTAACAACAAACCAAAGACAACAGGGATCTCAAGCAATTATCAATCAACACAAAAATTGAAGAAGGTAACAGACTTCAAATACTACTACTAATGTGAGTATAAAGAAGGGTGGAGGTCACAGCATAAATACAACCTAATGTAGACTGACCAACACCACCAGACTAAGCCACAGCAACGTGTGGCCGGGCACAGCTAGTAGAATATATAAGAAAATATTCCTTCAGGCATCACAATGAAAACAAGCATACTTTAGCTGATCATTTATATCTGAAGAACTGTGGTAGGTTATAAAGTTTTGGATAATCCTGAACTATTAAGGGCAGTATACTTTTTTCCAGGCAGAATTTAGAGAATTTTCATTTTGTTATAGAGAAGAGATAATAAATTTCCCAATAAATTGAAGGTAAAGAGTTCCAGGCTTAGTAATGAAAGCAAATTCTCCAGCTGCCGTGTTAGCTTGGTAACACCTTCTAGAATAGACCTTGTACAATTAGGTTCAGGCATGCAATTAGAATTAGCATCTACTTGGTGCACTTTGGCTCCTTCTACACTGTCTTTATATCCCAGGATCTGATCCTAGATTATCTGCTTATCCCTGATTATATGGCAGTGGAGACTCATATAATCCAGTTCAAAGCAGATAACCTGGGATCAGATCCTGGGATATAAGGACAGTGTAGAAGGGGCCTATGATACAACAAATCAAGCAGAGCAGGAAGAAGAGGTTGCAACTTATTCTCTTTCAAGAAGGCTCCTTGGAAAGAACTCAGCAGCCTACAGGAGCTAATTTTATATCTAAGTCGATGACCTGAGTAAAACACACACACTCTGGTGTTCCTACTCAGATCATACTCTGGCAGCCAATCAACTTGAATCTCAATTTAGGAAGCAGATTGGCTGCCATCCCCTGTGTGTCTTCAATATAAAGCCTATAAGGCTCAGTAAAAGGGAGAAGAGAAACCCTGGTGAAGAAGCAGCAAACGCCAGTGCTTCACAACCATCTTGCAGTGATATGGAGGCAGCAAGTCACCCAGGCAATTTTAGAAATCACCCTTTCCTTAGTAGGGTTTCTAGGAAAGCACATTAAAAGAGTCTTACATTTTGGCCAACCTTGTAGAAGAGAGGATGCTGAGCAGTGCTAGGCATTTGCATGAGGACTAAATATCCTGTATCTTCAACAAAACAATCTGGTAACTGGTAAAACCTCATTTTTATATAGGATGTTCTTAGACATTATTCCACAAAATTTCAAGACTAGTTCTAATTTAGTCACCTGACAGATGAAGAAAAACATGAACATGGCCCAAAGATGTGGGTATGTCTGTGCTGCTCAGCATCTGTTTTAATTTGCTGAGGCTCAGATATGCAAATCCCCAAAAGCCTAGCAGAAGAAAAACAATTGAGCTGCTTTTCCACTTTAGCGTGTCTGTGGTCTGCATACCTTAAAAAGTTACTCTGTGAATTGAGACTCAAGAGAGGGAATTGCTTGTTTGGCTTGGCTTCAACATTGGCTGTTAGAAGATGTGTTGGAAGTACAGCAAGAGCAGTACGGGATTTCAGAGATCTCTTTGGGGAGGAAATTGTGCAGGTGCAGAAATATCTGTCCTTTATGAAGTAAGAGTAGCTCTGAAAATATTTACTGACAACTTACGAAGTCGAAGTTTGTTATCTGCCTTCTGAGACTGAACTTACAGACTCAATTAACAAGATGACTAAGCTTGCCTCAGAAACCTAAATGGAGCTCTAGTGCCTTGCTTTAATAGGAAAGAGACATTTAACATCCAGAAAAGCTGAAGCATCAAGATATTTTCAGAGACAGAAATGTCATAATTTTGCCCTTCTGTTTTTATGTACTGTGTGTGAAGTGGACTTTGTCTTATGTACATTTATCTGAGGGTAAGCCAGATATCATTAAATTTTGTTAATGTAAAGCAGTGTCTTGATCTTCAGGTCTGCATAGAAATTTCAGAGTTCAAATGTATGCCCCAGATTTTCTCTGTTAATCAAAGTGCATTTCCAGGAAAACTCTGTTTTTTTCACACAGTACTTTAAATGCCGTTGTCCTATAATATTTACTTTTATTGGGTGTGGAATGCTTAAATTTGTTACTGAAGGATCTGGTGCTCTAAAAAAAGGCTCACATTTTGGACAACCTAGTAGAAGAGAGATAATCATAGCTCTAGTCTACAGCTGTAGAACTACCTCTGAAAGTTTATTTTGAAGTATGTTTCCATTGAATTGCAGCACACAACTGAATGAATCATTATCATGATGAAATAAAACTCATTATAGCTTTGCCTTAGTGCCACCCTAAGTCAAAAACTACTTGAAGGCACAACATTACAGTGTAGTACAAGCATTGTCCCTGAATATCATCTTAAAGAAATACTTTGAAAAAGTAGTCACATTCAAGAAACTATATATGTACAAGCCAGAGCAAGCTCTAATCCAGATGTCAAAGCAATTGTTAAAATTTCTCACATTATCTATCATTCCTTTTTGTTTACTGTATTGAAAAGTATTTCCTCAACTGTGGAAAATAGAAATATGACCAAAGTTAGAATATTGAATTGAGGAGAGGGGAAGGATCCTATCCAGCTCAGCAGCTGTATTGTTTTAATTCCTGACTCATCCTTGTAACCAGTCCCAGCAAATCTTTAATATGATTTCTGAGAAGCTGATCTTTATATATATCATAAATCTTTTGTATTTTAAAGTGTTAACAAGACTTTTGTGTCTGAATGTGTAGGAAAAACTATATGGCTGAGTGAATTTACTCTTGGTATATCTTGTTTAAATGAAGTTCTGTTTGTATAGCGGAGGTCTGAGAAAGTGGCTTGCTTGTATCCAGTATTCTTCCCCTTGTCTGCCTCCAGGAAAAGGTTCATTTACAAGTCAACTTGAATTACTTCCTTCACTGATTGACCCTAGAGACAGGATGAAAACATCAAGACTTCTTTTTGGCTCATATCAAACTGTTGTGCAATAAAAGAAATAACTGTAAAGAAGGGGGTATTCATATTATTTTTACAAGTTGAGCCTTTTGCAATGTGTAGGTCTACATACAGGAAAGCCTTAAATGGTCCAAAAAGACAGTGGTATAAATGGGAACTCTAATTAATTTAAAACAAGATTGAATGTAAATTCTTATTTTACAAATTTTTTAAATAAATTAGAATGTTATTCATCTTCCATGGTCAAAAAAATTTGAACACATTTAATACCTAATTGAGAGAAGAAGAGTGCACTACTTCAGATACACTACTACTATATAATTTAAATCTCAATGCCCTATCTGAAGAAAAAGTTCTTCACCAGCCAGTGGAAAGATGGCAGGAAGAGGGCTAACCAAGACTTCATGTGAAAAGGAATTCTACAGCCTGGAAACAGAGATCTGCCATGTGCTCATCTCACCTTCCTATGAAGATGGTGGGACTGAGAGAAAGCCCTCACTTGCCAATCTTATAGTATGAACTGGCTTATATAACAAGCTACAACTCATGTAGGGCTTTAAATGACAAAACTAGCAATATAGTTGTGCCCAGAAATGGACTGGCAGCTATCAAAATTGTTTAAAAGGAGGGTCACATGAGACTTTCAACCATCTCTAATCAACAGTCTGGCCATAGCATTTTGAACCCGCTAAAGTTTCCAAATATTTTCCAAAGACAGCCCCATGCAGACATTGTGACAGTAATCCAAACAGAATGTACTCAAGTTATGTGTATCTGTAGTTAGATCTGACATCTTCAGGAATGGATGCAACTGGTAGGCCAGTTTAACGGTGTATCCAGGCATCCAAGAATACACCCAAACCAAGAATCTGAGATTTTACGGGAAGCACCTCTGTCTTGTCTATATTACGTTTCAGTTTGTTCTCCCTCATATAGTCCATCAGTAACAGGTGGAGCTGCGGTGGTGCAGTGGGCTGAACTGCTGACCTGAAGGTTGGGTTGCTGACTTGAAGGTTGCCGGTTCGAATCCATGAGATGGGGTGAGTTCCAGTCTGTCATCTCTAGCTTGCGGGGACATGAGAGAAGCCTCCCAGCTAACATATCCCAGCATCCCCTGGGCAACGTCTCTATAGACGGTCAATTCTCCCACACCATAAGTGACTTGCAGTCTGTTCTCAAGTCACTTCTGACACGATTAAAAAAAAAAAAAACCCAGCAGTCAAAACTGGTTTCATCCAGAAACAGCTTCTTTGAAATCAGATGGAAGATAGAGCTAAAGCTGGGTGTCAACAGTTTCTGGTGATATTGTAATGTTATATCCAAACCAGTTACATATGTCTAGGGCAGGGGTCCCCAAACTAAAGCCCGGGGGCCACATGTGGCCCATCGAAGCCATTTATCTGGCTTCTGAGGTGGTAGCTCCCTCCTCCTCCACCGAGGAAGGTGCGTGTGGCGCGGGGTAGGAGGGAAAGGTGCGCACCTTTCCTGTCTCCTCCCTTGCTTGGTGCTGTCACGACCCAGGCTGCAGAGCACCAATAACCATACACAGAGGCCAGAATCTATCTAATATCTTTATTAAGGAAATATATAAAGTTAATAAAAACAAGTATAGGAAATAGTCCAGAAATAGACCTTTCAGGAAAGGTCAAAATTAGTCCAAAAAAGCAATGTCCAATATGAAATAGTAAGGTCCAAAGTTGTAATCCAATAACCGAAACACTCACTTGCCAAGCAAGTGAGGGGAGATGACAAGGTCCTTTAGTCCATGAACTTGAGCAAGGCTAGGAAATAACTTGATTCTTGGCACACAAAGCTTGATTCAAGGCAACAAGGAAACGAGGAGCTAGAACAAGATCCGTGGTAATTACTTGGCGAGGTCCGGGAAACAAGGCAAGATCCGGGGAGAAAACAAGGCTGAGAACGAAGGCTTGGAACAGGAACAAAGGCTTGAAAGCAGGAGTAGCTGTCCACACACGTTGCTCCGGTAGCTGACGAATTGACTCCGTAAGATTCCTTCGGGAGCGAGGAACCTAAATAGGCCTCGTTTTCCCACCAGAGAACACTTCTCTGGGGAACCAGAAACGAAAGTCAATCTCTGTGTCCAGATGTATGACTCCCTAAAATTTCTCATGGCAGCAGGCTTAATCATCTGAATGCTTTGCTGCAATTCTCAAGCTCCTGCGATTAGCTTGTTGCACTCCTTTTTGCTGGAGATAATAATTACGGCGCGAAAAAGGGGGAGAACTCGACTCAGGGCTTGTTGGACAGATTTCTGGAAGACAAGCCTCCTGCAGGTGCAAAGGCTCAATTTCTGGCTGGGATAGTTCCTTTTCTGGCTGAAATGGTGGAAAACCCAAGTTTTCCTCTTCATCATTCACAACAGCACTAGGAACGGGACTACATGGCCCATGAGTCATCACAGGTGCATGCCTTCCAAAGCTTTGCTTGTTTATAATGGTATTTTAATTATTAATTAATTAATAATTAATTATTAAGGGGTGCTTTGCTAGTGCTTTTGGTGCACAAAGGCAGAAGGAGGTTGGACTAAATGGCCCAAGGGGTCTCTTCCAACCCTCTTTATTATTTTTATTATGATTATAATTAACATTGAGGCTGTATTTATCCCTGTTTTGTTTTTTTACTTCAAAATAAGATATGTGCAATGTGCACTGCATAGGAATTTGTTCATAGTTTTTTAAAAAACTATAGTCCGGCCCTCCAATGGTCTGAGGGACCGTGAACTGGCCTCCCTGTTTTAAAAGTTTGGGGACCCCTGGTCTAGGGAGTCATTTAGATATTTCAAGATGGATTACATGACTCAGTTGCTGCAGTTCTTTCTCAGGAATCTTGGGTCCCTTCCACACAGCTGTATAAAATCCACATTGAACTGGATGATATGGCAATGTGGACTCAGATAACCCAGTTCAAAGCAGATATTGTGGATCATCTGCCTTGATATTCTGGGTTATATGGCTGTGTGGAAGGGCCCTCAGTTCCTGGGTAAAGAAAAAAAGAAAGATATGAAATGTAAGAAAGAAATATGAGGAAACCTCAGAGGGTTCACAAGGAGTGTTGTGTTTCCCCCAAGATGATACAGGAGACAGTTTTGGAGTATTTTCCAACAAAGCTGTTATTGCATGTGGCTTTATTTGAGAGGTGGCTTCCTCCATTTGATAGCCACCCATGTTTTCCCACCTTTTCTTTCATCCATTTTCTTTCAAAGAAAAATGGGTTGTGCCGGCTCAGTTGTTATAAAAAGATCTACCGCTATAGTTTGTTATACTGGTAATTTCATTTCACTTTTGTAACTATTAGCTAACTTTGTTATGCTAAAAGTAGGACACAATATTTCAAATTCATACTGGTTAAATCACACTGATCTAGGAACCAATTTTTGGGTGTTTATTTTGGGTTGTATCCTTTTTGATACTTTTACAAGGACTGTATCATGTACTTCCTTGCACAATGAAGATATACTGTTCTTGTGGTTGTTTGTTTATTATGACTGTTTTTGAATAGATTCATTGTTCCCCCTCACTAGTTCATGATGTGTAAGCATGACACCAAGGCTTTTCTGTAACCATCATTACACTGAATCTTAGTTTATTAACCAGTTATTGGTCAAAGGTGCAGAACATAGATATTTAATCTTTTTTAAAAAATACAATAAAGGACTACAGCATGGATGTACAACTGCATGAGGGCCAGTCTTTGCCTCTGCCATCTTTCTATGGCTGCATCAGTACATCTATTGCATCACATCCACATGCAATTTTCAACAGATTTTGATTGGAGTTTTATATGTTGAGTGGGGTGGGGTTTTGTTTTAGAACAAATAATTGCCCCAAAATTGATCTGATTTTTTTTTTGTAAAGGAGGCTTTTGAGGTCTCCAGGAGCTACAAAAGTGAGCTGAGGGGCTGCACTTTCTTCACCCTTGGCATATAGTTACAACGTGTGGTCTGAGATGTGTATCTCAGTATCTGCTTATAGTACTGACTTCTGTTTTTTCAGCTGACCAAGTTTCATGAGAAACTATTCAGTTCTGAGATGCACTGCGTGAATCCAAGATCTGAGCCATCAGCATCTACACTTTGACCTGTAGGATAGGAGAAGTGAGGGAAGACAAATGGGCCTCTGACAAACTCTTCAGCTTATTTCCCAAGGAGAGAAACTCCATCTGAACTCCTGGGAGATCTGTGTGATATTGAGTTCCTCCCTGAGCCTTGCTTGGGCTGACTCATTTTCTGATCTCTCACATTCCTGTGCACAGTATGAGTTTCAGCACAGTTTGATATTTCCTGATAACTTGATCTGGTGTGTGTTAACCAGAAACGAGGAGCAGGGAAATGAAGTATATTGTAGATCTCATGCATGTGTATTTAGAAGGAAACCTGATTGAGTTTAGTCGCACATCACTCATGTAAAAGCTTAAAAAGTTACTTTCTTGGCCTACATCTATTGGAATTCCTGTTGATGCCAGCTATATTGGCTAGGAAATTATTGGGAGCTCTAATCCAAGAAAGCAACTTTTCCCAAGTCTGCTTCCACATAATAAGAATGCCCAGGATTTAAATTTTGGTGTTCTTGGAACTAATACCAGAGCTACCTCTTGAGAAGCTCTGATTAAGCTGTTTAAATTCTTCTTGCTAGCTTACAGCAGTAGGAATCTAAAGTGTTGTCTTCTCTTAAGTATGGTAGAATTTACAAGCCATTATAGTGAATACAGTTTTTGGGAATATAGTTCCTACTGCAAGGTTGGCTTCAGGGCAAGCATGGAGATAATTAACTGTTTATTGGAAGGTCTGTGAAAGTTCACTTGGCATTTATATGGAGTTCTGTTATTTAAAAAACCTTATAAAACCGTATTTTAAAGTGCATATTAACTTTTAATAGTCTTCTAACATCCTTCATTATATCAGCATAATGTTTTGTGAAGTTTCTGAGCAAGAGATGTTAGAATACAGTATGAACTCTTGAACTTTCAAGCCTTTTGCTTTTGAGTCTCATAGCTTTCTGTACCCATTTATTTGAACCTTGTTTTCTAACATGTAGTGTTGCAGTAAATGTGGGTAGACATGACAGAAAACAGTGAGAACGGGTCTTCTCTCAAAATTTTCATTCCTTTATTACAAGTTTAGGCATCACGGCGCCCTGAAAATGTTGTTGAACTACATCTCCCATTGTTCTCCCCCTTTTTTTATATCTGGCCAGGGCTAACAAGAGTTGTAGTTCAAGAACACGATTCCCACTTATGCTCTTCAGCTAGGATTACAATGTTATCTGGTTAACAGAGTTTAGTTAGTCTACCCAGTGCTAATTAGATCATTAGTTATTCTGTACCCTAGATTTTCATTTTAAAAAAGTGAGTCTCAAGCTCTTATAGAAGCAGAGTTATGGACAAAAATATTTGCAATGAGTGTCCTGTTGATGTTTTCAGAGAGCCCTGTTACTGCCTGTCATTGTGTTAATCTAATAAGTGATGTTTCATTCCTCTGAATGGCATTTTTATAGGCTTGAAATGGTAGTCCTTCCCAGTTTCATGGGTAGATGTTGAAATTTGGGCTGGGGAGTGCGGGACCTAGCTTTTGGAGAAAGGTTAAGCTGAGGTGTGTTTTCAGAACTTCCTGTGAGATGTTGGAGACATAGGAATGAAGAGGTGGATTCAACATAGCAAAGTACCTGTGCAAAGCAAGACCCATATTGTATGTTGGGTCTAAATACCCTAAAGACATTAGATCCTGTCAGATCTTGGAAGCTAAGCTGTGTAGCCCTGGCTAGTACCTGGATGGAAGGCTGTCAGTGAATACCAAGTGCTGTAGGTTATATTTCAGAGGAAGGAACTGGCCAAACCACCTCTAAGTATTTCTTGCCTATGAAATTATTGGGTCACCACAACTTGACAGGTAACTTGAAGTTAAACCTTTGTGTGTCAAAAATTCATTCATATTGTTACTGATATATGTGTTCCCATATCCCCACACCTCTATAAGGTAAGTTTACTGAGCCATTGTGATGACCCAAAGCCACATGGTAAATTCCATGGCCAAGTAGCTATCTAAACATTAGACTGTATCACTTGTCTCAGATCAGTGGTTACTCAAAGGATGTAAGGAAAAATGTAACAGTTAACATGCTTAATTTGCATCGTTTGCAAATTAGAACCATGTGCAAAGTAGATGTCGAGATTCGAGTATTTTCACTATGACAGTCCTATGTACATTGCAAAAAATTTGTTCTTTTTCCCCACCTTTCACAACCTAGTTACCACAAGTGTTAATACTGACACCATGTCTATCTTAGACCAGTAGCATCTACTCTTCTATCCCCTCCTAATTTCTTTCCACTCAGTTCCTTTCCCTCAGATTACCAATATGCATTTGTCTCTGACCCCTCCAGGAATAGTACATTGCCCTTGTGAACTTCTTCTCTATCCTTAATAAGGCCAGTCAAAATAGCCTTGAGCTAAATGTGTTGGCTTATCCACTTGAACTGATGCTGGATTGTGTCCAGATTTTAGCAGACATCCTGAAATTGGTTTATGTTTAATTCATGTTAGCCAAGTTAAACAAGTTAAACATGAGCCTACAATGTGATGCGGCAGCTAAAAAAGCCAATGGGATTTTGGCCTGCATCAATAGGGGAATAACGTCTAGATCCAGGGAAGTCATGCTCCCCCTCTATTCTGCCTTGGTCAGACCACACCTGGAATACTGTGTCCAGTTTTGGGCACCGCAGATGAAGGGAGATGCTGACAAGCTGGAAAGCGTCCAGAGGAGGGCAACTAAAATGATTAAGGGTCTGGAGAACAAGCCCTATGAGGAGAGGCTTAAAGAGCTGGGCATGTTTAGCCTGCAGAAGAGAAGGCTGAGAGGAGACATGATAGCCATGTACAAATATGTGAGGGGAAGTCATAGGGAGGAGGGAGCAAGCTTATTTTCTGCTGCCCTGCAGACTAGGACACGGAACAATGGCTTCAAACTACAGGAAAGGAGATTCCACCTGAACATCAGGAAGAACTTCCTCACTGTGAGGGCTGTTCGGCAGTGGAACTCTCTCCCCCGGACTGTGGTGGAGGCTCCTTCTTTGGAGGCTTTTAAGCAGAGGCTGGATGGCCATCTGTCGGGGGTGCTTTGAATGCGATTTCCTGCTTCTTAGCGGGGGGTTGGACTAGATGGCCCTTGAGGTCTCTTCCAACTCTACTATTCTATGATTCTATGATTCTAAGTTATCTGTGTTTATAAAAGGTCTGGAAAAAACTTGTTTTCTTCATGAAAAAGAAATCAAAGTGGTAAAATAAGGTAGAGCAAATATTTATTGCCTTTCTGTTGGGTGGGTTGTTGTTGTTTTTTAAGAGGGAGGTTGCATGTATTTTTTTTCTTTGCATTGTTTCTACTATGCTGTTATCACCACATGAGGAAACTATTGTAATTCAATATATTTCAGTGGTTAGCCTCTCCATCCATAAAACTGATATGATGCATCTGTTTCCCTGGAGAAGATACTAAATTTAGATTAAATTTTTGAACTCTGTAAAAGAAAAATAAATACAGCTGAAAACCCATATTTGGGTATGATGAACTAATGTTAAGGCTTAATGTAATTTCCAGGTATGCTGTTCTGTGTGGTCAGTTCTCAGAGCATGAAAGTATACAAAAACGGATTCATGCAGGACACGATTTCAAGGTGAGTCTGACTGATTTTTGTACATGTTGAAAGGGTTTTGTTTCAAGGGGAAAAACATAGGATATTTTGTAGAGCACATTATAGTTTGACAGACAATATGTAACCAAGGCAAATGTCACCATGGTCAGGTCCAGCTTCCCAAGAAACGGTTGCAGTTGGCGCACTAGCTTTAACTGAGCAAAGGCACTTCTGGTCACTATTGAAACCTGAAAGTTGAATCCAGAGGTACCCCCAAACTGTGAGTCCGCATTTTCAGAGAACATAGCCTCATCTAACACAGACAGAATCCCTATTCCCAGATCTATCTTTCAACTGACTAGGAGCACCTCTGTCTTGTCTGGATTAAGCTTCGATTTTGTTGCCTGCATTCAGTCCATTACAGCTGCCAGGCACTGGTTTAGCATCTTAGGTAGAAAGAACTAATAGAGTGAGGCATTATCAGCATACTGGTGACACTTAACCCTCAAATTCAGGACTCTTCTAACCATTTCATTTAAATGTTAAGTAGCAGAAGGAATAAGACTGAACCCAGAATCACCTTCTGAGAGCATCCCTCCAGAAGGAGCAGAGCCACTGCAGAATAGTAGCTCCAAAATCCATTTGAAAAGCTATAGACATAACAGAAAATGCCTTTCTTACCCCTTGGAAGATTTCAAAATGCAAATTGAGATTATTTCAGAAAATGAGATGGGAGTTTGCAATTTAAAGTATTCGTATTTGGTGTAGACTACTGCTTTCCAAACTCTTGGCTTCCAGGTGTTTTGGACTTTATTATTATGTTTATTTATATCATGCTTTTTCTCTCTACAAGGAAACTCAGAGCAGCTTACATTAAAAACATTGCAATACAATTTAAAATCTACAAATATACAAACATTCAAACAGAATTAAATAGGATTGGTATTAAGGCATTCAGTTAAAACCCACAAAAACATTCAAAACTTAAAAATCACAGCACCCCCTTGATCTTAAAAATGTTCTTCTTTAAAAGCCCGCCTGAATAAAAAGTTTTAGCCTGCCGCTGGAAGGACAGTAGAGAGGAGGCCATTCTGGCTTCCTTGGCAAGGGAGTTCCAGAGTCAAGGGGCAGCCACAGAGAAGGCCCTCTCTCTTGTTCCCACCAACTGAACCTGTGATGGAGATGGGACCGAGAGAAGGGTCTCTCCTGAAATCCTCGGCCCAGGCAGGAGGAGATGCAGTCAGCTACATAGTCTGGACCTCAGCTTTAAAGGTCATAACCAGACTTTGAATTGTGCCCAGAAACAAACTTGCAGCCAGTGGAGCTGCTGCAACAGGGGGGTTTGTCTGCTCCCTGAAGACAGTCCCAGTTAGCAACCTGGCTGCAGCCCTTTGGGCTAGCTGAAGTTTCTGAACACTCTTCAGAGCAGCTCCACATAGAGCGCATTAAGTAGGTGCACAAGTTTTAATTGTGCCAAGACCCTTCTGGCTTTTGCAGATACCTGGGTCTCTAGGTTCATCGTTGAATCCAGGATGACCCCCAAAGGGCAGATCTGTGTCTTCAGGGGAAGTGTGAGCCCATTCAGCACAAGCTGGATCTCTATTCCCTAGTCTGTCTTCCAACTGACCAGGAGTACCTATGTCTTGTCTGGATTAAGTTTCAATTTGTTTCCCTCATCCAGTCCATTATTAATGACAGACACTGGTTTAGAGTCAGGGGAGCTTCCTTGACTTTAGGTGGAAAGGAGTAATAGGTGCATATAGGTGGCACCGTACTCCAAAACTCTGGATGACCTCTCCCAGAAATTTCATGTATATGTTAAACAGTATGGGGGACAAAATGGAACCTCTAGGAATCCCACAGGTCAATGTCCCGGGGTTTGAACAGGAGCCCCCCAGCACCACCTTCTGGGTATGGCCCTCCAGGAAGGAACGGAGCCACTGTGAAACAGTCCCTCCCAGTCCCAACCCAGCAAGGCGACCCAGAAGGATACCATGGTCAATGGTATCGAAAGCCACCAAGAGGTCCAGAACCAACAGGGACACACTCCCCCTATCTAGCTCTTGTCTCCCAGAGTTTTTGATCGTTGGCAGCTGAAGTTGAATTCCTAAACATCTGTAGAACTACAGTTTGGGAATCACTGTTTTAGACTCTGGCATTCGCAAGTAGTATATTCGCAGCCTGTGTTTTTGTTTAAATAAATAGAATGATCATATTTTAAGATCTAAGCTCTTCAGTTGAATCACCTTTTTTCCTTCTCAAATTGCTGTCTTCTGAATCTTTTAGGTGTGCTTAACTAACAAAGTAAGTCTTTTTGTGTATCTTTTAGAAACATGTGGACAAAGCAATCACTCTGAAACCAAATGACCCCAAGTCTTATTATCTTTTGGGCCGATGGTGTTACCAGGTAATTGATTTTCTTTGGTATGTTTCTTTTAGAATTCACAAGATATCATACTAAACTATTTTGTCTAAATAGAGAATAAAATGAATCTGTAGGATGCCTTGGGGTAGCTCTGTTCTTTAGATTTGCATTGAATTTTTGAACCACTGATAAGATCTTTACAGTAATGGTCAGCTTCATTGACTAGTTCACTGACTTGAATTACCACATTTGCTTTGACGCAGATGGATTCTCTCTTATAATATAATTTCAGTTTTATGCCTTTCCAAAATAATTCTTTTGTGCCAGATAGTCCCAGATTATATATATATATGTATGTATGTATGTCCTGTAGCCCTTCTCTCTGTTTTTACAATATAATGTACAGGTTAAGAGTAAATGAAAGTACCAGTAAGTTATTTGCGGTAAGAAAATGTAGGCAGGTACAATGGTCCCATGTTTCTATCTCACGTGCAGATGTGCACACACACCTCTCTCTCTGATGTTGAAACCCAGTGGCATATGAGCTTTTTCAGCAATCAAAAAAATGGTACTACAGAACTTAAGACATAGCAGAGTTCTCTAAATAATGAGGGACAGTCCTTGTAAAATTGTTAATATTGGGAAATCAAAACATTTTTTAAAAATTATATACTAACATCAGGCACAAATCCACCAATAATGATTATCTGATATGTTTATTGTAAGCATAAAGGGAATGAGAACCAGATTCCTGTATACTGCCTTGAGCTCCTTGGAGGAATGATGAAATATGAATGTAATAAATGACCAAAAATACATAACAGCAACTTCATAAAACCTGTTGAACATTCTATTGAAATATAACTATTCTTTGTAGCATTGGATGATTTTATATTATTTTCTGTTCCTATGTGCTAGATGTGAGTTTTGTAGTAACAACATTAATGTCTCAATTTTAATGCCTTCCTTTTTTTTCTTTACCTCTAAAGAGGAAAAGGATTTTACTGAAAGCAAACACTGCAAGCTGTGAGAAACCCAAGATGCTAGGGAGTGTTAGTGCTCCTAATTTATTGCTTTGGTCATTGGAGGGGGGCAGTGAGGGGAAGGAAGTGGGCGCAAAGGGATCATGAAAGCAATACACAAACTTCACTTTGCCCATATTTTTTCTCCAGTAAAAACAATCATGCTGTAGACTTTGAAACACACATGGGTGTGATTAAAGATATTTTGCAGAACTCTAGGCCTCCTGCATGCATTGTATCAGGATAATCCCTTGCATGTGTTTTCCGTCTGCTCCTTTATCACAAACTGTTTCAGGTATTAGAAAAAGAAACCCACGCCATCTGCTTTTTATTTTTCAATTGAGCAATTCATGGAAAGTTATGCCAACACACTCTTCGCTTTGAGGGTGTTTTTAGGGAACAAACATTTTATCATTTTAACTTTGATGGGTAAATGGTATTTTAATTAAAATTATACCCACCCCATTGTGGCCTTCACCTTCTTGCTTCATTTGTGCAGATATCCCCCAATATATTTGCATCCTGACAGATTTCTGAGTTCTTGAATGGCAGAATTAGACCATGACATTCCTGTCCAAAACCTTAAAAGGAAACCATGAAGGAATCTGCATTGACTTCCACTATACTTCCAGTTCAAGTTCAGGTTGATATTTAAAGTCATAAACTGCTTAGGATCTCCATATTGGAGGAAAGGCATATATCCTAACATACATCTGTGTGAGTATTAAGCTCTGTCACGGAAGCTGCTCTCTGGGATTCATAGTTGGAAGAGGTATGTTATGTGGAGAGGTGGCCGTCTTTATATTCTTCAGTAAGAGATGCTTTTCCCCAGAAACCTGGGGATGAATGCCATCTGAGGCTGGTTTCATTTCAGCACCAAGTTACTTTTAATCAAAGCATCAAGTATTAGCAGTCATAGTTTAGGTTTTGACTCATCATCGCTAATTGCCAGTTAGGTTTCCCAGTTTTGCTATTTTACTTTCTATTATTGCTGTTCTTTTATTGCTTATGTTACACATTGGAATCTGTTAATAAAGTTGGGTTGCAGTTGTTTAATAATGCCATTGGTTTTGGTTTTTACTGAGAAAGCCCCATCTCATAAGTTGCCCTGTCCTTTTTCAGTCTTGTGTTGTATTTTTCCAACTAATTCACAAAGTCCGTTGAGCGAAGTCCATTAGATGCAAGTAATCAAGTTACACTTATTCCTTGCAGAATACCGCTGTTTAAATTAATGGGTCTTGAAGAACATGTTATCTTTTTTGTTTACTGGACAGTGAGGAAAGAAACATTACTCCACATACCGTGTTTCCCCGAAAATAAGACAGTGTCTTATATTAATTTTTGCTCCCAAAGATGTGCTAGGTCTTATTTCCAGGGGATGTCTTATTTTTCCATGAAGAAGAATTCACATTTATTATTTAACAAAAAAATGAACATTTATTATATACTGTACAGTAGTTGTCATCACAAATCAGCATAACCAGACAAACTGAATCCTATCAAGAATTTCTTGTTACTACCATTATTTCCATGTACAACTGGTATGTACATTTACCAATCCTGCATGCTCTGGTGTTCTGTTTGGCAGGCGCTGGGCATGCTTCTAAACAAATACTTTGCTAGGTCTTACTTTCAGGGGAGGCCTTATATTTAGCAATTCAGCAAAACTTCTACTAGGTCTTATTTTTCGGGGATGTCTTATTTTCGGGGAAACAGGGTAACACAATTCGTTCAGTAGTCAACAAGCATACTATGAAAAATTTGAGCTCAATTAATTTACGTATCTGAACAAAGTTGTTGGTAGAATACTACAGTAACTGGGAGATCAGAGAAAGATGTCCAGGCAGTGGGATTTAGGAATGTAGGAAACTAGGAATATAGAAGACTTTTGCTCTGACTTGCATTATCTACAGTAATTGACAGTGGTTCCAAAGGGTTTTCTCCTAACTCAACCTCTGCATCAGAGATCTTTGGCATACCTGAAACCCTTGGGAGCTGGGCTTTATCTCTAAGCTATGACCCTCCTTCTTTTTCCTGCTTTAATTCTCTATCCCCTAGCAGAACCATATGTATTTAGTTTAGCATGACAGAACAGTGTATTAGGTGGTATAATAAACATTGAACTGTTTATATGCAGGTCTCTCACCTGGGATGGTTAGAAAGAAAAACTGCTTCTGCTTTGTATGAAGAGCCCCCTACAGCCACTGTCCAAGATGCACTGCAGAACTTTTTAAAGGTACTGACAACTGAGTGAAACAGCAGACTAATGCACTAGGTTTGTACAAACTATGACAGAAGCAACAATAGGTGAAACATTTGCAACAACTTAATTTATTCATTTAACACTGCACTGAGCCTCTTTGAGTCGTGTTGTGTTGTGCTGTGTTGTACTTATGTTTTAATAGCCCTCATTCAGGGTACACCTTTGTGTTACTTCGGCCACCCCTAATTAATTTTAATTAAAGGTAATGTTTCAGCAAAACATAATAGAAAGCAAAGCTGCTTAGCTATTACCCTGTCACAGTATTAGACCTATGACTCAGATGATCAAAAATGAAAAGTTATAAGCTTCTTTGGCTGTTGGAATGAAATTTTAGATGTGTCGTCGAAGGCTTTCATGGCCGGGATCACAGGGTTGTTGTATGTCTTTCGGGCTGTGTGGCCATGTTCCAGAAGCATTCTCTCCTGACGTTTCGCCCACATCTATGGCACAGCCTGGACACAGAATACTATTTGAGAACACAAAAATGCTGGACCATTCTAACAACTATCATGTCAGACTACACAGAGAAGCCATTGAAATCCACAAGCATGTGGACAACTTCAACAGAAAGGAAGAAACCATGAAAATGAACAAAATCTGGCTACCAGTATTACAAAACTCAAAAATCAGAACAGTAAATAAAAAGCAATACTCTGAAAACAGAGGGTTTCCAGACATGAATCAACCAAGGGCAGTTAACGACTCTAAACAAAGGATGCCCCAGAGGCAGGAAGAAGACAGCAGATAAGCTTTTCAATGCTAATTTAAGTGATTAACTACACTACATTCATACTGACCTCTCTCACCCTAGACTCTCCACAGATATATATTAACCTCTTTGCTTAGTTTTCTCCATACCTCACAACCTCTGAGGATGCCTGCCATAGATGTGGGCGAAACGTCAGGAGAGAATGCTTCTGGAACATGGCCACACAGCCCGAAAGACATACAACAACCCTGAAATTTTAGACTTACTCTATAATTTTGTGGTATCTGTAAGGAGTTGAGAAGGTGGAAATGATTTGTCCAAGCCCCCAACACACTACTGTTACTAAAATCTGACAATTGAAAACATGCAAGGTTTATGTACCTTGAAAATACTTAGAGCAAACACAATTTGCTTGCATTGAGCTTCCACGTTGTTTATAATTACCATGTGTTTTTGTGAAATGAGTTTTGTAGCATTACCTTTCTATATAGCTCTATATAGTTTTTGCATATTGTTCATTAGATGGGTTGGTCATCCACTTAGCATAGGTGAAATTCAACAAATTCCATGCATCTAGTTTTCTTTGGAACTTTGCTATTTTTCCTGTCTTGTAGACTGAAGAGCTGAACTCAGGTTTTTCAAAGATGGGAAGAGTATACATTGCAAAGGTGAGTGTGTGTTTGCTGGACCACTAATTGTTTGTCTTTTTATATTGTTTATACCTCAGATGCCTATACTTGGTTTGAACATATAGTTACCTACAGTATCAAAATGTTAGATCTTTATTGAGGTAGAAAACAGACTCTTACGGACCATCTGCATTGTTCAGAATGTTCATTAGGCCATTTAGTCAAGTATTCATTACTCAATCAGGCAATGATATTCAGATGTATTCAGGATAATGTTTCCAAATGCTGTGTTTCCACTGAGCTATGGCCACTTCTTCTATGGTATAGACCATTACTTCTTAAACTGGGGGTCTCAACCCTTAGCTCATTGTTGGGGTCATGAAAAATTTGGCCACAGTGAAAGATTTCTGAATGCCACCAACTTGCACATGGTTTGATAGCTGTACAGTGGCAGATAGGAAGGCGCTTCAAAGGGCAAATCATTGGCTGCCCTCTCCCCTCGTTGGAAGAACTTCATAATTCTGCTGCCTTAAGAAAGCTTCGGGTATTCTTGGGGATCCATTTCACCTGGGCTATTCTTTTTGAATTATTGCCATCTGGCATTCAGTACAGGATGACAAAGACAAGGACAAACCCAGGAAGGACCATAGGCTTAACATGCTGCACCTCCCCATTGCCTCTATTGCTGAGGGGATCACTTCACCAGTCTTACCCTCCCTGATCTGTTCTGGGTTCAAGAGAGTCCCCTTTTCAAAACTGTAAATAACACAAAGATAACACTATGTAACACAATTTTTGTTATAAATGTCATTTCCTAATTGCTTCTCTCATAAAAAACATGTAGTTTTTCAGTTAATATCTCATAGAGTCTCAACCAATTTGACATAGTTTCTACAGTATAACAACTACAGTAGAGTCTCAGTTATCCAAGCTAAACGGGCCGGCAGAAGCTTGGATAAGCGAATATCTTGGATAATAAGGAGAGATTAAGTAAAAGCCTATTAAACATCAAATTACGTTATGATTTTACAAATTAAGCACCAAAACATCATGTTATACAACTAATTTGACAGAAAAAGTAGTTCAATATGCAGTAATGCTAAGTAGTAATTACTGTATTTATGAATTTAGCACTAAAAAATCATGATATATTGAAAAAATTGACTACAAAAATGGCTTGGATTATCCAGAGGCTTGGATAAGCGAGGCTTGGATAAGTGAGACTCTACTGTACTTTCAAAGTAAGTACCGTAGAAATAAACAAAAAAATAACACTTTCAAACCAGGAACAGTTTTTTTTTCAAATTTTGTTACATAGTGTAATTGGGAGGAGGTGCAAATCAGTTTAGAAAAAAAACCTAACACTTTCTAGAGGTTGTGAATAGTCCTTCTCAGTTATAAATATTATGGTTAAGGCAAAGGCCACAATGTAGCATGTTCAGGAATCTGCATGTCTATTTCTGATGGCAATCTAATGCAAAGTGCTGAATAAAAGCAGAAATATTTACTTCAGAGTGAGTAAATAGAGGGAAATGACTAGGCGAATTTAAAACATAAGAAAAAGCTGACATGATAGGACAGGCAAGCGGGGAGGGAGGTGGGACTGTCAAGTAGCAATTAAATCTGTTATATAGGATTAGCATTGTAAGTTATTTTTCTCTTAAAATGTTTTGTTTTACATTAAAATACTCTGCAGGTGTGAATGTATGAACCACATAAATTAAATCCAGCCCATTTCTGTTAGGATCACAGAAATAAATGCCTAAACCTAGTTTGTTTACACAGATGTAGCTTCCAATTATTCTATTGCAAGAGTAATGTGACACAGAAATGTGTGAAAGTGTAGACAATATGTCCAGATTGCTTTCCACCAAAATATATGGGAGGACAAATATGTGATTGTTCATTCCATAACTGAATTGAGATACACAAAGGATTTGGAAACAGTTGTTGTTTGTACAAATGGAATAATGATTCTCAAGCACTAAAACCCCTGCAGTGTTCTCTTCCTGTGACCTCCAATTGGAGGCTATGCACTTTTAAAGCCAAATGATATTTGCTATTACAGTCAGTGGGAAAGCCAAGAGTAGCATAACTGAATTAGTTCTCTGCGAAACCAGTGTATTCCCAAACTCCCAATTTTCATTTTAAGTATACAAGCTTGAAATTCTGTTTTTATAATTTGAAGCTGTAATGAGTTTTCTTCTTTCTTTCTTTCTTTCTTTCTTTCTTTCTTTCTTTCTTTCTTTCTTCTGAAATATTAAGTTCCCCGATGTACCATATATAAGTTGACTTTGTGTATAACTTGTGGATCAGTTTGCAGGTCAAAATTATTAATTTTGCTATGATCCATGGCTATGTCAAGGTCCATACTTTGAAAGGGAAAAACTTAGGGGGCATTTAAAACTTAGAGACATGCAAGTAGAAGTGTGTATGTGAGGAGGTTGAGTGTTGTTCTGGTTCCTCAGACAGAAAAATACCTTGGCCTACCCCAAATAGGAATGAGTGAAATTTGTCTTGCTGTGGCAAGATTTGACACTGGAATTCCAATGATGGAATAGTGAATCCAATGGGAAAAAAAACAAAATATATGGGAGGTTAAATACGTGATTGTTCATTCCATAATTTAACTGAGACACACAGTCTCCAGTATGCCTGTCCTGCCCCCAGTGCACTGTTTATAAGACAGGGGTCTTAATCTTGTTGAGAACAGATTGGGGTGACACAGAAGACAACAAGAACAAGAATTTGATAACAAAAAAGTTCCAAATCCTCACTGCTCTCAGGATGAATAAAAGTCTTTGTAAGAAAAGTTAGAGGGCTTGCTGAATTGAGGGTTCTTTTTACTTAACTTTGCTTTATATTCTTCCTTCTTGTCCTTTCGTTCATCTGTCTCTTGCAAAAGAGCTCTAATGTTAAGTGCTGAATGGTCCTTTCTCCAGACTCCTTCAACCCTTCTTGAAAAAATTGACTGACTTCAGGGGTATAGCTGGGTTTGGCTGCGATGCTCCGCCTCTGGGCAGGGTTCTTAAAGAGGATGCCTTAAAGGAAAAGGCTAACTAAGTTTTCTCTCATAATTATTATACACACTTTTCCTAACAAATAGAGGCCCAAACTCAAGGAAAATGGTTGGGGCTTCTGTGGGGGCATGATGATGTCCCTTTACTTATCCATGGATCATAGCAAAATATCATTGAGCATTGCATTGTCAGTTCTAAAACCTCACTTTCTGCTGTCGAACCTCTAACTATTCCCCAATTATTCTCTCAAATATAAAAACACATTTTGGTTACCTGCACCTGTGTTTAGTTCAGGAGAGTTTATGCATATATATGAGTGAAAACTATGCTTCGTGGAGCAAAGTTGTCCTGCTAAGTGTGAATGAGACTAAAATTCCCCAATGCCAGAAGTTAACTTGCTGTATAGTACTATATACATTTCTGTGCATGCCATACTACATACATTAAGGTTTATATTAAGGTAAATCTGTGTATGTTTTGGACCTTGGATATCGTATTTGGACTACAGTGAAGCATCATGTCATGAAAGTATCTAATGAGTTATTCAGTTGGCTGAAAACAATAAGCTGCATTTTTACTGTTGTTCTGAAATTTTCTATTGATTTGCCGTTTTTGTTACTTTTCTCCTTTCTTGCAGTGTTACAGGGAGCTGGGGGATGATTCTGCAGCTGCTCACTGGCTGAGTATGGCTTCAGAGCTGCCAGTTATCACAAAAGAGGTAGTGTTTGTCATTTGTATGTGAATACACTGATTTTCTTTAAAAGCAGTTCAACCACGAGAAGGGACTTGAAAGAAAGTGTTATATCCCAGGGATCAAATCCTGGGATATAAAGACAGTGTGGAAGGGGCCTGAGAAAGACAAGGCACAGTAAGGAAACAAGTAACGCACTTGGAAATGTGCATATCCATAAACTAATGTGCTGCCAAAGTTGAAACTGGACAGAAAGAGTTTTCTGTTTTAGAGTTGTCATTATTGAACTGAAGAAGAGTGCTGATCAGCAGGATCGTGTAATTTTACAAGTGGCAATACTCATACATTTATTTATTTATTTTTCTCCAGGATGCAGAAGGCGAAAGACAAATAGTAGAGATGCAAGCAGTGTCAGAAGACTAAGCAAGTTTAATGTTCCCATTCATGTAATAGTTACAAATGAACAAAACAAAGGATTTCACAGTCATGATCATCCTCACTGGACTGGACCTTTTGAACAAGCCTAAGAAAACTAAAATGAAAAACAAGTTGACTAGCATTGCTTCATGGATATTTTGAAGTCATGTATGTTCACCAATCAAATTCATTATTCCAAGAAATATTAATTGAATACTTAATGCAATTATATTGAATCAACATGTTTCATATGTTGATCCCTATCCATAAAACATTACAATTATTCTTCAAAAACAGGGGTTATACCAAGGCCATACTAGGGGTTATACTAGTTGCCATACTAGGGCCTAAACTGAGACAGGCTGAATATGTATTACTCCTTGTATGTATCCCACTGAGGATCATTCAGTCTGAATTCTATTTGTTAGCCCCAACTAGAATACACTAAATACACTGACTCAATGGGAACTTGGCAAGGTCATGTTCAGTAGTTTTGTTCTAGTTGGGACTTAGAACAGAGGGCCTAAATTCAATTCTGGCTATCCTGAACTGAACTATACAAGTTAAATTGAGATATGACTCCCCATGCCCCATCAAATTAATTTTAGAGCCCCCAGTGGCACAGTGGGTTAAATCCTTGTGCCTAAAGACTGAAGACTGGAAGGTTGGGTTGCAGGTTCAAATCTAACCTGGGGAGAGTGCAGATGAGCTCCCTCTATCAGCTCCAGCTCCCAAAAGGATGGTAAAAACATCAAAAAACATCTGGGCATCCCCGGGGCATCGTCCTTGCAGACAGCCAATTCTCTCACACCAGAAGCGACTTGCAGCTTCTCAAGTCGCTCCTGACATGAAAAAAATCATATTAATTTTCCTTAACTATTTGAATACTGCATTAAAACTATTGGCTGGCTGTGTGTACACACCCACATATATGTGGCTCAGGTATCTGTGGTCAGCTCACAGTGGAAAATGGGGAGAATCTACTGTACATGTTAGATACCATTCACTGTCTATTGTTATTTAAAACAGTTGAGCACTGTTGCTTTTGTGTGTGGTTAACATCTAAGTGTGGATTGGCAGCATGACATTAAGAGTATAGTTTGCAGTAGACCAGCTAAAGTTCCACTTAACCTCTTATAAATACCTCTTACAACATTTTTGTTTAACGCACAAACCTAACGGACTCTTTTGGGATGTTATGTTGCTTCTTGACCACACTGTGAAGGTATCCTGCATGAGCAGAAGAGCCTAACCCAAGGAACATATGTCAGAAAAATATCAACACCTTAACGCCTGGTGACCAAATCACTTTTTTCAGTTTTATAAATGTTTTGAAAGAAACAGTAACACAACCAGAAGAAACAGAATCAGTTTGAGAGATTTAAAACAGGAAGAATTTTCTATCTCTGCTGGGTTTGCCAATGTATGGCAAAATAGGTTTTTTTTAGTTGTCACTAAAATGCATTCCTTCTTTGCAGTCTAGAACATTAATTCTTGGCTGTAGAACAAGATTAGGCCATGAGGGTCTCCAGTATGTCTGCAATTATTTTGAAATTAGAAAAAAAATCATTTTTTTAGAAAAAATATTTCTAAGAAACATGGAAGCAGATTCACCAGGGAGAGGTGACCTGACAATGGTCTTTAAGGGAAAATACCTTTCTTGGACCTAAAAAACATCACTGCCCCCTGGAAACCTGGTGAATCTGCTCCCAGGAGGCCAGGGGTATGTGCTCCTCCCAAATTTTATATATTTACCACTATGTATATACTACAGTGAGTTATACTACAGTGTATACTACATGGCATGAGTGAAATTACTCATGCAATGAAATCAAATTAGTCTTCAGTTTTAGCCTGCTGTAGACCCAACAATCTTACTAGCTCCCAGGTGTGGTATAATTCTGTGTTCTGTATATCCTCTCCTTTTGCCAGCAACCCAAGTGAGGTTTCTCCATATTTTAAAGGCTAAATTTTACAAGTACATTGTGGCTGAGGTATTATAAGTTTTAATGCATACTGCCATGTTTGACATTTTTATAAAATGATGTTAGCTTATAAGATGTGTATTATTCATTCTCCTAAATATAACATTATACTAGGATTGCTTTTTTTAACAATTCCAAAAATTATGGCAGAGAAGGGAAACAATACTTTTTATCCAAATGTTTTCTTTTTTCATATTTCTGTCCAAAACATTTGAACTTTCACTTTGTCCTGGATACATGTCCAAGCTAACAAGCTTATTCCATGAAAACAAGTTTGGATTTTTTTCCCCCTCACTGGGTTCACTTTAAATTGCACTTGTGTTAAAACAGCAAAAGCAGAACTTTGGCCTCCACTATATTAATGGATTCTACATTCATAAATTCAGCCATCCATGGCTTGAAAATATATATTTAAAATAAAGGACAAAACAAACCTTGACTTTGCCATTTTATATAAAGGACACTGTTTTACTATGCCATTATATATAATGGGACTTGAGCATCCATGGATTTTTTATATCCATTGCGGGGTCCTAGAACCAAACCTCAATTCATTGCATGGCCAAAAGGTGTCTGCTAAATGAACATATATTAATTCTTGTTTGGTCCCTTAATAAATCCTCCCTGCCTTGCTAATGATTTATTATAGACCATGAGCCTCAACTCCTGCCAACCTAGCAGTTCGAAAACATGCAAATGTGAGTAGATTAATAGGTACTGCTCCAGCGGGAAGGTAACGGTGCTCCATGCAGTCATGCTGGCCACATGACCTGGAGATGTCTATGGACAACGCCGGCTCTTCGGCTTAGAAATGGAGATGAGCACCAACCCCCAGAGTCAATCACGACTGGACTTAATGTCAGGGGAAACCTTTACCTTTACTATGAGCCTCAAAGGTACTTCTGCGGGTGCCACTGTCAATGGAAAAGATGATCTTTCCTACCCCATCAGTCCCCCATATATTTTAATTATTCTGAAGTACTGTGAAAATAGTACAGGCCTGATGCCTGTGCCATTTCAGGGGCTTCAGGAGCAAAAGAAGAACATCCCATTGTGCTTTTACTTCAGTACAAGTGAAACATTGGATTTAAGCCTCAAAATCACAGTCTTCATTCCTCATGCAAAACCTATTCCTTCCTCATTCAAAGCCTCATGCAGAACTTATTTGCTTCAACAATGTTGATAAAAGGGAAGATTCCTCCAGTATTGGGCCCTATGGTACATACTCAGTCTGTATCATATTATAGCAAGATTTAGAGCATCTTCAGTATGAAATCTCAGAAAATCAGGGAGGGGCACCTTTCAGGGACAATTCAACTCCCACATCTCTTAGTTAATCCTAGTATAATGCTAATAGAAAACTTTTTAACGAATCAATTCAATATTTAGTGGAGAATTTGCAAGAAGAAACCGGTGGAATTTGACTCTGCTGTTAGCTAATAGCCCACTTTTTATCCAAAGAGTTCATGACCAAATCCAAGGACCTGTTCATAAAGAAGTGGCTTGTTTATTTAAAAGAAACTGACTAGCTTAACTAATATTTTCGTGCAAGTCTTCAATAACTTTCAAGTTATTGTTGTGTTGTGTGATGGCTCTGTGTAATTTAAAAAACAGGATATAATTTTAACAGTTTCATCATTCCCAAAGATGTTTTCTTCTTATTTTGTGGGGTGTGGTGTGAGAGATGAAGATTTAATAACTGACTATATCTTACATTATATGTCCTTTTTCTGTTCTAAAGCAAGGTGTACAATAGATATTGAATTATTGGTTTGAATGGGCATTTTACTGTTCCAGGGATGAAAGTGCATTTACACATATACAAATGTATATCTTCTGACCATTTTAGTGAATTGATCTCGAGGGTTTTATAATTACGCTTTTGGTGAACATTTTGTGGGTTTTGTTGTTAATAACACTTTTCAGCTCTGGAATAATCAAAACCAAACAAACTCTAACAACAACTACTGTATTGAGAAATGCTGCTTTGGCACATGTTTAAAGAAAAGAACCAAACATGGTGCTGGTGCAACTTCATGTAAAATTCACAAGCCCCAGGGCCTGTAACCTAATCAGTAATTCAGCTCTTGTCAAAAGAATTGCAAAGCTCAGGTTGTTTAAAAAAAAAACACAAATAAAGCCAATTACAAATATTCCCCTTTGTTCCACAGCCTTCCCATGGACCACATGAATGAAGCTCATGGGCAGATCATGGGGAAAAATTAATTGCACTTCCCCAAACCCCCAATAGCTATGCTGGAAATCATAATCTGAAAAAGTAGTATTTTCACGATCCCATGCGCCTCCCCAATGTGCAGATGTCATCTTGAGAGCTAATCCCATATATTGCTCCTCAGAAAACATGTATATCTGGCAAAATTGAAAACCTGTGAAACTGCTGGACCAAATTTTGGCTCTTTGTGAGAAGTAGCATTAGTTGTTAGCAAACCTCTCCATTCTCCAGTTATCAAGGAAACTGACAAGATGCTTCCTGGATGCCTTTGAAATTAGTTTTTGCTCATGGAAACAGAAGTTTGATACTTTTATATATGCGTGGGAGAACTGCACAACTTAATAGACACTGACCAAACTATTTTCTGTAGGTACTCATTAAAAAGAAAGCTTTAAAAGTATTTAAAAGATACTGATAATTTTAACTAAGGCAGCAGTCCTATCCCCACTTACCTACAAAGATGTCTTATTAAAACTTGGACTTATTTCTGAGTAGAGATACAATACATTGTGCTGTAACTACACATTCTGGCACATTTTAATATTCCATGTAAATTCTTATAGATGTGAATCTAGAATAATACAGTATTAGCAGTTGAATACCGATTATTCAAAGTTTGTTTTCTATGTGTGAAATTCTGAAATTGCACTGAGAATTCCTTTATTAAAAATGTGAATCTATTTCTATTAGCATGGTATGAGTGGATGTTTGAATCAAATGATGTTACTCAAACTATGCTTCAGAAAATAAGACTAATTAAAATGGCACCAAGGATATGAAATTGGGATCTTTCCCATAACCTCACACAGTGTTTAAGGGCAGAGACAGGCAGCTCATGACCCCCTGGCTCCATGATATTCCATTCAGTCTTGAACATTTACAACATTCCTGTTTTCACCTTATCACCACCATTATCTCTAGGTGAATTTCTATAAGGGAACTAGATGGGACTTTGTGAGGCTAGGATAAAAGGCTTTGAGATGGCTCCCAAGCTGTTAATTACATTCCTTAATTTAAGGAACCGAAGGGGATGTTTCTTTGAACTCCCTCCTACTTTGTTCTAAAGGTTCTTATCCAAAATATTACAATATAATATAGTTAATGGCATAGCATACTGTGCTGAAAACTCTAAATATTCTGAAATTGCTTCAGATGACCAAAGTGAAAGGTAGATAATAAATCTGAAGTCAAGCAAGAATATTTAGGGGAAAGATGTAGGTGTGTGTAATATAGTTGCACAAGTTCGGTTAACTGTGAATCAATGTCAAAAGCTTTCATGAATGCACTGCAGACCTCCCAGAGGGTGAGTAACTAGGCATGTTATGAATGTGGTGGTGAGATTAATTTTCAGTATCATGCAGGGAACAAAAGATGATTATATTTCCCTACAAAAATTCTTGGATTGTGTATTTTTATTGTTTCTAAAAACCGAACTAATATAAGAATTGTAAACTTACACAAATGATTTTAACTTGCTTTATTCGAAATAAAAGTGAAAATACTCTCCAACATCCCGAGTGTTAGAGTTGAGTATTAAAACATCTTGCATTCTTTATATATGGCTGTGATTTGGATCCAGAGTTCCATTCATGAGATGTTACCACAGAAAAACAGGGAGAAGTGTTTTCAGTGGATTGGGATAACAACTTTCTCCAGTGATAGTGAGAATGTTGACTGAAGAACAAAGAAGCAAAAAGCAAACATGAACAACCAAATATTACTTTTAAAAATTCGTTTTCCCTTTTCATTAAATATATAATATTTTACTCCAAATTTACACATTACAATAGTGTTATTGCTAACCTAGCCTAGTATTTCTTTTCAGAGGAAGGAAATATATTAAATGGAAAGATTGTTCAGGATCAGTATTAACAATAATGTTGCCTCTACTACCTTCAACCATCTGTATTGAAACGGGAATCAAAGCAATTCTCAAAATGTCATGATTTTTTTTCTGTAGTGGCTAGCATAGAGTATATTGCTGTCTGCATATGAAACAATTGACCAGGTCAGTAAAATACTTCTGCTAGATTCTAGTGCTTCCAGAAGTGACAGCTATAATCTTCCTTCCTTTTATCATTGTATGTGCCCTTAAATGCTGGTCTGGAGAGTAGGAGGCTCCCTGGGACAGGCATTTTGGCATGATGGGGGCCTCCAACAGGAAGGAAAGGAAGTTCCAATTCAGCTGGTATTGAATATCCAATAGCACAGCAGTCAAACCGTGATTCAAATTAGAATTATGTGCCATGTGCTAGAAGCATGAAATTTGATATGTAGTGGAGAAGTCCTTCAGCTAGGAGTAAAGTACACTCTTGATATTTCTACTTTTTAAAATGATGTCTAATTTTACAACTAGTTGAATCAGTTAGAAATAGGCCAGTCCTTCCAATCCAGTAGGTCTGGTGTAATTTATCCCCTTTGGTGCACTATTTTATTTGAAGTGCAACATCTCAGAGGATTTAGTGGAATGTTCGTGGTTTCCTGTAATCATCTGAAATGAGCTTTCCAGTATAGAAAATTGCTTATGGAATTGTTACCCATAGTCTTAGATTTCAAGCAGTTTTGAATTTTTGAAGTCAGAAATATAGAACTTGAGAGCCAGCATTATTTAGTGGTTTGAGCATTATGACTGGGGATCCAGACCAGGGTTTAGATCCCCACTTGGGATGAAAACCCATGAAAACCCAGTGGGTGACCTTAAGCAAGTCACTCTTTCAGCCTAGTACTGAGGTAAAGGAAAAACCACTCTGAATAAATTTTACGAAGAGTACTTGGTGATAGGGTTGCCTTAGGGTCATAGGGGCCAGGCTGTGGCGCAGCTGTTGAGCAGCTGCCTTAAATCACTCTGACCATGAGGTCATGAGTTCGAGGCCAGCCCGTGGCGGGGTGAGCACCCGTCAATTAAAAATAAAAAATAGCCCCTGCTCGTTGCTGACCTAGCAACCCGAAAGATAGTTGCATCTATCAAGTAGGAGATAAGGTACCACTTATAAAAAGTGGGGAGGCAAGATTAACTAATTTACGACCTGGAATGAGGAAGTGCCGTCAGTGTGGATGATGAAGCAGCTGCTCCCCCCTGTGGCCAGAATCGAACATCCCCTCAGAAGAAGGTTAACTTGCCTCTGCGTGTCTCTGTTTGATGTGTTTATGGGCATTGAATGTTTGCCCTATGTGTGTTATAATGTGATCCGCCCTGAGTCCCCTTCGGGGTGAGAAGGGCGGAATATAAATACTGTAAATAAATAAATAAATAAATAGTCAGAAACTGCTTCAGATAGCTGTATGATAGATATCAGTCAGACAGAAGGCTCTGTGCTAGTCATCTATTTGATTATGTTAGTGGATACTTCTTAAAATGGGAAAATATTTTTAATATGGTTCCCAGACTGCAGTCTGACATGATCTAATCCTTTACCCCCCAGACTATGATCAGCTTATTTTACACATATAGACCAGGCCAGCATTTATCTCAAATCCCACCGATGACAGAACATATCCAAAGCTTTTTGGAAGTCTGCATATGATTTCTCCTGGATCACTCCTGTCTACATACTTTTTGTTCATTTAATGCATCACAGTACATAATTTAAGGAGTTTTTCCCTCAGGAAAAATAATATAATTTTGGCCAGATACATTACATGAATAAACATGTGTTTATGAGCTGAATTCTCATTTCTAACCTGTATGGCGGCAGTTTTACTAGGAAGCAAGAATTTAATGAAATGCTTATAAAGTGCCCATTAAGTTTTATTCTGTGTTGTGGTAAAGGATCTTATTCTGCAAACCAGAAGACTTGGTGTGACACAGAGGGGGTTTGTGCTCCAACTCCACTCTTTAGCCATAGGGTAACTATTACTGTTCTTAGAGTACTCTGTTTCACTAGGACCTAACAGGTACCAAGTAAAGAATGTTTAGAAAAGATCAGTATTTACTAAAATTCAGTTTCACTGGGATTGGCCATGGAGAAATAGAATAACAGCTGTAGGTGGGAAAATTGTAGACAAATTTTTGAAGAATAAGCCCAGGGCTGTATACTTTCACACAACCTATTCAACTTGTATGCAGAACACATCATGCGATGTGCCGGGCTTGACGAATCCAAGGCTGGAGTTAAAATTGCAGAAAGAAACATTAACAACTTTAGGTATGCAGATGATACTACTCTGATTGCTGAAAGTGTGGAGGAGCTGAGGAGCCTTATAACCAAGGTGAAAGAAGAAAGTGCAAAAGCTGGGCTGCAGTTAAACATCAAGAAAACAAAGATCATGGCAACCAGGCTGATTGATAACTGGCAAATAGAGGGAGAAAACGTGGAGGCAGTGACAGACTTTATATTTCTAGGCGTGAAATTCACTGCAGATGCAGACTGCAGCCAGGAAATCAGAAGACGTTTACTTCTTGGGAGCAATGGCCAACCTCGCTAAAATAGTGAAAAGCAGAGACATCACACTGGCAACAAAGGTCCGCATAGTGAAAGCAATGGTATTCCCCATAGTAACCTATGGATGTGAGAGCTGGACCATAAGGAAGGCTGACGAAGGAAGATAGACGCTTTTGTACTTTGGTGCTGGAGGAAAATCCTGAGAGTGCCTTGGACCGCAAGAAGATCCAACCAGTCCATAGTCCAGGAAATAATGCCAGCTGCTCACTGGAGGGAAGGATATTAGAGGCAAAGATGAAGTATTCTGGCCACATCATGAGAAGACAGGAAAGCTTGGAAAAGATCGTGATGCTGGGGGAAATGGAAGGGAAAAGGAAGAGAGGCCGACCAAGGGCAAGATGGATGGATGTTATCCTTGAAGAGACTGGCTTGACCTTGAAGGAACTGGGGGCAGTGACGGCGGACAGGGAGCTCTGGCCTGGCCTGGTCCATGAGGTCATGAATAGTCGGAAACGACTGAGCGATTGAACAACAAACAAGCCTACTTAGCCCCCCTGCCTGCAAGATTGAGAGACTATTTTATGTGAGCTTTTCTAGACATAACTCTAAAGGCTAAGACTGTTGTGTTTCTCGATCTTATCAGGGCTTCCTCACACTAACAAGAATAGTTGATGGACAAATGTACTAAAAACTGCAAATTTCTCCTGTGAAAGGGGCACAGATGTTCTCTCTAGTGATCGCTATGGTAAATTGGCTCCCATCGATAGCACATATAAGCCCCAGGACACCCATGGGAGGGATTGATTTCTCTCCCCACCAAAATAACATTGGCAGACTACTTCCAGATTTGGTCATATGTGATTGCCCAGAGAACTACTTGGATTCATGCCTGGGAACAATATATGTTGGTAACAAGATTTGGTTTGGAGTATAACTGTTTCAGAAAAAGAACCACTGCTGATGAGCTAGTATGTTTTGACAAAGATCTAGACCCAAGATGAGATAGCTGAAGGGTCACATTTCCTATTAACTAGAATTGAAAATCCAAAGCCAAATGTGGTTGAAATTGTAATTTCAGAAGAACCTTGGGGAGGGGGGTACCAAAGTACAAGCAAGTAATAAATGGAGTTTTGTTACATGCTTTTAAATGTAACAAAATAAATGGAGTTATGCAACCCCATGCTAAACATGAGCGTATTGCAATATAGGTGAATCAACAGTCAGTGTGCATGACTGATAATGCATTGTGAAACTGCAAAGCATAATGAACCAAAGTAATACCTAGAAGTAATGCATTCACACATTTTGTGTTGCCTTATGCACAATAGGAGCCCCAGTGGCGAAGTGTGTTAAAGCACTGAGCTGCTGAACTTGCAGACCGAAAGGTCTCAGGTTCAAATCCCGGGAGCAGAGTGAGCGCCCGCTGTTGCTCCAGCTTCTGCCAACCTAGCACTTCGAAAACATGCCAATGTGAGTAGATCAATAGGTACCGCTCCTGCGGGAAGGTAACGGCGTTCTATGCAGTCATGCCAGCCACATGACCTTGGAGGTGTCTACGGACAACGCCAGCTCTTCGGCTTAGAAATGGAGATGAGCACCAACCCCCAGAGTCAGACATGACTGGACTTAACATCAGGGGAAACCTTTACCTTTTTACTATGCACAATAGTTGCACATGAGCAGCTGCTTACGCTGCCATCAGCTAGATGACTGTTGTACATTCTCAAAGAAAATCTATGTGTATAGCACAACAAAAGTCTGTGTATGTCATTAACAGGATACCAACTTCTAAGTGCAGAATCTGGCGATACTTACAAAAATTAATGGGAGGTGCATGACCGTGAGAAGTTGTGCCACATTCTATGAAAATTCTCCAACTAGTTACAAAAGTCTCAGAAAGGAAACAGAGTAACAATGCCAATATGTATAATGTTTCCTATGGAACCTGCGTTTCTAGTTTGTGTCTGTGATGTTCACACATGCGCACACACAAGAATACGAACAACAGTGACAAAATCTTTATTCAGAGAGGACACAGGTCACATTTTTGGAAGCCTCAAGTCAGCATTACACTACGTAACATGATTTTTGTTCTGGGTTATAGAGGTCATTTCCTAATTGGTTTTAACAGGGTTCTATCTGCCCTGAGTCCCTTCGGGGAGATACGGTGAAATAGAAATAAAGTTTTATTATTTTTTAAAATTATTATCATAAAAACATTGGGGAAAGTGTATTAAACTGCATTTTTTCAGGGGGGGGGATTCTGCAGCACATTTTGTTATATTTTTTTCAATGAATATCTCATAGAGTCTCAACCTATTCAACATAGTTTGTGGCAGCCACAAAAACAAAGTTTCTGGAGAATAACAACTACTTTCAAAGTAAGGACCACACAATTAAACAAAAAGTGACACTTTCAAACCAGGAACAGGACTTTTTCAAATTTTGTTACATAGTGTTGATGTTACTACCGAAAAATAGAAAAAAGTGCCATCTATGGAAAATGATATAGTCCCCCAAAGTTTAATAGGGTAGCATACATTGCTGGATGCAAATATATGCTGAAATTCAGGCCAAAAAATAACAAGGATAATCCCCAGTACCTTCTAAAAGTATGTGATTTACTAGAAAAAGATAAAGCCTGCTGCAAAAAGTAACTGCTACACAAGGTAATGTCTTCTGAGTATTGGCAAAGAAGATAAATAGGCAGATGGCTATTTGATTTAGAGTTAAGCAGTATCATGGAATGTGCCATTTGGTCATCATACCTCTGCCCTTTTAAACAGTTCTTCTGAAGCACAGAGCTGGCTCATCCAATACCACTTCCCACGGTCCTTGCAAACTGCCTGTATCCATAGGGAAGTGGAGCCATATGAAATGTGTGCCAGGCCAGACCATCTGGGATCTATCCACACTTCCAGGGGAATCATACTTCTAAACATTTCACAAAACATCAGATTCCAGAAGTCAATTTGGATGGAATCATAGTAAAGTATCAATATGCTAGATTTGTACAATGCAGACAGCCCTAAATGCCCACCAGAAGCTTTGATGGCAACCCCCATAAACCTTACTACCCATTCTGCCAGAGATTGATGGGAAATGGAGTCTACATCTCAATGGCAGCAGATCCCATGCACATCCGGCAGAAATTATCAAGTTCTTAGCCAGCACCACCTAGTATTTCTCACCACCATCTAAGCTGGCTAGAGATAATGGGCGCTGCGGTCCAACAACCTCAAGATAGCTGCATGCATTCCTTATCTCTGTTCTAGTGAATGAGTGTGCAATGTATCCATGCTCCCTGCCACTTGTGGCTTTTTAGCCATGAACAGCTATTGTCATTATGACAATTATGGGCAGCCAGCCAGCTTAGGTTTTCTCCCACAGAAATATTTTGCCCTGCGAGTAATTTCACACCAGTCTCCTTTGGAATCAGCAGGTCTGAGAAGTAATAAATATTCTGACCCGCTTCCCAAAAGCCTCTGGAGGAAATAATCAGTTTATTTTCTGGCCACTAATGATAGTGGCAATAAATTCTTGCGCTTCTTCCTTTCTTAAGGCATGCCAAGTGGCAGTTATCCACCCACAATTTCACAGGTGTCCCAGTCGGACATATCTTTCTGGGCACAACAGTACTGCCTCTCACAGAGGTGTGAATTGCTCTTTTTCTTGGTCTAATGCAGTGGTTCTCAAACGGTGGGTCCCCAGATGTTTTGGCCTTCAACTCTCAGAAATCCCAACAGCTGGTGAACTGGCTAGGATTTCTGGGAGCTGTAGGCCAAAACACCTGGGGACCCACAGGTTGAAAACCACAGGTCTAACAGAACATGCAGCCCTTCAAAAAAAAAAAAAAAGGAAACCAAGAGAGCTGAAATGTCCTGGGTTCTTTTTATAAAACAGGGTAACCCAAAACAGACTAAAACTTAACTAACACTAAGTCTGTGAGAACCTGTTTCTTCTTTTGCTTTTAAATTTGTCAAAAAATGGGGCAGTCAGGCAGGAAAGAGAGTAGAATTGTGGAGAATGAAATTCAGGGGTGGGGTGGGGAGGCATCAAAGGGTCCAATCTGTGTCTTTAACTGTGGAGTTGGGAAACCTTCCCCTTTTTTGGATTTCAACTCCCAGAATGTCCCAGCCTGGATGAGTTGTAGTCCAAAAAAATGAACATTTCCAAGCTTTGCTTCCAGTTATTGGAAAACTGTAGCATCCCAAGTGCAGAAGAGATACCTCTTCTTCACTTTCTCCATCATATTGAAACAAAGGCTGTCTCTACATTATAGTATGAATGTAATCTGACACCAGTTTTAACTGCCTTGGCTCAAAGCTATGGGATCCTGGGAGTTGCAGCTTGGTGAGGCACTCCTTGCCAGAGAAGGCTAAAGACCTTGTATAAAACTCCCATAATTCCGTAACGTTGAGCCATGGCAGTCAGAGCGGTGTCCAATTGTGTTCGTTTCCCTATTTTCAGACTACACAGAGAAGCCACTGAAATCCACAAGCATGTGGACAATTTTAACAAAAAGGAGAAAACCATGAAAATGAACAAAATCTGGCTACCAATATTAAATACACTCTAAAATAAAAAAAAGCCAGCTCAGAGGATAGAGCATCTCCCTCAATGTGAGGGGCTTCAAATGGCAGGAAAAAAAATCCACTAAACATTTGGAAGAACTTTGGAGTGTGGTGGAATCTCCTTCTCTGGAGGCTTTGAAGCAGAACCTGGATGAAAGGCTATCTGTCAGGAATGTTTTGATTGTGTGTTTCTGCCTGGCAGGAAGTAGGACTGGATGGTATCTGTGGTCCCCTCCAACTCCAGGATTCTACAATTCAGTGAATTTATTCTGGAGGAATTACCGTCTACAGTCAACAGCAAGACAAATATAAATTGCACCCAAGACCTATTTCAGTCTGTTTCTGTTGTGGAAGACGAACATCTGTCATGAGAGGTTGGACTGAGCGCTCTTGCGGGGCAGAATGGGGTTTAACTGGGTGGCTTTGGGGGTCTCTTCCAGCTCTAGTTTAGAATTCACTGAATTTTCTCAGGGAGAATTACAGGTAATAGCAAGGTAAGTATGAATGGCATTTAAAACCAGTTGTCTCTCGGGAGAAGATGCTCATCTGTCGGGAGTGCTTTAATGGTGCGATCCTGCTTGGCAGAATGGGATCGGACTGGATTAAAGTGTTGCCTTTGGGATCCCTTCCAACTCAATGATTCAAGGAAATTACTCTGAAGGAATGACCTTTAGAGAAGATGACAGTAAGAGAAGTCAGAGAAATGTTAGTGTTGATGCTCGAGCATAGAAGTTTGTTAAGAGTGCAGAGGTAGTGTTAGGAAGTTATAAAACTATTATTTGAAAGTAAACTCTTATTAAAAGGAGCTATATAAAGTGTTATAGTGTATGAAGACACTGCCCAAGTTTAGAAGTCAAACGATACAAACTCTCGGAGACGTTTTTGAAGTTTTTAACACCTGACAAAAGAAACGTGCCTGTCCGCTTGTATCTTTCTCAGCTGTGAACACTTGATTGAAACAAAAATATCTACGTGCCTGGCAATCATCCTTTATCAAACTCTGCTACCCTCATGGGATTTGCTATCTTAACAGGTCGCGATCCATTCTACCCTCATTGGATTGTGATCCTAGTAGTTTGTAATCCATACCCTGATGGTTTGTGATCCTAACAGGTCCAATCCTGCACCCAAATATATTTCCCAATACCTACTAGAACAGGCATGGGCAAAGTTGGACCCTCCAGGTGTTTTGGACTTCAACTCCCACCGTTTCTAACAGCCTCAGGCCCTTTCCTTTTCCCCCTCAGCCGCTTAAGCTGGAACATGGCCATACAGCCTGGAAAACACACAACAACTCAGTGTACCAGCTGTTAGGATTTCTGGGAGTTGGTGGCTAAAAACACCTGGGGACCCCAGGTTGAGAGCCACTGCTTAATGGTGTGTTCCTGCCTGGCAGGGTGGGGACGGACTGGGTGGCTCTTGGGGATCCCTTCTGTCCGGTGGCGCGTCCAAAGCAGCGGCCGGCTGTCCCTCTGGCTGGTGTGGGTGGCCTTGGGGACCCCTAGGAGGCCTCCTCGCCCTCGGCCTGCCCCTCCTCCCCGGGCGCCCTGGGGGAGACGGCGAGGAGGAAGGGGCGCGGGCGGAGGACGAGGCCGTGCTGGGCCTCGAGGCTGAGCGCCTGCCCGGGCTTGGGCTCGAGGCGCCCCTGGTGGAGGAGGATGGCGGCGAAGAGGAAGAGCTGCAGCCGGGCCACGCGCTCCCCGACGCAGCGCCGCTTGCCGAGCGAGAAGAGGAGGACGCGGGCGGCGCGGTCCTTGTCGAGGCGCTGCTGCTCGGCGTCCAGGAAGCGGCCCGGGTCGAAGCGGTGCGGCTCCTCCCAGCGGCGCGGGTCGTGGTTGGCCGACCACTGGTTGACGAAGACGACGGTGCCGGCGGGGACCGGGCGGCCGCCCAGCGCGGCGTCGGAGGTGGCGGCGTGCGGGATGGTGAGCGGGACGAAGCTGGTGAAGCGGAGCGTCTCGCAGAGGAAGGCCTCGAGGCGGGGCAGGGCGGGCCGGTCGGCGGCGGCGGGGAGGCGCCCGGGCCCCACCACGCGGTCCAGGTCGCGCTGGAGCTGCCGGCGGAGCGCCGGGTGGCGGAGCAGGAGCAGCAGCACCCAGGCCAGCCCCGCCGACGTGGTGTCCTGCCCGGCGCCGAAGAGGTCCGTCAGCGCGCCCTCCGCCTCCTCGCCCGACAGCTCGCCCCGGGACAGCAGCGCGTCGCCCAGGTGCCGCGGGGGCCGCCCCGGGAGGAAGCTGCGCCTCTGCTGCGCCACCTGCGCGCCCACGAAGGCGTGCATCTCCTCGTTGAGCGCCTGGAAGTCGCGGAAGACGCTCCGCACCGGGTTGGGGAAGCGCTGCAGCCAGGGCAGGACGTCCACCAGGCTGCCCGAGGCCACGGTCTGCCCGAAGCGGTCGTTGCGGCCCAGGAGGGCGCGGAACTCGGCGTCGTCGTGGCCGTAGCGCCGCCCGAAGCACAGGGCGCACATCACGTTGGCGTTGGCCACCGCCAGGAGCGGGGCCGGGTCCACGTAGCCGCCCTGCTCCGCGCAGGCGCGCACTAGCCGCGCCACCAGCTCGCGCGCCTCCTCCGCCACGTGCCGCTCCAAGACGTCGGAGGAGGCGGAGAGCGCCCGGAGCGAGGCCTGCGCCGCCTTGCGCTGCGCCCGGCTCCGCGCCGTGTAGCCCCCGAAGGCCATGCTCTTCCCGCCGGAGACCAGGCGGAAGGAGGGGAAGTCGGGCCTCCCGGCGAAGGGCGCGCCTTGCCGCAGCAGCGCCTCCCGGATGGCCGCCCCGCCGTTGAGCACCACCACCGCGCGGGAGCCCAGCCGCAGGCGGAAGACCTCGCCGTAGCGCCGCGCCCAGGCCCAGAAGGTGCGGTGCGGGAGGCGGCCCAGCTGCAGCGCGTTGCCCACCAGCGGCCAGCCCCACGGCCCGCGCAGACCCGCCGCCTCCGCGGGGCGCCGCCGCCACCGCAGCACCAGGAGCAACAGCAGGAGCAGCAGCAGCGCCACGGAGGCCAGCAGCGGAGGGCCCGGCAGCGGGGCCCACGCCCGACCCATGGCGCCCTCGGGGTGCGGAGCCCGGCCCAGCAAGCGCCTCCTTCCCGCCGCCGCCTCCTCCGCCCGCCCCGTCTAAGAGCCGCCGGTCTTGCTCTGAGGAGGCGCGGATCTATATAAGGCCGCCTGCCTGGGGAAGAAGGGGCCGAGCTTTCCCTCCTCCTTCCCTCCCTTTTGGGGGTCCCACAGCCAGGCTCCTTCGCCCCCCTTCGCCCCCTCCCCTCCCCTCATTCTCGCACTCTCTTTCTCATGCTATTGCTCTCTCTCTCATCTCTCGCATTCTCTCTTACTATCTCACTCCCTCACCTTTTCTCAATCAGTATTTCTCTCGCTCTTTCCCATCCTTTCTCTTTCTCATTTTCTCTTATTCCATTTTTTCCTCTAACGCTTTCTCTCTTTTTCTCATCTCTCTCTTCTCATTCTGTCTTTCATACTTTCTCCCTTTCTCTCTCTTTCTCTTATCTCTTTTTTCTTGTCTCTTCTCATTCTGTCTGTCTCTGATCTTTTTTCTCATTCTGTATTTTTCTCTTTCCCATACTTTTTCTTTCTCATGTTCATTTTCTCCCTTTTTGTATCATATTATCTCTTTTTCTCCTCTCTCTTTTATTCTCCCTTTCTTTTTCCTTTTATCTTTCTCATAAGATCCTTTTTCTCCTTTCTCTTTCTCACTCTTTCTCAGACTATCTCTTTTAAACTCTTCTTTTCCTCCTCTCTTCTTCTGTCGCTCTCATACTTTCTCTCATCTCTCTTCTCATTCTGTCTCTCTCTTGCTCATACTAATTCATTTTCTCCTCTTTCTCATTCCCTTCTTTTTCATTCTGTCTCTCTCATGCAATCTCTTTTTTCTCCCCAATCTCCCTTTCTCGTTCTTTCTTTTTCTCATACTGAATATCTTATTCTCTCTCTCTTACAGTCTCTTTTCCTCATCTCTCTCTTCTCATTCTGTCTCTCTTTCATACTTTCTCTCATCTCTCTTCTCATTATGTCTTTCTCTCATACTTTTTCTTTCTCATTCTCTCTCATTCCCATATGTTGTCAAAGGCTTTCACGGCCAGAATCATTGGGTTGCTGTGAGTTTTCCAGGCTGTGTGGCCAGAAGCATTCTCTCCTGATGTTTCATCCACATCTATGGCAAGCATCCTCAGAGGTTGTTGAGGTCTGTTGGAAACTAAGCAAGAAAGGTTTATATATCTGTGGAGGTTCAGGGTGGGAAAAAGAACTTGTCTGAGGAAAGTTTGAATGTTTCAATTAATCAACTTGTTTAGCATTGAAATGCCATGCAGCTTCAAGGTCTGACTGCTCTCTTCCTGAGGGAATCCTTTGTTGGGAGGTATTAACTGGCCCTCATTGATTCATGTCTGGAATTCCTCTGTTTTCAGAGTGTTGTTCTTTATTTACTGTCCTGATTTTAGAGTTTTTTTAAATACTGGAAGACGGAATTTTTTTTTTCATTTTCATGGTTTCCTCCTTTATGTTGAAATTGTGCACATGCATCTTGTGGATTTCAATGGCTCCTCTGTGTAGTCTGACAAGGTGGTTGTTAGAGTGGTCCAGCACTTCTATGTTCTCAAATAATATGCTGTGTCCAGGTTGGTTCATCAAGTACTCTGCTATGGCTGACCCCTTTTTTCTCCTTTCTGTTTTATTCTCCCTTTCTTTTTCATTCTGTCTCTCTCTCTCTCATACTATCTCTCTTTTCCTCATCTTTCACTTGTCCTTCTATCTCATACTTTCTCTCATCTCTCTTCTCATTCTGTCTGTCTATTCCTCTTTCTCATACCTTTTCTGTCTCATTTTGTCTCTCTCTTTCTCATGCTAACTCTTTTTCTCCTCTTTCTCATTCTCCCTTTCTTTCTCATTCTCTCTCTCTTTCATACTATCTCTCTTTTAGGTTGCTGTGCGTTTTCCGGGCTGTATGGCCATGTTCCAGAAGCATTCTCTCCTGATGTTTTGCCCACATCTATGGCAGGCATCCTCAGAGGTTATGAGGTTTGTTGGAAACTAGGCAAGTGGGGTTTACATATCTGTGGAATGTCCAGGGTGGGAGAAAGAACTCTTGTCTGTTGGAGGCAAGTGTGAATGTTGCAGTTGGCCACCTTGATTAGCATTGAATAGCCTTTCAGCTTCAAGCTCTGGCTATTTCCTGCCTGGGGGAATCCTTTGTTGGGAGGTGTTAACTGGCCCTGATTGTTTCATATCTCAAATTCCCCTGTTTTCAGAGTGTTGTAATTTATCTACTGTACTGATTTTAGAGTTATTTAATACTGGTAGCCAAATTTGTTCATTTTCCTAGTTTCCTCCTTTCTGTTGAAATTGTCCACATTTCAGGAAACAATCAGGGCCAGTTAACATCTCCCAACAAAGGATCCCCCAGGGAGGAAACAGCCAGGCTTTGAAGCTGCAAGACTATTCAGTGCTAATCAAACTGGCCAATTGCAACATTCACACTTGCTTCAAAGCGACAGAAGTTATTTCGCCCACCCTGGACATTCCACAGATATATAAACCAACGGACCTCACAACCTGTGAGGATGCCTGCCATAGATGTGGGCAAAACGTCAGGAGATAATGCTTCTGGAACAGGGCCATACAGTTCGAGTCCCTTCGGGGAGATGGGGCGGGGTATAAGAATAAAGTTATTATTATCATTATTATTATTCAAAAAATTCACAGCAACCCAGTGATTCTGGCCATGAAAGCCTTTGACAATACATCTCTCCCCCCCTCTCCCATCCCAAACTCCACCCCGTGTGTGCAGCCCTCGCTTCCGTGCCTTTCTCTCGAAAAGGATGAAGAGGGCAGTTGGATCCCTCCTGGCCCCAGGAATGTGGGTGCCTTTCCAAGGGCTTCCTGCTGCCAAAGGCAGCCTGATCCCCAGACGGACGGACAGGACGTTGGGGAGCGAGGGAGAGGAGGGTGATTGTTCCTGGACGCTGCCAGGCTCCTTGGGAAGGCTCCCGCTTTCGTGACAGAGAAAGGAATTAGCGGATGACTTGAGAAGCAACAGAGTGGGGCTGATTCCAGTTCTAGACCGGGGTTTCTTTTTAACACAGGAGGATACCTGAGGAGCAAGAGCTGAGGCTAAACCAGTCAGGGGCAAACTTGGGCCCTCCAGGTGTTTTGGACTTCAGCTCCCACAATTCCTAACAGCCTCAGGTTCCTTCCTTAAATGGCTGAGGGGGAAAAGGAAAGGGCCTGAGACTCTTAGGAACTGTGGAACATGAAGTACAAAATACCCAGAGGGTCCCAGTTTATCCATGCCTGGGCTAAACTGCCCTTGCTTGACTTTGTGCCTGATAGTTTATTGTTTGGAATTCCCCTGTTTTTGATTGTTGTTCTTTATTTATTTTCCTGATTTTAGAGTTTTTTAATACTGGTATCCAGATAACAATCAGGACCAGCTAATCACCTCCCGATAAAGGATTTCCCAGGCAGGAAGCAGCCAAGCTTTGAAAGCTATTCAATGCCAATCAAGGTGATCAGTTGCAACATTCACAACAGCCTCAAACGGACAAGAGTTCTTTCTCCCACCCGGGACATTCCACAGAGAGATAAACCCCATTTGTCTAGTTTCCAACAAACCTCACAACCCCTGAGGATGCCTACCAAAGATGAGGGTGAAACATCAGGAGAGAATGCTTCTGGAACATGGCCATACAACTCAGAAAACTCGCACCTTTGAATGTTGCCAATTCAAGACATGTAACACAGTTCATTAAAAAAGCACCATCAAGTGAGGCACATATATTCCTAGTGTGGGTGAGGTATAGAATATCCTGTCCTCTTTCCCTATTGATAGGCAGATCAAAAGATGATGTTGGACATGATGTTACAGGCATATTACACTTTAAAAGTAGATGTGTTCCTGGGAGAAAATGTTGTCAGCAGAGCCAAAAATAAGATGGAGAGAATAGGTCTAGATTCTTATAACACAAAAAACAAGGGCAGTTCGTGTTTTGGCAAAGTTTCATTGAGAACTAGCACTGTAATGTATGAAATGGAGCAATAAGGTCAGGTAAGTCTCCTAAAGACCACTTGAAAATTTCTTGCAAAATGTCTCCAAGAACATTCTTCCTTCACCAACTCTATTTTTCTTGTGATTTCCATTTTGGTGGCCATATTTGTAGATCTTGGCTTCTTAGCATGCGGGTAGAGCCGGTGAAGTAGGAATTTTTCTTCCCCCCTTTCCATCTGTTTTGTGTTCTCAGATGCTCAGTAAAGGATTCTGAAACCAGCTGCTGTTCACCTTGCCTGTTGCAGACAGGATTGGCTGCAGTAGAATCGCTTTCCAGTTCAAACTTTATTGCACAAATCTCACCTTTGATGGTGTAGAGCCAGGAGACCACAGAGAAGTAGACAAGTCCGTTCCACAAGACTACCAGACATCTTAACTGTCCCCATGACATCAGTCCATGTTCCGAAACAGAACGTTTTACTCTAACAGTGAAACTTTCTTGTTACCCTGTTTCCCGAAAAATAAGACAGTGTCTTATATTAATTTTTCCTCCCAAAGTTGTGCTAGGTCTTATTTTCAGGGATTGTCTTATTTTTCCATGAAGAAGAATTTATATTTATTGTTGAACAAAAAATGAACATTTATTATATACTGTACAATAGTTGTCATCACAAACCAGAATAAACAGAAAACTGAATCCTATCAAGAATTTCTTATTACTACCATTATTTCCATGTTCAACAATTTATGGTACGTGCATTTACCAATCCTGCATGCTCTGGTGTTCTGTTCAGCGGGCATGCTTCCAAACAAAAACTTTGCTAGGTCTTACTTTTGGGGGAGGCCTTATATTTAGCAATTCAGCAAAACCTCTACTAGGTCTTATTTTCTGGGGATGTCTTATTTTCTTGGAAACAGGGTATGTAGTTAGTTCAATATCATAGAATCATAGAGTTGGACGAGACCTCGTGGGCCATCCAGTTTAACCCTGTGCCTAAAAAGCAGGAAAACCACATTCAAAGCACCCCGGACAGATGGCCATCCAGCCTCTGCTTAAAAGCATCCAAAGATGAAGCCACCACAGTCTGAGGCAGAGAGTTCCACTGCTGAACAGCTCTCATAGGAGGTTCTTCCAAATGTTCCAGTGGAATCTCCTTTCCTGTAGTTGGAAGCCATTGTTCCGTTTCTTATTCTCCAGAGCAGCAGAAATCAAGCTTGCTCCCCCCTACCCATGGCTTCCCCTCATATATTTATACATGGCTATCATGTCTCCTCTCAGCCTTCTCTTCTGCATGTGGACCACTCAGACGCTTCCAAATATATTATTGCTTGCATTTTATTCATTTCTTTGAATGCAGGTTACTTGGTTTGGCAAGGTTCAGAGGACCACCTGCCAACAGGCAAAGAAGTATATTGCAAAATTGGTGGAAATCCAATTCTCTATTGTTAATATTTACAACTAAGTTTGGGGGCTAAAGGGGAAAGGAAAGGAAAGGAAGAACATTGTGTCTGTTTGCTTGGACAGGTATGGTATTCTTCCTTTCCCTCCCCCTTTAGCCCTCAAGCCTAGTTGTAGATGACAGGTTTATGTGGATGACATGTTCAGATAGTGGCTGTCATTTTCCCAACATGATGGCTGTCTGGTTAGGATTGTTTGGAATTTTTGATATGTGTAGCGTACCCAATAGCATTACTGCATGTCCTGTTTTCCATGGGACATCCCCTATTTGGATGCATGAAGCCCAGGTCCTGTATTGGAGTCATGTGGGCTTTCCTAAACCCATACTACTTGGGTTTGCTAAGAACAATTGACAGCCACATTCCTAATAGAGCAATCCCCAAGGTATTCAATAACATGGACATGTTTGCCAAATGATGGGAGTTGTAGCTGACAGAGGTTGTTTTCCTCTGAAACCGTCTATAGCACTTGGTATTCATTGGCAGTTTCTCATTGAAGTATCAAGAGGGCTGAACCTGCCTAGCCTTCATCATGAAATGTGACTGGATGCCTTTAGGGCATTTACGGTAAGCTCAGATCATTTTACTGTCTACCAAATGCTCTCAGTCAGTCTTGTGAGCACAGCTTGCACCCACTTGTGGAAAAAGCAGAAATCAGCTGTGTTCAGACCCCAAAGCATTTAAGTGAGAGCAAAATGGCATTAGATGCCTGGCATTTATCTATAACGAGAGTAGTTGACATCCACTCCACCTAGTTTTGGCTTTACATATGATTTAAGAGAGGAGCAGGTCTATGTAAGGGCCATCTCAAGGCTCCAGGGAGGGATTCTTAAACCTTGTAGGCGCCTGGAACTCCCTCAAAATTTGTGGCAAGACATATAGCCGGTGTCATGTTTACTGGCCAGTCTTGCTGGAGTAGGTTCTATACAATATTGGAGTCAGAAAACACTGGCAAACTTACTATTTGAACAAAATTTATATGTTAAGACCATTTCTCAAAATTCATTTTTCAAATTTCTCCCAGGTGAAAAGCCTTTGGGGATTAAAAGTCCCAGACTACGCATTTAGTGTGGCATTTCAGAAGAGCTACTGCCTTTAAAGAAGAGTGCATGACATTACAAGCCCCTCTAGACAATGTACTATTGGTTTTAAATGACATGCAAATTCATGAAGCTTTTCATATTTTTATTTGCAAATTTTAAATTCTGTGCTAATGCTTTTATGTCAAGCTGCTTTGAGTTCCCTTTGGGGTGATAAAGCAAGGTATAAATAAATATAATAATAATGTAAATATGCAGAACTGGTTTCCCCCAGATTCATTCCTGGGGAAAAGATTATGAGGTGCTCTTAATGACGTTTTAAGGAGCCCCCGGTGGTGCAATGGGTTAAACCCTTATGCTAGCAGGACTGCTGACAGAAAGGTTGACAGTTTGAATCTGGGGGAGCAGGGGGAGCTCCCATCTGTCAGCTCCAGCTTCCTATGTGAGGACATGAGAGTAGCCTCTCACAGGATGGTAAAACATCTGGGCATCACCCTTGTAGATGGCCAATTCTCTCACACCAGAAGCAACTTGCAGTTTCTCAAGCCACTCCTGACAAGAAAAAATATGATGTTGGTTTGCTTGCCATTTACAATTTGTTTTGACTTTAATTTCTGATGACCATATAAAAGAGACCTCCAAGAGTCTTGGACCTCAACTGCCCCACTCAAATCTTACAGACTCAAAGATGTGGCTTTCTTGTTTGAATCAATCCAGCTGTAGTGTGGTCTCCCTCTTGTCCTATTGTCTTCCACTTTACATAGTACTTTTATCTTTTCCAGTGGGTCACATCCTCTCACAATATATGCAAAGTACAATAGCCCCAGTTAAGTCGTCTTCTCTTCAAATGAGAATTCAGTGCTGGCTTACCTTAAGACCCATTTATTTGTCATTTTAGCAATCCATGGTATCCATAGAATTCTGTTGTACCACATTTCAAATGAGGTCATTATCTGTAGTATTTATCAGATTCTGTAGTAAAAGATACATAATTTTTTTCATCTTTACCTTTTATTTGTACTTCCTTAGTCCTGAAGGAACATTCACACTCTATGAGAACAATCAGGTGCAAAAATCATAGAATTCTAGAGTTAGAAGAGACCTCATGGGCCACCCAGTCCAACACCTGCCAAGAAGCAGGAAAATTGCATTCAAAGCACCCCTGACAGATGACCATCCAGCCTCTGCTTAAAAGCCTCCAAAGAAGGAGCCTCCACCACATCTCTATATACTTATCCCACTTGTGCCTTTGGGAATAACTCATGATTAAAGCTATAGGAAGGGGACTGAGGTTGAGAAAAAGTTTTAAGTCAGAAGGCTGTGCTGGCATTTGTTGCAAGGTTTCCTGGACACAAATCCATCTTCCTTAATGTGGCATCTATCATATGTTTTGGACTACAGCTGTCCTCAATCCCACCCAGCCAAGTGAATAGTGATGGATAATAGAACGTGTAGTCAAAAACTTCAGGAGGAAGCAGTGGTGGGAAGGCTATGTTTTTCATTGAGCCACAGTGATGCTTGCCAGTATTTGTAGAACATTTTGTTCTTTTCTTTGCAGGGTGGATATTTTCCTTAAATGAATGATGAGGTGATGTGTGTGCCCAAAAATACACATGAGTAGAAGAGCACAAGAACACTTGTAAAATCAAAGTGAAGTGTAAGAGGGCAATATTTCTTTTACAAAAGAAAAGGAGGAGAAGAATTGGCGGGGGAGTATTATTGAATGCCTGCTTCTGGGGCTGGCAGTGGCGTGCCACTTGGAGATGGCTTTGGTGGATCCGTGCGGCTCTGGAGGGTCAGCAAATGGGCTTCACGGGGTGACGATGAACAACCAGAGCTGTTGGCACGACGTGGCCCAAGAGGGAGCATCAGCAGGTCATGGGGAGGGAGGGCAGCCTGGTTGGAGCCAAAACTTTCTGCAGAGCGCTGTTCTAAAATAAGATTAAGCTTTATTGTTGCTGTCTGTGATGATGCGATATCAAACGTTTCCTGGTGAATCCTTCCCTTCCCCACAACATTCCTGAGGGGGAAGGAAAGGGCTGTTGTGTATACATTGACAGCATGCGCTATCAACATGTCCTTCTTTGCAGCTGCCTGGCCAAATTGAGCCAGTCTGTTGCTCAAATGTTTTGCTGGGGATCTTTCCAGCCTGGAATGATTACGGCCAAAGGGAGTCTTTGCCTGGATTTCTGAGAATTTCATGTTTCTGTGGCTTTCTAGGCAAGCTCAGAGCCAAAAAGGAAGAGGGCAGAAAACGAGATTTATGAGAATTCATTTCACTGGACTTTCTTATAGCTGAGACTTTAAAGGGAAAGTATTTTTCGTGATAAAAATATTGCTAGAAGACCGTGGGGGAGGACCCCCCCTATTCCCCCAAATGTGATTTTTGTTAAGGACTTGGCATTCTGTTTAGGCAAAATTGCGGTAATTGTGAGTCTGTGGTGACAAAAGTAATAAAGAATCTTGAATCGGCTTAAAGACAAACATGGATTCATCATGGTATACGCTTGCTCTGACTAAAGCCCAATTCATGGAATGTCCCCCAAATCCCATGACACAACCCATCTGTTTTAAGGTGGGAAAATGATTCAGATTTAGGGGTGTGAATCTCAATTGGTGGAAGTGGGTTTTCACACCTTCCTCCCCTCCAGTTCTTCTACATTTTATGTAGAAGTTCAGGGGATTTCACTCATGAGGTGCGCTCTAATGTGGGGACCTAACCCATTTATCCATGTTGGGTGTAAACCCTCACTCAATACCCCCCCCCCCCAGGGCCCCCATCTCATATCCTTTATGCTACACTTTGGAGGAAAAGCAGCTGGAAGGAAGAGGAGGGAGGGAAAGTCTTCTGCCCTTTCAATTGCAACTTGTGAAATGTGAATCCAGCTTTCTTTGATTTTTGCACAAATAAAATTGCTTTTGGGATCTACTCTGTAATTGTATTTTATCCACACTCGCCATATAACTCCAAAGTCAGCAGAGCCAGGTTCAAAGTAATAGTGAAAAAATTACATTTAAAAATGCTGGTTAAGGAAAATGATCCACTTTCCTCGTGCTATGTTGCCCATAAAGTGGGATTAGGTCTGTTTTGTGTTGCTGCTGTTTTTACCTTGGTCTTGGGTGCTATACTGCTCTTACCTTGACTTTATTATGTGCTGCTTATTCACTTGCAGCCAACACAGTGCAGTGCTTTGAATATTAGATTGAGACTCCAAGAAAACAAGATTCAGATGGCTGTGCATCCATGGAAACCCACTGGATAAGCCTAATCTATGGTTATATTTACATTGTGGAATCAATGCACTGTGACACAACTTTTAACTGCCATGGCTTAATGCTATGGAATCACTAGAGTTGCAGTTTTATAAGGACTTTCGCTTTCTCTTTAAAAGTGTTGTTGGTACTTTGCCAAACTACCATTCCCATGATTCCATAGCACTGAGACATGCTGCCTAGCATGGTATCAAACTGCATTTATTCTACATTGGATGCACCCTTAGACTTAGTAGCACTCTTTAGTCTATCTTCCCAACAGAGTTACCATAGTTTGATCACACTTTAAATGTTACTATTGCATCCAGTGGAATCCTGCTGCCCATTCTCTTGAGCTGTATGTCCAATTAGAGCATTAGAAATATCTCACAGAGAAATTTAACTATCTCTCCATGTTACAAATCCCAGGATGCTCAAGACAAAGCCATGACAATTAAAGTGGGACTAAGTTGTTCTAATGATGTAACCATATATTCTAGAGCAGGGTTTCTCAAGCTGTGTTCCTCCAGGTGTTTTGGACTTCAACTCCCAGAAATCCCAGCCATCTTACCAGCTGTTAGGAATTGTGGGAGCTGAAATTCAAAACACTTGAGGAGCACAGTTTGAGAAACTCTGTTCTAGAGGAAAGCAATGCTAAACGAATGAGAATTCTAAATTAATGCCCTTTAAACTGTGAATGCAGAATTCCATAATATGCTGCTGAAACAAACAGTTGAATTGAAACCATAATTGCATATGAAAGAGTCCTAAAAGTGCAATCAATCAATCAATAACTTGTACCTGACTTATAGATCAGGGATTCTAGCAAAGATCTAAACTTGCTTAGCAGGTCTGTTTTAAAAAGCTGCTCAGAAGCAGCCATTGTACCAAGAGGTGCTTAAAAGTAACTATTTTAGAAGCACAATGCAATGAAATGGGGAGACATTTGATGGATACCAGGACTGTGATGGCAGGGATTTTTAAAATTGCATTTTTTGTACAATTAGTAGCATGAGCCCCTTGCTGACCTACTGCAGATCATCCAGAGAAGTTATGAAAAATCCTGATCCTGGATTACTTTAAAGGGAGCTTTCTAAAGGACAGAAGGATTGGAATAAAGAGTTTTAAGTAGCACTATGAGAAGCAGGAAATAAGGAAACTAGAGGAATGATTAATGGTCATCCTATTCTAGGACTGGGAGAGTATTTGCCATTGAAAGATAGATCATAGTGTCTCAAAAGTACTATATTGTATCCCCTAGCTCCCATTTCTTTTTAAAAAGGGGGGAGGGTTGGTGTGTATTTCATACAATTGCCCCATATCCTACAAAAAGCCCTCCAAATGTATGAAAACATATAAGAATACTCTCCAAGCACCTCAGAAAACAATTCCAGAGAAAGCAGACACATTCAGTGATGACTCTGAAGAACTTAGTCAAGGGAAATGGAAGTACTTAAAAGAGCAATAAAATGCAACACTGAGCAGTGCCTTTCCCCACTGGCAAGCAGAGAGGCAATAAAATAGATTTAGAGCCCTGTAACATTATGCAGACACCTATCAGAAACTAGCACATATGCTGAAAGCTTGAATGATGTTTCCAGCATTGAATGTATCATGGAGAACAGAAAAAAGAGAAGGAAATTGGGCACTTGTAAAACAATGATAGTTTTGTGAAGCACTTTTGAATTAATGGTCAGTGGCATTTGCTATAAAGACCTCAGTATTGCTGATGCAGAGCCACTGCTTTACCACTGGCAAAAAGGGAATGCTCCATCATTTTATTCTGACATTTTATTCATTTATCCTAATACCTTAGGACACATATGAATGTGTATGTGTACTCACACACACATACACACACTGGGGCATATGTGTATTTGGCCATTCAGTTATAAACTAACTATAAATCCCGAATGCCCCAGCCAGCAGCTGGAAGGAAGGCATCAGGTTGGCGAAGACTAGTCTAATTACTACAGCAATTAGCACTGCATATAAAATTACGACAGCTTAGTGATTTTATTTCTTTGGCTTGATGCCTATCATCTGGAAATGGTAAAGGGATGATGCCTCTAAATACTGGCCAGAGGAAGATGGAAGTTTCATGTAATACTCTTATAATTTTATGACTGGAATATAAATGGCTTTCCTTAAAAAGGATGAAACACTCCTCATGGGTTTTAAAAAGCATTGTAGTTCATTTTTTGAAAGTATAATGCTTGCGGCATAATATTTGAGAAATGTCACCCTTGCCTTGCTTTCATTAGCATTTATTAGCAATGCAACCGCACGTGACTCAACTGAGTTTAATAGGACTGCCAGCTGAATAGGATCACAGCCCAAACTTTGTTGTTGTGTGCTTTCAAGTTGTTTTCAACATATGGCAATCCTACCACAGGGTCAGATGCAAATTGAGAATATACTGCAAGTAGCTTCTGGTGTGAGAGAATCACCCGTCTACAGAGATGTTGCCCAGTAGACACCTGGATGTGTTATTATCCTGTGGGAGGCTTCTTTCATGTCCCTGCATGGAAGCTGGAGCTGACAGATGGGAGCTCATCCTATCTCTGGATTCAAACCGCTGACCTTCAGATCTTCAGGTCAACAGTTCAGCCAGCACAAGTTCACCCATTGCACCACTGAGGCTCCTGAAATGTTATATGAGTAATACATTATTAGTGTAAGGTGGAAGAAGAAGAATACAAGGGAAAGGGGAGTGAGGGAAATGTGGGATATTTCAAGAAAGAATTTGGATACTTCAATTGACTTTCTTCCTTTTGGGGTGATAAAATACCCAAAGTAGTTATTCCTGTTTCTACCATAAGTGGCATTGCACTGCCCACCATACTCTGCTTAGCAAGGATTCCTACAATTGCTATATGTGACTGGATTCAGTGCCAATTTGTGAGTAATGAGCATGTGTTTCTCTTCAAATCTGCAGAACTGTTAGTACATATAGTCACTGCTGCAAAGTGGCCTCAAAGGGAAAGAAGAAGAGGCAGGCACAGCTTCATCATCCCCAGAAGCAGACAGAAAAACTCTCCCTCTACCCCAACTACTATTGCCCTGGTTTTAGAGAGAGAGAAGAGGAAGCAGACTCAGCCCAGAAGTGGGTGAAGAGCTCTCCCTCCAGTCCAACTGCCACTGCCAGACTTTGAAGGGAGAGAAGAGGAAAGGCATTGGTCCACCATCCCTGGGCCCATCATACCCAGGCCCAGAAACAGATGAGGAACCCTCCCTCCAAATGCCATTGTCCTGGCCTCAGAGGGAAAAGAAAAAGCAGGGAGAGAAGAAGAGGCAGCATCTCCTAGACCTCATCCCCTCCCAGAGTACCATCTCCTTTTTCTCTTCTGGCATATCTTAGTTCAATTGTAAGCTTGAGATAAACCTAGGGGTCAGGAAATCTTTAGTTATTGCTCTTCTTATTGTGTTGGTGCTATATAAATAGATAATGATTGTGATATTGTTGTCTAAAATCGTGGGTTCCCCAATATACTAGAGCTCCTACCAGGTCCTATGAACACGCAAAGGTTGAAGGCAAGAACAGAAATCGATTTATTTAGCACTGGCTAGAGCACTGTGGGACAGCAATTCCCAAACCCAGCATGGGTACACACATTAGTAACATGACAAACAGAGATGATTAGTGCAGTTGCAGTTTCATTGGGTGAAGGGGCTCATCAATTCCTAAACATTGATTGGCCAAAAATTTAAAGTTCTGTGAATCCCAGCCGTTGATTGGCTGAAAGGTCTGGCAGAAATTTTAATAAGCTATATTGGTTGTAGGGAGCCCCCAATAGCATAGCAGGTTAAACCACTAAGCTGCTGAACTTGCTGACCAAAAGGTTGGCAGTTTGAATCTGGGGAGTGGGGTGAGCTCCTGCTGTTAGCCCCAGCTTCTGCCAACCTAGCAGTTTGAAAACATGCAAATGTGAGTAGATCAATAGGTACCGCTCCGATGGGAAGGTAACGGTGCTCCATGCAGTCATGATGGCCACATGACCTTGGAGGTGTCTACGGACAACATTGGCTCTTCAGCTTAGCAGTGGAGATGAACACCAACCCCCAGAGTCAGACATGACTAGACAATGTCAGGGGAAAACCTTCACCTTTATCTTATATTGGTTGTATTTGAAGCTGTCTGCTGTCAGTTTGTGTCCCTCTGGGAGTTAGGAAGGAATGTGAGTGAGGTGCAGGGAACAAAAGGTGGCTCCTAGTGACATGTGTTTGAGTAGCAATTGGTCCTTCCACCCTACTGGGGTACCCCCCTCCAAAGGCTACTACTGCCACCAGCTTTTCCTCCCCATCCCAACCAGTCTACCTCCCTCACTCTCTCCCCACTCACCTGATCTCTTTACTCCACACCATGCACACTATAAAGGCAGTGCCACTGCCATCAGCCTTCTCCCTTGTCCCACCTCGGTGGCATCTTCATCCTTAACAGGAGAGTGCTTCAGAACAGCTTCTACCACAATCCTCTCACAAGGCCATCGGACAGGTTGGTGGAGAGATTAAATGCTCTGCACCATTTTCTTTGGAATATTTTACTACTCTATTTTTAGATTATAAAAATGAATGTTAAAATGATTACTATTATTTTGCACCACAGTTAGTTGAATCTGTGGATGCAAAGACCACAGAAAAGGTGTATCTATTGTAATAATAAGCAAAAGGCACCCATTGCTTGAGGTTGTGCTCTTTCTCTTCCAGATGGATCTACAGAAGCCAAAGTTCTCACAATATAACTCATTGGGGCTTGCTGTCTCCCTGACTTTCAATCATTCTGCTTTTTATTTTTTTTCCTTTTTGGTCTGTTTATAGTGGGGGTTTTGGATCAGTGCTGGAATGTGGTTTGCTGAAGTGATTGTGTGGTTGCATGGCTTGAAAGGAAATAGTTGTCATCCTTCCTACAAATCTACTTCCTCTCATAGTTCCAGTTCATTTTATCTGTATACTTCCTGCTGATTACATCTATACCCCATTCTGAGATCTTTTATAGTGTGGGATAGAAATATTTTAATAAAGTTATAAAATAAATCAATAGTGTTATAGTGCAAAAGTGCCAATTTACTGACTTACTTTATTAAAAATGTGATCATTAAAAAAACGAGAAGAGACTGAGTTTTTTTTTATTGAGTTGCTGAACTGTATGGCCATGTTCCATCATCGTCATCATCATCATCATCATCATCATCATCATCGTCATCATCACTGTATTATTTTACTGTCTCAAATTTTTTTTTTAAATGTCCACTCATGGGTGGCAATAGAATGTATTGGGTGCTGGAAATTGTCAGAAAATAGCTGGTGGCAACAGAAATATTGTTTACAATTTTAACAAGAAAATTCTGAGAACTACAACAACAAACATCATAACACATTTGCCCAACCTTGTGGAACCTGCAGAAAGGTATATTCATGTGCCTTTCATAGGTGTTGAATTTATTACGATTCAAATGAGCCTATCAAGATTTAGACTATCCCTAAAAAAAAAATCACTCCAATTTAGATGCTAATTAAAATGTGTTGTATGCATTCTGTTTTTTAAAAATAAACTAGTTAGTGCTAGTTGGAACATTGTAAAGCTAGCGAATTGGCTGTGCTCATTTTATAACATCAACATGGTCCTACTTAAAACCTCTTCACACATGACATTTTTACAACTCAGAGGTGAAAGGAAAGCTGTGTTCAGCACGAGCAGTATCTGGAAGCTACTGTTTATAAGTGTGGTTTAAGACAAAGAATTGTTCGACACACACAACCCTAAGACAGCTTTGCACGGTAGCAAAAACCCAAGATTGGAAAATGTTACTTTTTTGTATTGGTCTTGGTTCTCAGGAGTATATGTTGAGTGTCCAAAAAAGTCATTTTTCCCAAGCTTTGTGCAAAACTAGGAGCCAGGGGCAGGGCCATAGCCAGAAAAAAATTCAGAGGAGGGGGAAGGTTTGAAACTTTTTTTTAGCAAATCAGGAAGAGTAGTTCTATAATGCAAAAAATGTAGAAATCAGGCTCCATTGATAAACTTCAGTGTACACTCATGGGTATTTGGTTAATCAATTGAAATTCATGAGTAAACCAGGTTTTTGTTTAAAACCTGAAAATTTGGGGGGGGGTTTGAACCCCTCCTCCCCCCCCCCCCCGCCCCACCAGCTACAGACCTGGCCAAGGGGCAAATCCCTCAATGGAAAAGCAATTCTGCTTTGAAACTTAGAGCCCCATTTGTGCAAATGGCTGTTTCTGCTATTGAATGATACAAATGTTGTCCAATTCCAGCTGGTCCAAGGTCTATTTTTCTGCCAGTGTCATCAGCTGCCCAAAAAACAAGCTTGAAGTTAGTTTGTCAAAATGATATTTTTTATGTTAAATAATATGTGGGGCAACAAGCTTTTAAAATAATGATCTGTTTCTTTCAAGACTTTGAACAGAGATAATGTATACTCAGGTAAGTTGAGACATTTTGGTGAAAAAATTAACCACAAGAAACTGAGTTGATTTATCCACAGGTCAATGTAAGAACTGTGTCCTAACTCCTGTAAAAAATAGAACAATTTCTGAGCAGGGTAGTGAAAGGCAAGAGCTTAGTCTGTCCTGGGAGAACCCAAAAGAAGTACCAACCCTGTACTTTGGCTCCGCTTCTGGCCTTTTTGAACGCCTGGATGGAAAAATGGTGGTAATGGTTACAACTGGTCCATTAGATGGCATTAATGCTTTCTGCAGAATGACCTTGAATTTCACCATTGGCCATCTCCATAATTTTGGCCCCTAAACTTGCCCTCAACTTATACATGAGGTCAACCTATACATAAATATGTATGATAGTTCCACCTGTTTTGGCAAGATTGTCTAAGACTGTAAGGAATCTGGAGGAGGAGAAAGAGCTTCTGGGGACTGCATGGACTTTGTGCAGCATTGTCTAGTTTAGTGATGTGTGTTGCTCCAGAGAGGAGTGAAATCCCACCACTTTCGACCTCTTTCTGTGGCAGAAATAGACACATGGTAGCTCCTGAAACCCCCAGATACTTGCCCATTTTTAGAAAAAAAAATCAACACTAATTTTGCAATCATTTTTTACCTGGAGACCAGTGAAATCGACTTAAAACTGAACCCATCCTCTCAACCACATTGGCCAAAATGGCAGCTGGATCTCACTTGTTCAGCACAAAAAGGTGACAATGTGATCTCCAGTTGCACAAGAGGGAAGTGGCTCCTTGCCTTCAATGCATTTACCCATCATTGAATGAGAGATTTTGGAAATGTGCCAGACAGATTGCTGAATTATTTTAACGCTTCCATTCAGATTTATTCTCATGGGGAAAATTCCAAAGAGATTCCTTTTATGCCTCTGGATTTTCATTTGAATGAAGGGAGCTGTTCATTTGTGAATTCTTTTTTATTTAAGGACAGATTTTTTGGGGGGAGGAGGAAAGGCTTCCAAGTGAGGCACCTGCTTTTTATTTTTCAAAAGATGACTATCATTGCCCACTTTCGGGAAGAATCTTTACACAGAGATCTGTGTTTACATGACTATGAAACAATTGTGGTTGGATTAAAATGCCTGTTTTGTCCTAGGAATTCATCTTTCATTTTCTAAAGAAAATATGAACAAACCAATGTTGTATACATTTGCTCTGCAATGAACTTCTGGTATTTATTTTAATTAAAACCTTTCAAGCTGCCAACATTCAAAAGCTGCCTCTCGCACATATGTTGTATCTTTAAAATCATTTCAGTGGCTCTGTTTACATTACCATATTGTAGGTTATTTGATACTAAAGCAAGTTGTATAAAATACATTGTCACTTAAGACTTTTTATACCCTGCTCTTCTTTTGCACTGCTTTTTGATGGTGCTGGCCAAGTTTCAATGTGAACCTATCAGAAGTTATGCAGTGGTGACTGGTGGTTACCATGTCAGTAGAACAAAACCAGACTTTGGGTGGGGGGGGGCATCTACATTGTAGAATTCATGAAGTTTGACACCACTTTATCTTCCATGGCTCAGTGCTATGAAATTTTGGAAGCTGTATTTGTATAAGGTCTTTAGCCTTCTTTTCTAAAGAGTCCTGGTGCCTTTTTAAACTACGAACCCCAGGATCCCTTACCATTGAGCAATAACTGTTAAAGTGGCGTCCAACTGCATTCATTCTACAGTGTAGATGCACCTAACATCTTGAGTGTCCTGTCAGATGTTCTTAAGGTCCTATTATTATTCCATTTTCATCATAGGTCCCATCTACAAACATGGACCATCTACAAATGTCAGTTTAAACTTCTGGAAAGTTTCCACCAGTGTTGCCTTTGAAAATTCCTGCAAGTCTTTTGGGAACACAGGCGGATAAATGTCAGCATTCTGGAAGAAGCAAAGACCACCAGCATCGAAGTGATGATCCTCCTTCATTAACTTTACTGAACTGGCCATGTTGTCCAAATGCATGATCACTCTCTCCCAAAAGAGTTACTTTATTCTCAACTTGAGAACAAAAACCAGAATGTTGGTGGACAGCCAAAGAAATTCAAAGATGGACTTAAAGCTACCCTACAAAAATGTAGTATAAACACTGAAAACTGAGAAGTACTGACCTTTGAGTAACTGGAGGTCAGCTGTTACCAATGGTGCTATGGATTTTGAAGAGGCACGAATGGAGGACGAAAGGGAGAAACATGCCAAGAGGAAGGTGCATCAAGCCAACCCTGTCGGGACCGCTTTCCTTCTGGTAATCTATGTCCTCACTGTGAAAGAATATGTGGATCAAGAACAGGTCTTCACAGTCATTTACAGACCCACCGCCAGGACTCTACCTCTGGAAGACAATCATACTCTGCCATGAATGATCATGCATGAGGGTACAATTGACCACTGAACCGTGTTGTCGAAGGCTTTCATGGCCGGGATCACAGGGTTGTTGTATGTCTTTCGGGCTGTGTGGCCATGTTCCAGAAGCATTCTCTCCTGACGTTTCGCCCACATCTATGGCAGGCATCCTCAGAGGTTGTGAGGTATGGAGAAAATACCTCCATACCTCACAACCTCTGAGGATGCCTGCCATAGATGTGGGCGAAACGTCAGGAGAGAATGCTTCTGGAACATGGCCACACAGCCCGAAAGACATACAACAACCCTGCGACCACTGAACCTTTATGGCAAGTCTATGTAGCACCATCTAGTGCCAGCGAATGTTATCCTTTCATTAGTCTGTTTGCTTTCAGCAATGAGAAGACACAGTAGAAAAAAAATGTGTTTATGCAACAGCCACTTAAAAACAAGTTGATGATTGAGAGACCCTATTAAAGAATGCAAGCTTGGCAACCGAGAGGTGTTTGTAGACTCAAGGTCTGGCGCTCAGACTGCAGGCCCCAAGCATTTTGAGCCTGACAGCTTGCATAAAAGCTATCTTTATCCCCTTCCATCCTTCATTTTCCTTATCCTGCATTGGCTCTGTCTCAAGACAGCCCACTCACAAGTGATCCAGGAAGAATGTTTTTCTTCACTCCTGCACAAGTCCAAAGCTTTTTCTTCAGCTCTTCCTTTAAGTTAGACAGTGTTGTGTCTGCTCTTGAAGCTATAATTTCCACTGAAGTTGGCAAGGAAAAAGAGCCAACCTAGGTAGTTTTAGCCAGTTGAGTATATTGGCTTTGAAGAACCAAACTAGACTAAACAGAGGTGGGAAAATGTCTTTCTTCAAACTACAAAAACCCCAGCAACATGACAACTAATGATTAAGGAATTCCGGATAGTTCAATTTTTAAATTTTACTTATGAAAAAAGGGAATGAAAACTGTCTCTTTTGAAAGATAGACAGACAACAAAAACCTTCAAGGAAAACTGAGAATCATTTATTAGAGGGATGCTATATCACCCAGCACCCTGTCACATGTTTGATGGGTCATCTTCTGTTTCGTGGGTAACAGGTTGTGCATATGAGATGTGTATTCATTCCTAGAAACCCGGCTGTGTTTTTCTCACTTTTTCAAGGGTAGAATTTCACTCTTCAGATATAGGAAGAATTAAGGCTAAAGGTCCTGAAATGTGGGGAGAACTAAAAGTTGGTCTATAAATATAATGTTTGCTGCCTTATGTTTTGGACGTCTTGATGAAGAAAGGCATTTAGAACTGATTGGAAAAGGGGTAGAATTGCCCTAGAAGTACAAGGTGGGGATCTAGAAAATGTGTGGTCTTCCAAACATCATTAGACTGCAACTCTCATTAACCCTAGCTAACATAGACAATAGTGGGGCATAGTGGAAGCTGCAGTCAGCCTCATCCAGAGAGACATTCATTTCCAGTCTCTGCTACAGAAGAAGCTGGGCTTTGTCACAGCATGTTAAACCACTAGCTTTAGTAAATCTTGCCAATCAATAGGTTGGCAGTTCAAAGCCTGGGTCAGGGTGATCTCCAGGCCTTTAACCCAGCTTTCACCTACCTAGCAGTTTGAAAGCAAAAATGTGAGGAGATTAATAGGTATCGCTTAAAAGCGGGGAGGTATTTTAAGGCACCCATAAGAAAATGCCAGAAAAATGCAGGCGATTCAATCAAAGGGAGGAAGTTTACAAACAAAACTTTTCGGCAGAGAGATGGAGCAACAGCATCCCGCCCTCCCCCCCACCCGTGGCCGAAACCAATCACAAGCCTCCAAGATGCCGAAGATGGGAAATGCCTATATACCTCTTTCTATGTACAATTGTCTGTCTTGTCTGTCTATAAATGGCATTGAATGTTTGCTGAGTATTTATTTTATGTGATCCGCCCTGAGTCCCCTTCGGGGTGAGAAGGGCAGAATATAAATACTGTAAATAAATAAATAAATAAATAAGGAGAAAAAACATTTTCTAGTTTGTAGGATACACTGGTTGGGAAACGTTTGCTGCTTTCTATTTCTCTCCTCATGAGGACCTTGGTATTTGAAATGTTCAGTGGGCAAGGGTCAAATAGCAGTAGGAACCAGAAGGTTCTCCTACCTCTTTTCTCCTAAACAGAGGTAAGTAGGATGATGGAACTGAAATAAGAGGTGAGGGGCTATAGTGGGTATCTATACTGCTATATAATGCAGTTTCTAAATCCAAGTTATTTGATTTGAACAATATTACACAAGTCTACACTGCCATATAATCCAGCTCAAAGCAGATAATCTGGATTAAAAAATTGCATTATATGGCAGTGTAGGTGGGGCCTGACACCACTTGTATCATTTGCATGGTTGGACTTCAGTATGCCTGTTCTCAAACATATATGGGACAAATAAAGATATATCTATGTGCCTTTCAACAGACAACCATCATGAAAGCAGTACACACAATATATAGACTGATGAAAGTGAATGTTAAGATTAATATCTACAATAACAAAACAGCAAAAGTTATATGAAGAGTGAAAGAAGGATCTAGTGACTGCTTAAGAAAAGAAGGATCAAGGAAAAAGAGGAAACTATTTACATTTTAAAATTTGGAAAATTCAATATATTTCAGTTAAACTTTGTGACTCAGTGGGTTTTGAAAAAAGTAGTATTCTATAACAAAGATTTACAACATTGACATTGCTTCACACTGTGATTTAATTTTCAGCTGCAATTTGTCTAGCTTTACTTAACTTGTTCCCTAATTAAGTAAATGCCGCTAAAGTATCAGGATGAAGATTGTTATTAAAAGTCTCAATTTAGTGTAAAGTTCCCTGGAAATGTGGCAGCTCCCGGTCTGGAGTCCTTAACAAGAGAAGGTATGTATCTCTTATTCTTTTCAAGATGCAGTAAACAACGTATGTACAAGGCAGTTTGTAGTTCAGTAAAACACCTTCTGGGAAGCCTCAAGGGCTGACCTTAAAAATTTCGACTAGTAGTCTGTCATGCAGTAGCAGCTTACTTTGAATAAACAGATTGCTATTAACTTGGAGCAGCCCATTATAAAAGAGTCCCCAGAGGACCATCTTTAAGACAGCTTAATTTAAACCTGACTGCTTCAGCATGTGTTCTTTCATCTCTCTGGCTGCGTGTAGAAATTAAATGAGGACAACAAAGATGGAAACCAATTGTCCTGCCATTTCTCGGGCCTCTTGTACTCTTCAGCAACAACATTGGTCAACCAAATGGTTACACATGTCTTGTACAGACTTTTTAAAAGAATGCAACAGAACACACAGAGAACACAAGGTTGGTTTCTTGTCCTAAAAATCCCTGTTTCCAGGGATTTTATAAAACGTTACTGAAATAATAAACACGGCTGTTCACATTCTCCTTCCTGTTCTTTTAAAACTTAGTGGCTTTGAGAAAAACATTGTTCTGTGCTGAGAGCTCCAAGCAAAGAACTTGAATTATTTTAATGAAAGCTGTTGTTTGCACATCAAGAGAGATCAACTTTAAATGGCTTCATGGAGAAGAGGCCTTTGCCCCTTGACATTATGTAGCGATCGAAGTGCAATGCTTCAGTAATAGACCCTTCAGAACTGGTAACAGCAGGTAATCATCAGCTCTGTGTATTGCCCCTGAGCTACATATACACATGACATCAATGTTGTTTCAAGAAGACCATAACTTCCAGAGTAAATTCTGCAAATAATTTTCTTAAGTACATGTACGCATCCATCCATCACTTCATTTATATCCCACCTTTCTCCCAAGCTCAGGGCAGCTTACAAAACTCACGGTAGATTAGAAGAAGAGAATACAATAGAACACATATAGTTAAAAACATACCAAAAAAAACATACAAAATCAAGATTAAAACAGTACAAAATAACAAAAGGATTAAAAACAATTACAATCTTGCATGAAGCCTTCCAAATTCCCTAGGAAAAGAGTTTCAAACTATGAGAGCAGTCACAGAGACAGCCTTCCCCTTTGTTCCCACCAGCCGTGCCTATGATGGGATAGAAAGAAGGGCCTTCCCAGCAGACCTCCAAGCATAGTCTGGTTCATAAGGGAGGATAGAGTCCCTCAAATAGCCGAGGCCATATAGAGTTTTATAAGTTAAAACCAACATTTTGAATTATGCCCAAAATCAGGTAGGCACCAGTGGGGCTGTTGAATCAAAAGACTTGTGTGTTCCTTGCAACCAGCATCCATTGAAAATCTGGCTGACGCTCTTTGGACCAGATGAAGTTTCTAAATACTCTTCAAAGGCAGCCTCATGTGGATTTACAGTAATCAGTTGGGATGTAACTGAGGCAAGTGTCACAATGGTCAGTTCAGATGTCTTCATGAATGGGTGCAGCTGGCATACTACCTTTAATTCTGCAAATGCACTCCTGGTCATTGTAGAAATCTGAGCATCCAAGAATATACACCATAGCAGTGGACCTGTGACTTCTGGTAGAGTGTAAACGTATTCGGTATAGTACTATTTCCTGATCTACCTTATGACTGGTCCAGCGCATCCCACCACCATCTCTTCCCCCAGATTAAATTTCAACTTGTTTCCCCTTACCAGTCCATTATATCTTCTAAGCACCAATTTAGCACAGAAACAGCATCCTTGAAATTTGATGGAAAAGAGTAATAAAGCTGGGAGTAATCAGAATATGGATGTCACCTGGCCCCAAAACTCTGAAGAACATCTCCCTGTGGCTCCATGTAGATCAGTGGTTCTCAACCTGTGTGTCCTCAGGTGCTTTGGTCTACAACTCCCAGAAAGCCCAGCCAGTTTACTGGCTATTATGATTTCTGGGAGTTTTTTTTCCGTGCTAGGAGCAACTTGAGTCGCTTCTGGAGTGAGAGAATTGGCCATCTGCAAGGAAGTTGCCCAGGGGATGCCTGGAAGTTTTGATGTTTTTATCCTTGTGGGAGGCTTCTCTCATGTCCCCGCATGGAGCTGGAGCTGATAGAGGGAGCTCATCCGCACTCTCCCCAGGTGGGATTAGAACCTGGCAGCTTTCAGGTCAGCAACCCAACCTTCAAGTCACGAGGCTTTAGTCCACTATGCCATCGGGGGCTCCTTATTTCTGGAAGTTGAAGGCCAAAACATCTGAGGACCCACAGGTTGAGAACCACTGATGTAGATGATTACTAGCATAGGAAACAAACAGAGCTCTGTGGGATCCCAAGGTTCAACAGCCGATGAGTCAAAGAGGAGTTGCCCAGTATAACCTCCTGGGTTTTCCACTTGAAAGAGGAAGAGAGTCAGTGCACAACAATGTCTCCAAGTCCCATCCCAGAAAAATGGCCCAGAAGGATACCATGGTTGATGGTAACAAATATGCCTGAGAGGTCCAGCAGAATCAATCAAACTAGACACTTCTCCTGTCTAGTTCCCTGCCTAGGGCTAAACCTTTTTCCATCCCATAACCTAGTATCTGTAGACTTCTCTAGCCATTTCAAATGTTGATTATCTTCCTATCAGATTTCTTCACTGTCCAGCTTTCACAAGTATACAAAACAAGTAGAAATTCAGTTGTATAGACACGCTTAACTTTAGTATTCAATAATATATCGGAACACTCCAAAGTCTTGTCTAGTGCTTTCATAACGACTCTTCGAAGTCCCAGTCTTCTGATTTCTTGACTGCAGCCTCCATTCTGATTAATGAATGAGTCAAGGTATAGGGAATTTTTCACTATATAAATGTCTTCATTTACTACGTCACAGTCATGTAAACTATGAGGTCATTATTTTTGTTTTTTTGATGTTCAACTGTAACCTTGTCTTTACATTTCCTCCCTATACTTGCTTCAGCAGTTCTTCCAAGTCTTTACTATGTTTTGCTAGTAATATAGTGTCATCTGCCTATATTAAATTGTTGATGTTCCTGCCTCCAGTTTTCACACATCCCACAGCAGAGTCTAGCCCAGATTAGTGTATGATAGATTCAGCATATAAATGAAACAGATAGGATGATAAAATGCAACCTTGCCTGACCCCCTTGCCAATTGGAAATCATTTTGCCTCTCCATATTCTGTTCTATCAGTGACCTCACTACACGTGACGTATTAGCATAATCCAATATTGTGACACATCAGTTTATTTAAGCATGATCCATAGTTTTTATGATCGACACAATCAAAAGCTTTGCCATAATCTATAAAGCACAGACTGATTTTCCTCTGAAATTCTTTGTGAGCTCAATTACCCAACATATGTTGGCTGTATGATTCCTTGTGCTTCTTCCTTTCCAGAACCCAGATTGGACATTTGGTATTTCTCGCGCTATATATATGGTAAAAGTTTTTGTTGTAGAATTCCGAGTATCACTTTGCTTACCTGAGCTTGTCTGACCACTTGTTGCACATTTTGCAGCATCCAATATGAAGTGCATTGGTACTTTATTCTGCATTAGGTATGTACCTATATAGGGCCCAGGTTCCATTACAGAATGAGCAGAGACCAACTTTGGATTGTATACCCCCTATTGATGTGCACTGGTACAAATACCACATGTGGTCCCTTTCTCCTTCACAGATACCATCCTTGCTGTCAGAGCAATGCCAACTATAATTTTTTTTTTCACAAAATGGAGGGGGGAAAAGCAAACCAAGAAGTCTGAGGATGCCTGCCATAAATGTGGCCTAAACATCAGGAGAGAATACTTCTGGAACATGGCCACACAGCCTGAAAGACATACAACAACCCTGTGATCCCGGCCATGAAAGCCTTCGACAACACAAACCAAGAAGGATTTCGATGTTCACTTTTAAGGGAAAATAGGATTTTATGTTGAATTGTATAGAAGGGCCATGTAGACCAAGTAACAGTGAATACATGAAAGCTTCTTGCAGATGCAATTCTCTATATATATTTTTTTGCTCTGGTGAATTCAAAGCAGACAGAGCCCCAGGGCCACATTTTTCTCACCCCAGACCTAATGGTAGGGCCAGCTCTGTCCACTGATGTGGCTTTTCTTGGCTGAATAGTGGCCAGGTTTCTTCACAAGCTTACGTGCAAAAGGCTACTGAGGACCTGTCTCCATGTTTTTACTGCAGTTTCCGACTGACTTTGTTTTATTATTGTTATTTTGAAAAAAGCACATTAGGAATATTTTCCTGGATAAATAGAGCTGCTGTCAAGGCAGCCGAAAAGAAGCAAAGTCAGTTTTTCTGGCATAAACAATGTATTCTCTGAAGGACCACGGTGCTGAATTCCACACCGGCACTGTGCGGATTGCAAAAATCCCTTAATAAGTGCTATTGAATATTTCAGGCGCATGCCAGGTCCCGATGCCAGAACTCCGGGTCCAAGAGTTGGAGCAGATTTCAGGTTCGTGCTCAGTTAAATTGGATCCTGGTTCCACCCTGCTGTTTTGACAAGATTTCCCTGTTGGCCACTCCAGAAAACTATCTTGAGTGCCTGAATAAGTTGACAGTGTTCCAAAATCTTAGAAATAACACAGGAGCTTCCAGGATTTTTAAGATATCTCTTTTTTGAATACTGAAAACTATTTTAATATTAACAAATCAAAGCAAAATCCATGCTGATCAATAATTTTATCAGTCTTCAGAATTTCAAAAATATTTTTGTCTCAACTTATCAAGTGTGCTTTCCAGACCCTCAAATGCTAATCTGTTGCCCCATATGCTGTATTGTGGGAGGGACATTACTCAAAATGTGATAATTTTGGAGTTTATAAGTAACATATTGAAGGTGGTGGTGTTATCCCCTCTTTTTAAAAGTAGGATTTATCAGGTACTGCTCCTTAGAACTTTAGGATTCTGTACAGCCTGCAGAAAACACATTCTTATTGTGTAGGGATTTCAACAAGTGTGGTTTATTATCTGGTTGTATGGCAAGCAACACCTGTTGAAATTCCATCTTCTATACAACTGTTAAAGGGACAGGAACCCTCTCCAGTTTTCAATCTTGGGGTGATATCAAATCTAGACTGCAATATTTTGAGGATTCTGCCTGGCAAGGAATGCTAGCAATTAATTAAATTCCCAGATTAGAATTAGCATAGGCAGTTGAAGACATAAGACAGAGGCAGATTTATTCATCCCTGGCCATAGAAAGGAGACCGCATGCCCAAGAGACAAATCTGCCCACATGAGCCCCTGCAAGGAGCTGCTAAATAAAATCTGTTTCATTGTTACAGTTTGAATCTTCACTCTATAACCCGGAATTGGCTGAGCCTTTGATGGTGGAGCTAGAAATTTCCTCCTAACCAGGCTGGGGCTAGGCTCAGTGGGTAGGGAAGGGTTCAGAGGAGAGGTTGGCATGTACCAAGCAGGGGATGATGGGATTATGACATCCAGGCCCAGGAGAACAACGGCCTAGCTGGGCTGGCCCCATGCCTGAGGCTGAAAACCATTCTGTGGCCCAGCTAGTTAGTTTAAACAGACACAAATCTGCGGGCTGTGGCGCAGGCTGTTGAACAGCTGCAATAAATCACTCTGACCGTGAGGTCATGAGTTCGAGGCCATCCTGTGGCGGGGTGAGCACCCGTCAATTAAAAATAAAAAATAGCCCCTGTTCGTTGCTGACCTAGCAACCCGAAAAATAGTTGCATCTATCAAGTAGGAAATAAGGTACCACTTATAAAAGTTATTCTTTCTTGATTGCTGTTTTCTCCTTTAGAATGCCTGGCTGTCCTTCAACCGACATGACTTTTAAATTAATGGAAAAATAAAACATTTATTTTGGAATTAGACTGTGAACCTTCCTGGAAGTCCTTATACAGTATGTATCTCTGCAGATAAACATCTCGTCGCCCCTTTTTAGGTTAGACTAACAAAGAATTTGCAACTTGCCATCAAAATGACCAGCAACCCTAGTAAAGCCTAGGCATGTAATGGCCATAATCTAAAAGTGCAGTTAAAAAACACAGGGGGTGGAGGAGGAGGAGGAAGGAAGGAAGTTGGATTTGTCTGGGCAGCTCACACATGCGAGTCAGCATCCGAGTTTTGCGAGAAGAGTCCCACTTGCTAACCGTCTGCCAGTCTGCATGCAGCTAATTCAATCCATTCCAGGCCGCAAGCATTGTTGTTCATAATCATTGCCAGCTCTGCTGGTGAGGAAGATAGATGGGGGCTGTGGGGAGGGTGGGGGGGGAAGTGGGTTCAACTTTCTGCCATGATGTATTTCTCTTCAGAGGTACATTTTTGGGGGCTCCCCTCCCCCCTTCCAAACATCACATGCAGAGCTGGCTGTGAAAAGGGACCTGACCCAGGAGTGACTCTAGCCGAAATTTGCGTGTGAAAAAATTTGGCTGTTGAGGAGCGAGGGGGCTGCAGTCACGAAGGCCAAGGCAGTAAATTCTGGAGCTGATCAGCGTTTACCACTTTCATTTCCTTTATCTCCTGGCTTCTGTCACGCACTCCCAAGGTAGCTTGGCCAAGAACAAGGGGGAGAAGGGGGTGGGATAGGAGATGGGGGCCAAAGGGATTGTTAGGATACATATTATTGCTGGGAGACTTGGGAGTTTAAAGGCAAATGGCCAGAACTATCAATTCTCTGGAAGAGCAGAAAACTGGGAAAAACCTTCAGCTCCAACTTTAAGCACAGTAGGATTTCTTCTTCTCTCAACTTCTAATAAACCCAGCCACTGTTGTAAATAAGTCTGGGGTAGCACAGCATCCCACCAAGTGGGATTGCAATCAAATGCATTCATCTCACCTTTTTTGTGTGTAAGGAGCGACTTGAGAAACTGCAAGTCACTTCTAGTGTGAGAGAACTGGCCCTCTGCAAGGACGTTGCCCAGGGAAAGCCCGGATGTTTTACCATGCTGTGGGAGGCGTCTCTCATGTCCTTGCATGGGGAGCTAGAGCTGACAGACGGGAGCTCACCCTGCTCCCCAGATTTGAACTACCGACCTTTCGGTCAGTAGTCCTGCTGACACAAGGGTTTAACCCATTGCTCCACCGTGGGCTCCTCATCCACCTAGGATGAGGCTGACCCTACTATAAGGCAGAGGGAGACAGCAGATTTTATATACCAGGACAAAGCAGAAAACCATTGTTTAGTTTGTTCTTTTTGTTAAAGATTGTAGATGTTGTTAAATAGAAGCTCTTACGTCCACCTGTGAACCAAAGTCACCCTGCAGGGTAATGATGTGCCACTCAGCTTTGTAGAATAATTAACAGGAACTTTACTGACTTCAAAATGATCAAACAGAGCAATAATATTTACAATAGTCTCTCTGATTGCTTCCAGAGAACAGTAGGAATAAATAGTCCTTTTAAAGTCCATAAAATTGTCTCAGTGCCTTAGGAATAACAAGGCCACTGAGAGCTGGCAGCCATCTTCTCTCCTGGCTGTTTCCAGTCAGCATACACACACTCAGTGAGGTAAAACTTGCTCAAACCGGTTCCCCGGTAGCATGGCAGAGAAATTGACCAATCAGATTATCAGTTGTTCGCAGGCTCAGCCAATCAGGTTCTTACACATACTTTTACAGTTAACCCATCCATGATGGTGTCTTTACAAACCCCAAAACTTTTGTCACCTGGATGCAGTATAGGCAACTGCAGGATTTTTGCTTCCTGATAAAATAATTTGGATGACTTTGGCATATGCACCTTGGTCTGGGAGGCAGGCTGCTGTTTGCAGCTCTGCCTCAGGCAGAATATGGCGCCATTATTCCAGTTTAACCGCCATGATAACGTCACATGGAATGCTGTGATTTGCAGTTTAGAGAGGGATACTTAGTATTCTCAGCCAAAGAGTTCTTAGCCCTTACTAAACGACACACCCAAGAATTTCACAGAATGCAGCCATCACATTTTTAAAAATAGTTTTAATTGTCTTATGCATTGTTTTGATACTGATTTTGTACGGGCATCGAATTGCTGCCATTACTGTAAGCCACCCTGAGTCCCTTCGGGTGAGAAGGGTGGGATATAAATGTTAGAAATAAAATAAATCACACTATAACACAGTGTGTGTGTGTGTGTGAGAGAGAGAGAGAGAAAGAGAGAGAGGGAGGGAGGGAGAAGCCACGCAAAATAGAAAGAAACGAAGGAAGAAGATAATGACAGGTATTGCAATGCACATTGTACATAATTGAGCACTGATACACATTGATATGCATTGCATATTTGGCTGTATGACATCAGCATTCACTAATGAGGCACTATTGTGCAGTTACAACTAAATTATGTAACCATAAAGTTACCTTCAGTGTAGGATCTCAGTCCAGATGCTGTTGGACAGCAACTTGCAACAGAGACGATAGAGAAGGATAATGGAAGCTGTAGTACAAAAATGTGTAGAGGACTACATCTTCCCCATCCTAGTTCTGAGCTGTAATTATGAAAAAGAAAAATATGGGCTTTCCAAAGTCAAATGGTCCTGTTCCATCCTCCTGGATTTCTACTGCCGTTAGCTGCAGTTTCTGTGCAGCTGCTGATCAATCAATTTAAGGCCGATGTTCATTTCATACATACTAGAGAACAATCGCCACCAAATTCAGCAGGAATAATGCCAAGTAAATACGTTCAGGAGTTGAATGGCACAAGGTTGTTTTTTTTTAATAGAGGGAAACATCAATATGTTTTCATTTGACTTTTTTTTAAAATGTACCTAAGAAAATCTGGGGTTTTTTTTCTTTGAAACAGTTCCTTATTTTTAATCAATGTCAGTGAAATCATATTGGAATCTATTTCATGGTTTAGAGGTTATGACTTCGTGCTACCTTGGGATAATGTTAATTTATGTAGTATGGTCTTGATAACAAACATCTGGATTTCTTCCTGCTATGGAACTCTCCTTTAAGAAAGATGAATTTGTTGCCATTATAATATATAATGTGTATCTATCTATCTGTGTATGTGTGTGCGTGTGTGCATGTATATGATCTAAAGAGCTATATCTTTTCCATTCCTGTCCATGACAGCACTCATACATTTGTTTCCTAACAAATGTGTGAGTGCTGTCTAGTGAACTGGGTTTAAAATCCTATATTTATTTTCATTATATTTCAATTAATTTGTTTTCATACTTTTATAAATTTAATTTTCATTTTAATATTTATATTTTGTATATTCTTAACTGTTTTGCCTTTAAAGCATGAATGGCTTTGAATCCCAATTTTGAGGTGGGGGGGGGGGGGACAGAATAAAAATAAATATAACAGCAACAATTCCCTAGCACCTTGGCTGATGCAGTCTGTGCTGAGTGCCTTTAAAAATGGCCCGCTGTAAATAACATTTAATTTTAAGACAATTATTGTTTTCAGTTGTATTTTGTATGAGATATTATGGCAGTGATGCCTTCAGTTCTTGACAGGACACATCCAAGCTAAAATAAAAAACGTACATTGGTTTTATATTATTTTGAAAGATCTGCAGAAATTCCTAGGACCTATAACAATGCTGTTACAGATTTTCAAGTTGCTTCCACAGAATAATAAAAAAAATGTTCCCTGTGAATAAAGACTTACTGCAATGTGACTGTAAAACATTTTTTTACCTTGTGCTGTAATAAGTGTGTAAATTGTAAAGGTGTCACTTGAATCTGTTGAAGCTTAGTATACAAAGGATAGGAGTCCACCCCATGCAATGGGGGTGAATAAAATGATACAATAAGAAGACAATTCCTTCCACTTTCTGTCCTAAATAGGATCGAGTCCTATAAGGTACGGTGCAAAACCTGTATGGCGAGAATGTGGCTATTTTGGGTCAGATAACTGTGAGGCATTGGACGATATGACTCCACATGTCTCTCCTCAATTACATTGGCTCATTTTCTATTAAAAGTAATTCATCCCAGGCAACATGATGAGCAGAAAAGAAACACAGAATTGCCATAAGCAGTAAGATACATAAACATACACATTATTCTCCAGGAAAATAAATTGTACTTTTTAGACAAGCTCCCATATGTGCAAGTAATGAAACAATGTGGTTATAACTGGCTATGAACCGACATGTTGAATCAGCCCGGAACAAGCAGATGGCGAGTAAGCTGAAAACATGCCAAGCAGTCTTTTCACAGTTCTGAACGTATGGCTCTTATAATACTCAATTATTAAAAGTCTTTTGCAATTGCTCGTGCGATGTATACTATGAAATGAACAACATGTGTGCTCAGGACAGAAAGAAAACACCATCCTTAGCCAACTGGAGTAGGGTTGACGTTCTTCACAATTCAAGTAAACTGGAACTGAGTTGATAGAGATTTGAGATAGTGAAGACTGTTTGGCCAATGGAGTAGTTCCATTATGATGAATGCAGTAAAGGAGTAGCTAGATGCTGGGCTGGGATTGGATAGAAAACCTCGGGTTCAAGAACCCAGTTCAAGCACAAACAATGAGTCACCTCCAAAAACTACAGCAACCAATATTGCAACCTCAGGTCGTCACATATGGAGGAGCCTTAGGTTACAAACCCAGTTATTCCAGTGCCACTATTCCCATTTAAAAAGAAATCCCAACTGTTGATTTTATTTCTTTTTTCTTTCAAGTAAGGGAATTCAACAATCAATCCTGCACATCATGCTTGTTTTGTTACTTATGACTACTTTAGATTTACTGGCTAAAGTGAAGATACTAGAGCAGGCCTGCACAACCTGCAGCCCTCCAGGTGTTTGGGACTCCAATTCCCAGAAGCTGTTCCAATGGCCAGGAATTCTGGGAGCTGAAATCCAAAACAACTGGAGGGCTGCAGGATTGTGGCTAACTTTTCTTATTATATTGGAGAGTTCCAACTTTACTTAACCAGCAAGGGGCCCCCATGCATTTTGTAAGTACTATATGGGAAGTTAAAGATTTCCTATATTTTACCTCTGTTGTTAATCAGAATGCAGACTTCAATCAAGAAATCAAAAGAAGACTGGGACTTGTAAGGGTAGCTATGAAGGAACTAGACATGAGCTTGAAGTGCAAATACATATAATTAAATATTAAAGTTAGAATTGTCCATACAATCATATTTCCCATTTCTATGTATGTTTGGTGGTGCAGCGGGTTAAACCGCTGAGCTGCTGAACTTGCTGACTGAAAGGTTGGCGGTTTGAATCTGGGGAGCGGTGTGAACTCCTGCTGTTAACCCCAGCTTCTACCAACCTAGCAGTTTGAAAACATGCAAATGTGAGTAGATCAATAGGTACTGCCTTGGCGGGAAGGTAATGGTGCTCCATACAGTCATGCTGGCCACATGATCTTCGAGGCATCTACAGACAACGCCAGCTCTTCAACTTAGAAATGGAGACGAGCACCAAATCCCAGAGTTGGACGTGACTAGACTTAATGTCAGGAGACACGGACTGAACTACGGACAAAGCATGAGGTTTCTCTAGGATGAATGGATCTGATTTTATGTTTGAAATTCATATATTGTAATTTATATTGTATTTTAATAGTTTTAACTGTTTACGCATTGTTTGATACTGATTTTGTATGGGCATCGAATTGCTGCCATTATTGTAAGCCGCCCTGAGTCCCTTTGGGTGAGAAGGGCAGGATATAAATGTGAGAAATAAATAATAAATAATAAATAAAACCTTTACCTTGTGAAAACAAACAGTGAAGAAAGCTGATAGAAAGTCAACTCAGTTGAAACGAGATGCTGGAGAAGAGGTCTGTAATACTGTGGACTGCTGATCCTAGAGAAAACCAAACTTGAATTCCCCCTAGAAGTAAAGAGGACTAAACTGAGTCTGTGCCCTTTGGACATTTCATGAAAAGATACTCATACTTGGTAAAGTGGAAGGCAGTAGGAAAAGAGGAAGACCATATTCCAGATGGATTGACTCGATAAAAGAAATCACAGTCCTGAGTCTGCAAGAGCAGAGCAGGGCTGTTGAGGAGAGGGTGACTTGGGGGTCTCTCATTTGTAGGGTCCTCATAAGTTGAAGCTGACATGATGAAAGTTAACAAGAACAACTATATGAGAATGTCTGGCGTTGTGATAAAAATTGATTATGATTCAGGGAGAAAAACAAAGTAATTTGACTGTTTGTTTATATGTTTGCTTCTGTTACAAAAACCTAGTAACAATGTTTAGTGCTTCCGACACACAGGCAAATGGAAGTTATATTGTATTGCTACATGTTTTATTTAGTTTGTGTCCAAAATACAAACAAGATCCCATAAAAACATTGAGAAATTAATATCATATGAGCTCTACAGCAGAAACGGAAGCAAAAAATGTGTGATCAAGATCCAACTTAACAGTGAAATGGAATCGTTTGAAACTGAACTGCTAAAACACTGTAAAATCTGGACCAATTTGTAATGTGAAAGCAAGCAAAAATAAGCATATGCAGCTGCTTTATACTGACAGTCCATAAATTTATTGAATCCAGGAGCATCTGTTCAAATAGTTCTGAAACTTTCCTTCCCTGGGGTCCACTTGAAAGTTACAGGGTCTGAGCCACTTTTGGGTACGTGACCTACAAATCAAAGCACATGCCTCACTTCCTATTTGAATAACCCTTTCTCTCCTGGATCAGCAGAACCAAGTCAGTCTGTGCTACGCTATGAAAAATCAGAGAACCAGTGAGGTATCTCACAACCTCTGAGGATGCCTGCCACAGATGTGGACGAAACATCAGGAGAGAATGTTTCTGGAACATAGCTGTACAGCCCAAAAAACTCACAGCCACCCAACTCCTAAAGGATTTATCTAATCAATTGCCAAGCCCAACAGCCCCAGGGAGGTGTAAGAGAAATGTTCCTCTAACAAGAAGGTACCCCCACACCCCTCTCCCATAGAGCTTTTGCCCTAAAATACTTTGAAGCTTCTCCCATGTCTGGATTCATTATTATGATTTATTGATAATGAACAATAAATGAACAAGGGGGAAATGGGAATTCGGATGTTGGTAGGGAGCAGCCACAGACGTGTTCCAGGGCATTCAAAAGAACTTAAAACTATATAATGTATGTGCTTGTGAAACTGTTGGGGGTTGTATATCTGGGAAGTTGCCCCAGTGTCCAGCTGAGAGGGAATCCCCTCAGGGAATCAAAGCAAAGCAAACCCCAAAATGTCATTTTTAGAGATGCAACTAAGATCAGGTTCTGGGAAAACATCCAGGTGTTTTAGAAATATCAGATATGAGCTATGCCTCAATGAGATTTATATTGTTCTATATGCTTTTCATGCAGTTATTTTTACATAAGCCTTCCCATTGTATCAAAGGCTGGCTCCTTTTGTGGACTCATATAATGTCATCCTGGACTATTTACTATTGCCTCAGACCATTTCCCAAGTCTCACCCTTTTTCTACTTCCAAATGGTTCCAGCTTTAAATGGACAAATAGTAGCTCTTCATTATTCCTATCATGAAGGAGACTCCATCTACCTCTGACATCACAGGAAGTCCCCAGCCAACGAAAACCCGGATCCTGGCTTGGCCATTTCTGAGCCAATCAGGGGAGGGAGCAAGTCTTTTGAACGGCTGTCACAGGGGATAAAATGTCTTGCACACTATTGTATGGTTGTGTCCAATTCCTTCTGGGTAGAGTCTCTGTATCAGACATCCTTTCAGGCTTGAAGGAAATCAAACCTGTTATTGTTTTCAAATCCAGTCTATGTTTCTTGTGGCTGTTAAAATAGCCCAGCGTGCCAAGCAACAGATCCACCCCGTTCCTTTAGCAGCTAGCTGGTTTTGGCTACACTCTTTCAGCCTTCTTTTTCCCAAGCTAAAGGTACCCAGCTCCCTAAGGCACCCCTCATAGAGCTTGGCTTCCAGACCTTTGATCATTTTTGTGACCCTTCTCTGGACACATTCTGGCTTATCCATATCCTTCTTGAATTGTGGTGCTCAGAACTGGATACAGTACTCCAGATGAAGTCTGTCCAAAGCAGAATAGAGTGGGACTATGACTTCTCTCGATCATGTATTTCAACATATTTGATCTCTTGAAGCCAGTGAGTAAGCCATAGGAGAAGCATTTCAGCATTTGAGAGCAGCAGGGGACTTTACAAAGCTTGGAAAATCATCTAGTATAAGATGTTGCCAGGGCTGAATTAGGACATTTGGAATGCTGTATGAGGGTCCAAGTCCAGAGGTTGTCACGTGCCCTGAGGCTCCCCATGCAGGCTGCTTAGTGGCCCCAAAAGTCACCACTCCATTGCCTTCAAGTCATATTCGATCTATGGTGACCTAAGGCGAACCTATTATTGAGTTTTCTTGGCAAGATTTGTTCAGAAGAGGTTTGCCATTGCCTTTGTCTGAGACTTAGAGAGAGTTCGACTTGCCCAAGGTCACCCAATGAGTTTTATAGCTGAACATTAAAATCATGGTCTCCAGAGTCCAATGCTCAAATCACACAATGCTGGTTCTGATAGTATATATTGCCTACTAATTTTTGTTTCAAAATACCTCTCAGCTGCTTCTCTTGACCCTCCATCATTTTTCTGATTAACAAATCATTTCCTATATTACAACCACTGTTTTTCATGCCTCTGTGCAGCCTCTCTGCTGACTGAAATGTTCAGCAATATGTCCTCATTGTGCTCTTTTAACATGATAGGGTTGAATTGAAAATGCCCTCCTTTCTGCCTTTTATTGACATAGTGACCTGAATAGCATCTTTGCATCTTTGAATTGCAGGCTGTTGAACACTGCCTGTGAAATTCAAGAAGGACTTTGATGTTAGCTATACTGCAGGGTAATTTTTTTTTTTTTGAAAGAGGGCAAGAAGAGTCATGCTGGACAAGCATGCGTTCCTGTTGACACAACGGAAAGAGGTAAAATGAACCAAATGCAACAAAAATGAAATGGATGTGTTCAGTGGTAGTTTGGCCCTGAATCTATTCCAGATTGCAAAGGCAGGATGTGGTTACTATTCCCATGGAAATGGAGTATTCTAGGAAATGCATTCCAAAAAGGAAAAGGATTATATATTCTCCAAATGCTGTAAGCAGCAGAAACTGAATCCGTTTCTGTGATCAGCTTTTCCCCAATAAATTATGGTGATTCAACACCTTCTGGCTCTTCTATGGATTGATCAGTTCTGTGCTGACTTACAGCCTCAGATAACTCCACTGTTAAAAGGTAAAGGTTTCCCCTGACGTTAAGTCCAGTCGTGACTGACTCTGTGGGTTTCTAAGCCGAAGAGCCAGCATTGTCCATAGACACCTCCAAGGTCATGTGGCCGGCATGACTGCATGGAGCGCCGTTAGGGTAACTCCACTGTTACAATGAGGTAATTTTAGACCCTGGTCCTTCGAGAGTCTCCCCTGTAAAAGTTGTGTATTTTCTTCTCTCTGTTTCCTGTACTATTCCATACTTCATTACTGTTTCTACTTTCCCAAGATGATGAGTGGACTGATAGAAAAATAGGTCGACAGAACTATTTCACGTATACTGATTTTAAAATAGATTCTTTTCAATTGTGCTTATTTCCAAATAAATGTGCTTGGCATCAAGGCAGAAGAAGCAGACTCCAGTGATAAAAGACCAAGGATGCATCTATACTGTGGAATTAATACAGTTTGATTTTAAGCGCCATGGCTCAATGCTCAATAATCATTATTATTATTTGATACACAACAAGATTAGTACACAGCAAACAAGATCACTATGCTGGCTTTTGTATTGGATCTCATGTCAGACACTTCCCAAGTGTCTAGGACTGTGTGATGTATTGGCGAATAATGCAGGCAGAACTGAGTAGGGTGGCCTTTTGTAGCTAATAGGCGGTAATTGTGTCAGCACTGATTATTTTCAAGTGCTGGCCAAGGTGTGCCGATCACCACTGAAACAACCTTTACTGGCTTGTGCAGTTTGATCCTCGTATCACGTCAGCTTTTCCAGTTGCTTCGACTATCCATACTTAGTTTTTTCCCACAATCGTGAGGTCAGGAGTATTGTGCTCCAAAATTCTGTCAGTCTGAATTTGGAAGTCCCAGAGTAGTTTTACATGTTCATTTTCTGTAACTTTATTATTATTGGTATGCAGCAAACAAGATCACTATGCCGGCTTTTGTATTGGATCACACGTCGGACACTTCCCAAGTGTCTAGGACTGTGTGATATATTGGCGAATAATGCGTACAGATCTGAGTAGGGTGGCCAATTGTATATTATTATTATTATTATTATTATTATTATTATTATTATTATTACCCCACTTTATCTCCCCAAAGGGGACTCAAAGTGCCTTGACATAAAAGCATTAGTACACAATTTAAAATATACAAATATACAAACTTTATGGGAGTTATAGTTGCAGTTTTACAAGATTTTTAATCTTCTTGCTAAAAAGTGCTAGTCCTTCACCAAACTATAAATCTGCTACTAGTGTTGTGATAGTTTTAAACTTATTTTCTGTGCATTTCACTTTTTCTGTTCTCAGTTCCAAACAGGTTTTCTGATGCATACAGTTCTGGGATATAGCTGAGATCATAAATGATCTGTGTCACTGGCAGGATGAGATTCCGTGATTCTTTCAGTCTCCAACATGTACAGATTTTCCACTCCATTAGCAGCCCACAGAACAACTGACATTTAACAAGTAAAGAACACTCTAGGTTCAAGTAACATTTGGATGGTTCTCCTGACCTCTTTTCTTTCTTTTTTCTTGTAGTTCTATCTGTGCAATAGGGCAGGTAAGGCAGTGGAATCTCCTGGGGGATATTCTTCTCTCCAATTGCTTCTAAATTCCAAATTGTCATGTGTTTCCTTCTCATGGATAGCTAAGTTTTCATTATAATTCACATTCTTTCCTCCTTACCGTTTTATATTACATTTACAAAGTAAGCAGAATTGGATTCATTTCATATAGATAATTCTACATTTTTCAGATAACATGATTTTATCTTCATCATTTTACCAGAAGGACTATAATAGGGATAGAATCTCCTTGGATGTGATCCAGCCAGAGTTAAGTAATTCAAATAAGAGTTAAACAGTTTCCCTGAAAGGTATATTCACATACTATCAAAACTGTGTATTAATGTTTCTTTATATATTGCAGAATTTTCCAGAAAACCTTTGTTGTTGGTTATTTAAGTTATTTTCAACTAATGGTGACCCTATGAATGTGAGACCTCATCAACATCCCTGCTCAAGTCACGAACTCATGGCCATAAACTTTTGGATGAAGGCAAAAAAAAGAAAGAAAATCTGAAGTTGGACTTATTAATGGAACAGGAAAACTGTGATGTCAATTGGTAGTTTTGGAGGTCACTGAGGCAAAATCAATGTTTTAATACTGATTTGAGTGTTAAAATTCAGGTAGTCAGAACTGACTTACCCACATACAAAAAGAAATGAGAAAAGCTAAGGGTACTGTGAAGTGTAAGCAGTAGATCAATGAGAACAAAACTTGCCCAGTGCCTATGCAATGCTGAATGAAAGGAATGAAAATTGTGTGAAAGATATTTTAAAAGATAGCCATCTCATAGTCTGGGTGAGCACTTCATTTCCTGCTTCATGCTGAGAATCATAGAATTTTATGAGTTGGATGGGACAACAAGAGACATTTAGTCCAGCCCCCTGCCATACAATACTACACAACTGAAGCAATTCTGATGAATACTCATTCAACTTCTAAAGACCTCCAAAGATGGAGAGTTCACCACCCCTGAGTCAATCTATTCCACTGTCAAACTACTCTTACAGTAAAGAAGTTCTTCTTATGGGACCAGTGCAATGTTTAATATGTTTTATGTTTTATATTATGATGTTTTTACATGTAGTGTTTTAAAAGTTTAATTTACATAACAACAACAACAACAACAACTTTATTCTAATATCCCTCAACAACAACAACAACAACAACAACAACAACAACAACAACAACCTTTTTCTAATATCCCTCCCCACCTCCCCAAAGAGACTCGGGGCGGCTCACATAGGGAACAATCCAATAGTACAGCAATAAAACGTTGACATAAAATACAATCCAATTACAAAAAGTTAATACATAAAAACATATAAAACACCATAAAACAGAAGCTGAACAACAACCAATAACCAATTGCCAAGCACAGTGGGCGTGTTCAGAATTGGGGCAGGACAATAATGATACATGTGAAATATATGGCAGGACCACTGGTAAGATGGGCCAGTAATAAAGTGAAGAGGCTGGGTATAAGGTGGAGGTAGAAGGACTCAGTCAAGTAGTAACCGAATTAGCCAAAGGCACATTGAAATAACCAAGTTTTCAGGTCTTTCCGGAAGGTGGTCAAGGTGGGGGCTAATCTAATTGATCTCAGGAGGGAGTTCCAGAGCCGGGGGCCATCATCGGGAAGGCCCCCTCTTGAGCACCAACTGTGCTCAAGACGGTGGCAGGAGCAAGAGGAGGGCCTCCCCAGTAGATCTTAAAGTTCGTGCCAGTTCGTAGTAGAAGATGCGATTGTGAATATAGGCTGGACCCGAACCATTATTACATTTATATTCTGTAATAACATTTATGTTATTGATTTTAGTATTGCTTTTGTATGTATATTGCAGCATTGAATTTTGTCATGTTGTACACTACTCTGAGTCCCCCTCAGGGTGAGAAAGAGCAGTATAGATATGCAGTAAATAAATAAATGTTTACGTGTAGTCTCTTTTCTTGTACAGGTTGAATATCCCTTATCAAAAAAGCTTGGAACCAGAAGTCTTTTGGATTTTTTTCAGATTACAGTAAAACCCCGCTAAATCGAGCCCCGCTCGTCCAAGCGTCCGTGTAGACAGAGCCAAATTCCTCCCCCCCTCCCCTTGCCAGATCTCAGCTGGGTAAGTGAGTGAGCGAGGGATGGAGGGTGGGCTCGCTCTCTTGCTCCTCTGCCAGGCCAGGCGCCGGTGCTGCCAGCCCCAGCGTGGCAAAGGCACGGGAGGGCGGGTGAAGGAGGAGGACCCCAAAAGTCCTCTTGCTCACCCGCTGGCTGGCTGGCTCCTCCACCATGCTGGGCGCCGATGCTGTCATCCCCAGCATGGCGAGGGAGCTGAGGCATGGGCGGGCGGGTGAAGGAGGAGGGCCTCAAAAGTCCTCCTTGCTCACGCGCTTGCTGGCTGGCTAGGTGCCCCGTACATGTTGCTAGGTAGATAGCAAGCTACCTAGCAACACGCATGGGGCACCCCCTGCGGCTTCCTGCTTCCAAGTGCCCGCCAAAGGGGGATGAAACTTTTCCCTTCGGCGGGTGCCTGGGCCTAGTAATTCGAGTTATCCGGATAAACCGAGATGAGGTCCGCCCGTTTAACTCAAATTACAGAGGTTCTACTGTATTAATGGAACAGCTGCATTATTTCACATCTGACTGAATGCTTTTCAGAGTTTTAACAGTATTATTTGTTTATGTTATTTTCTGTTTCTTCTTCTAAGCCTTTTAAATAAATTCAGTTATAACTAAAATCAATACATTTATTTCCAAAAAATGGACGGAGGGGTTTGGAAAGTTACTTTTTACTGTAGCATGATAACTGGACTATTCTAGGAAATGCAGTCCAAAAAAGGAGATGTTTTCCAAGCTCTGCCCAAACAAAGTTCAGGAAGTCTTACCCTCCCATTCTCACCCTCCTTGACCTCCGACTGTTGTCCTGAGATGCTTTTGCTCTCTAGACTTTATCTCCCTGCAAGAAGAATATAAGCATATGGCATGTGAGCAATTTTCAGTGTGTGCTGCTGGTTTTGTGGACTGGGATTTATAACTGAGTTCTGGATGTAGAAACCAAGCAAGGGCTTTTAGGGATACAGCCAGGCAAGCATCTCTATCACTGTCAGAAAGTGGTGAATGGGAGTCTTGTACTCTGTGTTACCTCAGACATTCCCTTAGCTGACACACTGCCTTCATTGCACTTTTCCTCTGGTGAACTGCTTCTGCTCTAGTAACTAAACCTGAACTCCTTACCTGCCTTCCCCCACTCCCCAGCCCAGCCCCTGAACTTTATCTCACCCATGGCCTCAGCAGCTTGTAAAAGATCCTTTAGCGTGACATGTATGGGGTTTGTTACATGCTACGGTGTAGCCTTCATCTCCAATTATAAAAGATGACATCCAGAACATTGTCTATCCCAAGCTCCTTTTCATGCTGTAGGTTGATGCGAACTTCAGACAGAAAAAAGATACAACACTGTGGATCCGAATTCATCAATGAGCACCAGCTTCAAGTTTCTCTCATTCAAAATGAAGAGTGTGATCCAAAAGAAGGGAAGCTAGTTTATTTCAGGGAAGATTTAATTCTGAAATGTTCCAGATTAGAAGAAGCAGAGCTGTTCAACAGTGGAACTCCACCAGACTTGGTGAAGGCTCCTTCTTTGGAGGCATCTAAATCGAGACTGAATGGCTATCTGTCAGGGATGCTTTGATTGTGCTTTTTCTGCATGGCAGGAGGTTGAACTGGATGGCCCATGTGGTCTCTTCCAATTCTATGATTCTATAATGGGGTGACAATGTAATCATTATTGCTCAGGGCAGTAATCTGCTGAATTACTTTTCATTTTCAAGGTTCTGTTCAGTACAGAGAGGTCAGGACTTCATCAGACAGGCGGGGGAAAGCGGAGGGAACTGTCTTGCCCTGCTCCCTACTGTCTTTCCCTGCCTTCTGAGATGGCCACTCATCCCACGTTCTTTCTGCACCCTTCTCCATCTTCTCTCTAATTTCTCCAGTTTGAACTCAGTTAACATCTGATTCCTGAAGACGGTCTTTGGGCCCCATTTCCATGTGCTTAGGAAATTGCATGGAAACGGAGCACAGAGACAGTCTGATGAAGTCCTAAGTCAAAGGTTTAAATTAGAAAGAACTTATTGATGGTAAGAGCAATTTTGCAGGGTATGACCTGCCTTGGAGTGTGGTGGAATCTCCTTTTCTGGAGGTTTCTAAACAGGGGTTGGATGGCCCTCTATGGGAAGTATTTTGGCTGTAAATCCCGGCAGGGTAGGGCTGGATAACCCTTGGGGTCCCTTCAAACTCTAGGATTCTACTGAAGTCTCACCAGTCCCAATCCTGGTTCTGTACTTACTCCAACATGAGCAGAAGTAAGGTTACCTGTCATCTCACTCCCAGTGCACCCACCACGTAACTGCAACTTGGGTGGTGGGTTGTCTATGCATATACCTGTTTGTATATGTGTATTGTAGGTGTATTATAATATTGAAATAAAATGATTTTTTAAAACAAGAAGTAAGGCGACTGTTGGCTGAAATGGACCTTCTAGGGTGCATCACTATCTACATGGTAGAAAGAATGCAATCGGACACTGCTTTAACTGCCATGGCTAATTGCTATGGCATCATAGGAACTGTTGTTTTACATTGTGTGTAGCCTTCTTTGTCAAATAGTTCTGATGCCTCACTATGAGAGTGGTAACTCTCATGATTCCATAGCACTGAGCCATGGCAGTTTAAGTGGTGTCAAACTGAGTTAATTCTGTTGTGTAAATGCACCTCTAGTCCTCTTATCCACTCCTGTGAGCGTGCTTGTGAAGTGAGATGATGGCAAGGAGAATCTTTTGCCAAGGAAAGAGAGGGATTGAAAGGGAAAAGCTTCTTCTTCTGGCACACAGAGTCTAGCCATAATCACGGCTATCTATCACTAGCGGTTATTTCAGGATGGGCCCGAGCCAGAGGAGCCGAGGCTTCTTGGCCAAAGAGCCGACTCTCCTCCTCGCTCCCATTCCTGCCTCACTCTGGGGAGGGGAGCGTGTCTGTGTGTGTGAGGTGAAGATTAATCCACTGTCGGCGTGGATTAAGGCTGACAGGCGGGCCTGGGCCGTGACAAGATAGATGACAGGGTTACACGGCAATGCGTGAGAACCCTGCCCCCTTTGAGGCAGCGCTGTTTTCATTGCGTGACTGCTTTTCCTTCTCCCTTCCAGCCGGCTTTCACCTTATGACAGGCTCCCCTTAACTCTTTGTGTCCCTTCCACAAGACAATGGAAGAGCCAGAGGGTGGAAGGAAAGCAGCCACAAGCCTCTCACAGGGGGGAAAAAAACCCAAAATGCCACAAGGTACCAGTGCTGGGAACCCAACTGCTCAGCCAATAGTTCCTCCTATGAGTTTGCTGTCCTTCAAGACACCTCCATTGACCACATAATGCAGAGCCAAGGACACCACAGACCAGAGTGGTATGAAAAGGTTGCTTTAGGATTATCAATCCCAGAATCCCTTGATTGTCTGGAACTTTTTCCAAACACTGCTGCAAACTGAACAATAAAACTGTGGATAGCTATTTAGGATTAAGGAATTAAATCTACAGGAATAGGTATGTGTGTGATGCTCCAGGCATTACTGAATGGGCACTCTCATGGCCCTTTGCATTTGGTTGTAGTAGCTAGGGATCATGGGATCTGGGGAGCCATTCCTCCCACCCCTGATGCATAAATGTGTGTTTTCCCACTCTTTCATACTATTACAGTAGAGTCTCACTTATCCAACTTTAGTTTAGCCAATGTTCTGGATTACCCAATGCAGTCTGCCTTTTAGCAGTCAGTGTTTTTGTAGTCAATGTTTTCAATACATTGCGATGTTTTGGTGCTAAATCCATAAATACAGTAATTACTACATAATGTTACGATGTATTTAACTGCTTTTTCTGTCAATTTGTTGTAAAACATGATGTTTTGGTGCTTAATTTATAAAATCATAATGTAATTTGATGTTTAATAGGTTTTCATTAATCCCTCCTTATTATCCAACAGTTTCGCTTATCTAACGTTCTGCCGGTCTGTTTATGTTGGATAAGCCTGACTCTACTGTATATCCATTTGCACATTTAGAGAGGTGGACTATGATGGAAAAAATCTGCATAAAGAAAAAGGACCAGTTACTAGATATTTTCATAACCAGCCAGTTGCAAAATTCATTGGATCACCATTTTTGTTTTAAGTCTATCTCACAGGTCTAATGTAAACCTAAAATTTAGGAAGATGTTTGGATCTCTTTCCACCCAAGTGCTATCAGATAAATCACCCTGGAGTTTGGATACATGTGTGTGTTAGTCATGTATCATATTAAATCATTATACACATGTGTACCTAGATGCTTGGATTTATAATTGCCTCGTGCCTTTAGAATGCACTTATCTTGAATTCAGATGGACTAAAACCCAGCCTCAAGCATCTTGCAGAAGTTTAAAATAGCAGTTTTCTTGATAACTGCAACTAAAAATAAGGCTAAAGAGTGAATCTGTTATGCAGCTAATAATAATTCTAATTGCTAGTTTCAACTAAATTCAATTGTCTAAATTCAGTTGTTAGCATCAACTTGAACAAGCCCATTGCTGGGCACTAGAGTGAATTTCATTGAGTGTATCAACTGGATTTATACTAATGGGTACAATTCGTGGAGTTGATCTCTGACTGCTCTTGGAAAAGTCAAAACCCTGTCACACAGAACTGTGCTTTTATTTAGCTTCTGTTCACATGAGTTTGCAAAGGAAAACTCAAGATTATGCTTCAGCTGTCTAGTACTGAACTTCTGCTACGACACACAGCTGAAAATAATTTGGCACTATAAATACTTCTTAGGTGGTTGAACCCTAACTGGTTGTTGCTGTTTTTGGGTGGATTCAAATAATTTCTGACTTACGGTAACCCTAAGGTGATCCTATTAGAGGGATTTATTGGCAAGATTTGTAGTGGATGAAAAACAGTGATTTGTTCACTCAATGGGCTTCCATAGCTGAGCAGGAATTCAAACTTTGGCTCCCAGAGCCCTGGTCCAGTTGCTCAAACCACGGCATCACTGGATGTATTCTTTTTCAGAATACTCTTTTAGAATCTGTGGTTGCAATTTTCCAAACACTGGACTTTCTTGTATCTGACCAAATTTCACAGTTGACAAGCTTTAATCTTTGACACCTATTTGACACAGAACCATATTTGACAGTTGTTTATTACAGATCAATATTCAAAGTATTTAGCCAGAATCCTGTATATCCTTTCCCACAATTCAAATCTGTGTGTACTTAACTAAGTAGCAAAGGTGTTAAAAATCTAGTTACCGAATAGCAAAGATGCATAATCAGTGCACATGAGAAATGCCCAATACAAACCAGAAACCCTATGCCATCCGTCCCTTTGCTGGCTCTGCTATGTGGTTACAAATATGGATGTTGAGCACCTTTGTAACACTATTTGCAATCCTATACATGTAACCCCATTTGAAAGCACACAGTGCCTCAAAACCATTCTGGACTTTCATATTTGAATCAGGCTTTTGACAGCTTTATTTTATATAATGCTTTGAATGCGATTTTCCTTATTCTTGGTGGGGGTTGGATTGGATGGCCCACGAGGCCTCTTCCAACTCTATGATTCTATGAAATCAAGGTTATGATTCTTTGTGTATAATTTAAATCATCTGTATGTCACCTTACTAAGCCTAATATTAATAGATGGTCCTCTTTACTTGTTAATATTTACAATCAATACTAGTTTGCTGTGCTAGATTTTGGTTAAAAATTTCAAAATACTTTGAAAAAGACTGCAATACTAAGACATCTTCACTTTTTTCTTAATTAGATGAGATTTATAGACTTTAGGAAAGAAACTTTTTTTAACTAAATGGTTCATTCCATTTAATACTACATAATAGGTTGGGGTTATAAAATAAATGAGTATGAAAAATATAGAGAAATCAGTTTTAAAAGTTCTACCGAGTTTGGAGCCTAACAACTGTTTTAAAGCTTACTCTGAGGCCTAAGGATGTACCATAATAACCATGCTTTATCTTCTTTGTACAGAAAAGGAAAGATAATGTGTAATAAATGGTTTAACTGACTTAACCTTTTAGAACAAGCTAGAAAGCTATTTAATAAACAAGCCACCAGCCAATAAAAATAGGCAAAATTGAAATGTTCTTACTAGCCACTAAGCAACTTCAAGTTGAAACTGGAAGGCCTAATTCTTGCTCCTAAAATTATAGAGATAATCTAGATTGCCTCCCGTGCACATGGGGATGAGGTATGCCACTTTGTATAGGAAAGGGTGGAAGAGACAAAAAGAATGCAATTCAAGGTTACATTTTCTACGGGCAACCTGTTTTTCTTCAAAAATGAAAACAATCGTCCCTTTTACTTTGCACTTATTTTGCAGCCCACATATAGTTGTTTAACTTGATATATCTAAGACTACATTATAAAAATATGGATGTATGCTGTAAAGCAGCATATACTGTAACTATAATGCATGTATTAAACAATAGCGTATACTGCATTATTGGCAAAATTAAAAGATTGATGTTGCAAATTAGCAATCCCTCTATTTTTCACCAATTAAGTCCACATACCACATATGGAAGAAATTAGCATGCTTCTGAAAGCTGGGCACAAAACTAGACGGCTCTGACCACACACAGTGGCAAATCCAGCCAACTCTCTACCCACAAACTTGTTACAAGATGTGGGTTTTCTTTCCAGAAATTAGGAAACAGATTTCTCAATAACACAAAGCTATCCATTTGTTCCTCCAGCAAAGTAGCTGGATGAGTTCCTCTGTTGCTGTGGTTTTTTCACATATCACATATTAGGCAGCAGTTAAATCTGTGTACAACCTACTAATTGTGTAGTCTAGTGTTGCCAGTTCTTTGGAATATGCACAGCAGATGTGTGAGACCTCCAAAGAGTGACAGCAGGATGTTCGTGACACGTAGCGTAACCAATGTACTGAAACAGTTTGGGTCAGTTTAGGCTGCAGAATGCATGGTCTCCTATCCAGCTGTAAAATTATCCTCAGAAAAGATGCAAATGCAAAAGAGTTTCTTCAGCTCCCTCATTGTGTTTAGGAATTCCTAGTAGATCCTTAAGTTCACTGGTCTATTAACCAGTTTTTGCTACCCAAGTCTGCCTTCCACATCTAAACATTAATGTAGTTTTAGCAAATCATGTCCTTCTAAGGGCCCTATCACACTACATAATTATAACATTATAATTATAGGTTCAAAAAGAAGCTTCTCCAAAAATGGGTTTAATGAGCAAATAGGGTGTAGTAGTGTTGGGACTAGGACTCTGGAGACGAGGATTCAATTCAGCGTTTGGCTATAGAAACCCACTAAATCAGTGGTTCTCAACATGTGGGTCTCAAGGTGTTTTAGCCTACAACTCCCAGAAATTCCTGCCAGTTTACCAGCTGTTAGGATTTCTGGGAGTTGAAGGCCAAAACATCTGGGGGCCCACAGGTTGAGAACCACTATACTAAATGATCTAATAGAGATCTATCCTTATCTGTGATACCAACCTAGAGAAAAGGCAGTGAGTTCTGCCTTTTCTCTGTAAAAGGAGGAATTTCAACTACAGAATTTTCATGTTAACAGATGGAAGAAATGCAGAGCAATTTAAAGGAAGGAAAATTTCAACTTATTGTGTTTCCTTAATCTGCATCTCAAGTAGTTTTTTTCCTCTCATTTGGCAGTTGAGCAATAAATTACATCAAGACACGGAAACAATCAAGCTGTTAAGAGACTGATTAGAAAGATTAAGCCTGTGATCTTTCTCTGAATAGGTTTGGAAAGAATCTACTTGCAAAGACTAAAAACTTACTTGTAAGTAAGGCTAAAATGATAAGGAAAATGGCTATGGCTAGGGCAGAAGGGAGATACGATTCTCTAGATAAAATTGAAGAATATACTTCTTCTGGAGAGATGCAAACAATTTCAGAAATTGAGTGTTGAATTTTTGTGTGTGTCAAGCAGCTTGAGAAACTGTAAGTCGCTTCTGGTGTGAGAGAATTGGCCGTCTGCAAGGATGTTGCCCAGTGGATGTCTGGATATTTTTACCGTCCTTGTGGGAGGCTTCTCTCATGTCCCTGCATGGAGCTGGAGCAGACAGAGGGAGCTCATCCATGCTCTCCCCAGGTTGGATTCCAACTGGCAATCTTCAGGTCAGCAACCCAACCTTCAAGTCATCAGCCCTGCTGGCACAAGGGTTTAATCCACTGCGCCACCGGGGGCTCCGAGTGTTGATTTGCAAAAAATTTAATGATATATGGAAACAAGAACTGAAACAAGATATTTTAAAAAGTTAAATGATTTCTTGAAACAGGAATGCAGACAAGGTATGTGTTGCACTAGAGCCCTAAAACACATTTTCACCACAAACCACACTCTGTCCAAGTAATCCAGTAAGTAAAAGTTTATTAAGAGAAGAGTATATAAAAATAAGTAAATCTAAAAAGGAGAATTAAATATTGTTGTAGCCTGGTCAGATTCTGGGTGCTCAGAAGATGAGGAAGGGGATGCTGGGATAGATTTGGAGGGCCTAGAGGAGAATAGAAGTGGCCTGACAGTTCCCATGAGACTGGAGAGGATTCTGCAGAGCCGAGAGCAACTAGTATGGATTTTTCTAAATAAATTTAAAAAACCAATATGGATTACAAATAACTAACTTGGAATATAACTGGGGCAAATTCATTCCCCAAAAGGAAGAAAGTATTTCACTAAATATTAAAGCAACACAAGGTAAACTACCAAAAGTTTGCTCTGACATGATGGAAATGTTGCGAGTGATGGACATATGGAGACATGTAAAAGGGGATGTTAAATAATATACATACTTTTCAGAAAGGCATAAGATTCTCTCTAAAATTGATATGATATGGATATCTGCCAAATTTACAACTTAAGTTCTAAAAATGGAAATCCCACCTAAAACCATTTCAAATCATAACCCAGTGACCCAAATACGTAAAAGAAAAGCAGAAACATTTAGATGGCCACTGAATGAATCATTACTGCAAAAGGATATAATTAAGAACAGCAAAAAAATGAAAGAATTTTTTAAATTCAACTTAAATCAAGGTACGGATATTCGAATAGTGTGGGAATCCATAAAAGCTTGTATTAGAGGTTATTTTATCCAATATAACTCAGAAATGAAAAAGTCACACTCTCCACCCAAATGAAATGTTAGGCTTGGCATTAGTCAAAAATGGCTTGAAGGGACGCAACAACAAACCCCGTGCTTGCTTCCACACTATAGCACCTATGCATGCCTACAGATGAGGAACATCCAAGGGTGTTTACTGATCGCTACATATACTTACATGCCTCCAGTTTCCACACAGAACACATTGCCAAATTTATCATTTGCAGTCAGGCTTTCTGATACAACCACATCTGATCACACACAAAAAAGAGCCACAAAACTGTTGTATTTACAGCAGGATTTCTCAAACTACACTATCTGCCTAAGGATGTGAAGAAACAAATCAGCAAGGCAAGATACAAATACCCAGGGACAATCTACTACAGGACAGAGTAAACCACAAAATGATAGAACACCCCTATTTGTCACCTGCAGTCCTCAGCTGAAACAACTCAAACACATCATCAGTGAGCTACAACCAGATATAACACTGCATTTTTCACTAGCTCTGGGAGGCAGGTCTGTATTGGCCTTTAGACAGTCACCAAAGTTTAAGCAACTAAGCAACTAGAGAGACCGCATCTTCTCCTACCAACCTGCACGAACCCTGAGATTATCAGGAGAGGCCATTCTCTCTGTCCCACCACCATTGCAAGTACGGTTGGTAGGAACGAGAGAGGGCCTTCTCTGTGTTGGCCCCACATCTCTGGAATTCCCTCTCCAAAGAAGAGGGAATTCTCTCACTTCCAGGTTAAAACCTTTCTATGGAAGCAGGCCTTCCCTGACAATCCTTAACAAGCAGGCCATTTTTCTCTGGAACTTCGAGATTTTTTAAAACAATGTTTTGAGGATAACCTCAGTGGCCTGATGCTCAGAGATTTTTAATGATAATGATGGAGTTATTTATTACACTTATTTTATATGGTTTATGTAATGTGTTTATGCAATGTGTTAGTTTATTCTTTGGGTAGGGGGGATGATGTTGTGTTTTTGTATTACGAAATGTCTGTTTTAACCATTTGTTTACCGCTTTGAGTCTCACCTGTGGGAGAAAAGCAGGATAAAAATAAGTAATAATAACAACTATATACTTTTGACAAGATTCATAAGTAATATATCGATAAATGCCTTCACAAACCCAGTCACCAACTGGGTCCCCACATCTACTCAATTCCAGGAGTAATATTACAGTTGCAGAACATTTTAGTCTGTCTAGATATGTAGTAAGGTTCTTGAATAAGGAAATGACAAAGGAAGACTAGAAAAAGAAGCCGCATTGATTTACACTCACAAATTCCAACCCATTAGCAGAGGCATGAAGATAATGTTTTCATGGCACACTACAAATCATAATAAATAATCCTTATTACAGCACATATAATAGGAATCTTTTCAAAGTGACTGTTGAACCGAGGGAAACTGACTTTTGACAGGCAGATTTATTACTTTCACACAACACTAACTGGGCACTGGAAAGATCTGAACACCTCACCCATCCCTTTGAAAATTTAGGACAAGGGTCATGATTTGCATCTTTCTTGATCCTATTACATCCCATCCCATCCATTTTTTCACCAGGCTCCATGGCTAATCTGAGTAGAATGCTTCCTTTTATTTCTGCTTCCATCAAAGATATGTATATAAGGAAACAGAAAACAGAAACTTCTAGAACTAAGAACAGCTGGTATATGATCACCTTTAATTAAATCAAATTGTATAGCAAATATTTACAGGCAAAAGATACAGTTGCTGAACACAACAGTGTTACTATGAAAATGGCTTACAGCCTTTTGTAGGTGAATTCAAAGAACATCTCAATTTACAGCTGTACAGATATAGAAAGCTAAAATTTCAGCTTGCGGTAGGATAATGAGATAATCTTGTTGCTCCTGAACACAACAGTCTGGTAGTTACAGAACACATTTGATCCATTTTATCTTGGAATCAACTGCAGAATCAGGAAGTGCTTGAGGCTTCACACTTGATACACACATTTGCCTTGTGTGCCTTTTACACACATTAAGTGGTTTCTTAAAGTTGACTACATTGATGGAAGGATCTAATTCAGGACCACATGTTGGAGATTTGAGCAGGCCCGTTTTTAAGTTTTGTTTGAAATAAGGTGCAGCAAGGCTAACAGAAACAGTCACTTTATCTAGTTTAGGACTTCTTCCCAGAGTCCCAGAAACAACAGTGGGAAGGTCATGAGGAAGAGAGAAAGGATAACCTTTTAATCCCATTTCATGTTGTAAATTGAATTGGAAGGGTTCTTCAGTCTTTAGCATCTCCTACTCCATCAGCATTAATAGCAAACATGGCTTCGGCTTCAGGGAGGCAAGGAGAGTCATAGATTTTGCATATCCTAGTTTCACCCCGACCTTTTCTCAAATACAACCTGAGGGGAAAAAATGAATGTATTTATTCAGATTAGGGGTGTTCATTTAATAAGTAAAAAAGCAGATTTACACCCATCTGGTGTCAAATCAATTTTAATTTTGGTGCCTCGGATGTTAGCCCTGTTTCTGGGTATATTTGACCTGCTGATTCCAAAATGGCACAGGTTTCCCCTATCTGCTCTAGTTTGTGAGATCCAGAACATATGCCATTTACTAGTATTCATCTGCTCGCTCACAGAAAATGATGGTAACCATATCTAAGAAACTAGATTTTCTGAATCAGGACCTCAGAAACAAGCCTAAAAAACTGAGACACACGAAGAAAAAAAGTTCATGACTAAGATCCTATGTCAAGCAGAGGAAGTGTAACACTCTGTCTGCAATTTTATTTGTCCTCCCCTGCCCAAGTAGCTGTTAAGTCCAAGAAAGGCTGTGGGTGATGCTGCCTACCCATGATGATGATGATGGAGGAGGAGGAGGCAGTACAAATAAAGCAGCAGCAACTAGCCTCAGATTGGACTGGGGAAGAAGGATGCACTCATAGATAGCATGGTTCCCCCTTCTTCCTTATTCTTGGAGCCCAGAGAAATTGCATCTTCGTCATATGAATTGTCTCCCACCTCCATCCCCACCTCACTAGTAGCAAAAACAGCAGCAACTCCTCTGGAGGCCTGACAATTGTCTGTTTCTTTCTGAGTGGTGATGGGGGAAACCCAAGTTATGTGGACTCCTTCTCTCATGAACCCAGAAAATGTGGGACTCGCCGCCTTTCAGCATTGGACATATACATGTGGGGAGCTAAATATTTCAGTGAACCCTTTGACAGGCTCAGCATAATTTGCCTTGTGCTTTACTCTTGGGAGACAGGCAGCATGTAAGTGAAACAAGTCTGTTGTCCTGAGCCTGGGCCAAGGGTAGGAATTTAAGAAACTTCTTCTAATCTATTCTGAAAGATACGCAAATATTACACTGGCTAACACACATTTTGATGCTTCAAATGTTAGGCCTGTATTTCATCTGCTGCTTCCAAAATTGGCACTAGTTTCCCCCTATCAGCTCTAGTTTTTGATATACAGAACATGTGCTACATATCACTCTTCATCTGCTCGCCCACATAAAACAATGATAACCATATCTAATAAACTAAAACTGATGTTGGCTATCCAATGCAACATTCTAAATCAATGCCCCAAAAAAACCCAAGAGCCAGCCTAAAATCTGAGACACCAAGATTTTTTTTGGTTGGCCTGTTTTATACAGATTGAACACTAAAATCATATACCATTTCTAGTTAGATAAACAACCACTTAAAATAGTGTACGGGTAAGATAATAATCCTCCCTCTTACCTAGTTGTTGAAGCATGTGCAATAATATTTCCTCCAATGGGCTTCTTCGGATCTGCAGCAAACATTGCAGCTCCATCCACTTGTGCTACCACCTGATTAGTAATCACTACTGCTACACCAAACTGCAAGAGAGAAGCAAAAACGAATTTGGAAATAATTTGGAAAGAACAGAAATTGAAATAAGAATCTCTAATTTGGATAACTGAAAATAAACACAGAGGAGAAAAAACAACGACATCAGTCTAACAACTGTTTACCTCATCGGCAAGTCGAAGTAGCATCCGTAAAAACCTGGCCAAATGCATCTGTCTGGCTGACAGTTCACCTCGACCAGAATAATCTGTCCTATAGAGAGCTGTGGCACTGTCCACTATCAACAAGGCATATCTGAACAAACAGAGCAGATGAACAATAGTATTCAATTATTTTTCTTCTAACTTCAAACAGATTATTCCCACTTGTGCACAATTTGCCTAGTACACTTAATAATTTTTCAGATATATGCTACATCAAGGAATCCTCTTGATTATCATGTATCCATGCCATCTAGCAGAAAAATCATGCCTGAATGAAAGTCAATCAAACAGCTCTACTATTAGGTATACACTCCTGGTAGTGAACAATATAACCTAGCCAACTGTCCATCATCTCATCATGAGAATATTAACGGAAATTGTCTAAAGTGACGCAAGGTTTTGTAATGGATAAAAATTATCTGGTATACAACATCAGTATCTGAAATTGATTTTCTTCTTTTAAGTCTTTCCTTGAAATATGGGGAGATGAGGAAAAAACATTGCTTGGAATTCAGCTTGTCAGCAGCAAGGAGAAAAATTTCGTGTTTCACTCTCCAGATGAATACAAATAGACAAACTGATTGCTAATGAATAACTATATATTGAATAATGGAAGCTTGTCTTAAAAATAAAGTTGAAGCAAAGATAGATTCTAAAAACACAATGCCAAAAGTAAAATAAACAAGGATGTTTAAATATATCATGACCTTGATAACTTTTAGAGATAAATTGTAGCACCATTAAGTATCTCATTTGTTAAACAGTGAAATAATCTTTGCTTGTTATTTTTTATCTTAAAACTTTTTGTTACCTTGATTCAGTCATCATAGCAGATGCCTGGTAAAGGAGCTGGGTCTGATGGTCTGTGTTAAAGGCTCGAGCATATGCCACATTATCAAGCACATCACTACCAGACAAGCCATACCTAGAAAAAACATATCCAACAAAGGAAAGGTTGCTGCTTTTTTAATCAAATGGAAAGTACTATCAAAAGACACAGAAAGGTTCTGAGAAGTCAAGTTCATCTGAAAAAGAGCAACAATTCCCCCCTTTAAAATTATATCACACAGCATATAAATGAACTCCTAATAAAGCATCATTTTTTTTCAAAGACATGGTTGATTGCGCTATCAAAGATATCAGTTTCTCTTCATTTCCTTCCATTGTTTCTCTCAAGTGAGGTATGATGAACCTTGATTTCTCTTCTCTGATGGATTCTAAGTTTACAACTTACATTTTCATCAGTACCATCCATTAAAAAAACAGAGCTCTGTAGCTCTGCCCAACACAAGAAGGAAACATACAGACTGGTGGATATACTAAGTTTATTTTGCATAAGCATGTGATGATGACTGGAGACTCACATAAATTACTACATGAAAACTGATCATTTTATAATTTTCTTCCCTCCCCTCAAACCTAACTTCTTCCTGCTTCCTGTTGTTATTGATTTGATTTGGGTAGAAGCTGCTGTCATTTGTGTTACATGTTTGCTTTTGGGCGGAGGGGCAGCGGAGAGGGATGTATGTCACAGAAGTCCTAATAAACCATCTCTGGCATTTAGCTTTTTGTTCATTACGTTGCTCAAGTCTCCTGACCACCAGTTGTTAAAAATCATAGAAGACATCTAAATTAACTATTAATGGAATATCAAAGTTGTCTTATACTAAACCCAATACTGTGAACACTGCATAGCTCTCTGGTGTTTCAGGCCTAATCCCTTCCAAACTTAAATGGAGATGTAATAGATTGATCATGGGGCCTTTTACATGGAGAGCATGTACTCTGCCAATAAGCTATGGTTCTTCCTTTTAAGACTTATAAAGTCTCCAATACATCCCAAGAACACATTAACTTTCTAGTTTCTGACCAGTTGGGGTTTTCCTACACATTCATGGGTGGGGAGAACTTTAGAAATAGCTAAAACATCAATTATAATTTAGTTCTTTTTCATTATCATCACATATAAGTTTGAGAGAATTTTGTCAAATTTGTTTTTATACCACTGCACTGTTACACTTCACCACTGATTCTACTAGACACATGGTCTAGTAGAAAACAGGAAATATTTGTATGCCTGGGGATCTAAAATAGCCCACATACTTTCATATCAACAAAAAAATAGTAATAGACCTGACTATGCCTATTTACACTTTTGCAGTCACAATAAAAGCCAAAATTGCTGCAGACAGCACATCAAAGTACACATGGAATGCCATTACATGTCTCAGCCTTTGAGGTAGGTAAGCAGCCCAGAAAATGCATCTACAGTTGCAGAACAGCACCTGTTTACTTATTAATATTGTAAAAACTGTGTATTGTAGTAATGAATATTTTATATAATTTAACTAATTCAGCATTTTTAATGGAATTCAAGTTGGTTCAATGCAAAATCTGCTATTGCATTTCATGTGTTTCTCCCATCAACTGACAGCAGATGGCACTGCAACCTTCTAAGCATCCTGGGTGTCTTTACTGACCTCTCGGCCACAGCAAGAAGACGCTCTGGACGGAAAGTGCCTTCTGTGTCAATGTACATGGCCTTCCCTTCGCCGCCACCTCGATCAATAGGGAGCTGAGAAAGGCAAAGTCAGACTGTTAAAAGGCTGCTGAGAACTTTGGGAAAGATAAACCTTTTTCTACACTGTGCATAGTTTAAATATATTTAATGTATCTCAGGATCTCTCAGAAAAATGCCAGAAACACACAACAAACCATGTTGGTCTTGATTATTTTGTTTGGAATTCATGAAACAATGCTAGCTAAAATTATTAGAATACCAGCTAAAATAGAAATGTGGAAAGGGATATTTAAAGAATAACTAGAAGAGCTGTGCCTGAGGTAATTATTAAGCAATTTTAATAAACTGTTAGATCAAATGTGTTATCCATTGGTCACGTTCTTACTAATAATGTGGCACTATGTCACATTATAGGACAGATTTCACTCAATGAGCTTGTACAGTTCAAATTAGTTGAGGTATCATTTGCAAGGATGTGACCAATTTATCCAGGATCCAAGCAGAAGGAAAATTGATGGTGAAAGTGGGTGAGTTCTAGGAGAAAAGATGGAGTCCAGAAAGGATCAAGCCATGAAAACTATTTATTTAAAAACATATTTAAATGTTTTCCACATGAAGTTGTGATTTTGGCAAATTGCAGCATTTTTCAAAGGGACTTCAAAATTACTTCTATATAACATGTTTTCTTATCATTTTAGCTACGCACCTGACAGGTTACTGCAAGTGTGTGGCATAATTGAGTCTTGCCTGTGCGGAATTCTCCAAACATTTCCGTTATAGACCCTGTTTCTATTCCTCCTGGATAATAAAAACACTAAGATTCAGACTCATCTCTGTAATCTTATTTACAACACATATATAACACAAATGTGTACATTCAAAGTCATGAGAACATTATTAATAATAATAAATTTATTTTTGTATGCAGCCTCTATCTCCCCAGCAAGGGACTCCCCAGCAAGGGACTCCCCAGCAAGGGACTCCAATATAATCACATAAAATCATAAAATAACAATTTAGACATCAGATAACACAATTCAAAAACAATTTAAACAGGTCATAAAGATTACTTTGGTATCTTACTTTTGAAATAAGTCATATACGAAAGTATTATTTCTTTTTTTCTGTATAAATTTTTATTGTGGTATATAAGAAAAAAACAAAATTCAACACTCAAAATACAAGTATTGTTTCCCCTGTCCTGCTACCTCCCCATTCCACCAGTGAACCATCACCCATGACTTCAGACAACACACCAAATGAAACTAGTACACAAAAAGCTGTCCTTATCCTTATACTAACTAATCCCATTTGACTATTTCAAAATCTATTTTTTTAAATACCCAAAGGCCAGTCTCCATTTTGTAGCATATTGATCTTTGTTTCATCCCCATATGCCATTGGAGATCTTGGCCATTTGGATATACTCTACTACTTTTCCTTTTCAATCCTTAATAAGTAATTCTTTTTCCCCCTTTTAGATTTTGCTGCAATGATTCTCGCTGCCACATACAGTAGAGTCTTGCTTATTCAACCTTTGCTTATCCAACGTTCTGTGTTATCCAACGTAGTCTGCCTTTTAGTAATTAATGTTTTTGTAGTCAATTTTTTCAAAACATTGTGATGTTTTGGTACTAAATTCCTAAATACAGCTGAGTTCCGGTTAACCGACTTCTGGTTATCCAACCTACCATATTATCTGACGTGCCAGGCCCTTTGGTGCTGCCCCATGCACGTTGATAGGCAGCAACGCGCACTGAGCTCCCCTAAACCTAGTGCTTGACGTAAGGACGAGCCCCGTCCCTCTGGCGAGCACTCGCCCCTTGCGCATTGCTAGACAGCAATGCGCACGGGGTGCTTCTCTAAGCCGAGTGCTCGCCGTAGGGACAAGCACCGTCCCCCCGAGGAGCACTTGCCCCTTTGGAGGCGCCCTGTGCGTGTGCTAGGCAGTAAGGCGCATGGGGCACTTCTCTAAACCAGCTCCCTATTATCAGTCAGTTGGTTATTCGACATAACCGTCTGTTTATGTCGAATAACCAGAACTCTACTGTACAGTAATTACCAAATAATGTTACCATGTATTGAACTGCTTTTTCATATGATTTGTTGTAAAACATGTTTTAGTGCTTAATTTGTAAAAGCATAACATAATTTGAAATTTAATAGGTTTTTCTTAATTCCTCCTTATTATCCAACTTTTCACTTATCCAACATTCTGCCAGCCCATTTATGTTGGATAAGCAAGACTCTACTGTAGCTATATTGGCACATTTTTACATCGTCTTTGCCAATTCTCTCCTGAAACAAACCCAATAAGCACATTCCTGGGTTTTTCTTGATCTTCTTAATAATCATTTTATTAGTTTCTTTAATCACCTTCCTCCATAACTTTTTTACCACCATACAAGTCCACCAAACATGGAAGAAGGTGCCTTTCTGTGTTTTGAATCTCCAACATTCCCCCTGTTAGGTTTTTATCAATCTTAGCCATGAATTCAGGAGTTATATAACTTCTATAGAATATTTATGCATGTTTTCTCTGATAGAAGCCACAATTGAAAATCTGAATCCTTTTTTCCGTAAGCATTTCCAATTATCCAAATCTATATTTTTCCCTAAGTCTCTAAACCAGGAGATCATTAATGTTTTTATTCGACTGTTTGTTTTTCCTAAATATATCCTGCAATTGATGATAATGAAACTAGTCATTTATTCCAAACTCTTCTCTCTGTTTTTCTATTGTCCTTTTTCTTTAATTAGATATTTCCTATAAGTTCTCAGTTCCTCATTGTATGTTGGATTTAACACTGCTTTCAAAGGGCACAGCCATAAAGGAATTTTCTGTTCCATCCCTTCCTTGTATCTTTCCCACATCATTAAAAGGCTAGCTCCTATGGGATGACTACTAAAATCTTAACTAACTTTTTTTCCATACCATAGTAGGCATGCCAACCAAACCTCAGATTGTGCCCCTCTAGACTAAGTAAAGCTTGATTTTCTAATTTAATCCAGTCCTTTAGCCAGCTAAAAAGCCTGAAGCTTCATAATAGTGTCTAAATCTGGCAATGTCAATCCTCCTCTATCTTTTGCACCTATTAGCTTTCTAAATGCAATTTTAGCCTTTTTCCATTCCAAATAAATTTAACAAATTCCTTTCTCCGTTTTTCAAAAATCTTCACTCCCTTAATTATTTGTAAATTTTGAAATAGAAATAGCATTTTCAGTAAAATCATCATTTTTAGCACAGCTATCCTTCCTAACCAGGATAGTTGAATCCTTTGCCATTTATCCGGGCCTTTTAAACCGCCTTCCATGCCTAAATTCTAAATTCATTTCCTCTGAAAACTTTGCAAGTATTATTTCTGAGGCAACATCCAAAATAATGTAACAAGTCCCAGATACAAGGAACAGAGGTCAAAATTGTAAAAAGAGACATTCCTAAGAGCAAATTAACTAAATCATGGAACAGTTTTTTGTTTACTTTACTGTAAAAAGTATGCAGTATTATTCACCAACTAGATAGGAATTTGGGATGAAGTTACTGTTTAAGTGTTTCTTTGCTGAATTATAGGGAAGGTGATATATATGATCCAACAAATTATAGGATATTTTTGTAAAAGTGAGATGAAAAGAGCCAGCATTTTTAGTAATGTGATCATAGCATTTTCACTCAAAAAGAAACTCTACTGAGCTCAGTAAGATATACACTCAGGTTATTGGATACTGGATTGAGTTTAAATTTGAAGTTCAATATCCGTGTTGTCTAAAACCATTCCCTCTTATATTTGTACTACAATACTATGTCTGTTGTTTTTATACATATCTATTTGCATAAATATAGTTCTACACTTGATATGCTTTATACTTTGTAATAAATAAAACATAAGAATAAACCAAGAGCATAGTTCAAAAGGACCACAGTCAAGACACACACCTTGAAGGAGTTTATCAAGTTCTTTTGATCCAGTGGTGATTTGAATGATTTCTGACCTCCGTTGATGAAACTCTGTTGCTGTGGTGAACCCCATTGGAACTAACTTTGCTGCCTCTGCCTGAGAAAAACGAAAATCAGAATATTGAGTAACAAAATGAAATATACTGCACTCCTATGTTGAAAATCCTATTTATAGCGCTATATTTTTCAGAAACCATACCGTAATACAATTAGAACTAAATAGACAATCACACCTTACTTGGCAATTTTCAAAAGCACTGTTCAAAAGAAGAAATTTTCACAAAGAAAAAAAAACACAAATGCAAATATACATTTTCATTTTCTTAATTAATTAAATGTAATTACCAGGATTTTGTCTGCCTTGGCTTCACTGATGCCTTTAATATTGAGTAATTCCTTCTTTGGCGCATAGGCAACAGCTTCAACTGTGTGAAAGCCAGCTTCTTCTAATTTCTTCACATCATTTGCATTTATGCCACATTGCTATACAAAACAAACGTAGTGTTATTCTCTACAGTATTTTTGGTACAGGATCTGAAATGAGGCATTTGGGTGCAACTAGAAAGATGATGAGGGATGGTATGAAATAAATTTGAATGTGATATAATATATACACTGTTGTATACTTTAGTTCATTTGCAAAACAATGTATGCTATAATAATAAATAATTTAGTTCTATTATGGATTAGATTCATATAGCTGGAAAAGACCCAGAGAGCCATCTAGTCCAGTCCCCTGCCTGTGCAGGAACAATCACTTTCAGGTGGCTTCCATTATTAGACTGTCTATCAAACTTTACCTTTCCAATAACAAAGCCTTTCGAACATTATTGTTTTGATATAACATATTTAAATTACATTGAAAATTAATATAGATTTAAGATTTTGTCAGTTTTGGTCTTTCACAGATTTACTAGAAAACAAAATGCCAGGAACAGAAATTAGGTGAGACATGATTTCCTGTTTCCATTTTGAGGGCCTACAGAGGCAAATGCAAGTGTTTGGGGGGGGGGGGGGGGTGCTCTGGGAAGAATTGTGTGAATATGGCGAGGATTTTTAGGATTTTTTTTACAATTTCCCCCAGGAAAATATTTTCTGTGGTTTTCTGGAATACCTGCCTCACTTCCTCATTCAAAATAATACACCAACATTGATTCAGTTCGATGGCAAACACTTCTTTTAATTAGCCTCTTGTTTGATAGTGTATCATGACTTTAAAGTCAATTGCTTTCTTTAAGGTTTGTAGTTATGCTGCATATACTCTTGATACATATATTATTGTTGCATTGTCTGGATATATTATACAAGACAAGTGTCACTGAAATACCTTAAAATAAATAAATAAAACCAGATTTCAATTAAAGTTCTCATTGGTGGCAAGCAGTTCACCAAGACTAAAAACCACAATATTGTATTGAAACTCGCATTGGTTATTTCGAATATTTGATTTCAACTACAGTAGTCTCACTTATCTAATGTTCTGTATTATCCAACGCAGTCTGCTTTTTAGTAGTCAATGTTTTCAATATATTGTGATGTTTTGGTGCTAAATTTGTAAATACAGTAATTACTACATAACGTTACCTTGTATTGAACTGCTTTTTCTGTCAATTTGTTGTAAAACATGATGTTTTGGTGCTTAATTTGTAAAAGCATAACATAATTTGACATTCAATAGGCTTTTCCTTAATCCTTCCTTATTATTCAACATTTTCGCTTATCCAACATTTTGCCGGCCCGTTTATGTTGGATAAGTGAGACTCTACTGTATGTTTTTAACTTCTGTTTTGTATGTATGTTTTATATGTTAGGGCTGTGGTGGCGCAATGGGTTAAACCCCTGTGCTGCTGATTCGCTGACCTGAACATTAGCAGTTCAAATCCGTGGAACGGGGTGAGCTCCCGCTGTTAACCCTAGCTCCTGCTAACATAGCAGTTCTAAAACATGCACATGTAAGTAGATAAATAGGTACCGCTTCAGTGGGAAAAGGCAAAAGATGCTCCAAGCAGTCTTGCTGGCCACACAACCAGGAGGTGTCTATGGACAACACAGGCTCCTTGGCTTGGAAATGGAGATCATCTCCCCCAGAGCCAGAGATGAGCACTGCCTCCAGAGCCGGAAATGAAAGAAGCCTTTGCCTTTGTTCGTGTATTTGTGTCTCATTGTATGACAGTGGTTCTCAACCTGGGGTTAGCAGATGATTCTGGCCTACAACTCCCAGAAATCCCAGCCAGTTTACCAGCTGTTAAGATTTCTGGGAGTTGAAGGCCAAAAACATCTGGGAACCCCAGGTTAAGAACCACTGTTGTATGTTATTGGAACAAGGCACTGAATGTTTTCTTATGTCTGTTTATATGAAGGGAGAAGGGAGGAATATAAAGTGTTGTTGTTGTTGTAAACCACCTTACAGAGTCCACTTACAGAGAAAGGTGAGGTAAAATATCTTAAATAAGGTATTTAAGCGATACACTTAAAAAAAGAATAGTTGGTATTCTTAATTTGGTTTTTTGGACGAATGGATTTATGCACTCTATATGTTTTAAGTTTTGTATATCGTTTTATTTGTTTAATGCCTAATTGTTTATAATTGCTCTATGTTTATTCCATTGTACTGTTGTTTATTGGCATTGAATCTTGCCAGATCTGTAAGCCGCCTTGAGTCCCCTTGGGTGAGAAAAGCGGGATAGAAATAAAATTCAACACAAACATATATTTCATAATAAACCCCACATACCTCCAGCCGCGAAATCTGTTGAGGACCAAAGCTTTCCTCTTCTGTTGATACATCTATGCTTGTATCACTCTGCATTTGCATGGCCATGGCTAGAGTAGTTAGTGTTTCTAATAAAGCAAGAAAAGTCTGCTAAATGACGGGATGTTTTATGCAGTTTGTTTGGTACAATACTCTATTTACTAGTATTTATATGGGCGGTTAAACCATAAGCTGTAATAATACCACTTTAAATCATTCATCTATGTTTCCTATATACCTTGTAATTTTATATACAATGTTTTAAATAATGAAACAAAGTTTGTGTACACTGAATTATAAAAAAGCAAAGATGTCAATGGGTGTATTTATTCTTGGTATGGGCAAATTTCGGCCCTCCAGGTGTTTTGGATTTCAACTCACACAATTCCTAACAGCCTCAGGTTGAGTTGCTGTGAGTTTTCAGGGCTGTTCCAGAAGCATTCTCTCCTGACGTTTTGCCCACATCAAGAGCAGGCATCCTCAGAGGTTGTGAGGTCTGTTGGAAACTAGGCAAGTGGGGTTTATATATCTGTGGAAAGTCCAGGTTGGGGGAAAGAACTGTCTGTTTGAGGCAAGTGTGAATGTTGCAATTCATCACCTTGATTAACATTCAATGGCCTTGCAGATTCAAAGCCTGGCTACTTCCTGCCTGAGGGAATCCTTTGTTGGGAGGTGTTAGCTGGCCCTGATTGTTTCATGTCTGGAATTCCCGTTTTCAGAGTGTTGTTCTTTATTTACTGTCCTGATTTTGGAATTTTTTTAATACTGGTAGCCAGATTTTGTTCATTTTCATGGTTTTCTCCTTTCTGTTGAAGTTGTCCACATGCTTGGATTTCAATGACTTCTCTGTGTAGTCTGACATGGTGGTTGTTAGAGTGGTCCAGAATTTCTGTGTTCTCAAATAATATACTGTGTCCAGGTTGGTTCATCAGGTGCTCTGCTATGGCTGACTTCTCTGGTTGCATTACTCTGCAGTGCCTTTCGTGTTCCTTGATTCGTGTTTGGGCAATGCTGTATTTGGTGGTCCCTATGCAGACTTGTCCACTGCTACACGGTATACAGTAGACTCCTGCAGAGGTGAGAGGATCCCTCTTGCCCTTTGCTGGACATAGTGTTTGTTGGATTTTCTTAGTGGATCTGTAGATAGTTTGTAGGTTGTGTTTCTTAATCAGATTCCCTATGTGGTCAGAGGTTCTCTTTTTTTCGTGTCAGGAGCGACTTGAGAAATTGCAAGTCGCTTGTAGTGTGAGAGAATTGGCTGTCTGCAAGGATATTGCCCGGGGACGCTCAGATGTTTTTACCATCCTTGTGGGGGGCTTCTCTCATGTCCCCGCATGGGGAGCTTGAGCTGACAAAGGGAGCTCATCCACGCTCTCCCCGAATTCAAACCGGCAACCTTCAGGTCAGCAACCCAACCTTCAGGTTGATGTATGGGAGTGGTTCTCAACCTGTGGGTCCCCAGATGTTTTGGCCTTTAACTTCCAGAAATCCTAACAGTTGGTAAACTGGCTGGGATTTCTGGAAGTTGTAGGCCAAAAACATCTGGGGACCCACAGGTTGAGAACCACTGGTGAATGGTAAGAACACTTTTGCTCTGGGTGGATCTTAGTCTATACTCTTGTGACTTGTTCTTGGCAGCTCTTCTGATGTTTGTGGTGGACTACCCATTGACCTGTAGAGACCAGTTTAGGTGGTTCAGTTCACCTTAGAGGTGGTGGGGTTTGCAGATACAGTAGAGTCTCACTTATCCAACATTTGCTTGGCCCCATGTAAGCCGCCCCGAATCCCTCCGGGGAGATGGGGCGGGATATAAGAATAAAATTATTATTATGATTATTCACTTATCCAATGTTCTGGATTATCCAACATATTTTTGTGGTCAATGTTTTCAATACATTGTGATATTTTGGTGCTAAATTCATAAATACAGTAATTACTATGTAGCATTACTGCATATTGAACTACTTTTTCTGCCAAATTTGTTGTATAACATGATGTTTTGGTGCTTAATTTGTAAAACCATAACCTAATTTGATGTTTAATAGGCTTCGTCTTAATCTCTCCTTATTGTCCAACGTATTCGCTTATCCAACGTTCTACCAGCCCGTTTATGTTGGATAAGTGAGAGTTTACTGTACTGGCCATACAGCTTGGAAAACTCACAGCAACCTAGTGACTCCGGCCATGAAAGCCTTCGACAACACATTGAGCAGCCTCAGGCCCCTTCCAAGCGGCTGAAGGGGAAAAGGAAAAGGTCTGGGGCTGGTGGGAGTTGAAGTCCAAAACACCTGGAGGGCCCAAGTTTGCCCATGCTTTGTGTAGTACATGCACACTCTCTCAGCCACACTTGGGGGCCATTTGGAAGCTTTTCATATGTTGGATTTTCTTGAAAAACCTGTATTGAGTCCTCCAGAGACACGGCTTCGACCAATTATCTTTTTGACTACATCCCCCAGAAGCCTTTAGTCAGCATGAGCACTGATGGGCGAGGGTTCTGGGAGTTGTAGTCTGATAAAGTACCCCCTTCCCAGTCTGTGAGCAGGCCCTTCTCCCGCCAGGAAGAAGCCGCAGCTTCCCCACAACGCCCCCGCTCTGCCCAGTAATGGCGGCCTCACTTAACAACATTCCCACTCTGGAGAGTGGAAGGCAAACGTCTCCTTTTAAAAACCACACAAGAACAACCCTTCCGCTCTTCTCGAGGCAGGAGGAAGCCGAGGGGTCAAGGCCCCAATATCAGATGTTTCTGAACGGAACATGAATGGGGGAAGAAAGAAGCTACCTCAGTTGTTGGGGTCCCGTCTGCTCCGCTGCTTCCTCTTCCTCTCTGCCCACAAATTCGGAAGAGCCCGCCACGGCGTCACGTGACTGGGCTCATGAAGCGTAACGCCTCTGCTGCGAGCTGACTGGTCCACTACAGTTCGAGCTGTCCCTTGCGCATGCGCACCGCCTCTATAAGCCTTCCCTCCCTTCTGCCAAAGGCCAGGCACCCGCTTGGAAAGGGTTTTGTTTTTTGTTGTTGAAGGCTTCCATGGCCGGAATCACTGGGTTGCTGTGAGTTTTTCCGGCGGTATGGCCATATTCCAGAAGCAGAGTGGTCCGCGAGAAGGCATGCATTTATTATTTAAACTGTTATGTTTATTCATATCATGATCTGATCACCATGCTCAATATATCCCACATGCATGGGGGTATTGGGATAACGATACAAAAGGTTTGCTAGGGTAGATCTTCTCCCACCCAGACTCAGCCCCCCCCGAACCAAAATCCCAGCCCCCCTCCCCCCCGAATCAAAATCCTGGCTATGGGCCTGTCCAGAAGTATTCCCTTCTGACGTTTTTCTTTACTGTCCAGATTTTAAACAAAACTCTAAAATCGGGACGGTAAATAAAGAACAACACTCAGAAAACGGGGGAATTACAGACTGGAAATAATCAGGACAAGCTACCACCCCCTCCCAACAAAAAGATTCCCCCAGGTAGGAAGCAGCCAGGCTTTGAAGCTGCAAGGCCATTCAATGCTAATCAAGGTGGCGTATTTATTTAATTAATTAATTTATGTGCCGCTCTTCTCCCCAGGGGGACCCAGAGCGGTTTTACATGATGGCAAAATTAATTGCCACATATAATACATGTAGAAAAACCAAACATAAAACACAGATAAAAGCCGGTATCCAAATCAAATTAAAACCATGTGACCATTACAAAGTGGAAGTTTCAAGCCAACATTTCAATTGCAACATTCAGAGTTACCTCAAATAGACAAGAGTTCTTTCTCCCACCTTGGACATTCCAGATATATAAACCCCACTTGCCTCGTTTCCAACCTACCTCACAACCTCTGAGGTTGAGAGGATACCTGCCAAGATGCAGGTGAAACTTCAGGAGATAATACTTTTGGAACATGGCTATATCCCTTCTCCCTCGCCCCACATGCACCTTTTCTGCCGCCAGCAAGGAAGGTGCACATAGGGCTAGGGAGGAGGGAAAGGCATGCACCTTTCCCGCCTCCTTCCTTGCCCAGTGTGCGCCTTCCAAAGCTTTGTTTATAACAGTATTTTAATTATTATTTAATAAATAATTATTAAAGGGTGCTTTGCTAGTGCTTTTGGTACACAAAGGCAAAAGAGGCTTGGACTAAATGGCCCAAGAGATCTCTTCCAACCGTCTATTATTTTTACTATGATTATGATTATTATTAACATTGAGGCTGTATTTGTTCCTATTTTGTTTTTTACTTCAAAATAAGATGTGTGCAGTGTGCCTAGAAATTTGTTCCTAGTTTTGTTTTTTTTAAAAAAAGCTATAGTCCAGTCCTCCAATGGTCTGAGGGACCGTGAACTGGCCCCGTTTAAAAAGTTTGGGGACCCCTGATATAAATAAAATCAACAGTGAGAGTCTAGGAAAATATTTGTGAAATAGTGATAGGACTACACACATAAAAATGTGTACAGAAGCCTTAATAGTTGCACATGTTATAACTAGGCACTTTTTGCTCATGTCTCATGGCCACATTCACTCTGGAGGGTAGATCTATCTTCAAGCATCCTCATACAGTGTGAGTCAATAGCATTCTGACTTTTCCCCCAAACTAGCCAGAAAGCAACTAAATACTGTAACTTGATATTTAAACCAAGTCTTCATGAACTACTGAATCAAAACAGCCCTCTACTGGGCAAGTGTAGCTATAAAATTGAAAATGCTGAATCCAAAGGACTGCATTTTCCATGGTTCTACCAACATAAATTATTCAGTAGGCCATTTCTACCTTTCCAGTGTGGAGTGGCTTATATTACAATAAAAATCTGAGGATCAGAAATCAGAATGTCAGAAACAAAAGAAGCAGTTCAGAAATGTTTTGATTCTTCTTCAAATTATTTTTAAGAACTCCGATACAACTTGGCAGTATGAACGTGAAGCTATTATTGTTAACTCCAGTTTATTTCAAACATGTTTAATACATTTTCCCTCTGCCACAAGGGAAACCAACACCATTTAAAAACACCAACAATCAAAATTTCAAAAAAAGTTTTAAAATAATATTTTACATATACATACAAAATTTCCCTGTAACTACGGGCCAGAAAACACAAGACATTCTGGTTGTGCAACTATGGTAAAACAAACTTTACAAAGGCAAGAAGCCTGAATAAACGTCAGAACACGATTCTCATGGCATTCTAGTGATTGCAACAGTTTTCTGTTCAGAGGTTGAATCCAGCCAACAGAAAGAAGTATGAATGCGACCTAACTTAGGTCCGTCTCAGAATCAAGAGTTTGTTTCTTTGAAACAATCCAGAAAGGCCTATTCAATTTCTCCAATGCACTGTTAATTTATACATGTATAGTATAGTAAAATTAGAAATACTGCAGAATATCACATCTGAAAGCTGTATAGATCAGATGTAAAATTGCAGCATTATTTTGTGTAAGAAGAACATTTACCAAAAACAAAAGGTAACCCACCTTTAGCAAGCTGAAGATGAGAAGCGTTTAAAGGAAGTATGTGAAATTCTCTTTTTTCTAGATTTTACAGACAGTTAAATATTAATGCTTCCTAAATATGTAAGTAAATACTGGGCCACTGAGAAAGTGCTGTTCAGCAGGTGATAGAAGTTTTTTTCAATGTTCCAGAGGGCAAAATGTACTATCGAACAGCTACTCTTTGCTGTTTCTGGATTGTTGAAGGAGAACACTGGAGCACATTATGACTAATCTCTTTGACTATTCTTCTCAAGTAGTTGGCTCCCACCGGAACATTAGACAAAATCACAGAAATGTCTTCTTGGCTGAAAACAGAAAACAGGAGATGGTGAGTGCCTAAGTACATTTATTCAAACTTATCTACAAAGTTATAATAGCAATTATTTATAATAGCAATTATTATTTGCAAGTCTTTCACTTTACTCACCTAAGGTTGCCTGTGCATTTCTGGATGGTGAAAGCTACTGGTGATGCAGGATAGTTGGCAGATAAAGAGAATTCAACTTCAAAACTTCCACAAGCAACAGAACTGGAGAATAAGAACTTCACTCTGCAAATGAAAAATATAAATTGATGGATTTATTAGTGAAATGATCCATTATCTAAATATAACTGTTATAATAATAATAATTTTATTTTTATACCCCGCCCCATCTCCCCTAAGGGACTCGGGGCGGCTTACATGGGGCCAAGCCCGAACATCAACAGTATAAAAAACAAAGCAATAAAACAAATGTTAACCATCTATGAGTGGATAAGTGCTGTAGTTGCCACTTCCTTCCTGCACAGACCCATGGTACTCCACTTCTACCAATTTTGATGGAGCATTTTCAGGGTGTCGCCCCATCACCCAGAAAGTGGCCTCCAAAATTTAGGATTTATTGTTTGTGGGGATTAAAAAAAACCTGCCTGCCTTTTTTTTGGGGGGGGGGGCAGGACTGAGTTTAAAGGAATGTCAAGTGAAGCATCATTGACATGCACAATCATAATACATAGCTACACTTCTTCCTTTCATTTTTCCAAGAAAAAAAGATAGCTGTATTAGTGTCTAGATCCCAAAATGGGCTGAGGAAGAATAAACATGCAATTGAAGCTGGAGACATACTATGAACAGGTGAAAAGAAATACTAAGATCATATTAAGGATGGAGCTTATTATTCTTTATGCTTTTATTTTTAAAAATCTTGCAGATAACAATGCATTACAGTACAAACCTTGACATTCTATAAATTAATATAGATGACTATTTACAGTTTTTGTGACTAAGTTACATGTTCAGTTTGTACTTCAATATAGACCAATTACATTCCCCCTCCCTCCCCTCCCCTCTTCCCACCCCTAAGGGTGGGAGAATATTCTTGCACAGAGATTTAGTTGGTAATTTGGATATATTTCTCAATTCTGTTGAATGCCCAAGTGGCATTAATGACGTAGAACATCTATTTAAAAAACTTCAGTTGGTATGTTGACTGGGAACAACATGCCAGCCCAAGATTCGGTTAGTGACAGATATGCTTGATTAAATAACACATTATATGCATCTCTGGAAACTTAACTGGTCCAGAATATAGGAAAAGCTATTAAAAGGGACTAGTAATTCTGACCAGCATGCAATGTCGCCGGTTCCCCATTTAACACTCAGGAGAATTCTAGATGCTAGTTTTGATGTAATAAAATCCTAAGGGTCCTGTGATGGGGGGGTACTTGGAGGGCTATTGCTCTCGTAATGAATATGCTCAGCAACAGGATCTTTATATTTGTTCAACAATATTTGTTGTTTATATTTGTATTTGTTCAGGTGCAGTTGTCTGGAAATTAGGTGGATAGCCAATGTGGAAAGAGGCTTTTTGTGAGTGTATATAAATTTCTCTTAGGGATCTCTGCTTGACTTTTATTTAGTTGCAAACAATTTGACCAAGCTGTTTAATTTTATTGTTTCATTTTTGGTTTGAAGATGCAATATTTGAATTCGGCTTTGATTTCTTGTCTAATTTTTATATCTTATATTGCACTAGCTGTGCCCGGCCATGCGTTGCTGTGGCAAAGTGGTGGTGGTATTGGTTAAAAATTGTTGTGGAATTCTTATTTGACGTTATTTGTATTTTTTAAATTAATTTTATTGTAACATCTTTTTATTTATTATATTTTATTATTTTCTTGTATTATTTTTAGTTATTTTCTGTTATTGTAGTATTTTTTTGTATTAATTTTTAGTGTTTTTAATTATTGTTTAGTGTTTTTATTATTTCTATTGTATTATTTGTATTTATTTTATTTTTTATTCTTTTATTATTATTTGTTTTTATTATTTTATTGTATTATTTGTATGTATTATATTTTATTATTTGATTATTTTATTTTTATTTATGTTTTTTAATTGTATTTTTTTATTTGTTTTTTTGTATTTATTTTATTATTTTTGTTTCTCTTTGTATTGGGTTGCTCTGAGTTCTGTGGTCTGCGTGGTCATGTTCCAAATGTATTCTCTCCTGATGTTTTGCCTGCATGTATGGCAGGCATCCTCAGAGGTTGTGAAATGTGTTGTAACGAAAGGAAGTGGGGTTTATATATCTGTGGAATGACATGGGTGAAAGAAAGAACTGTTGTCTGCTTTAGGCAAGTGTGAATGTTGGAATTGGCACTGAATAGCCTTGTAGCTTCAAAGCCTGGATGGTTCCTGCCTGCCTGGAATGAACAAAATGTGGCTCCCAGTATTTAAAAAATCTGTGAAATCAGGACAGTTAACTAAAGAACAGCACTGAGCAATCAGGGAATTCCAGACATGATGTATTGAGGGCCAGCTAACATCTCCCAACAAAGGATTCCTCTCTGAAGCAGGAAGTAGGCAGGCCTTGAAGGTGCAAGGGCATTCAACGGCAATCAAGGTGGGGAAGTGGAACATTCACAGTCGCCTGAGACAGGTAAGAGTTGTCCCATCCTGGATATCATTGGTGAGATAAAAATAAACATCCCACTTGTCTGTTTTCAAACAGATCTCATAATCTCTGAGGATGCCTGGCATAGACATGGATGGCAGTTTGGAAGCAGATAGGGTCGTGAGGGAATGAGATGTTTAATCGGCTTTTCCTGAATCCCTTCTTATTATCCAACATATTCAGTTATCCAATGTTCTGCCAGGGTGTTTATGTTGGATAAGTGAGACTCTACTGTATATCTTATATTATCTGCTTAGAACTGGATTATATGAGGCTGCTTCTACACAGCTGAATAAAATGCACACTGAAGTGGATTATATGGCAGTGTAGACTCAAGATAATCCAGTTCAAAGCAGATAATATAAGATTATAAATGGGTTATATAGCTGTGTGGAAGGGGCTTGAGTCTACAATGCCATATAATCCAGTTCAAATAAGATAATCTGTATTTTATAGGCAGTGTGGAAGAGAGAGTGAGGCCTGAGTAGGTTGCTAGGAGACCAAGTGGGCGGAGCTTAGTCTTCTAACTGGCAGCAATTGGCTGAAGACAATGATTTCTCTCCCTCTAATTAGGAATTTATTTTTCTTTTCTTTTTGTTGTCGGAACGTAGGGGCAAGGATGGTGGATTGTGCTGCCAAATTTCTAGGTTCTGGGGCTTGTACTTTTGTTGTTTAGTGGGAGGGGAGGACACCATTTGTCTTTTATATATATAGATTGCTGTGATTTCGTGTTCTATGACTATCACTAAGAGAGCTAGCAAATAATTTTTAAAACACCCCAAAGCTGAAACATGCCATCATTTTGTACTGAACACACTACCAGTCTCTACTTTCACAAATGCCCATTTTTCATATATTACCTATCAAGATTAGATGAAATACTTACTTTGTATCATTCACCTCTGTTTTGAGCAGATAAAATTTTCCACCCCATCGATCCAGAAACTCTATCTCTTCTCCCAGAAGTTGACAGCGACTCACCACAAGAGAGACATGATGCAGTATCTGATGGGGAATTGGAGCAACTAATCATTACATTTTAACAATATTGTAAAGGAAAGATGTGTAGAATTGTATCCCAACCACTTTGAAGGCAGACGTTAGAAATGGGAAGTGGCATATAAAAGCAGAGAACACACACACATTTTCCTGTTCATTATTACCTGGGAGAGATGATGCATTGTTAAGCATTTCTCCAGCTGCAAACTCTGACTGTTAATAAACTGGAATACGAGCCTATGTACGAGCTTCGATGAAGCCAAAGCTCTGTCATCTGCAAAAACAATCAAGCAATACATAGAAAAACATTTGCATTCAAATAATTTCCAATGTAAGTTAAATTCAGATCACTTTTAAGCTAGAAAGAACAATTTTAAATAGGGCACCATAAGCTAACTATATCTCTGTGTAGCAATTTTGAGTTGTTATTTCACAAACTTCTATCATCTGTTCTGTTTTACTTATTTTATTAAACATCTCATTCCAATTTTTGTCACATAAGACCACTGTATGTGTCTACAGGCATCTTGTTCTACAATGCCTACCTGAAAAGTTTTATGAAAATATTTAAAATGAATTGGAATGTTATACCGCTGTTTATCAGATCAAATTCTAACTGTATGTTAGATAAAACAGGTTTCATACGGACATTAGGCCACACAGACGCCTTAAATACATTTCTTTAAAATATTATTCTTTAAAATACTATTTGCTTCATGTTGGTAGTTTTCTTGTTTACTGGATGTATTTTAATTCCAATATAAAAATATGAATTTTTAATATTAATTAAAACAGGGACAATCAAAGCCTCTTTATACCAGTTTATTTTAAATATTTCTTCATATATATTTCACGTGAGAAATTTGATAACGTATATCTCCTTAAAGAAAGGATTAGAAAAAACATTTGAAAGCCTTACCATCTAAGAGCGATTCAAAGTTCACACTAACAATCTTGTAACCAGCACCATCTATGTGGGGAGAAAACACAGTGTGAAAAGTACTTCAGCTTTTACCTGTATCTGGACTGTCCTACTTCAATTTCAATCAAAAGCAGGCTAAGCAAGCCTTGCACTACATGGTCAAGTATTTTGACTAAGAATGGCAAATTTGAAGCTACCAGAAAATACACAGTGTAATCCAGAGTTGATTTTATCAGCAAAGGCCTCACAGCGGCCATCTTAAGACTGGATGGGGATATGCCTTCACCAGCCTTCTCTGGTGCTTTAATTGCTTTAATTAAGTCTATGGATCAAGCATTCAAGTAATGTAATCTTTACTACAAGGATCTTGTCTATATCCCCAGGTTGCTCAGACTGAAATCTATGTCACCCAGCAAAATTGGTCGCTATTGCTCAATAAAAATAATGACAAAATGCATCCTCAATCAGTGCTGATGCCACCAGTTTTTTACATAATAGATGTGCTAATCTAAATTCTGTGATTGTTTTCATTGATATTTTCTCCCACATAATCAGCTTTAACTGCTAAATCTGTGAACTGGTATTTTTACGGTTAAGTTTTGCAATCAGCCCTCAGCTTTTCTGTGGCAGCATAAGCGTTTCAAAACTGAAAAGAGTCTTAAAAAAGAAGTGTTGCATTTTAATGACACTTTTTGTTTATACCAGATGCATTTCCTGGTATGTTTGCCACTTACCTACAGGACACTCAAGCCGAACAATAAGCTCAATAGAATCATAAAGGAAAGTCAAAACTGCCTGGTGATCATTCCATTCTTTCATCACCCACTCAGAAAAGCTATAAGGTGGACAAATAAACAAAATTAATTCAACAGAGAATCCTGTTGCCAATTCCCTTCTCCCAGGCTTCTTCAACTAGCTCCCATTTCTTTTTAATGTGAAGATTACATCAAGCTGGAATTCTGAGAAATTTAACACATGCTTGTTACATAGAATTTGCAGTCCTTCCATCTTTATTCCTTAGTCTTTGATCTAAGTTTTTAATGGATCAATGCAGAGAGTCTATTTTACTATTGGTCCTTTAATGCTTAAGATTTCTATGTAAATAATGTAGGACAAAAAATCATTTCTATAAAAACTATGCCACCCATGTGTGAAGGTGTAGTTAGGAAACCATTACAGTATACGTACACTGCAGACCATTGAAATTCAAGATTATCACTAATTTTTAGCAAATTGCAATAAGGCAGTGATTCTCAATCTGGAGTCCCCAGATGTTTTTGGCCTTCAACTCCCAGAAATCCTAACAGCTGGTAAACTGGCTGGGATTTCTGGGAGTTGTAGGCCAAAAATATCTGGGGACCCCAGGTTGAGAACCACTGCAATAAGGTCTCCTTTAATTGAATTTGCTTACTTGTATTTTTCTGTTATTTCCTGATAACTTTTTACATAATCCTGGAGATGAATAATTTCAGAATCATTGTGTTGTTTTTTGTCTCTGAGATTTGATTGATTCCTGAGGAAAGAAAATGTGAAAACATAAGCAAAACACTGCAAACAGTGATAAATCCAATAGTTTTGTATATAAGACAAAATCTTAATAATAACAACAATAATAAATAATTTTATTTATATCCTGCCCCCTCTCCCCAAAGGGACTTGGAACAACGTACAGCAAATAAACAAATACCATAAATGATATACTCGTAAAACATAATCACATATCAATTAATACAAGAAAATAGCGTAATAGTATACACATAAGTAAATAAAGTTTAAAAGACTAATTTAGCTCTCATACACACACACACACACACACACACACACAGAGTTTAAAACAAGCCAATTCCCATGATTGGGCATCCAGCATTATAAATTCAAGTTCTAGACCCATTTAAAATCCTGTCCGAGAAAATGGTTGATACTCTTAGCCATTATCAAAAGCCTGCTTAAATAGCCAGGTTTTCAACTCTTTCCTGAAGGAAATATGCAATATACTACCTTTGAAGAGCCTCTTCTTGAACTCTGAGTTCTTCCAGCTCTAAAAATGGGGAAAACATACATTAAGGGTCTAAGAAGCAGATGAGAAATATACCTGTTTCTTTTATCTGATTAAGGAGGTGTCATTTTTAAAAAACAAACAACCTTTTCTTCCATTTCTCCCTTCAGAATAGTTTGTACTCAGTAAAACTGCTAGATGGAAATAATCTTGTAAAACACATTGAATCTGACATTACAAGTGCTCATTCTATAGGCATTCAATTCATATCATGTACATAAAATACACATGCATTGGGAAGACTGACGCAGCCACAGGTTTTCAAAGCATAGGTAAGGTGAGTAGATGTCTCATACAATAGTAATTCCCTCATTTCAACTATGTTTCTAAGGCCTACTGTATTTCCCAAGTAAAACACTAAGCTGGAAGGAGCCCCAGAACTGAACAAGAAAACACAACAGATAACTCTGGTCAAAGGTTCTACCAAACCTCAATACTGCTTTCAGTTCAACCTGTTCACAGCACTGGTTGAGATAGATAAGGTTTATGCCAAGCATCAGTATTTTATAGACTTTCAGAGTTATGCAGACAATGGCAAAGTGCACATGAGCAATATAATGCATACATGGTAACCCTTATCAGAGGTTTGTGTGAAAGCTCAATTGTATTAAGAATTCGCTTGCTGATGAGGATGTTTCTCAGGGTCTGCCACTGTATATAGTTACAATATTTGGTCGTTAGCCCTGAACACATAATACTGAAGTTACAACATTTCTAGCATAGCACAAATGACGGAACTCCGCAAACAATACAGGCTATGCGGAGAGGTCTGCTTTTGTCAAAATAGAGTTGATCAGGGTCACCAAAACAGATTAGCATACAGCTGACTCTTCAATTCTTATTTTATGCCAACAGTATTAGTAACAAAACACTAAATGGACACCACCAATTGTGTATTTGTTAGCTTTTCTACAGGAGGCACCTCAAATATGTCTCATTACCTCTCTCAGTGTCCCTCACTTTTGATTCATATTCTGACACGACATCATTGACATCCAGCTCAGTCTCTTTCAAGGCAGCAGCTTCTAAAATAAGTCATGTTTCAAAAGGAATGTCAGTAATAAAACTGTAAAAATGTTTCAGGCAACATCATGTCACTGCAGTGCCACCTTGTGATTCAATTTTTTAAAAAGGCTTCTTACTCATTACCATACTGCAATCCATTAATATAGCTACCACTTTAAGGTAAAACAAAGTTAATGAAATTATATGGACTCAGTATCTGATGAAGAATGCTTAAGCATTCAAAAGTTTATATAATAATGTTATTTTTAATCATCTCACATAATGCTCTGCTTTTGCTGCAATCTATTAATATAGCTACCACTTTACAGTAAAAAAAAAATGCGTTAATGAAATTAGCTCTAGCAGAAAAGTCAAGTTATCTGAAAACATTTGATCTCTACCTGTCTCCAGATCATTGATGCAGCTATCCATTTCTTCCAGAAGTTCATCTATTTTAGCTAATCTTGACTGCAGCTTTTCCCACTGGAGCTTAAATAGGGAAAAAAGTATTTCAAACTTAATTTTGATTTTTATGTCATCAGCACATTATTATACTATACAGCTAAATTTCAGCTAAGTAAGACCTCTTAACAATGCAGGTATACCCCAGTTAACAAAGCCTCTGGCTAAGAGGATTCTTGCAACAAAGACTTTTTTGTGTCCACCAAGCATCTCCCCCTCCCCTTCTTCTCAATGTCACTGGGATATACCTTTATTTTGTTTTTTGAGTCCCAAATAAGATTAGTTTTTCTTACACATGATTTGTAGTGATGTTTCATCCAAAGGGCAAAGGTGGTCTATGTATATTTAAATCAACAACATGGTGGAATTAGCTTCTTAGACCATTCACAGGAACTTAAATGTAACCAGTTTAAAATATGCGCACTGGAGACATGAGTTCAAATTTCAGCTCAGTCATTAAAATTACCATCATCAAGACATTATCTCCCTTCACTTAGTAATCAGACTTCTTGCAACAGGGAAACAAAACTACTACCCGAATATGCTAAGGTTATGGGAACAAGACTAACACATGATAAGCAAATGAACAGGATGTCTATATATGCACTGGCCCATTGTTGCTTCACAGCAGTTACTATAAACAGTTTACCTCTGCATTCTGCACCAATTTTGCATATAATTTTGCTTTTGCTTTGTGAGCAAGTACTTTACTCTTCTTCGTAAAACAGGATTTCATTTTGTTCAGTTCTGCTCCGAAGACTTTCAACTGTGATGAAATTAAGGATAGTAAAAGAGTAAGAGTGTATGGCTAAGACCAGAAAAGAAAGCATATTGGTAACTTAATATAGCAGTAAACTGAAGCCACAAATAGGTTGGTCCTCAACTATATTTCTTCCCTCTTGGGTCCTCATAATTCAATTTACATCAACTTTTATGTAATTTGGTTGGGGATGAAGGGTCTGTCTTGGAGAAGAGGAAACAAGGGAGCCTGTCCTTTTGCACTTGCCTAAATATGTATCATACCCAAATTGGTTCCTAATTAAGGTCTAAATAATATCTAAAATGAGGAGCAGCGTATACGTAGACATGCCATTTACTGGAGATTCTAACTTTTTAAAGTTTTAAGTAACATTCGGAAAGAGCCCTTGACACAATACTTTTAAAATGGACATCTTTGTTGAGTACTTTGTGGAGACTTATATTATCTTTTATGTACCCAAGAAACAGAATAATATTAAGATATGCCTGCAATCTTTGTATTTGGATATAACACATATACAGACAATAGGATACCCTGTGTCATGCAGATCTCAATTTATTGCAGGAGTTAATTCCTCCTTCTCTCATCAAATAGGCACTTTTCACACTATATTATACTGATACAGACAATCATTTCATATTGTTCCATATTTGGCTACTGGATAGCCATATATCCAATAGTCTCCTGGTAAATAATTTATTCTGTTTAGAACAATACAGAATGTTTTCTCCAGTTGATGTACAGGCAAGCAATGGGCAACTAATTTTGTGTTTCTGACATAAGCACAACTCTGAAATTAAGAGAGACCTGACAGCTTCAATTTTTTGAATTCTTGCAAATTTACTAATGTAAATGGGTTCAGCTGTGTGTGCACACTTGACTTCCATTTAAAAAAAAACGCAACAGAATATACTGTAAAAAAAAGAATAATTAGATGTAGGCCATTAATGGACAAAGAGCAGTAGAGCCAGACAAATAGAAACAAAACAACCTAAGAACTGCAACACTGGATTCTGGCATTGATTATGGCTGCAATTATGGCATTTATGGCAAAATATCTGAATTGTCCATACCTCCTTATCTGAACAGGTTCTCATTACTTCCCATAGACTTTTATGCACATTCACTAGAAGTTTATCCTGGTTATTTGCATTTACCTTTAATCTGAAAGATTAATAAATACATAAAAATAATATCACTGTAAACTTGAAGATGTATTCCTTCACCCAATGCAATAGTCTATCAAAATTTGGGGGAGTTGTTGTCAGATATCTTGAGAGTCACTTTGTTTACTAAATTTATTTGCTGAAGAAAGACATAATGGATAAGCATAGAACTAACTGGTTTCTTTTTATTATTGTTTATGTTATGGTATTGTAGGTTTTACAGTTTTAATTATTCAACATCCTGGAATAAACTGAATATAGATGGCATACAACAGTTTTACATACATTATAATAAAAGGCACCTTGGTAATGAATCAAGACCACGTTGTCTAATGCATATTGGAAGATAGGGAGCAAAACAAAGGAAAGGAGAAAGGTCAGATTCATTTGGATTCAAGTATAACCTTTGTGAGGGAGAAAACACCAATGTCTTTTCTTATGAAATCTTGAAAAGCCCCCAGTAAATACTGTCAAGAAAACACATTAAAGAGATCAGCTGAAGACAAAGCATAATACAAGCCCATTGGGTGTTGGCATTTGTTAAAGACTACCCAAAATGCACTTTGAACAAAAATAGCAATCAACGTACTCATCTACCGTCTTGCAGAGGGCTTGACAGTCTTCACCATAAGCCAGCAATTTGGGATGGTATACATACTGATTTATAATCTCATCTTCCAGATTAGGAGTTGTGTTGATTTCATACTAAAAAGAGGAAGAAAAATCCAGTATGATTCTATGAATTTAAAAATCCAGATATCATAGTATGTGTGCAAAAAAGAACCACAGGGTTAAGTGTATCTTTGTAGCTGAAACAATTTCAAGGTGTGTTTAAAATGATCAAGTCATTTTAAGTTTTGGCCAAAAAAAAAGAAAAAAAGAAACTAACTTAGTGAAAGTGCAATACAGTTTTTGGGGTGACTTACAAATCAATACTTATATGTAAGTGATAACATTTACACCCCTATGCTCATATACTCACTTTTGGTGGGAGCAGACTTTGGCGTGGTTTCTGTATCAGAACATGGACTTCAAGAAGTGTGAAAAATTCACGGACTGTTATGGTACCCTCCTGAAATTTCTGAAAATAAAGTGTCCAAACATAACTCATTAAAATGACCTCAAGTGTTACATTTTTAAAATCCTGATAAATTATATTTTGTTTCAGTACAAAATGAATTTACAATCTCATTTTAGTTTGAAATGACAATAAGGAAACCAAAGGGAAAAAAACAATCTCAACTTGGAACAATAGAAAAAATACTAAAATAAAATATCAGAAAATTAAACATTTTATTTCCACTTGCAGAAGTAAGTAGAATTAAGTAATTAGAATTGGGACGTAACAACACATCCCTCTGAGCATTACCTATGCTGAAAACCTGCTCTGGAGTCTAGGAAACTATCAAGAAAAGATGTTCTGTGATTCAGGGGAACAAAGTTCCACATCTACAGTGAGAGCACAACTTATTCTGAAGATTTATGTGAATAAAAATGTCATCTGCATGAAGTAATACTAATTAGAATTGCTGATAAGGATGTTCCACAACTGCAGCAATATACATCTAGATAGACCGGGTGGGGAGTGTGGTTAAAAGGGCTTTAAAATAACATACCTCTTGCAAATTTTGTTCACAAATACTGTCCACAAGAAGCTGAGTTTCCATCTCACTATTTTGCTGGACTAGGAAGAAAAAGCAGATCTGATAAGATGCAGTGTTCCATGTGCATAAAGAAAATTTACAGCATGTCTCTGTTATGTAAGCTAATACTTCAAATGATCTGACTCAATTGGTTGATAGGATTTTAAAATAATGATTTGGTACTTATTTATTCAATTTCTGAAACACCTAGAAAAAAGATTGGTTGCTTACCTGTAACCGTGTTTCTTCGAATGGTGATCTGTGAAATTAGCACATGTGGTTGTAATTGTGCCTGAGCATTAATCTCGGAACCTTTAACAGCTGTTAGAGGTACTTTGGCTGCAGCCCCGCCTTCCTCCCAGGAAGCATATATTGCAGTGGGGCTGTGGCCTTAGTTCCCTGCCGCCGACAGCGGCTTGAGAAAGAAGGCATGACGATTAGAGGGGAGGAAGGGCGGGGATGTGCTAATTTCACAGATCACCATTCGAAGAAACACGGTTACAGGTAAGCAACCAATCTTTCTTCCTCATGGTGTCTGTGAAATAAGCACATGTGGTAGACTAGCAAGCTACTCACCGTGGTCGGTGGGCATCATGACAGTGCTGATCCCAGAACTACACTGCCAAACGCTGCTTGCTTCTTTGAGAGCAGATCCACCTTATAATGGGTCACAAATGTCAGAGGGGTGGCCCATGTGGCTGCTCTACAAACTTCATGTAGCGGTATTCCTTGGCTGTATGCCGTGGAAGTGGCTACTGCCCTGGTGGAATGGCCCTTTAGGCCGAATGGAGGCTATTGATGTGCCAGTTGATATGCCATAAAATGCCAATGCTCTTCTTGCATCCAGAAGATGCAGAACCTGTTCCACCGGAGTAGATGGATCTTGAAAAAAAGAAGGTACAACAATATCTTCAACCAAATGGAAATTTAAGGCTACTTTCAGGAGAAAGGAGATATCTATACGCATTACCACCTTGTCAGAGGAAGCGCATATAAGGAGGATCTGCCCGTAGAGCACAGAGCTCACTTGCCCTTCTGGCCGTTATGATGGCCAACAAAAATGCTGTTTTCCAAGACACATATGAAATATCCACCTCTGCCATAGGCTCAAAAGGTGGCTTCTGAAGGGCTGATAACACCAATGCTGGGACAGGTGGAGTAACAGGAGGTTGAGTATTCCTGCATCCTCACAGAAAGTGTTGGATTAGGGGATCTTGGAAACAGAAGGAGTATCCCTCATCTTTACGACAAACAGATATCATTGCAAGATAACACTTGATGGAGGATAACTGAAGTCCTCCATCAAGGAAACAAGAAATTTCAAAATGACTGATGTGGGAGCAGTGACTGGAGCCACATTCTGCTGCCATGCAAATTTGGCAAACTTGTTCCATTTGTAGGAATATGATCGTTTTGTTGATGGCCTGCGCGCTGCGCACAGTATGTCTTTCACTGCTTGTGAAAGTGGTCGGGCCGGATCCGCCAAGCTGTGAGATTGAGCTGCTTGATGTCCGGATGGCGCAGGCAGTCTTGGTGAGCAATAAGGTCTGAGCGGTGCGGGAGGGGATAGTGTTGACTCCGTGCCATTGTGTGAAGGAGAACCAAGGTTGCCTTGGCCACTATGGAGTCAAAATTATGCAATCTGCCTGGTCACGGTAGAGCTTTGCCACTACCTTGGCTATGAGAGGAATCGGTGGGAATGCATATAGCAGGGGGCCTGTCCATCTGAAAAGAAATGCATCCCCGAGACACCCCATCTGCTGGTTGGGTTCCTGTCTCGCACAGAAAAAATTGCATTTTGTGTTCTCTGCTGTTGCAAGTAGATCTATTTGGGAATTGCCCCACCTCTGGAAAAGAGAAGCTGCTTCTGTTGGTGACAGAGACCATTTGTGGGTGGTACTGTCTCCCCTGCTGAGATGATCTGCTATCTTGTTCTCTTGACCAGGAACATGAATGGCTATCAGATGGATATGGTTCAGCAAACACCATTCCCATATCTGCAGGGTGAGGTTCAGGAGGGAGCGGGAGCGTGTGCCTCCTTGTTTGTTGAGGTACCACGCCACTGTGGTATTGTCTGTCCTCAACTGGACCACCCTGTGACAACATATGTCCTGGAAGGCTTGGAGGGCTCTTTGCACTGCCATCATTTCCAACAAGTTGATGTGACTTTGAGCCTCTTGAGATGTCCACTTGCCACTGACCACTAGGGAGCCAGAACAGGCGCCCCATCCTTTCAGAGAGGCACCCGTCGCCACCGTCACTGTTGGTTCGCAATGCCTGAATGGAATGCCCTTGCATACATTCGTCCGAGACAACTACCACTGGAGTGATTGGCGGACATGCGACGGAAGAGACAGACGAATATGTGAACTGTGGAGCATAGGATCGAATACCTTGAAAAACCAGGCTTGTAGAGGCCTCATTCTTAGACGTGCATATGGTGTTACAGATGTTGTCGAAGCCATGTGTCCTAGGGCTGACTGCACATCTTTGGGCTTTGGCGCCACATTGTGCACGAGACGGAGCAACACTGTCCGTAGGAATCGGAAGCGATCTTCCAGCAGATATGCCATACTGGTGATGGAATCCAGCTCTGCTCCGATGAATCATACTCTCTGCACAGGAACATGATGTGATTTTTTTTTATTGACTACCAATCCGAGATCATTGAGAAGGGATAGTGTATAGTCTAGATCCCGTAGCAAAGCCTCTCTGGAGAGTGCAACTAATAGCCAATTGTCTATGTAAGGATAGATGGTGATGCCCTGAAGGCAAAGGTGCGCCGCCACCATGGCCATACATTTAGTAAAAACCCTTGGTGCGGTAGAAATCCCAAACAGAAGCACCCTAAAACAAAAAGCCTGCTGTGCCAGTTTAAATGATAAGTATTTGTGATGGTGAGGGGCTATCGCAATGTGGAAGTATGCGTCCTTCAGGTCTATTGACACAAACCACACCCCATCTGGCAGAAGTGGAAGAATGGCTGCAAGTGTCACCATTCTAAATTTACGAGAATGGATAAAGTAATTAAGGCCTCTGAGGCCCAATACTGGCCTCTGACCACCATCTTTTTTCAGAACTAAAAAGTATTTTGAAAACAAAGCATGAGAATAGAAGGATGGGTGGAGGGGAACAATCACCCCTTTTTCCAACGAAGTAGTTATCTCGTCCTGTAAGACCTTTGAGGACGGGGTGGACTTAACAGAGCCTGTCTCCGGCTCATGAAAAAATTCAATTGAATAACCAAAACCTATAATTTCTATGACCCACTTGTCCGTAGTTATTGATTTCCAAACTGAAGCAAATTCTGCCAGTTGGGTTCCAAATTTAACAGGAAGTGTTTCATGACCTCCATGTTGTGTCCCAGGAAGGGAACACAATGGAGAAAGAGAAGGGACGTGATCACCCATGTGCTGTACTAAAGGAATTGAGCAATGGGGACAAGCGGTGCTAAAAGCGCCGCTTCCCCTTTGGTTGATATTTCCCCTTACCCTGCGAGCAGGGCTTAGACTGTGCCGCTGGCCGAGTGTAAGTTGTCTGAGAAGTTTGTGGAAGGGGTTTGCTAGTGGTGTCATACTGCTTCCTAGTATAAGAGGCAGTTGGATATGATTTGCCCCGATAGCGGGACGCTGGGGGAAAACCATATTTGTTCACCACCTGGTGAACCTCCTGGGCCTCCCTTAAGCTTTGCATCTGTCTCCGGATCAAAGAGACCCTTGTCATTGACCAGTAGGTCCTCTGCTAGAAGCCTGCCTTTTTCAGATAGTGTGGAGGCCCGTAGCCAAGCATGTCTGCGGATAACAGTCGCAGCTGCAAACATTCTGCTTGCTCCCTCTGCTGTGTCTTTTGCCATTTTCTTCTGTGACTTGGCTACGGCCAGACCCTCTTGCTGGATAACTTTAGCAAGAGCACATTTTTCCTGTGGCAAAGCCTTCAAGTAAGGGGCTATCTTTTGCCATAGTCCTGGTAGGCCGCCATGTAGACTCCATAATGTGCAAAACATGTTGACAATCCTGCCCCTCAGTGTACTTTCTTGCCTACTGCTTCCAATTTCCTGCCCTCTTTATCCGAGGGTGTCAAATGGGTCTTTGCTGAACGTTTGTTCTGCATTACCTTGGTGACTACAGAATTGGGTCTAGGCGGCTTTGCGACCCATTGAGCAGAAGTTAGGTTTATCTTATACAAGGCATCGCTCCTTCGTGGAACTGCGCTATCAGTGATGGGGCAATGTCTTGTGCAGTCTCAAGCTGCAATAAATACGGTACTGCAGGCAAAGCTGTAGCTGATTGAGCTGCTGGATGCTGTTCTTCTGCTGGGAAAAGATGGCATGCTAGGGGCTGATTTGCCTCAGTGACAGGCAATTCCAGTGCCCTAGACAGGCGTGACTTGATGTCTCTGGCTCCACTGGGAGTTCCACTGCTTGTACATCCTCCTTTCGTTCATCAGAGTCAGAATGTGATGGGATATCAGCTCCTAAAGCCGGAACAATAGCAGTGCTGAGGCCTTGATGCGCAGATTGTGCAACAGGATTTGCTTGTATTGGGATTGAGGTTGGTTGAGACATCTGTTGGTCTTGGACCAATTTGTTAACCATAATATGTAGTTGAAAACATAGACTTATGTTTATGTCTTCAGCTGCTATGCTGAAGAGGCTAATTCTATATATCACAACCTGTTTCAATGTTCATTAGCCACTGCTGGACAAGGCAGTGCTGAAGTACATGGACTCTTAGCTAGCCAGGTGTCTGTGATATTAACCCGTTTTCCTCCCGAGGAGAAAGCGGACTGTGTTTAACAGCACAAATGAAAAGTATACTGGGACTGCGGATCTGATACTTTGCTGAATATGTTTTCCCATCATAGAGAAACTATTCAGAGCCTCATTGGTGGTAAGGTTTGGATCCATAAAAAAAAGTCTGTCCCTTATAGTCATCTGTGTCCTTTCTAAAATTCAGCAGGAGTATCAGGATTAACATATGTGTGTAGGACAAACACTTGAGGAAAGAAATTTGGTATAAACTGGGTGGAGCTCCCCTTGATTTTGGACCATATCTCCTTCTTCAAGAGATCATTGCTTTAAGATCTTACTGAAATCCAAATAAAATGTTTGCTATAATATGGATTTAGGTAGGTTTGCAACAGTAGCATGGTATCCTAGAGAGCAAAAGCTATTCATATGGATGCAATATTTAAGCAAGCTGTCTTCAGAAACTCTGTAAGACTTCAAGAAACACTAAGGCCCTTGGAAGTTAAGACTGAATCAGGGATGCACAGTGAGCTACAGCGTGACTATCTGACATTTATCCATATTTGTATAAACCCTGCATCTAAACTAAGTCATGCCTAAAAATACTGTTATCACTAAGAAGAAACATCAATTGCATAAATAATCCTATAGTTCCTATATCTGCTGGGTTAAGAGAAACCAAAATAATCAGATTAAGAAGGAATTCTTACTACTGAAGTCTGTATTCGCCTTACCTGAATCCAAAGAGCTACTGTTGCTGCTTTGCGTCTTTTCCAGGTTCACAGTTATCAATTCTGGAACATTTTTACCTTCTTGAGCTGCCCCCTGGAGGTAAGCAGTGGCTGTACTGCAGATGGGCTAAAATTAAAATAGTTATCAGTTAGTAAACATTAGACCAATATGAAGTTTGTATATCTACCAAAATGTTTAATTATTTGCCATGGATCATCACAACAGCACTTTTTAGATATTCCATAGTGGAAAGCTATCCAGAAGTTTGCCAGATTCCTGGAAAGCCATGTTAAAATGCAATCCTGAATTTCCTTAGTAGGGAAAAAGTACCCTTGAATTCAATGGCATGTATGGCATTACCTAGCATATTTTGTTTATCATGGATCAGTGAAGGGCACAAGCCTCACCCACTCAGCTTGGAAAGGGCTAAGTCTCCCTGAAATAATCAAGCAAAACTGGACCATGAAAATCCCCATTTAGTTGGAATCCTCTCAGCAATTATCAGAAGTGTACGAAATGATCATTATTTTGCTATTGCTTTCATGGTACTTAGATGGTTACTGACTTCAGCTGGATTAATTCAATGAAGATGACTGTATTAATGCAACCTATTATGCTTTCATTGTTCTGTTAAAATGTGACTGCAAGTTGCCAACATTAATAACGACCTGCCTGCTAATTTTGACACCCATCTTACTAATTGCTCTAGTTTAAAAAAAATTAATCAGGCAGTTAGCTAATTCAGAGAGCTTAGGACTAGGCTTTAATTTTTCATTCTCTGGACTTGCATTACCTAATTCCACTGAAATTAGAAGTGAGTTGAAGTTTGGTTCATTATACACATCTGTATCTTTGAATAATAAAAAAGACCAAACCAACTAACCAAAGCGATAATCTATGCTTTAGAGTAATGCTACTTAAAAATTCTTCATGCCTACATAACCTAACTATTATTTTAAAAAGGAATACCAAAGCACAAGAAAATATGATCATTTAATGTATTTGTAGCAATTACCTCACACGATAATGCATTGCTAAGCATTACTTTAATTATGTAATGCACAAAAGCATTTTTGCTATGCTAGCAAAAGTAACCATACCAAATTAGTAATATTATACATACCTGCTTGAAATCGCCAGAGTCATTCCAGCCCTCGTCTCCCTTGAACTTTTTTTCTTTTTGAAGTTCTTCATCTCCTTGATTCAAAGCTCTTTGTCTCTTATTAGTTTCAAATCTTTCCGACAGACTGTCTTCGTTACCAGCAATTCCTTCATCTTTCCCTACATCATAAAGCCTTTCTGGAATGTCACAACTTAAAGCCTCATTAGAATCTATTTCTTCTTCATATGCGGGAAGCAATTCTTCATTTATATAACAAGATAGATTTGGGTTTTGTGCTAATTTGTCTGATAATCTTTTAATAACCAGAGAAACTTCTGAATCTTGAGTTTGTTTTCTCTTTTCTAATCCAGCAGTGGCAGATTCTGTGCTAGAAACAGTAGACTTTCTTTTATTTGGTAGCTTAGGTGGAAAGATACCCAAGGGCAATTTTGTAATGTTATAGCTTTCGGTATGCAAAGGTACATTAACAGAAGCCCTCTCTGTAAAACCAACATTTGTCCATTCTGTAGAGGTGACGGTATCCAATTCCTTTTTAGGATCTTCTTTCATATTCAAAGAAGAATCCAGCTTTGTTGTCAATTTAGGCAGTACATCCCTAAGAGTGGATGCAACATCTTGACTGAGTAATACAAGTTCTGATTTCTTTCTAGTATCTTTGGTTTTTGGGCAAGAGCTGTCAACACCAGATAGTTCAGACAAAATATCTAGCTCTTTCTCTGAAGAAAATGTATTGTCAAGAGGAGATTCCAAGTTATTTTGACAGTCTTTTGTAATACTGGACCATTCACGTGTCTCTTTCCTATATTCTTTCCCAAATGGTAATGGATCTGTTTGACCAGAGGAACTAGCTTCCTGTTCTGACTGGGACTTATTGAGGTTATTTTTAAGAATCTCAATTTCATTAACCAATATGGGCATTTTCTTACTGTTTAAGCCATTTGAAGTTTCTTTTGATAATATTGGTTCTGTGGTTGGAAGCATGAAACCATTTCCTTCATTTGAAACAATATGTAATGTAAGTTCATTTGAAAATGTATTAACATTACACAATGCTGGCAAGTTCTCTTTTATTTGCAAGTAGTCTTTGGGCTTTAGTTCAGTATTTAAACACATAGGTAGCATCACACTGGCAGGTGCTTCAAATTGATTTTTCTCAGTTTGGGCAATCTCTAGTTTGCTTTCGTAATCATTAACCAAAGCAGAAAATCTAGAGCCAAATTTAGCTTCAGAATTTGGGTGGCATTCATTGCTATCATTGATGTGCATAAATTCAATCCCTGTTTTGTAGTTTTGAGTGATCTCCATGTTATTGCCATCTGAAGAAACAGCTGCCTTTTCTTTGGACTTTGTGAAAGGGTTTAATATCTCTTTTTCAGCATCTGGTACATCATTATTAGAGCCATAAATTGAAACTACTTGGTTTTCTGTAACATCTACATCTGGTATTTTCTCAACATATGTATGAGAAAGCGCTTTATTCATATTCTGTTTTATGTTTTTATCTGGCATTTCCTTTTTCCCACTTTCCTCTAAATTCCCATTATAGGTAGCATTACATGGTAAGCTTGAGACTTTTGTGCTGTGGAAAGATGTGACTGTACAAGTTGTGCTGACAGGAAAAGTGGACTCAGCTTGGAGGGTTGTCTTACAAGGCAAGTCTGTTTTATAATCAAGTGTTATAGTATGTTTTTTATTGACCCGTCCATCATCAGCCATCATTTCCTTAGTAACAGTATGAGATCCTGTTGTATTCATATTATTCTGATGAAATGATACTTGTGGAGCCCTTTCACATTGAGATACAACGTCATGGGTAACTCTCACTGTATGGCACTTTGTATTCTCCATTTCAGCATCATGCTGTGAAAAAACAGTAGTATCATCTTTATTTAATCCTAGTAATGTGGTCTTCCTGATCTCTTTTTCTTTTGGTGACAAAGCAGTGAACCTCGAATCAGATACAGGCTTTATTATTTCCATGTCATTATTGCAGGTAAATGTTTTATCTGCAGGAACATACGTTTTGGACTGAGTTTTTGCATCACTCAGGTGAGCAAATATACTGGTTTTACCAACAGAAGCTGAGGCCAATTCTTGAGGAGTTTCCTTAACTTGCTGGAGAATATCATGGTTTACTGGAACTGTATGGTTCTTTGTAATCTCCATTTCACAGTTGTCATACAAGTACGTATCAGTCCATTTCTTCACTCTTCCTTGAAGAATCACTTTGATAGTTTCTTCTTTTTCCACTTCCAAATCTTTGACTTTGGCCTCTTTTAAAGATGTGGATGTCATGGGCTTAGTTATTTCCATGTCATTATTGTGCATAAAAAGCATAGTTTTATTTTCTGGAACAAAATGTACGGATTGACTTATTTTCATGTCACTGCTATGTATAGACATGCTGTTTTTCTCTGAAGGTATTAGGGAGAACTGAGGAGTTCCATCTACTGCCACTTTAAGTCTCTTAGTAAGTTCCATGTCATTGCTTTCAGTCAGAGCAGGTCTTGTTTTTTCACTAGCTGATTTCATTACATTTTTCTTGCTTGTATTTTGCAGAGATTCAGGTACATATTCAACAGGCCTAGTTATTTTCATATCCTCACCAACTGTAAGCTTAGCAGTTTTGTTTGAAAAAAGAGCTGATGAAAGAGGAATGTCTATATCTTTAGCAACAACATCACGTTTTAATGTCACTGTATGGCTCTTTGTCATTTCCATTTCATTTTCATCAAGTGAAAATACAACAGTCCTATCTTTGAGTTGTCCAGTAAGTGTCCTTCTCCTAGATTCATTACTTTGTTTTTGTGTAGAATTTTCTATAAACTGATTTATCATGCCTGTTTCATCCATATAATCATTACACATATAAACAGATTCAACTGCAGATTGTATAGAGCATGCTTGAAGGGTTTTCTGACATGGCTGCATATCATAGTTTACTGGCACTCTATGGCTTCTGGTAATATCCATTTCATTGTCTTCATTTAGGGAAAATACAGTAGTCTTATTACTGTTCAATCCTATTACATTTTTTTGATCACTTTCTAAACCTTGCTGAGGCAGAGCCAGGAACCCATGAGCATTCAGAGAGTTTTCTAAGTAAGTTATAGGTTCAGTAATGTCCATGTTCTCACTGAAATGAAATCTGGCAGTTTGATCATTAGAAATTAAGGACATATTGTTTGGAAGTCTACTCTTTCTTTTCATTTCATTTTCTCCTGCTTTGGTATGAGCCTGTTGCATAATGTCATGGGTTGAAGAAAGAAAGGGACTCACTGTTTGACTTCCAAAACTCTTTGTTACTTGACCAAGTGGGCAATAGTTTGTCTCAGGGAGGAAGGGTGTCTGAGGATCACCCAGTATTCTTGAATTTTGTAGACCCATTTTATTATAAGTAACCTCTTGAAGTGGACCAGGTCGTTCATTCAAAGCAGAATGTTTGGTTTTATGTACATAAGAATGTGAGGGGATTTGATTGTTTGTGATGTCCATATGCTCTTCTTGAAAAATAGTTTCCTCCATAAGCCTGGAGACATCATTTCCCTGTTTGCCAAAATTCTGAGCAAAAGGATCACCTATTCCCTTGAAATTTTCTTCCCAGGCTAAACCTGTGCAATTCCTTGTTAGTTCCATATCTGCACTAAAGTCACGAAATACAGATGTTCTGTCTACATTGAAAACAGGCATAGAAGTGACAGAGTCAATGGACCTAGGCATTATACTGGTTTTATAATAAGAAAATGAGGCATCCTCCTTTATCTCAGTATGCTTTTTGTCAGCAATTGATTCTATATCATTCATGGTGAGTTCATTCACACACAGACGTTGATCCTCTTGAACACCAAATTGATTTCTAGAAGTCTTTAATCCACCACTGTCCATGTTATTACTGGCTGACCAATCCCTTTCTTGGGAATCTGCCATGTTAAGTGAGCTTGTTCCAGGTGGCAAAACATTTTCCATATTGGTAGTAATTATGCTTGTATTTTCTTGTTCACAACCTACCTGTTTTGAAGGAAGTGTGACAGTACTTTTGTTAGAAAGTCTAGATGTTATAGGGTTTTGTATATTACAAATTATTCCAGAAGCAGTGGTCGTGTTGCAGTCTTCCTCGTGAAAGTGGGAATAACCAACATTTCTTTCCATAACTCCTGTAGGTAGAGAATGCACAGTAGACTTCAAGCTGTTCAAGAAGTCACTAAAGTTAATTTTAGGTGGGTTTTCAGTGTTTAGCTGCTGTTGAGATAAACTGGTATCATTCATTTTTGCAGGGCCACTGAATAAATGACACTCATTCATTTGTGAAGTTTCCTTGTCTGATTTTCCAGCTGAAAATGATTTGAAATTTATTTTCCTGGTGTTGTTAGTTTCTTCACGGATTCTAATGCCATGGGTAATCACTATTGTGTGACCAGATGTCATATCCATTTCATTTTCCTCTGAAAATATGACTGTTCTATCCATTTTGTTCCATGCTTGACCAGTTTCTGCATCACAACACTATTAAAAACAAACAGATGCCTCTAAGTATTAGACTATTAACTACTTGGATTTCACAGATATTAAACATAAAAGGCTAGTTCATTCTTTAAATTGGTTAAGCAAAACTTTCCTTTCATTTGAGTTCTGTGGTAGTTAACATAGAAATATGACCCCCTCCAACAAAAGAAGAGGAAAAATTATTTTTTGTCCTGAAAAAATGAAAAAACAAAGATTTTGGAATATTTTCTTTTAGAATGAGTAAAATGTTTTAGATAAGTTATTCATATATGTATTGCCCCTAAAATCATTTCTAAAAACTATCTTGGAGGAGCTCTTTTGTGTACAGTATCAGATCATTTTAACTGCCTTTATCAGTTCTTTTAATAGAAATGAATGTACTGTATCTTCTTAACATGGAGATAAAATACTTTAGTTTTAATATGGTTGATAGTTTTTCCTGTTTTTATTTGCAAGGGGGGTTGATTTTGTACTGGATACTACTATTGCATTTTGCAATTTTGAAAAAAGTCATTTTTCCACAGAAAATTAGGACAACCTTTTTTTTCTCCTATGGATTCACAATGTCTACTTTCAAAAAGATTCCCTGAAACTCCTCCTCTACCCAAGATTAATGTTCTCTTTCCTAGTTTGGGAGACCACACATACATGCAACACTTTTTAGCTTTTTTAAAAATCATGTCAGAAGTGACTTTTTAGCTGACAATGCAGGGTTGCATCTGGTGGGATCTCTCCAACCAAATATCAGAGAAAACAGTGTGATTTCCAACATTTCCTCACAACGGTCCATTGGAAATATGTGGAGGGCTGTCCATTATGTCATATCAGAAATAAGAGGAATTTTTCATATAGAAACATTGATCACCTTGCCTCTCTCTGATTGGGAACTAGATACTAAGGGAGATGACAGATACGATCACAGGTGGGAAGGGACTGTAACTTTTTAATATCATACAGCCAGGTACTTCCACACTTCCGAGTTAGAAGCTATTTGCTGTACTCATAGTCTGTTTAAAAAAATATTTGAAATCCCAGATCAAGGAATCAACCCAAAGGCCACATTGGCCCCATACCAAATCCCTGGGCATATGCCAAAAATGGGAGGAACCACTGCAAGGAGATAATCTTCCTCCTCATTGCATTTCTTTGTAAAGCTGCATAAAGTTGAGATACTAGGACCTAGATTACATGGATGAAAGATGATCCTGTATTCTTACCTCTGTCTGCTGCAAACATGTCTGGATGGGGGCATGAAGTAAAGTGCTCATCCCTTTTAAGAAGAAAATGAAACTTTCATTTCTGGTTAGCAGAACATGCAGTTTTTAACCTTAAGTCTAGAGAACCATTTTCAGTCAAAGAGCAAATTCAAATTAAGATCAGTTTTTGGTATTGCATTGCAATGATTGGAAAGGCCAAAGTCTAAAAAAGGCAGAATCACAAGTAGCAGCACATGAAGTTCTTTCTGCATATGAATAAACCTTCAGAAAATAATGTTAATGTTTTAGAAAGAGAAAAAAATGTGACATCAAAGTGTGACCATCTTGGGAATCACAGAGGGAAACAGTGTGAATGTTTTTGTTTCCAATTTAGGATTACTTTGCAGCACTGGTTCAGTGGGCATCTGCCAAAGGTTGAGAAGGAGCATTAGTTTACCTCAGGACCTTAGACAGCAACAATACCCCTAGAATGTTTCCCGTTGCATTTTTAAAATGTTTTAACTCCCCCCTATTGCTAAAAACAACATCCAGAGGTTTAAATTCTCTTAGGTTTCATTTAATCAGGAAGTAAACCAGTTTTAAAGTTCCACTTTACTTCCTGGCTACATAAAGGCCTCCCATGGAACTAAAACAGCCAGAGAAAGCTGAAAACATGATGAAACAGTGCCCCCATGTACCTTTTTTAAATCCTCCAAATGAGCTTATCCTCGGCCTCCCTAGAATGGCATTTACTGCCTTCTCAATTACTGGGAAGATGTTACTGGCATTTCACCATGTTTGGGGGATATTTTTTTCAATCCTCCCATCTTTTAAAAGCACATTTAGGTCATTTCCCCCACAAAAGAAAGTGACTGTGTTCATTCAGTCAATTCCTGTCTATACTACTCCTTAAAATGATCATTTCACAAAGCCAGGGGGAAAGAACACAGAGAGAAGTTGTGAATTATCCAAAAATGCTTTGGAGCTTTATACTTACCAGTGATCTCGCATGAGACAACTTCTGGATCTTCATTTCTTTAAAAAAACAAAAATATATAATTTTAATTATATAAGATCATTTCAGAAAAATCATCTAAGTATTAACAAAGCTTTAGATCCTGGATTTAGATGAGTACCTCTACAAAGACTGGAATACAAATGAAAAATATTAAAATGACTCAGATCCAAATCATAAAGCAAGCATCTAAATTCTAATTCATAGTGGGGTATAATTTTTATAGGTTTAGGAAATATTGCGATAAAATATTGATTTTAAAAGGCTATTATAAGCTGAAAAGTTCTGGGGCCCTTTTCAAATGATTGTCTGGTTAGGAGATTTTTTTTAATACTTACTTATGAAAAAAATCTTGAACTCTTGGCTCTCCAGCTGTTTCTGAAACTGTTAAAAAACAAACATCACAAAAGAAATACGTGCCTTATGACATGTGTTTGTGGCAACAATAGTGAAGAGAATAAGACTTTAATCAATCCTGGTCAACTGGTAATATAAATGCAAACAGAAGTTCTCACCTGCCTGCTTTAATTCCACAATGATTTGAGGATCTGGTGGGAAGACCCTAAGAAAACAAGAGTTTAACTATTGTGTAGTATTTTTTTGTTTGTCACAGACCAGAACCGAGGGAACTCATTCACATATTAACACACACCCTTATAGACTATTTCAGTTCCATGTTTTTTTGCAGACAGAGATATATTTTATTGTACTATAACAAAAGCAAAAGTACATTGAGACACACATCATGGTGTGATGGCTTGAATGCTGGACTACAATTCTGGTGATCGAGATTCAAATCACATGCTACTACTCTGAGAATAGACTGCTATGCTGGCAACAGATTGCCATAAAACATGAACTGTCTGCCTCTCCCATTCCTGCAGCCACTATTCTATTTCTGTCTATGCTAGCAATTTTTCTTGCAAGAAGCAAAAAAAAGAATTCAGGCCATTCCCATGGCACACCATTCCTGAGTATTTCAGCCATTTGTCTGAGCCATAAATCAACAGCTGACTTGAAGGCACATACATACATGCAATCTTCTTCTTTGACAGACTTAGAGCTAAACTTTCTAGCTCTAGCAGAGAAGATAAATGATAACATCCACAAACACCTAGCCTCCAGCAGCAATATTACAGAGACCATTCTCTCTCTGCATTGAGACGTCTAGTTCCTTGAAGAAGATTCTTATTACAGACAAAGATGTTCTTGTTAATTTATTTATCAAAGTGAAACAGCTCAACATTTCTCAGTACTGTATTCAGGATGAAAATTACAGATGATATATATCTTTGAGAATAGACTTACCGTATAGTATCTGCAAAACTGACGCGCCTAGAATTTCTCTGACGTTTCTCAATATTGTAATCCTAAATATGCCACATAGAAATAAAATCCACAGAAAGCAATTAATTTTTAAAGAAAAATGTTGATAACATGTATAAAAGATATTGCACGTACAGAATTTGCACTTGTTTTTTTCTACTGTGTTGTCACTAGTAATATTTTGTTACTATTTTCCTGAAAATTCATAATGGATTAATAGCATTGCATTAGACCTTTGTTTACAATTTATTAAGATATTTATGTTAGCTAAACAAATATAAACTAATTTACACACACATCAACACATATACATGCACAATTCTGGTTATGTATTGCAACTCTAGCAATGTGCTAGGACCAAGTGAAATAGCAAAATAATTTTAAGCTTAAATCTAAGAAACTTGCTGCCTTGAACAAAATTGGCATCTCGCTTGATCAAAATGCAAAGCATATCTTAATGGATGCTTTTTGAGGTAGAATACAAAGTACTATGTATACTCTTGTATTAGTCAAGGGAGGTTTTGGTGTGATTTTGATATAAGTTGAGAGTCATTCCATGGAGATGAAAAAACAGCAATGCCACCTCAGGAGGGAAGCTTCCTTTTTTTTGCCCTGAGAGAGTAGAGGCGGATGGTGTTGTTTTAAAATTCTCTCAAGATGAACTAAGCTCTTGCTGTTCACCATTCTGCGCTGAGAAAGGATGGTTCCTTTTTTAAAATAAGAATTAAAGTCCATTACTCATATTGACCCATGGAGAAGTCAACCTAGGTTTTGGGAGGTGATTATTTAAACTAAACTTTCTAAACATGAATACATAAGATAGTAATATTTATTATTCTTGTAAAAAATGAAGAATGTTACAACCTTAAGCCAAACACTCCTGTGGAATTACTTTCAATTAAATTATTTGCCTCTTTATTACATTGGTATATATGGAATATCTCTTATGCAAAATGATTTGGTCAATAAGTTTTTTTAAAAAAAATGTTGGAATATCTGTATTTGCATATACTTAAATATATATGCTTGCTGCCATTTCACAGATCCCTGCACTTCTCTCCAGCCTTGTATCTTGTTCATTGGGTAATGGTGTTGTCTCTGATAAGTTGGGAGAAATGCTATAAGGGGCTACTATAAGGGGGATAGTCCAAGGAAAAGAGAGAAGGAAGGGAGGATGAAAGAGATAAATAGAAACAAAGAAGGGAATTGGAGGAAGAAAGTTCAGAAGGGAGGCTCAAACTCAGTAAATCTCCCCCACTCCTCAATCCCACCCCAAGAGAAAAAGCAAAGGGGAATAGAAAGAGAACTCCCATCCCCCAGGAAAATGGCAAAAGAAAAAAAGAATGAGTGAGAACAAAGAGGTGACTAGCTCCTTACACCACCTTTGCCATGCCAGCCCTCTGCCAAAGGAGAAGAGATGAGAAGTGAGGGAAGAGAGAGACTGAACTCACAGTGGCAAATCCACATTTCCTGCCATTTCATATATCAGTCCCTCGGGCCCCTTCTACACTGTCATATAAAATCCAGATTATCTACTGTGAACTGTATTATATGGCAGTGTAGACTAAGATAATCCAGTTCAAATCAGACAATGTGGAATTTCTGCTTTGATAACCTGGATTGTCTGGCAGTGTAGATGGAGCCTCAGTCTTTTTCTGGCCTGGCATCTCATAAAAAGACGTGAGGCTGGAGAGAGATGGGGACCTGAGAGACAATTTAGCAGGAGCACTAATACTGCTGCCTCAAAGGCAAAAGCAGGGGGTGCAATGTTTTAGGTTTTTGGAAGCTTTCCTTTTCAGTATGAGGGAGAATCAACCTGTATAACATTATTTTTTCAACCACTGGAAGCTGTGGGCAGTGATACAGCTTGCAAAAAAGTTTCATATGTGAAATATCTACAAAGGAATAATTTAATGCATACCTGAATTAATTCATTTCCACTCCCTAAGTTTTGGAGAGGAGTTCTTGGAGCTTTTAAAATCTAAATGAGAAATAGGCATAGATGAAGATAACATAATTTCTACAGCACCAATAACTAATTTAAACTATTACATTTTTATAATAATTTACCGTAAATACTTTTATTCTACAGATCAAAATTGCACCCTAGAAAACCACTGTATAAGCTTTATCATTAGCTCATAAGTTCTGAAAGATTGTGAAATTTTAAAGAGCAGTCTGTGATGAAACTTTTTTGTTCAAAATACATTTTTAAAAATCCTATAGGCAGGCTTTGTCACTCTACCCTACTCTATTATTGTAATTATTAATAACCAAGAATGAGATTCTAATCATGTCAGCTCAAACATAAATGAACACACTCCATATAAGAAGCAAAATGTAGTCATGTTTAAGACAATTACAGTAAATGAATGTGTATATATGACCAGGATTTCAGTATGCTTGTACAAATTCTTTCCAAAAGCGGAACCAATTAAGGGTCGGGTGCTCCAGCAAGCTGTGTGTGAGTGAAAAAACCTCAATACTTCCATAGCCATGAAATCATAGATGATGTGGATCTTGGGGAGAAACTGGTTGGAGGCCTTGATTGCCTCCAACTAGTTCCATGGCTTGCCATCCGATCATTCACACACTTAAAACTACTTCCTCTTTGGCTGGTTTCATACCAATCTAAGTGGTCAGTGTAGATATGCTCTCAGTTGTTTGCAAAATTCTTGTTCATAGCTTTAAACAGACAATCTTCTTAAGAGCAGTCTGCATCCAGGTTCATAAAATTCTAACCAATTTGTGTAGATGGCCCCATCCCTGCTTACCTTTCTGTAAGCCATTAAAGATCTTTCTGTGACAGCAGGTATTTGAGGGAGGATGAGGGGCATGTTGCTGGGGAGGCTGTGGGTGGGATTCTGGAAGGATGGTCAGTTTTAAATGTAAAATTAATTTTATTTATTATATATTTTCATTTTAACTTTATATCCACACAGTACTATTCAATGTTTTTAATGTCTGCATTTGTGTTGTTTTAAACAAGATCAAATTGCCTTGAGTCCCCATGGGGAGAAAGGCAAGGTATAAAGTAAATAAATAAATAATTTCTGTTGCAAAGAGAGCACTTTATATTTAATATTGGACTTTAGTTACTCAATGGAACCATCGTGAAGTAATCTATTTGGCAGGTCAGGCAAAGATATACTCATAGAAGAAAGTAGACAATCCAAATTTAGGCTCAAGGTATTCCATTTCTATTGCAGTACAAATATAGTATTTTATTATTATTATTCCATAGTGGTGTTGGTAAAGTTAAAAGGGCATTGGAACATCTTCTTTTGATTACTAGTTTTACACTAAAACGTCTCTTTAAGTAAGGAGTCATGAGTAAAATTACTTGCCTTTACAATGACTAAATATATAGGATTCAAAAGTTGCACTTACTGAAGAAATTCTTCTTTTAATTGTACCATCTGTGAAGTCTCTATAGAAAAGGAAGAAAAAGCGCTCAGTTTAAAAGGCAAAACCCCATTCCTCCTCAGCACTTCATATACAGAGTTGTCAACAATGGATCACAAAATAAAGTCAGTCTCAATAAATAATTATGGTGCATACCCAGTGTGAAAGAAAGGCACATTTAGCAATACTGTCAATATTATTAGTATATGACAATTGCCTTCAAGATTGCTGACATATTAGGTGATAAAGAAGTATTAATTAATACATCAACCCATTCTATTACAAAGAGCAATAAACTGTCAAGACAGAAAAGACTTAGAGCTTACCTTTCCTCATTTGTTTCAGAATAACTCCTGTCCATTTTGAAAGATTCTGGTTACCTGAAACAACAGACACATTAGTCTCTCAAAACACTGTCTGAGACACAATAAAACAACTCCACCTATCAAGACAAAATAATGTAAGATCTGGAATTTTGGAATTCATTTTAACTCCTCTTCTTGATTTATTATGAAAAGATTGCATGAAAATACACCTTATTTAAGTCATATTAACAGAAAATATAAAATAAGCCTTCAACCAGGGAAGTTAAATCTAAAAACACTGTGGCGTGTACATCTAAAACAAAAATAAGACAACTTCAATCAGGAAGACAGTTTCCTGTGATTCCAGGGAAAGATAACTTAGAAACAAAAATTTGACTTAAAAACGATTCATAGTTAAGAACAGGAAGTAAAAGGATCTACCCCTAGGAAGGGAAATTCACTCCTGGAAGAGTTATCATGGGGAAAAGGTGTCTCCACTGAAGCTTTGTCACCAATCCTTGTTTCCACAAGTCACATTTTTCAAAATCCAGTTATCACAGGGACAGAAAGTGAAGTGAAATCCTCTGAACAGAGGTACAGACAACAAAATAAACACTGCAGGGGTGTTGACCCTTCACTGTGTTCTCTGTATATACTTGGTTGGAGTTCCACTTAAAATAATTTGGGGACTGCCTGTATGGAATAGCTTGCATTAGAACTCATCTGGACACAGTGAATGAAAGCAAGATGGAAGATCTGCCCTCAAGAGCTACTGGGGACAAAGGCTACAGTCCACTGGAGACATGTACGAGTAAATCAAGTAAATCTGCACAAGAGATAATTTCAAGAAGGTGCCAAGATATAAGGGCAAGAACTAACTTGGACAAAGAGAAGAAGCAGATAACAAGCAGAGCTTGAATAAGTTCCTTTTTCTGAACGGAAATTCCCAGAATCCCTGTGACGTCACTGGTAAGGGGATTCTAGGCAGTGTTGTAAACAACATGCCCACCACCACTATTAGGGCTAAAATCATTTGTCTCTATGTGGAATAAATACCTGAACCATTTCTACTTTCACAAAATACTCTTTTTATAATACAGGAAAACTGTGTTGTGTTCAGTTTGTCTTAATTTTCTTTTAATTACTGTATTTCAATATTAATACAGAGTTTACAGTATGAGGTATAGTATTCGTTTGGCCTGTTTTAAATGGTTAGCTCTCAAACAACCAGAAATGACATTTATCCAGCATCCACCAATGGATTCAAAAGTTGTATTTTAATTATATGAAGTCCATATAATTGTATGAAGTCCTTATAAAAAAGCAATGAATAAAACTCAGCATAAAAGCTTCTTCAGCACTGCTTACACAAAGTTGTCTGCAATAAAAAGGAGAATGTTAAAACAACTTATTCTATAATAATTACGGGGGTGTACGTTTTATCGTTGATGTAATGTAAATGTACAGTAGAGTTCCGGTTATCTGACATAAAGGGGCGGGTGCAATGTTGGATAACTGAAACTGACGGATAATAAGGAGGCCCTATTCAAGCCGGGGGGCTTGGCAAGGAGGGAAGGGACTTTTGCACTCCATGCATGGAGGATCCCCTCCAGGGGGTACAGAGGGGAAGGCCAAACTTCAGAGGCACCATTTGAGAAACCTTTGAAACTGAGGCCGCAGAAAGGTGCCTCGAGGGAGGCAGGGTCAGAAGGAAGCTTTAATGGAAAATTTCTTCTTCCTGCGCCTTCCTTGTTTACCTTTGAGGAGCTCGAAGACTCCCACCAGCTGTTCTGAGGAGGTGGGGCGGGCTCCATGTGGAAGAGGGCCCGGAGCCGCGAGGAGGCATGAGAGGAAGCTGCCGCTGCCGTGCACATGGCTGCCGCTGCCGCAGCGTCTGTCTCCCCCTCCGCTGCCTCCTCCTTCGCATCTTCCTGGGGCAATCGAAGAGAGCTCGAGAGAAGAGTGAGAGAGAGGAGGACTTTTCTCTCCCTCTTCCTCCGGCTGCCTCAGGAAGATGTGTATGGAAACCGCCTTGAGTCCCCTTGCAGAGATAGATAAAGGTAAAGGTTTTCCCCTGACATTAAGTCTAGTTATGTCAGACTCTGAGGGGTTGGTGCTCATCTCCATTTCTAAGCTGAAGAGCCAGCGTTGTCTGTAGACACCTCCAAGGTCATAGAGCGCTGTTATTTTCCTGCCGGAGTGGTACCTATTGGTCTACTCAAATTTGCATGTTTTCGAACTGCTAAGTTGGCAGAAGCTAGGGCTAACAGCGGGAGCTCATCCCGCTCCCTGGATTTGAACCGCTGACCTTTCGGCCAGCAAGTTCAATAACTCAGCGGTTTATAGATAGGGTGGGTTATGAAGTATTATTATTATATTGTGTGTTTTATACACTGAAAATTGCTTTGGATCCAGCCACGGGGTAGAAATGTGAGAAAGGTGGGGTAGAAATATCTCAGGTAAATAAATACATTCCCCGCAAGAAAGATAAGCACATCTAGCAATACTGCAGATATATTACGAACTACAGTAGAGTCTCGCTTATCCAACCTTCACTTATCCAATGTTCTGTATTATCCAATGCAGTCTGCCTTTTAGTAGTCAGTGTTTTTGTAATCAATGTTTCAATACATTGTGATGTTTTGGTGTTAAATTTATAAATATAGTAATTACTACATAGCGTTACAGTGTATTGAACTGCTTTTTCTGTCGATTTGTTGTAAAACACAATGTTTTGGTGCTTAATTTGTAAAATTGTAATGTAATATGTTTAATAGGCTTTTCCTTAATCCCTCCTTATTATCCAACATTTTTGCTTATCCAATGTTCTGCCGGCCCGTTTATTTTGGGTAAGCGAGACTCTACTGTACCGAATACATAACAATCATAGGCTTTTAAAGAAGAACATCTTTAAAGACTGAGACAGAGGTTGCTGATTAATGTTTATGTTTTAGTAGAGTTTTAAAATAGTAACTGATGGTTTTAACTATTTATTTTTAATACTTTTATGTTTAATTCTATTTTAACGTTTATGTGTTGGTAGTTTCAAATGTTACATTGCCGTTTTAATATTGTTAACCCATTTGAGTCTCTTTTAAGGGAGAAAAGTAGGATATAAATAACAATAGAGAGAAAGATAAATAAATAAATAACGTCATGGGTTAAATCAGGCCTGGGCAAACTTAGGCCCTCCAGGTGTTTTGGACTTCAACTCCCACCATTCCTGACAGCCTCAGGCCCCTTTCTTCCCCCCCCCTCAAAGGAAAGGGCCTGAGGTTGTCAGGAATGGTGGGAGTTGAAGTCCAAAACACCTGAAGGGCCCAAGTTTGCCTGGGCTACATGGTAAGGAGGAGGCAGGAGCGAAGAGTACCGTCAGAAAGGATTGTGGCTCCTAAGAAGGCCGCGAAAGCGTCAAGCCCAGTTTTCAAGCGCCCAATTCGCCTCACGGTGACGCCCTGCCTTCGTTTTCACCTCACCTGGTCAAAAAAAGCACTTCCAAACCGAAACAGACACCGTTTCCGTTGTCCTTCCGAGCCTCCGGGGCCCACGGCTGAGGAGAAAGAAAACAGCAGCTCCCTGCCCGCCTTTTCTCTATTCTCACTCAATGTCACTGCCTGGCTTAGGCCGCCATTAGTGGCGCCGCATTCAAACTAAGCGCCTGGTTCCGCGCATGCGCTTTGCCTGCCAACTCCGACCACAGGAACGCCTCGACTCTAACGTAACATGGCAACGCCCTCTTTCCGTACAAGATGGCTGCGCCCGCTCGGTTAAATCTGCGCCTCTCCCACAACATAGCAGGCAGAAAGGGAGTCAAAGCCTCGAGAAAGCGATCTGCAGCATGTCGGCACAGTTATTGCTTAATATAAACGCACAGCATGCTGTCAAGTTATTGCTTAAAAATGAGTGTATATTTCGAAAGGAAAAACATAAATAGGGAAGGAGAATCCGTTTTGAACAGTTCCTTATAGGCTGGGAGAGAAGGATGGCTTCTGTGACGAGGTGGCCGAGTGGTTAAGGCGATGGACTGCTAATCCATTGTGCTCTGCACGCGTGGGTTCGAATCCCATCCTCGTCGTTAACTTTTTTTTTTTTTGGCGTGTGCAAAATCGTCATATTATTGTGCCACCATTATTATCCTAATGGTGTTTTGTTAAGTAGATACATTATGTAAGCTGCTGATTTTGGGTTGGGTTGCTTTAAGTTTTCGGGGTGTATGGCCATGTTCCAGAAGCATTCTCTTCTGACGTTTCACCTCCATCTATGGCAGGCATCCTCAGAGGTTGTGAGGTCTGTTGAAAACAAGGCAAGTGGGGTTTATATATCCGTGGAAAGTTCAGTGTGGGAGAAAAAACTCTTTGTCTGTTTGAGGCATGTGTGAATGTTGCAATTGATCACCTTGATTAAAAATGAATAGCCTTGCAGCTTCAAGGACTGGCTGCCTGCTGCGGGGGGGGGGGGTTGTTAGGTGTTAACTGGCCCTGATTGTTTCCTGTCTGGAATTCTCGTCTGGCCTCAAACAGCCAAGAGTTCTTTCTCCCACCCAGGACTTTCCATAGATATATAAAGCCCACTTGCCTCGTTTTCAACAGACCTCACAACCTCTAAGGATACCTACCATAGATGCAGGCGAAACATCAGGAGAGAATGCTTCTGGAACACAGCCATACAGCCTAGAAAACTTACAGTGACCCAGTGATTTCGGCCATGAAAGCCTTCGACAACATGCTGCTGGTTTTCTTTTACTTTTTACAGCAACGGGACTGGGATTCATAGATGTTTTGTCACTTTTGCATTTCGCAACCACGCACATATATTATGCATCACATTGGACGCGCACCCATTCTCTGTGGGCGCAGCTACACTGCGGATTTAATGCAGTTTGACACCACTTTAACTGCCAAGGGTCAATGCTGTGAAATCAAGGGAGCTGTACTTTGGTGGGACATGGGACATGGCAGTGTAAGTGGTGTCAAACTGCATTAACTCCAGTGTAGATGCTCCCTGTGTAGTTCCCCCTTACATACACAAATGAAGGGAAGTAGCCCTGAATGTATCTCCATTCAGAAGATATTCCTGCTGAAATTAGTGAAACTTGAACCTTTGAGGGAAGAAACAACAAAACTTATCTGAAATGCTTGGGACCAGGAATGTTTTGGATTTGGAATATCTTTATTTGCATATATATGTCAATAATGAGATATCTTGCAGATGGGACCCAAGTCTAAACATGACACTCATTGACATTTCCTAGCTGAAGGTGACATTATGCAATATATTTTAACAATTTTGTGCACGAAGCAAAAATTGTGTGTCTGAATCATCAGAAAACAAAAGTACAGTAGAGTCTCACTTATCCAAGCCTCGCTTATCCAAGCTTCTGGATAATCCAAGCCATTTTTGTAGTCAATGTTTTTAATATATCGTGATATTTTGGTGCTAAATTCGTAAATACAGTAATTACATCATAACATTATTGCGTATTGAACTATTTTTTCTTTCAATTTTGTTGTATAACATGATGTTTTGGCGCTTAATTTGTAAAATCATAACCTAATTTGATGTTTAATAGGCTTTTCCTTAATCCCTCATTATCCAAGATATTCGCTTATCCAAGCTCCTGCTGGCCTGTTTAGCTTGGATAAGTGAGACTCTACTGTATCTCTATCTCAGCCATTTATGTGGACAGTTTTGGGGGATCTTGGCTTTTAAGCTGTGACAGAGTTTGTATTCTTTAATTCGTCATTTTCTTTACTGTAAATGAAGATGCCCACTTCTCTACAAATTGCACAAAAATAAGCGTTGTAGAGAAGATACAGAAACTGTTTGCTGCAAAATAGTTCTGGAGGCCTTGAGTACTGTGTATTGCATTGGTGGCCATGGTGGGTCAAGAGGTTATCAACAAATTCCTTAAATACATAATGAACTACAACTCCCAAAATATTCCATAAACAAATGCTTCCACATTGTGCACTTGTAACATTTCTGTTACTTGACAATTATGGTGGTGTAGGCTCCCTCTAATAGGATTCAAATAATTGAATGTTTTTCTAGTTCCATCTCTCCAGACCAAATGCTTCTGAGATATGCTGGACTATAATGCTCAGTATGTTGCTAGTATCTCTTGACAAGCCAACTTCAATTTATGGCAACCCTATGAATGAGAGACCTCCAAGTGATCCTGTCACCAACAGGTCTTGAAGTTTCAGGGCTGTTGCTTCCTTGGTTGAATTTACCAGTGTGGCCTCCCTATTTCCCTACTGCCTTTCATTTTGCTAAGGATTATTATAATATTTATTTATTTTGTTTATTTCCATCATTTCTATCCCGCCCTTCTCACCTGAAGGGACTCAAGGCGGCTTACAAAACTGGCAGAATTCGATGCCAATACACAACAATACAAAAGAATAAAAACATAAGTAGTTAAATACAGATTTAAAACAATACAAAATACTTGAGCCATTCATCCACAAAAACCTTGTACATAAACCTTAGTCCAGACCAAATTGAAGCCAACAAAACTTGTTCTTTGAACGCTTGCTCACATAGCCAGGTCTTCACTTTCTTTCTAAAACTCAAAAGGGATGGAGCCTGCCGGATGTCATTAGGGAGGGAGTTCCACAGTTGAGGAACCACCACTGAGAAGGCCCTGTCTCACATCCCCTGTCTCACATCCCCGCACCTGTGAGGCTGGCGGGACCGAGAGCAGGGCCTCCCTTGAAGATCTTAAATTATGTGGTAGGTCATAGCGGGAGACATGTTCCGACAAGTAAGCTGGGCCAGAACCATTTAGAGCTTTATAGGCTAAAGCCAGCACTTTGAACAGTGCTCATATCATGGTATGTCCATGGATGATATCCTCAGTTTGAGTCACACACACTCATTGCTTCCAGAGTTCTTCTACATTGCAGACATAAAGCAGTTTGACACCACTTAGACTGCCTCGGCTTAATGCCATGAAATCTTGGGATTTGTAGTTTAATCAGATGCCAGCTCTTTTTGACAGAGAAGGCTAAAGATCTTGTAAAATTACAATTCCCATGACAGCACAGCATTAAGCCATGGTAGTTAAAATGCCTTGCATAACGCACTGGACTTTTATGTATTGTTAATTTGTTTGAACTGGTTTCAAATTTATTATAATTTGCTTCTTTAATTTTTGTATGTTGTAATGGCTCACTGTGTAACACTTACAAGCAGCTTTGAATCCCAAACTTGGATAAGACAAACTATAAATAAAAGCAATGTGGATGATAATTGTACTTTTGATTATGTTCTGTTCTCTCATAAAATTAAGCTTAAGTTAATACGTGTCCCCTTATGCTCAATAAAAAATTAATTGAAAAGCATTGATGCCAACAAAAATCTTTAAAGATTATGTTCTTTTCACTGAGAAAACTGTCCTGTATACTGATCCATATCACATTCCTCAAAAAGGACACTTCCATGACTGAAAAATATTTGCTCTTTTTACACAATAATTACACTACTATTGTGTAGAACCCAGATTCCTTAACAGACAATTAGAATTTGTGTTGTTGGCATTTCAGGTGTTCAGGACACTTCTATTATTGTATTTTTAAAAACTAGGATAACATTATTCTTCCTTCATGTGCGTTCTCAGAAAGGAAATCTCAACACAGCATGCATTTCAGGGGCTGTGCTTGAATTTCTTTCAAGCACATTGACCTTGTCTGCATAATTACCAAGAGTTGTTTCAATATGGATATTTATTGGATGTGTTTCTATGCTTCCTAATTTTTATAACCACAAATGATTACTTCTAAGCCAGACAGGCTGTATCATTATGCAGATGTTTAAAGCCGTGAAGTAGGCGCTGAAGGGCTCTCAGACGGCAATTCTACTTCACAGGTTAAGTATCATCGCAACTGTTTAATGAGCCCCTTGTGCAGTTAATTTATTGGCATGGTTATACAACACCATTAAGGAATGGAACAGCAACAAAACGGCTAGGAAGTATAGATATGTGCTGCACTCAAGATATCCGCCCTTCGACACCTTCCCCATTATATAATTTGGACACTGTATCAGTAGTGCAATTTATTGCATGCTTGAATAAATTCATTTTAAAGATGACCTGTTCCAAATAAAACATAGCTTTTAATCTTGGCACATAATGGATTGAAATTCTTGGTTAGGTTGCTGCTTGTCCATTGTCCAATTCTACATTTAGACTTACAACTGGGCTCAAAAAGTATAGTTAATGCAAATAAATTCCCAAATAGTAACCACTTGCTGTTTTTAGGGGATCACTTACCAGAGCATCCAGAACAAAACGATTGTAGATCAAACTTTGAAACTTTCTCCTGACACACACAAACGGATGGGGAAAGGTAATTGTGGTGCTTTTCCACAGCTCAGAAAAGTTACTTTTCAAGAAAGTAAATTCCCAGAATCTCCTCTAGATAGAAGTGTTTCAAGCACTGCTATGTTACCTTGAGCTCTTGTCCAGTTCAGCAAATGGAAAAGCAATGGACAGGAACACAACAATGGGTGGACAGAGCTGAAGCTGAGTCTTTCAATTACACAGGGAGATTTGAAGATCCCACCCAGGTGGCAATGATAGTGGAAAGCAAACATCCTCATCTTCTTGATACTTAAAAGCGTTTATGTGTACATTTTGAACTGTAAGCCTCCTAGAATGGAAATACTGTACAGGTTTTCGTTATGTGGATTTCTCCACATAAGTTACACCTGTCTTGGGTGGATGGTTTTTCCTTTTGAATAGGAAAGCAGCCAAACCTAGGCAGTTGGGTACAAAGCCTGAATAACCCAAGAATGGATCCAGACAAAAGGGATTGTCTCCCAAATCAGTGGAAAACGTTTTACACTTCACACCAGGGTTAGGAAAAATGCAGCCCAAAAGTCCCGTTCTATGGTCCTTAGGATCCTTGCCAGAATCCCAATTTTGTTCCCAAATGTCAACTTTGAGGGGACCACACACAAGTGATACAGAAATGTATTTCTTTATTGCTTCCTAGTAAAAAAAGCTGCTTGTGTGTCTAACATGGCCCAGATCTACACTCAAAAGTGGTAAAATTGCCTCCCTTAGGGCTCATTGAGGAATATTTGAGAACAAAATAAATTGGGGGAAGTGCCAAAGGAGTCTCTAGCCTCAAACAGTTATCCTTTTTCTGAGGGAAACTTGCTTCAAAATTAGATGAGAAATATATTTAGAGGTGGTCCTTTTTTTATCCAGGTTTTGAATGATGGTTAAACCCACACTTTCTCCTCATATACAAATGTTAGCACTTCAAATGTTGTTTCTTTAAACAATAGGTTCCTACTGTATGTGAAATTGGGAAGTGGTTCAATGTCAATTTACTGTCCACACTATCAAATCCAAACAAAAATTAAAATGCAGCTGAAAACAGATTTTTCTTCTTCTTGGACTTTGCTAGAATGAAAGCCCAAGTTAAGATTGTCAGGGGAGGCCCCTCGGTTCCACTCCTCTCACAAGCACAACTGGTGGGGATGAAATAGGGCCTTCTTGTTGATGGCCCCTTGGCTATGGAACTCCCTCCCCAGTGAAATTAGATTGGTCCCCTTCCTCCTGGCCTTCAGAGAAAAACTAAAAACATGGCTTTGGGATCAGGCTTTTGGTCAATTATGGGAGCAATGCAATAACAGACTATAAATTAAGTTAATGACGACCCGGACTAGTACTGGAATATGACCGGGATTATGTTATTTTCATTCTTGTTTTAATGATTTGTTTTAATTGGTTGGTTTTAATTTTTTTGCTTATTCATTGATGTATGTAAACATATGGCATTGCATTGTTGCCTTTGTAAGGCCACCTTGAGTTTCCTTCGGGGTTGAGAAAGGTGGGATACAAGTATGGTAAATAAATAAATGGAAAAGTATACATTTGTGAATAGGACCAACATGTCTTGCGTTGATGGAGACAATTTTTCAAAGTATCAAATTATTGTCAGAAATAATCTCAATCATTTGCATAAACCTTGGCATCCACACATCTATATATATAAAAGAGTGATGGCATCACGGCGATGGACAAAACAACAAATCTACAGCTCCCCCAAACTCTAAAATTGGCAACGCAATCCATCATCCCCGCCTCCAGTAAGATACAACATAATCAAACAAAAAACACAATCACAACACCAAAAAAACACAACAGGCAATCTGCGCACGCGCAGAAACACAGTCCTCCCAACTCTTTCCGCGCGCGCGCACACACACAGAACCGTTCCCCTCCCTCCCTCTCTTGCACCTCCTCCACCGCCGAAGCCAGGGACTCTGCAGGAGAAGGCACATCTCCGCCTCACGAGGCTGAGCTCCCCATCCTCGAATCGGGAGTTCTACTCCAAAACACCCGGAGGGCCTAAGCCGACCCTTCCCTGCCCTCACCTCTCGCCTGGAAAACAAAAAGGTCCCTCCCTCGGGACCTTCCTGGTTTTTGGCGCCAACACTGTCATTGCCGCGCCAGGCACTTCTGGGAAAGCGAGTCCTGCCTCTCTCCCTCTGTGTGGAGGGGCAGCCTTTCCCACCCCTTTCTCTTCCTCTCGGGCCTGCAGCGGCGGACGAGCACCACGTTGCCCGCCTTCCTGGCCCGGTTCCCCTCCTCCTCCTCGCCGCTGCTCAGGCCTCCTCCTGTCCTCCGCGGGAAGAACATGGAGGCCGGCATCGGGAAGCGCGGAGGAAGCCGCGACGCCCCAGGCCTGCGCCTCCACTGGAGCCCGCTCTTGCCTGGCCTACAACCCACCACCACACCGGCGCCACCTCCGGTAGGAGGGGAAGGGCCGGGATTGAGGGGCAAAGGGGAAGGGCAGACCTCACCCCGCCACGCCTCCCGCCTGGCCCCTGAGCACGTACAGAGCGCCTTCTCCTCTTCTCTTATTTACCCTTTTCCAGGGCCCGGGGGATGGCGCAAACGCCTTCCTTGCAAAATTATAAATATACAGTAGAATCTCACTTATCCAACATAAACATCCCAGCACAACATTGCATAACTGAATATGTTGGATAATAAGAACGGATTCAGGAAATCCCAATTAAACATCAAATTAGGGAATCATTATACAAATTAACCACCAAAACATCATGTTATACAACAAATTTGACAGAAAAAGTATCACAATTTAAAACACTGAATACACAAAAATTGACTACTAAAACGCAGACTACATTGGATAATCCAGAACATTGCATTACCAAATGTTGGATAACTGAGATTCTACTGTAAGATGAAATAATTACTGTGGTGCAGTAATACACAACAATATAATCTCTACAATCACAACACTAAATAAACAACACCACTCTGAAAACGGGAATTCCAGACAGGAAACAATCAGGGCCAGCTAACACCTCCCAACAAAGTATTCCCATCGCCAAAGTCTGGCAAATCCTCTGTTTTCTGAGGGTCACAGACAGTAGAAGCACATAAAATATCACACACAACACCACTCTGAAAACAAGGAAATTCCAGAGAGGAAACAATCACGGCCAGCTAACACCTCCCAACAAAAAATTCACTCAGGGAGGAAACAGCCAGGCTTTAAAGCTACAAGGTCATTACATGCTAATCATTTTTCCTAATTGCAGCATTCATACTTCCCTCCAACAGACAAAAACAATCAAAAATATTGTATATTCACAACCTTACGAAAATAATACCCCTGATGGTGCAGCGTGTTAAAGCGCTGAGCTGCTAAACTTCTGGACCGAAAGGTTGCAGGTTTGAATTCGAGGAACAGACAGAGCCCCCACTGTTAGCCCCAACTTCTCCCAACCCTAAAGTTCAAAAACATTCAAATGAGAATAGATGAATAGGTACCACTCCAGCGGAAAGGTTACGGTACTCCATGCAGTCATACCACATGACCTTGGAGGAGTCTACGGACAACGCCAGCTCTTCAAGCTTACAAATAGAGATAACCACTAACCCCCAAAGTCGGACACGACTGGACTTAATGTCAGGGGAAAACGTTTACTCTTTACCTTAACTACCACCAATTCCTCAATACTTTATTTCCCATACCACCAGACTTCGCCACAGCAACGCGTGGCCGGGCACAGCTAGTCTTTTATACAGATGTAAACTGGAAATGGAAAGCTAACACATTGCTTTCCCAATAGAGATATTAAGCAAATAAGACAAGATTCATCATATACAATTCATTCAATTGAAAGCCTGTATGGAAGGGCATGTTTTTAATCTCTACACAATGCTAAGTACCTTTTAGGTACTTTATAAACAAGACATCTGAGAAAATTTTTAGGGTAAGACATCTTCTGATAATTACTGTATATCTAAATTCTTCTCTGTAATAAAACAGAGACAAAATATCACAACTGTTCCTTGGAAGAGCTGCCTTAGGACATTAGGCATTCCTTCTTCTCAATGGCTTCCCACATAAAGGAACTTTATCCATTCATGTTCAATGGGTGAGAAAAGCAACAGATGTGGAAAATCCGTCAAACTCTCGGACATACATTAAAAACATTTTGAAAATCTCAGGTCTCTTCCCAATTATCCTGTGCCCATGCGGGCATCTTGGAGCAGTAGTCAAAGTCTGCTCCTTTGTAGCGCAAGGCATGAAGATACATCACCAGCTCTTTGGGTGAAGGGTCAGGCCTTACTATCTTGCATTCTTCACACAAAGGGTCCGTTTCAGTCCGGTGCTCATCCAAACACGTTTCTCCATTCTCTGACTGGCACATTGGTGCTTCAGAGACACAATTCTGAGAACAAGTCAATATTCCACTCTGACTTTCGTCCTTTGATTCTTCAGTCTGATCAGGATTTTTTTTATGGATGACCTCCACAGGCATAGTATACTTCCCTGGAGTTTCCTTCCCTTTATCTCCAATGATAGGTTTTAGATCATCCTCAGTAACATCCAAGATACCCAGACTCTGTTTAGAGAGGTGCTCCTCCACCAAAGACTGAAGCAATTCCTCGTCTGTTTTGTTAACAACTCCACCTTTGCCTTTTTCAGGACCCCAGGCATTTGTGTTGTAGATAGGGTCATTGGCAATGGGGTGTCCCAAAAACTGCAGGTGGACACGGATCTGATGAGTGCGGCCGGTGTGCGGAAAACACTTCACCACGCTGGTCTCACCGTTGTAACTGAGCCTCCGGAAGACCGTTTTGCATGGCTTACCCTTGGGGTCCACCCGACACACTCCCACTTTGTATGACACAACCAGGATGGGTTCTTCGCAAATCACCTCATTTTCTGGAAACTCTCCAAGCACACGACATACATACTCCTTCTCCAGCTATTGGGGGGACGGGGGAAGGGGGACGTAACAAGGAAAAAAGAAATAGTAAAAAATATTTTCAAAACAGGATCTATAATACACATTTCTGTGCCTAAAATGTTAGACCTGCTTCTGTGTTTGTTTGACCTGCTGATTCCAAAAGTGGCACCAATTTCACCCAACCAGTTCTAGTTTTTGAGATACACATATTATTCACCATCTGCTCGCCCATAGAAAATTATGATAACCATATCTAAGAATCTAGAGTTCATGTGGTCTATGCAATGCAATTTTCTGAATCAGTGCCCCAAATAACCCCAGGAAGAGGCCTAAAAACCAAGACACTGAGAAATTTTGTTTTGACTGGGCTGCGTAATAGATTGAGTTACTTAGTGGCCACTTCCATCTGCTCTAATTTGTGGCCACCACTAGCCAGAATTTGAGTACAGAAGTGTTGGCTCTCCAGAGGTTTGGATTTACTACTTCCTGCAGAGTTTTATTAAAAGATCATTGGTGCTGTAGTGGAAAACAACGGAGAGCCAAAGATCCCCCACCTGTGACCGATAATAAGCACTACCTAGCTTCCCTCTGGCTATCTGGGGACTTGTCACCATACACAATTATAGCACTACAATTCTGCTTAAACTATCATGACAACATCTTATGAAACCATGACATCTGTACTTTTGCCTTAAGAAACTATTAACCTCAGGGTTCCATAGGATGTAGCCATGGCAGATGCAGTAAAATGTAACAGTACAACTGAATAGTATGAAAACGAAATATTGTTATACTGATGCTGAAAAATGAGGATAAACAGAAAATAAATATAAGCCATCTATTCATGGTTTTTGAGCATCAACGATAGAGCAGGTAGAATATGTTATGTAATGCATCACAGAGCTTAAAATTAATTTGCTCAACAGCTAAGAACATTACATCTCAACTATATTTTCTAGCACAGAATTCAAGGCAGCAAACAAGATGGTCTTTTAGTCTTGCAAACATTAGACCCGTGTCTACTAAGGTGCAGCAACTTTGCAGAAACTTGTGTGCTCAGATGCTACAGCCCTGAGTCTATGGTATTTAAATTAAACTTAACAAACCAGTAAATAATTACTTCTACTCTGCTAGCTCTGGTACCTGCATGTTTCAAAGCCTGTCAGTATATTACATATATTTTTAATAAAAAGAGCTTTCTCAACAAACATTTTGATGTTTTCAGTCCACACTTTGGCAGCCAGTCATCTTTGTAAATAGGTTATCAGTACTGCCCAAAAGTCAAACTGATCAGTAACCTACTGCCATCATCAGATGAAACTGTCCTCCTTCCCGTCCCAAGGACCTCATATCACATTTACCATCCCCCAAGGAGGCCCAGGACGTTTTTACCCTCCCCATTCTGTACTCAATCTGTACCTAAAAAACTTTGTGTCTTATGGGATGGGGCAGCAGGGAGGGTTGAAATTCTATAGAGAGGGGGGGGGGGGAGACAAGGGGTCTATGTTAATTGTTGCAATAACATGTTTCATGCTTATATCTATGTTTGATGTTTTTATAGTTTTAATGGTTTAATCTAGAGTTATATGTTTTTGATTTAGATATGTGATATTTTGCCATTTATTATGTTGTAAACCGCTTTGAGTCCCCCCAGGGGTGAGAAAAGTGGTATAGAAATGCAGTTAATAATAATAATAAATACTGCCAAAAAGTCATTAAAAGTTTGCTGGAGAAGTCTTTGGATAATTGTGAAATGGGGAACTTAACATTTGCATTCTGTTTCTATGCTAATACACCTGTACAAATCATGACCGCTGAAATTTGAGGATATTTTTACTACTCCTTGTATACTGTAAAATGCCTATTCTGTATTAACTTTGCTACAAAATATGACTTGAGTAGAAGAAAGTGTTCTGTTTATCCAGATTAGGGTAACAACTATATTATTTCAGATCACTGACTGGAAATACAACTGTAAAAAAAGAGCAAGCCAGATAAGGAAAATGCAGAGGGTGAATTTGAGGGCTGTGTTTTAGGGGCAGTAGGATTATAAAATACAGCAATCACTTAAGCTTCACCTGTCGCTGTCGAACTTGCTCATCGATCCTCTTGGATACTTCAACAGACTTTGCAAACATTAGGACGCCCGATGTTAAGCGATCAAGCCGATGAATAGTGTGCAGCTCCTTCAAGTTATGTTCTTTTCCCAGTATGAAAATGACAGTATTATGTCGAAATCTTCCACACGGATGGACTGGTAAAGAGGAAGGCTTGTCAACCACCACCACCTCATCATTTTCTTCTATAATCTCAATCGGCTGTGCTGTTACTGGTGGTTCGTGGCGATGTATTGTGTTCCGCAGAAAGTCGTTATTCTGAAAAGCAAAGCAATCATGTCAAAAATACAGGTCCTCCAGGAGGGTAACAAAACCCTTATGGCATAGATCAGCATTGTCAAACACATTTTCATCAAGGGTCACATCTTTATGGTTTGCCTTCAAAGGGCTGCTGAATCCACTGACAGAGTATCTGTCAGCGTTTGGCGCTCTTCAGTTTTTACCTAGTTTGGGTCCCCAGATGATATTCAACGACAACTCCCCCATAACTTTTGAATATCCAGTCTGCGGAGTGGGGATCTTGAGAACTGCAGAACTTGTAGCTCTGAGGTTGGAGAAAGGGCAAAGGACATTTTAAAGTCCACAAGCCTTGTATCTAAATTCAAACCCTACTTTTCTGACTAAACAGAACAAACTGCAGCCTTCCCAATGTTACTGTATCACAACTCCCACCAGCTCTAGTCATGATGCCAAATAATGAGAAATACTGGAATTGTAGTCCAGCATCTGGAGCGATGTGCTTTTCATTTTAAGAACAGACAAGCATCTCGAGCCCTGAGGATTACCTGGGAAGGAATCCTACTGGAGCATTGCAATAATAATAATAATAATAAAACTTTATTTATACCCCGCCACCATCTCCCCAACGGGGACTCGGGGCGGCTAACATGGGGCCATGCCCAGAGCAATACAATATAATAAAATATAAAAACAACATATCATAGCACCATTAAAATACAATAAATGATAATAGGCATTACATCAAGAAATCAAAAAACAATAAAACAAGGGCAGGCCGTGTGAACACAAAACATCAAAATACCTAGGAGTCACTCTGGATCGTGCTTTGACTTACAAGAGGCACTGTTTGACTATCAAGAAAAAGGGGGCACTAGAAATAATATCATACGAAAGCTGACTGGTATAACCTGAGGATCACAACCAGACACAGTGAAGACATCTGCCCTTGCACTTTGCTACTCTGCTGCTGAATATACATGCCCAGTGTGGAATACCTCTCACCACATTAAAACAGTGGATGTGGCTCTTAATGAGATATGCCACATTATCACAGGATGTCTAAGCCCCATACTGCTGGAGAAATGATACTGTTTAGCAGTAATTGCACCACCAGACATATGTCGGGAAGTAGCAGCCTGTAATGAAAGGACCAAGGCACTGACATCTCTGGCCCATCCTCTCTTCGGATATCAGCCACCAAGCCAACACCTTAAATCAAGAAATAGCTTCCTAAGGTCTACAGAGATATTAGCAGGAACAACTCAGCAAGCAAGAGTCCAAAAGTGGCACGTTAAAAACTGGAACCTCAATCAGTGGCTGATACCGGATGAGAAAATCCCTCCTGGGCACACAGAAGACTGGGCGACTTGGAAGGCGCTGAACAGATTGTGCTTTGGCACCACGAGATGCAGAGCCAACCTTAAGAAATTGGACTACAAAGTGGATTCCACGATATTTGAGTGCGAAGAAGAGCAAACTACAGACTACTTACTACAATGCAACCTGAGCCCTGCCACATGCACAATGGAGGACCTTCTTACAGCGACACCAGAGGCACGGCAAGATTCGCTTCTGACACGATAAACAAATATCTGGCGGGCCACATGAAGTAACACAGAGGGGCAGATTCAGCCTGTGGACCTTGAGTTTGACACATGGGGCAGAAAGCAAACCAAATTTCCTGGATTCACAGAAAGCTTCAGTGAGCATTTTGAAAATGTGTGAAAATGGTGAAACCCATGTTTAACAGTGAACAGGATAGAATTTGAGGCACATAAACTGCAGATTCCCAGGCTCCAAACCTTCAGCCAGTGCTGGATATTGTCTTCCTTGGTTGCTGTGAGGTTTTCGGGCTGTATGCCCATGTTCCTGATGCATGATCTCCTGACATTTTGCCCACATCGAGGGCAGGCATCCTAAGAGGTTGTATTTTGGAAACTAGGCAAGGGAGGCTTATACATCTGTGGAAGGTCCAGGGTGGGAGAAAGAACTCTTATCTGTTGGAGGTAAGTGTGAATGTTACAATTAATCGTCTTAATTAGCACTGAATGGCCTGGCAGCTTCAAGGCCTGGCTGATTCCTGCCTGGGGGAATCCTGTGTTGGGAGGTGTTAGCTGTCCCCGACTGTTTCATGCCTGGAGTTCCCCCATTTCCAGACATGAAACGATCAGGGCAAGATACACCTCCCAACAAAGGATTCCCCCAGGCAGGAATCAGCCAGGCCTTGAAGCTGCAAGGCTATTCAATGCTAATCACGCTGGCCAACTGAAACATTCAGAGTTGCATCAGACAGACTAGAGTTCTTTCTCCCACCCTGAACATACCACAGATATATAAACTTCACTTGCACAGTTTTCCAACAGACTTCACAGCCTCTGAGGACGCCTGTCATAGATGTGGGTGAAACGTCAGGAGAGAATGCTTCTGGAACATGGCTATACAGTCCGGAAAACACAGCAATCCAGCGATTTCGGCCATGAAAACCTTCGACAACACATTGCTTTTCTTATTTCCTTCCAGCTTAATAGCTCTTCTTTTCACTTCATTATTCTCACAACAAAATGCTGTGATGGACTCAACTTGAGCCCTCCAGGGAGTCTGGACTCCCAACTCCCACAATTCCTAACGTCCAACGGGCATTGGGAGTCCAGATCCCCTGGGGGGCGGGCCGAAGTGCGCGAAGGGAAGCGTTGGGGAGCCTTCTGGTCCTCACCTTGAGGCGGAGGCCGAGGTCCTTGACGGGCCGCTCGTTGAGGCGGAGGCGGCCTGCTTCGGCGGCGGCCCGGTAGGCCTCGAGGGGCTGGGCGCGGAACTCGGCGCCGAAGACCTGGAGGAGGCTGCGGCCCACCCAGCGGCCCTTGCAGTAGGTCTGGAAGTCGAAGAAGTAAGGCCGCACCTTCCGGAGGCCGCCCTCGAAGTAGTAGCTGGTCTCGGCGAAGTGGGCCTCGTTGAAGCTGACGCCCGGGTTGCGCTTCTTTGGCGGAGGGACGTGGCGCGCCTCGCCCGCCTCCTCTTCCTCCTCCGCTGCCTCCTTCCCCTTCCCCTGGCGACGCTTCTCCGCCCGGCGCCGCGCGGCCGACCGAGGGCAGCTCCCTGGATGAAGGGAGGGCTGCGCCGCCATGCTCACGCCCTCAGAGAGACAGGCCCACCAAGCCCGGGCCCTGCGAAGGAGCCGCCTCCGCTCCAGAGCCACGCGCGGCGCCGACTCTGAGCCGACAGCCGAGGCGGCAGCAGCATCCGCCTCACGTGTCATGGCGGCACCCCGGCCCTCCGTGACGTCAACCCCCTCCTCTGCCAATCGTACACGGGCTCGTCCAGTGTCGCCAACTTAAAGCGACAGGGAAATCAGACGCTGCGGGAAAGTAACACGATGTTTTGGTTGCTGTGAGTCTCCCGCCCACATCTGTGGCAGGCAACCTCAGAAGTTGTGAGGTCTGTTGGAAACTAAGCAAGTGGGGTTTCTATATCTGTAGAAGGTTCCGGGTGGGAATAAGAACTCTTGTCTGTTGGAGGCAGGTGTGAATGTTGCAATTAATCACCTTGAGTAGCATTGAAAAGCCTGCAGCTTCAAAGCCTAGCTGCTTCCTGCCTGAGGGGATCCTTTATTGGGAGGTGTTAGCTGGCCCTGATTGTTTTCCGTCTGGAGTTCCCTTGTTTTCAGTGTTGTTCTTTATTCCTGATTTTAGAGGGTTTTTTTTTAATTCCCGGTACTCTCAGGCAGGAATTTGCCAGGCTTTGAAGATACGAGGCATTTCAGTGCCAATCAGGTTAATTGCAACATTTACACTTCCAACAGACAAGAGTTCTTTGTCCCGCCCTGTACTTTCCAGAGATATAAAAACCTCACTTGCTTAGTTTCCAACAAACCTCACAACCTCTGAGGATACCTGCCATAAATGTGGGTGAAGCATCAGGAGGGAATGCTTCTGGAACATGGCCATACCGCCTGGAAAACTCTTATCAACCCAGTTTTTGTTTATTTCGTGTCAAAAGCATTGCACGACAAATACATTTCAAAATGATGGGGGGAAAAAAAGGAAATCACAAGCAACTAAATAGTTTTGGACCAAAAGCGGGCAACAGCAACCGCATTGTCCGTAGCTTTAAACAACTCCTCCTCCGTACATGAGGCAGGGCATTGTGGGCGAGCATACATATGCGGAGTTGTTTGTTCTGCTCCACAGTCACACAAGGTGGAGGATTCCTCCAGGTAGTGCCATCTTGCCAGATTGTCTTTTAATCTGCCCACTCCGCTTCTCAGTCTGTTTAGGGACTTCCAAGTTGCCCATTCTTGGTTTGCCCCTAGAGGAAGACCCTCATGGGGGGTCAACCCAGTGATTCCGGCCATGAAAGCCTTCGACAACAACACGATTTTTGTTCCTGGGTTAAAAATGTACTTTCCTAATTGGTTCTGTCATAAAAACATGGGAAAAGTTTATTAAACTCCAATGCCCTTTTTTGCTCAACCTCTTGCAGCACATCTTGCTATAGTTTTTCAATGAATATCTCATAAGAGTCTCAGCCAATTCAACATAGTACCGCACAATTAAACAGGAAGTAACATTTTCAAACCAGGAGCAGAATCCCCCCCCAAAAAATTTTGTTACAGTGCCAACAAAGGAAAAAATAATTAAAAAATTAAAAAAATAAGACAAATGCAAAGAAGTCAGAATGGATGTCCAAAGAACTTCTTACTGGGCTAAGACTCAAAAAAGACATGCACAAGAAATGGAAAACAGGAGAAATCACCAAAGAAAAATTCAAATGAACAGCCAACTCATGTAAGGAAAAGATCCACAAGGCTAAAGTGCAAAACAAGCTCAGGCTTGCTAGGGGCATTAAAAACAACAAAAAAGGCTGTTTTTTGCTTACGTTGGTAGAAAAAGGAAGAACAAGGAGGCAATAGGGCCGCTGCGAGGAGAAGATGGGGTGATGGTGACAAGGGACAGGGAAAAGGCAGAACTACTTAATGCCTTCTTTGCCTCGGTCTTCTCACAAAAAGAAAGCCGTCCTCAGCCTCAGCAACATGGAGTGGATGAAGGATCGGGGAAAATCCAACCCCAAATAGGGAAACAAGTTGTCCAGGAATACCTGGCCCCTCTAAACGATTTCAAGTCCCCAGAGCGAGATCAACTGAATCCAAGAGTATTGAAGGAACTACGGAAGTTATTTCGGAACCACTGGCAATAATCTTTGAGAGTTCCTGGAGAACAGGAGAAGTCCCAGCAGATTGGTGGAAGGCAGATGTGGTCCCTATCTTCAAGAAGGGAAAAAAGAACGACCCAAACAATTACCGTCTGGTCAGCCTCACGTCGATACCAGGCAAGATTCTGGAAAAGATCATTAAGGAAGTGGTCTGCGAACACTTAGAAAGCAATGCGATCATCGCTAATAGTCAACACGGATTTATTAAAAACGAGTCATGCCAGACTGATCTCTTTTTTCGATAGAGTTACAAGCTGGGTAGATGCAGGGAACGCCATGGATGTAGCCTATCTGGATTTCAGTAAGGCCTTCAACAAGGTCCCCCATGACCTTCTGGCAAACAAACTAGTCAAATGTGGGCTAGGCAAAACTACAATTAGGTGGATCTGTAATTGGCTAAGCGAACGAACCCAAAGGGTGCTCACCAATGCGTCGTCTTCATCTTGGAAAGAAGTCACGAGTGGAGTGCCTCAGGGCTCCGTCCTAGGCCCGGTTCTGTTCAACATCTTTATTAACGACTTAGACGAAGGGTTAGAAGGTACGATCATCAAGTTTGCAGACAACACTAAACTGGGAGGGATAGCCAATACTCCAGAAGACAGGAGCAGCATTCAAAAGGATCTTAACAGACTAGAGAGAAGGGCCGAAACTAACAAATTGAAGTTCAACAGGGACAAATGCAAGATACTTCACTTAGGCAGATAAAAATGGAATGCAAAGATACAGAATGGGGGATGCCTGGCTCGACAGCAGTACATGTGAAAAAGACCTTGGAGTCCTTGTGGACAACAAGTTAAACATGAGCCAACGGGATTTTGGCCTGCATCAATAGGAAGCCATAGGGAGGAGGGAGCAAGCTTGTTTTCTGTTGCCCTGGAGACTAGGACGTGGAACAATGGCTTTAAACTACAGGAAAGGAAATTTCACCTGAACATCGGGAAGAACTTCCTCACTGTGAGAGCTGTTTGGCAGTGGAACTCTGCCCTGGACTGTGGTGGAGGTTCCTTCTTTGGAGGCTTTTAAGCAGAGGCTGGGTGGCCATCTGTCGGGGGTGCTTTGAATGCGATTTCCTGCTTCTTGGCAGGGGGTTGGACTGGATGGCCCATGAGGTCTCTTCCAACTCTATTATTCTGATTCTATGTAATCTGTCTAAAAAAGGTTTTTTTGGAAACCGCCTAGGACCTTGCTTTGGGAGGAAGGCAGTATATAAATACACATATAATATATACGTATATATATATAATTTATATATAAAATATAAATTATATAATGTATATTTGTGTGTGTATATATAATATATATACATATAAATAATTCTATATCTACATCTATCTGATTTGTGTATCGTTTCTCAGTAATAACTTTTGCCATTTCACTCTGATGTTGCTTGGCCACATGTCCTGGGAGAAGAGCTGCATATATTAAGATTTATGTCTATATTAAATTTAAAACTAAAATAAAATACATAGCAAGCTTGTGTGCCCTTCCTAATTAAAAGGCTTTTGGCAATGCACTCTGCTGTGGCTTGACCACTTGTCCTGGCATTCAGCATTCCCTATAAGAGGGGCCCTGGTGTCTACCAGAGTTTGGTTCCAGAACCCCACATGAATATTAAAATCTGTAGAACCGCAAGTCCCATTATGTACAATGGCATAGTAAGATGATATCCCTTATATAAAATGGCAAAGCTAAGGCTTGCTTTTGGGATTTTAAATATATATTCTCAAGGTGTGGATGGTTGAATCCATGGATACAAAGAGCCAACAACACTACTTAAAATCCACAGAAAGGTGAAATCTGTATCGGCCAATGAAAAAGCATCATGCAAAGCTTTAGAAGCTTCATTAGTTTCTTCACCAGGCAAAGATGTTAATCATACATGAGAAAAAGGGTGATTTTGAAGTCAGGCCTGCATTCTGTCCCAGATGTTGCTCTCTTATTTAAGGTGGTTTTAAGGTTACCTAAGGTGGCCACTACTTGGCCATGTAACAACTGGGTTCAAGGGAAGTTACAAAACCAAACTTGTATGTTCTTCCTCATTAATAGCCTTTGCCATTACACTCTGATGTTGCTTGACCTTATGTTCCGATTGCCATCTACATAATGTTGGAGGACTTATCCCTCTATTTATCCTTGTTACAAATATAATACACTCTCCTCCCCCTTCAAGTTTCTTTGACACCTAAATTTAGGAGATGGCAGAGCCCTTTTGTTGTTGCATTAAATGATTTGGAGAGAACCATGCATGCATTATTTTAAAAATCCCAAATCTTCAAAAGTAGTGCCCGATACTTCTTTGGTCCATCTGTCATACAGTACATTCTCAAATAAGTAAAACCTAGAGAACTGATTTTATAAGCCCTTCCAGGAGAGTTTGCTATAAATATAGGGAACAGGTTGATGACACTCTTCACTTAGTATTTGACTTTTTCATACTGTCCCAAGTCCAAAACAGTACAGTTCATTGGCCTGTAGTGAACAGCAACCATTATTAAGGTTAAGATGTCCATCTTTATAGGTGACAAGAATGGCTGCAGGAATGGGCTGCAGTCATTCTTTGCATCGGGTTGGCTGAATTAAACCTCTATTGTCAGGTGCCAAAGATAAACAAGAGTACGATTATTAGGATTTTGACCTTTTATCATTTTGTAAGGAGGCAATGTTTAAAAAGCATGCTGTAGTAGACAGTCCCTCATCTGATCCAGCAGAGTAAGACTGTTTCTTATTAAAATAATCAGTACACACAGAATAGCAAGGTTTAACTTGTTTTTATTAGGTTAAGTTGTTAAAGTACAAGTCACATCCTGTATGTTGTTTTCACCAATAGAAGATCATGCAAAGAGATTTCCTCAGGGTGCCAGAAAACCAGATAAGGAGTGTTTCCTTATTTATAAAAGGCATAGAGCACACAGATGCCTAGCACAACTACCCTTTTCACTCTTGTAAACGCAAGAGCTTATTTGTAGTCTATGAAATAGAAAAGCCAGACTAATGCTAGTTCTTGACTGTGAGCCTATCATGTTGCTTGGTTTTCAAACTGCAGTTCTTGAAGTTAGATATTGAGTCCATTGTTAGCCTTAAAGAGAGATTTCTTTATTTCTCACAAATGTTGATGCTATCTCAAATGCAAAGAGTCAACTGAAAAAAGCAGAACACTGTATTAGCACATACAGCATATGAATTCCTATTCCTTGCAAACATGGCTCTCATAGGCTTTTCAAATATCCTCTACAGGAGGATAAAAGTCTTTTAAAGTTCACCCCTGGGGAAAAAGAGACAATTGATCATTACTAATAATCATGCACTAGCATCTTCCCCAAATATTCAGTGTTCACATTTTGCTGGAGATATAAAAATATTCCCAAAGATGAAATGACATTTCTCACTATAGCTATAGCTCTTCCCCAACTTAATTTGGACAGATAAGCAACTGGGGGAAAAACACAGCCTAAAGAAACATGCTTTCATTAAAGGAAAAGAAGGTCCCATTCAGGAGAAAGTCATAATTAATGTCAAGTCTTATAAAATAGAAAATTTGTAAAGGAGAAAATTTTAAAAGGGAATCAAGACGCTTTCACATATGAAATGCACGAGTAGCCCCATAGCAACCATGCTCAGTATAAGTCAGTGGTTCCTAACCTTTGGTCCTCTAGCTGTTTTGGACATCAGCTTCCAGAAGTCCCAGCCAGCTTACCAGCTGTTAAGAACTGTGGGAGCTGAAGTCCAAAACACCTGAAGGACCAAAGACTGGGAACCACTGGTAAACTGCACTGCATTTAAAAGCACTTACTTGCAAGTGTGCATGAAATCACAGTATTAAATGTGAGACAAAGCAAAAACATGCTCTACCATTGAGATGCAATGATTATGGAAGACTTGCCATTTTGGCTAAGTTCTAAGAAAATAAAATGCTTGCAATAAAGCACTGTAAATAACAGGCTTTGTTCAAACCTCCTCCCTCCCCCTCTTCTCTCTGGTTTCCAATACATTCTCTCTCCCTAGTATAAGGGAATACAGTTATAGTTTTTGTAATGTTTTCAATTGAAGAAATTTGTAGTCAGCAAACAAGACCTCAAGTGAGTGGAATATTTATTTTTTGTGACAGCCCTGAGATACATCAACCAGAACTGTTATATACCTTATTTCAAGAATCCTGCACTTTGTATTTGTCTGCTGCACTATGATGGAATAGAGCTTTCCAGTTCTCATGGGAAAAAATTCTTATTCATCCCAACCAGCATGCAGGCTAGGATGGAACAAGAGACATTTTGCTTCTTAAGTTGTTAAATATGACTCTGTCTGGAAGCACTGTGCAATCTGCTACAAAGTCACTTACAAATCCACCTTCTCCCCCGCTCTGGCCTACAACTTGTTAGCAGTTTTGTTTTGCCTGAAACAAGTAACAGAAGGATTCTTTTCACCAATGCATTGTTGTCTTAGGAAATACATGCTTTAATCTAGTCATGCCTTGGATTGTAGGAGTTTATTAATATTTTACCGAGGCCATTGTTTCTCCTTGTCTGTCAGAGGAACATATATCACTCCCATCAGTTGCTTTTCCACAATCTGACCGTCTTTAGTCTTGTCATACTGCATCATAATCTGGTTTCCACCCTCGGGCCCAACTGGCAGGATGAGTCGGCCTCCGGGTTTCAACTCATTCAGTAACTGGTAAGACAGAAGAGGAATTACCAAGATTAACAAGACAAAACAGAAAACCAAAACTCCTAAACAAAACGGAGAAATTTCCATGTAACGAAGAGAAGCAAACAAAATTAAACTCCATCGCAAGAAAAACAGAATGCTCCCAAATGTAAAGTTGGCAGGGTGACAGAAAAAAGAGTTAACTCAAATTTTTCCTGAAGCTTTTTAAAAAATATTTTTAAGCAAACAAATTATCCAGTAATTTATGGATAATGGGTAATTTATCCAGTAATTTGTGGATAATTTATTGGGTGAAAAAAAACTTCAATCCTAGAAATCGGGTTGAGAGTATCTGGATAAGAATGAAGGGAACAAGGAATGAAAGAGATGTAGTTGTGGGGGTCCAGTACAGATCCCCAAGCGAGACTGAAGAACTGGATGAAGCCTTCCTTGAACAGATAATGAAACATGCAGAAAAAAGAGATATAGTAGTAATGGGAGATTTCAACTATTCTGATATTTGTTGAAAAACAAGCTCTGCCAAAAGTACAAAGTCTAACAAATTCCTCACTTGCCTTGAAGAGCATTTTCAAGGGGTTCTTTGGATATGTCAGTGGAAAAGGAAGAAAAAGGAAATGGCAGGACCTCTGTGTCGAGATGACGGTGAAATGCTGATGGGATAGAGAAAAGGCAGAGCTGCTCAACACCTTCTTTGCCTCAAGTCTTCTCCCAAAAAGAAATCAGCATTCAACCCAAGCAATATGAGGCAGATGAGGCAAGAGGGTATCTGTAACCCAAACTAGGTGAAAAAGTAGTCAAGGAATACCTGGCTACTCTAAATGAATTCAAGTCTCCAGGGCCAGATGAACTACATCCAAGCATATTGAAGGAACTAGTAGAACCGATTTCAGCACCACTGGCAATAACCTTTGAGAATTTTTGGAGAACAAGAGAAGTCCTGGCACACTGGAGGAGAGCAAATATCCCTATCTTCAAAGAAGGGGAAAAAAGAGGATCCAAACAATTACTTTCCAGTCAGCCTGACATCAATACCAGAAAAGATTCTGGAGCAAATCATTAAAGAGACAGTCTGCAAGAGTCTTAGTGGACAAGTTAAACAGGAGCCAACAGTGTGATGCAACAGCTAAAAAAGGCAATGGGATTTTGGGTCACATCAAAAGTATAGTGTCTAGATCAAGGTGGAAACTCCTTCTTTGGAGGCTTTTAAACAGAAACTAGATAGCCATTTCTCGGGGTGTTTTGATTGTGCTTTTCCTGCATGGCAGTGAGTTGGACTATATGGCCCTCGTGGTCTCTTCCAACTATATGAGTCTATGTTTAAGACAATACTGCTTATACTGCCTCCACCACCCTAAATTATTTTTCAAAGACTTTTATGGAAGCCTATGCACAGAGGATACCTCTCTAGGAATTTTCTAGGAAGTCATTCATTTAAATTGGCTTCAACATTATCCCATGTTTCCTGTTTCCATGTTAAGTTCAAGAACATATCCCACAGGGATATGGGGGTTTGCTGTAAGTACAAGTGCAAAATGATTTCACAGACTTCTCAGTATAGTCTCTTAGCTTCCCTGGATCTCTTGGCAAGAGAAAGACAGGATATAAATTGTAAAATAAATACAGAATTAAATACATCTTAAGTTTCTAGCCAGCACTGAGGGACAAAAGAGGCAAGGATATTTCTTTCTTACCGCCTTTGGCACCGTGGGGGCAGCTGCTCCAACATGGATGGCATCATAAGGGGCTTCTTCCGGGTACCCCTTCCTGCCATCCCCAACTGTGGAGAGAGAATGGGCAGTGAAGATTCTTGTTCAGATGGCAGCTTCTCCTAAACAGTCCTCCTCTTACTCTCTTTCACTTGATACCTACATACAGAAGAGACTGGTATGCAGATTATGTTAGTGTTGGAGTCCTAAAACAGACTATGGAGAAATCCAACTGGGAGAAACACTGCTCTTTGACACTAAGCTTCCAGCCAAATAGAATTAGGAAAGAGCAAAAAGCTGAAAGATAAGCCAAGTTTAATGTTAGCTACTTTAGTAACTATTTCACATCTTGTAGTGTAATTGTATCCATATATACTGGTAATTACCGCTGGACTAAATAAGACTTATTTCCAAGTGTGCATGCATAGGAAATGTAGCCCTAGAAATGCAGCTTTAAATGTGCAATCCCATTCATACTTGATTTGGAATGAACTCCGCTGAAATCAATTGGGTTTATTTCTAGGAAAATATTAATTTGTTGTGTCGGGTAACAAAAATAGTTTTCTAAAAAGACTGGAATTGAGATTAATGCTTATTTTCAAGATAATGTATTTCCTTTTTCATGAAATTTACAAGTAAACTTTAAGTTCTAGTTTTATTATAAAAATATGATACAACAAATATAGCAAAATTAAGAAGAATTATCATGGTTCTTAAATGATACAAGAAAAAGAAACCTCACTGTTCATGTAATAGATCATGACTTAACTCATAGCTGAGACATAGTAGAGGACCCAAAATGGGAGACAACATTCTCAAATTTAATCTTGGTCCAATCAAGCATTAAAGCAATTTTATTATAAATTCAGTGAAGCGCTGGTGGGGCAGCATCTGGCAGCAACCACTTGCCTGTTTAGAAAATGTATTTCTGCATAATTGCTAGAACAACCCTGCTCTCACAAAGGAAGTTTTCACAAGTGATGAAAACTTCTGGATTATTTAGGTTTCAAACTAGGGCTCTTACCTATAAGTTTAACTCGTCCAGAACTCAGCAAAGTTGGATCATCTTCCCTGACATTTTTGATGGATTCATGAACCAGCTCTTCAATGTGTTCAATGCCCACTGCTTTCCCTGTTGGGCCCACCTGTAACAGCAGCCACATTCACTTCAATACGGGTTACTACAGCAAATGAATTAATCCAGAAAACAGAATTTCCCTTACAAGAATTACTTGATAACATCTGATCATTTGTACACAATGGCAGGGATTTCACACTTCCATTAACACTTCCCTTGAGCCCATGTAGGTTTTCAATCGATCCAGAAGGCTTAAAAAAACCTCTGGGCAGATTTTTTAAATCTGTAGTGTAGTTTTTATAATGTAAGCCAATTATATCTATAGCCAGGTTTAGAATATCTGAAATAGCAAAATCAATTAGAAAATTAAGTTATCTTCACAACTATACCTGTCTTGAATTCTTCATAGAGTTGCAGTGTTCTAACCGTGCAACTCCAATGGAATAATGTCTACATTCCTGCTCAAAGTCTCACTAAGTTCAATGGGATATAGCCAAAGAAAAGTGTGTTTACAATTGTGGCCTCACTCTTCTTCAAGGTATGCTACTTCAGTGCATCCCCTTTAATTTACCTAAATATAAATATCACTGAAGCTAGATCTTTCTCTGTACAGATACAGCACCAATTATAAAATTGAGTAGAAAAGTACTGCAAGTATGTGTGTTATGGTTGAGCCTCATGGCTCTACTACTGGGAGACGTGGGCGTAAGACTCCTCAAGAGTCAGATACTCTCGAGGAGCGAGAAAGGAAGCGGCTGCGAGATATCTTTGCAGAACCATCTGACGAAGATTCTTTTGAGGGGTTTACTGAGAGAATGGAGGAAGAGGTGGTTAGCTCGGAAGAAGATGATATGGAATGGACTCGGGTAAGGGAGGATTTGGGTGCCACTGGCAATGATACTATGGAAGACGATTGGGGACCTTCAGGATTAGACCCATGGACAAGCTGGAGGGATGGGACGGGATCCACAGCTGGGGATGCTGTGGGGCGTAGTCAGAGGTGTTCCAGTTCTGATGAGGAAAGTGATGAGGAAACGCCCGGGCTAAGGAGAACAGCTGATAGCGATGAGGACTTGTAACTGGCATAAAATGGGGTTTGGGAGCAATAGCAAATTGCGTTGGGCAAGGTAATCTGGACGAACGCTTGGGATCTGTGTGGGAAGTTTTCCTGAAGACGGGTGTGATTCGTTTGCTGACTACGTAAGTTATGCTGGACATTGGGCTCAGACGGCGGGAGGAATTGTGTGGGGTTTTGTTGTGCAACCTCTGCTTAATCTTAATAGCTTTGACCTTCCGTCGTCTTCTTGACGGACGCCATCTGCTACTCTGGACTTACGGACTGAATTGACTACGGCCTCGGATTCTCCTACCTGTGTCTGTCGTTGGAACTGGTGAACTACAAACGTCTGCATCTGCCTTACGACCTTCGGAACGGACTGGGACTACGCTGACTGCTTCAACCCTCGTCTGCTGTGTTTGTATTGGGAATTTGCCTGCTGTGTGGAGGAGTAACCTCTAAGTTACTCAAACATAGTTTTTGGCAGCAGAGAAGTATCTGCTGCCAATTAGTTGCATTCTTTTGAACCTTTTGTTCACCAGCTTCTGTTTGTTTAATCCCAGGCTGAAGCAAGCTGTTTTGATTTAGTCCGAATTAAACTCCGGTTTAATTCGGTTTATCTTTTGAACGTTTTTCTTGTCTCTTTTTACTTTTAAGGCCAGTGTTTGCCTAGCCCTTGTCTTTTACGGGCATTTTTGGTTCTGTAACTCCAATAAACTGTTATCTTTTATCTTGTGGCGTTCTGTCTTTGACAATGTGTGCCTTTTAAATCAGAGACAAAGAGAGAGGTATTGCTTTTTCTTACTACAGAATCCCAAGAAATGCATTATCTGCTTACCATCCTAGCAAAGCAGGCTGTAAGGTATCCACTTCCTGACCCTACATCCAGGGCTTTTGCTCCTTCCACTAACTGCTCCTTCAGTAACTCAAGGGCATGGGCATGCTGCAGAAACCACAAACATAATTTTGCACTGATTTTCATGATCCCTTTATGCAATAGTGACAAAAATGGTAACAAAATACTATCACAATTTTATGTGATGTTTAGAGATGCCAACCCTTTGACTATAGTCCAGTTTTTAAAAAGCATTTGTTCTTATGTTTACTTGAGAAATGCAAGCATGAGAGGAAATGAGGCCTAGCACCAGGAAAAGTTCAGCTGAAAACAACCTGGAGCATAAACCACTGAACACTTTTGTTTTGTAATACTTGTATCAGTGTGGTACAGTAGACTGCCTGGCAGATGCTTAACACATTTTTAAAGGACAGGAACCGCACATATGCACTCCACATCCAGAGAAGGCAGCATTATGTTTGATCCACAATGTTCTCTCTCAGACTAAGGCATTTTTACACATTCATGGTTTATGAACACTATCCACTTGGGACTGAGTTCATCTAGTATTTAACAGATGTTGTAATTTTTCTTACCATGTGAGGTGCACTTATTGTAGCCTTGTACCCTGAAAAGAAAGCCACTGGTCAGTTGTTGCTTTTTTATTTTAAAAACTATAATAATTTGAGCATTTTTAAACTAATGCAATGCAGAGACTTAAGAATTGCTGCTTTAAATAGGCTACAATGTGTGAAAAGTATGATTTCTAGGATTAACTTTTGCAGCCTAGGGACCTCAACAGATTACACTGGGAAGTGTTCAGAAGGGTTCAGAAGAAGATAGTTCAGTCTAACTCCATTACGTAATAAAAAGGAGTTTTTCCCTACCTTGGGATCACACTGTTTAGTGCACTCAGTTGTCTTGCATAATTTTCAATGAAGAGGTTTTCCCGCCCACCATCCCTCTCTGTGCTTTTTGGTACTTCAACTCCCACAATTCCCAACAGCTGAGAGGGAGAGAGAAGGGGTGGGAGGGAATCCCATTTGGAACGGCAGAAGCAGAGGCTCAGCTGGTGTTTTGGACTACACGCCCGCAATTCCCAAAAGCAGAGAGGGAGAGAGAGAAAGAAAAGGAATGGGAGAGAATCCCATTTGAAACGGCAAAAGCACTGGCCCTCCCAACAGAGGACACAGACAAATCATGGAAGGAAGGAAAAGGGTACCCCAAAAGGCTATTTTAATTTATTTATTTTTTGTAAAGTGTTATGAGGTAGCTTACAATCAAACCTTCCTGCTTGGGGAGCAAAAGGAAATGCCGGAAATTAGCCAAAAAAGTTTATTTTGACTCCTCCCCCAATTTCTCCTCCCACAAATTGAGTGATCCTAACCTGAGAGCAACGAGTGCTACTTCATTGGAATTTTGGCAAAACATCCAGAGTTTTGAGAAAAATCAATTTCCTCACCTCTTCTTGATAAGTTGGAAAAAAATGTTGCTTTCCATGTTTAAAAGACTCAAAAACTGCACTTTAACCAAAACAAATGTAGTGGACTCACAGAATACCAGATTTTAAGTGTAGAAGAACTCAGTGGGATTTAAGTTATGTGATGAAGTGGCAGATTTGGGGTTAAAAGAGGATACAAAAATAACAGAATTTTGCCATTTCTTACCAATTGACTGAGGAGAATCCATATAAGGGAAATACTTGATATAATGAGCTCTGTCGGTGGCCACTAAGACATCAAAAACGCGCTGAGACTTAATCACACCATTTTCTACAGAAACAGAGATAAAAAGGACAGAGAGAGTAGTTCAATAGAATCCTGTTTGAGAACAAACTCGTTCAACTTACTGGTTTTATTTTCTGTAGATTATACAATACACAATATATAATATACAATATATTGTACGTACTTATAATATTGATAATAATATTATAATGTAACACAGTATTATACTAATTAATAATACAATATAATATTAATTATATATTATACATTAAATGTAATATTACTAATAATATTACCATAAAATTATATAGTACAATATAGTAATTTAATGCTCATATTGTGCTATGCTAATAATATATTGCATGTATATTTGATTTGTAAGCCGCTCTGAGTCCCCTTCGGGGTGAGAAGAGCGGCATATAAATATAGTAAATAAATAAATAGATTTTAAAAACCCTCTTTTTAGTTCTGTACAAAACTAAACATTGACCAGGCTCATTCAAAAAAGGGAGTTATTAGCCCATTGTGTGGTTAGTCCAGCTATCACCCATATTATATTTCACTGGATGACCCCACGTTATGGTTTGTGGTTCCCATCTCACAATATTGGAACCTGGGGCTACTCAATGGAAATAAAAAGGCAATACTTTTTCACATAGTGCACCATTAATTCATAGGATTTTTTACTACTCTGTGTAATAACAGCCAGCCTGGGTTAACAAACTATACTTACTTAACCGAACATTTGGTACAGTACTAGGAAACATGAAAATAATAGATACAGGTTCCTATCCACGATATGCTTCAGTAAACTTTTAATTCAAAATGAACAAACACTATACACATTAAAAAGAAAAAAAAATTAAGGTAAGCCTTGCATAAGCAAATAAAAACATGTTAGGTTTTCTAGATATCATTTGGAGGCTTCTTCCAAAATGCATTCAAAGATGACTTCCTTTACTTCACCACTTTTGATTTCTATTTTGGTGGTCAAACTCACAGATCTATATTTTTAACATAATTTATTTAATGCTTAGTCCAGTGATTCCCAAAGTGAGCTGTGTAGATCCAGCCTCAGTTATGCCTGTCATAGGCAGTTGCTTTGTCGTCAGAGGCTTTGTTAACTTCTATGCCATCAATGGACAGCTCTAGAAAAAAAGTCCATGTATAAGACTATTCACAGCTACTAAAGATGGTTGCATATTATGTTCAGTGTCATAGGCAGTATGCTGCTCTATAGAAATTGCTGGAGTACATGAGTGGGAAGATGCTACTGTACTCTTGTCCTCTCGTGGATAATTACAGAAATAGGATAGTAAACTAGATAGGTCTTTGGTCTGATCTCATACAGATCTCCTTATGTTCTGGGGCAGAGGAACAGATACATGAGCCAGCAAACATTTGGAAATGACAGATCAGCTGCTATTTATTTATTTGCCATATTTCTACCCCCGCCTTTCTCACCCGAGGGGACTCAATGTAATTCTGATCCCTCCCCATGACCTGAGGAATATGCTGTTCTACTATTTCCTTTGGGTTAACTCTGAATTTTTTTAGAAGAGAGCTAGCAATTAACTCACTACTACCCATATATCCCAGTATTTCAGTAGCTTGTTGAACAAAGGCCCCTTCTATACTTCCATATAATCCAGATTATCAAAGCAGATAATCCACATTATATGTTTTGAACTGGATTATATAAATCTACACTGCCATATAATCCATTTCAAAGCAGATAATATGGATTTTATATGGCAGTGTAGAAGGGATCAATGAGCCCTAGAGATGAGTTGCTGTCTGTACTCACTGTAAAGGTTGTTGAGTAGCTCAGCGTGTGTCTTCCCGGTTGAGGTCCAAGCCATGGTTCTGGATAACAGAAGTCCCATGAGCAAGGTAGCAAGTGCCAATGTACAGCTCATCACACAAAAATGTCCTGGGGAGTCCTGGGTCTGGCCAGCCAGTCATGATGAAGCAAAGAGAAAAAGATGTTGTGTGACAAGCTCATGTAACGCTCCACAGAAACTAAATCTTCCGCATCCAGAAGCAGCCAAGATTAAGAATAGATGCATAGATTTTAAAAAAGAGCCAGGGAAATACATGTGCTGCCAAAGTGAAATATTAATAGGCTGTTCCACATTAACTCAAGTGCCATTTGTGCTAGTTATTTGGATTACTGCAATGTGTGCTACATAGGGCTGCTATTGAAGAAAATATGAAAGCAGAAGCCAGTTCAAAACACTGCGGCTAAAGTGGACAGATTGTATGTCACTCACACTGAAGAAGTAACTCCTGTTAAGTGTCAAAGTTCAATTCAAAGTATTAATTTTAACCAGTGAAATGCTACCCAGTTTAGCCTTAAATAGGTACCTACTTTCTCCCAGATCCATTTGCCTATTTAATTAATCATCTGAAGCCATTCTCTGAGTGTGTGTCATTTGAAATACACCAGGCAGTGGCTAGCAGGAGTTTTTTCAATGGTTGCTCATTTTGTAGTGCCTTTACCATCATTTTAGTGCTAGGGTTATTTTTTTAGTTTCCCTAGGTTTTCAGAATTTACCAATGTTTTTCAACTTGTTGCTTATTATTCTTGTAGCTGCCCCTCAAAAAAATGTTTGTTAAAGATGTGAGATATACTATAAGTAAATAAACAAACAAAATGCACTCTATTCCAATATATCATGAGCTTGTCACCACTACAAACAAATGAAAAAATAATTAGAAAACAATTATTAGTGATTTGTTATCACAGAAATAGGAAGGAAAATTTCCCAATTTCCCCAAAGGTGGACAACTAATCTGAATAGCAGGAAAACTGCATTAATGCAGAAGCGTCTCGAGTTTTGTGTCAGAAAGCAAGTCTGGTTTTAGATGGTAAACTGAGTTGTGTAGAACTACAAAGAACAAAAAAGAAGCTATAATCAAACTCACATTCTGTGGAAGAATTTGTAAAAAGAGGGAGTTAATTCTGAGTCACATTCCAACAGAAACAAAATTCTAGGGGTGCATCTACATTGTATATTTAACACAATTTGACTCTGCTTTAACTGTCATGGATTGATGCTATGTAATCCTGGGAGACCTAGTTCTACAAAGTCTTTAGCATTCTATGCCAAAGAGTAAAGGTGCCTTACCAAACTACAACTCCTATGATTCCATAGCATTGAGCCATGACAGTTAAAATGGTGTCAAACTGCATTAATTCTACAGTTCCATTATATACAATGGTGTAGTAAAGTCCCTTACATAAAATGGAAAAGTCTAAGTTTGCCTTTTGATGTTTTTTTAAATAATAGCTTCAAGTTTTGGATGGCAGGATTCATGGATGCAGAAACAGTGGATATGGAGGGCTTCCAAGAGGAGCAGAGCAGTAAATACAGCAACAACAGCCCTATACATTCTTGAGGTCACCATAAGTCAACAGACGAATTGAAGGCACAGAAGTAATGAACAGCCCTAAAGTCATGTTGAGAAAGTCTGCAAAACACCAGGCAGTCCTTTAAAAACATATTAACTTTTTAAAATTACAGGTTAAATGTCCCTTAGCCAAAATGCTTGGATTTTGAGCCCCCCCCCCCTCCGATTTTAGAATGCAAGGGATGCTCAACCTGCATCCTTCCAGTATTTACATAGCATTCAGGACTCCAAAAAGCAATTAAACTTAATTAAATTAAACCTAATTAAACTTAAATAAAATTCCAAAAATAAAAAGATGCTAGCAGACAGCTATTACAAGGGACAAGGAAAGGGACTGAGGCTGTCAGGAATGGTGGGAGTCGAAGTCTAAAACACCTGGAGGGCCCGAGTTTGCCCATGCCTGATCTAGAGCCATCTCAAAAGGAATAGTTAGAAGCCCCCAAATTCCTTTTTTTCCTCGCACTATCACATTGCAAGTCTTTAAGTTTACACAGGACTCTTGAATGGAGAGGTGTTGTGGCCATAAGGAAGCAAATACAGTAGAGTCTCACTTATCCAACACTCGCTTATCCAACATTCTGGATTATCCAACGCATTTTTGTAGTCAATGTTTTCAATATATCATGATATTTTGGTGCTAAATTCATAAATACAGTAATTACTACATAGCATTACTGCGTATTGAACTACTTTTTCTGCCAAATTTATTGTCTAACATGATGTTTTGGTGCTTCATTTGTAAAATCATAACCTAATTTGATATTTAATAGGCTTTTCCTTAATGCCTCCTTATTATCCAACATATTCGCTTATCCAACATTCTGCCAGCCCGTTTATGTTGGATAAGTGAGACTCTACTGTACAAGTAAAGACAACCTCCCTCTTCCCAGAGTGGAGAAAAAGGGAGACTGAGAGGGCAGAACCCACTCCTTCCCCCAAAGGCAGACCCCAGAAATCTTCCCTTCTCCCCCTCCACTGGGCATGGCACAGGGCAGACTCACCTGCGCAGGCGCACAAGCTCCTTTGGGCTCACATCCTGCCCCTCTGCGCCCCTCCCACTCCACCTGCTTCTTGTTGTGCGGAGGAGGAAAGTTGTTGTTTCTGGTCCTGTTACGTAAAAGGGGGAAGGAGCGCTCAAGACCAACTTCCGCCCGGCTCCAATATGGCGCACTTAACATCACGGAGTCCAATCTCTTCACCAGTAAAGAGGTAAAAATTTAAAAAACGTGTTACATATTTCCGGTTCTGTTTAGGCGGCCTCCATAGGCGTGGATGAGGGGAATTGAACTATGGTAGGATGTAGGATGTTTAAACTATTTTTTGTATTTGTATGAATTTTATATGTTGTACGCAGTTTTGAATCCCATCCTCGGGAGAAAAGCGGAATAGAAATGAAAATAATAATAAGCCACACTCAGAAAAACGGGAGTTCCAGACAGGAAACAATCATGGCCAGCTAACACCTCCTAAGACTTGATGAACCAACCTATTTGCGAACACAGTAATGCTGGACCACCCTAATAACCACCATGTCAGACTACACAGAGAAGCCATTGACATCCACAAGCATGTGCACAATTTCAACAGAATGGAGGAAACCATGAAAATGAACAATATCTGGCTATCTGTATTTAAACATCTCTAAAACCAGGACAGTAAATAAAAAACAACACTCAGAAAACAGGGGAATTCCAGACAGGAAACAATCAGGGCTAGCTAACACCTCCTAACAAAGGATTCCCCCCAGGCAGGAAGCAGCCAGACTTTGAATCTGCAAGGCCTTTCAATGCTAATCAAGGTGGCCAACTGCAACATTCACATTTGCCTCCAACAGACAAGAGTATTCAAAGTTCTTTCTCCCACCCTGAACCTTCCACAAATATATAAACCCCACTTGCCTAGTTTCCAACAGATCTCACAACCTCTGATGATGCTTGCCATAGATGTGGGCGAAACGTCAGGAAAGAATGCTTCTGGGACATGGCTATATAGCCCGGGAAACTCACAGCAACCCAATAATAATAATAGTTTTAATTTCCATCATACTTTTCCCCCCCACACACTGAAGGCCATTGAGAACCAGAAGTCTATTGTGAGAACCTGCAAGACTGAATTCCCAGGGTTTCCCACTTCCCTAGAACTGGTTGTGATAAATGTTTCTTCCAGCCAATAGAGGAAGCGAGAAAGCGTGCTGTGTCCCCGCCTTATTCGCTGATTGGCTAGTTTGGTGCAAATATTCCCTGCCTTTTTGCAGAGGGCTGCTGAAGCGCCTTCGCTTTGTAGCATTTGTTTGAAGGCGAAGGAGCGTTGGCCTCCCAGGTAAGGGATCTTAGGGCTAATCTAAGTGTGAGGAGGCCCGTAGCAAGCAGAGGCATTCGCTTGCGGTCGCCTAGGAAACCATGCAAGGCCTACATCCATCCTCATCCATCCTGAAAGGTTTAGCATTTTTCCTTCCTGGGATCTCTGTTCTTGTGATGGTCTTAATCCAGAAGGCCACTTTTGTAATGTTTCCATTGCTTTCTCCAGACTGGCTTTTAAAGAAGGACGTTTTTAGTGTTTTAGTGGGGGGGTTGGGACAAGTTTTAATGGTTATAGGTGATTTTACCCATTCTGTGTTTAGTTCTATGTTGATCTCTATAGGTTGTAGGTTTACATTGCAATTTGTACAGTTTCTAGTGTCGTAAGCCCCTTTCAGTCTTGTTTAAGAGAAGAAGGAGGGATATACAGTAGAGTCTCACTTATCCAACATAAACAGGCCGGCAGGACGTTGGATAAGCGAATATGTTGGATAATAAGGAGGGATTAAGGAAAAGCCTATTACACATCAAATTAGGTTATGATTTTACAAATTAAGCACCAAAACATCATGTTATACAACAAATTTGACAGAAAAAGTAGTTCAATACACAGTAGTGCTATGTAGTAATTACTGTATTTACGAATTTAGCACCAAAATATCATGATGTATTGAAAGCATTGACAACAAAAATGTGTTGGATAATCCAGAACGTTGGATAAGTGAGACTCTACTGTAATAATAACAACTTGATGCACCACTATTATCATCATTATTACTATACTAGCTTGGGGACCCGGCAGTGCTTGGGTTATTAGAAGAAGGCTTTTTTTTGGGGCGGGGGGGATGTTAGGTAATATCACTCAAATTTGGTCCAAATCCGTCATTGGTTGGGTTCAGTGCTGTCTGGATAAGGATAAACTACAACTCCCAGATTCCCAGGGCAATCATCCCCAAATCCTGCTGGTATTCACAATTAGCGATGTTGAGTATGTGTGCCAAGTTTGGTCCAGATCTGTAGTCGGTTGGGTTCAGGGCTCTCTGGATAAGGGTGAACTACAACTCTGAGATCCAAGGTCAATCACCCCCAAAGCAGGCCTGTATGCACAGTTGGCCATGTGGATCTGTGTGCCAAGGTTGGTCCCAGTCCATTGTTGGTGAGTGTCACAGTATCTGTGAAGGTATTGCAAGTCCCATCATCTGTGGCAAGTGTGGTCCAGATCCATTGTTGGTTGGGTTCAGTGTGCTCTCTGGATGTAGGTCAAGTACAAATCCTGTAAATCAGGGCGAATTCCCCCCAAATCTCTTGTTCAGTTGCTGATCAATTCCTCTGTTAACTGTGTGCCACAGGAAAGGATAGGAAAGGGTTAAGGAAGAGGCAATGGGCGGGGTCATGTAAATTAAGGAACCCTGGGATGTCCGTTTTGGAGGAAAAAGAGAACATCTAGAATGAAATTGTCCCTGCATGAAAGCCTTCACTTGGGTGGGGGACAGGATGGTGTTTGTGGAGGACACTGACAGGGTTTGGGCTACATGTTCATGGCACTCAATATAACCTGCATGTCAGTGGAGGGAGGGCCATGGGTGTCTCCTGCTCAGGGGGAACTATAGCTGTTTGTGGAGGCAGGAGGCTGTCTGTGTAAGTAGTCACCTCTGCCACATACACACACACATATTTTTCACTTTTATTATGTGTATAGACAGAAGATAGATTTGTACCTTTCTATTGTCTCTTAAATGAAACTCAAAGCAGCTCACACCATTAATAACAATGCAATTTAAAACCAATAGCTTCTAAATGCTAGCATTTAACTTAGAATGGTTAAACCAAAGCAATAAAAATCCTATAATACATTAAACATTGTTAAAATAGCAACAATTAAAGCACCATACAGCATGTTGTGAGCAAAGTGGGTGCTAGAAATAACATCATACAAAAGCTGACTGGCACAACCTGGGGATCACAACCAGATACAATGAAGACATCTGCCCTTGCATTTTGCTACTCTGCTGCTGAATACGCATGCCCAGTGTAGAACACATCTCTCCACGTTAAAACAGTCCATGTGGCTCTTAATGGGACATGCTGCATTATCACAGGATGTCTACGCCTCACACTGCTGGAGAAATTATACTGTTTAACTAGTATTGCACCACCTGACATCCGTCGGGAAGTAGCAGCCTGTAATGAAAGGACCAAGGTATTGACATCTCCGGCCCATCCTCTCTTCGGATATTAGCCAGCAAGGCAACGCCTTAAGCTTCCTAAGATCTACAGAGATACTTGCAGGAACACCTCAACAAGCAAGAGTCCAAAAGTGACAGGCTAAAACTCTGAACCTCAATCAGTGGCCGAGACCGGATGAGAACCCCCCCCCCCCCCCGGGCACATAGAAGGCTGGGTGACTTGGAAGGCACCTAACAGACTGTGCTCTGGCACCACGAGATGCAGAGCTAACCTTAAGAAAAGGGGCTACAAACTGGAGTCCACGACATGTGAGTGTGGAGAAGAGCAAACCATAGACTGCTTACCACAATGCAGTCTGAGCCCTGCCACATTCACAATGGAGGACCTTCTTAAAGCGGCAGCAGAGGCGCTCGGAGTGGCCAGCTTCTGGTCAAAGGAAATTTAGTACAATGCCAAGCTTCTAACTTTGTTTGTGATTTTTGTATGCATTATAGCTGTATTCTTAATTCACTTCTGATATGAAAAATAAAAAAATAATGAATATTTGAAAAATTTTGTATTTTATTTTTTCCACTTTCCACTACCACCTATTGGAATTTATGTAAAATTTGGAATGATAGAGAAGTCTGCTGACGTTTGCCCCTCTTGTGTAGATAATGCCATTTGGTTTCATAAAGAGCAGAGAATGAGTTCACTGTTAATCAATGGATCACTTCACCAAATTTGTATGTAAATTACTCATTATTTACAAAATATTCAGTTGATTCTAATACTAATCTAATGTTTAAGGCAACTTGCTCTTCTCAATTCACTACGTAATAACATGACTGTATCATTAGCAGGACATTTAAATGTCTGAAAGACTCAAATGCATTTTAGATTTTTTTGAAGTTTTGTGTTACCTGCTGGTGATTATCATGTTCAAAAGTAAAGCTAGAAATGGGAATGCTTTAAAAGATAATTCATTTTATTTTCGGCAGAGTAATTTTGGTTCTGGGTTGCTGTGAGTTTTTCGGACTGTATGGCCATGTTCCAGAAGCATTCTCTCCTGCCGTTTCACCTACATCTATGACAGGCATCCTGAGAGGTTGTGAGGTCTGCTAGAAACTAGGCAAGTGGGCTTTATATATCTGTGGGAGAAAGAACGATTGTCTGTTTAAGGAATGTTGCAGTTGGCCACCTTGCTTACCATTGAATGCCCTTGCAGCTTCAAAGCTTTTCAAACCATGAAAATGAACAAAATCTGGCTACCGGTATTAAAAGTTCTTTCTCTCTCTCCCCCCCCCCCCCCGAACATTCCACAGATATATAAACCTCACTTGCCTAGTTTTTAACAGACCTCACAACCTCTCAGGATGCCTGCCATAGATGCAGGTGAAATGTTAGGAGGGAATGTGTCTGGAACATGTCCATACAGCCCAGAAAACTCACAGCAACCCAATGATTCTGGTCATGAAAGCCTTTGACAACTCAATTTTTGTTCTGCTTGCTACTTTTCTTTTACCTTTTCTTGAGAGAGTAGCATTGAAACTGGAAATTTAGAGTTAACATACCTTAAAATGTAATTAGAAAATGTTGTTCTTTACCCAATAAAGTAATTTGAGTCCTACTGACTGAATTGCTTTTGAAATGTAATTTCTATATACAGTACTTGTATTTGTATGTTGTTTGCAACTTGATTCCCCAAGTCTGGTTGAAACTGTGTTGGGGTTGAAGGAGTAGAGGTTATGCCCTGTGCTGCCCCCTCCTGTGTATATTTATTTGGGAACAGGGATGGGCAAGATTTTCAATTTTGGAAAATAGCAAGGTTTTGACCATGGCAAATGAACCCATTGACCTCTGCAGCAATAAAAGCTGTTAGGTCAAAACATTTAGATGTCTGGATTATAATATGCATTCACTGACTAGTTGAGCAATTCAGCTTCTGTTTGGACTGTCTTCCTGGCTTCTGATCTTTGTGGTTTAAAAGAAGAAGGTTTTTGTGTAAAAAGTGAGTGAAGCTGCTCATGATCAAAACTTGACTTGTTTTTCAGGGTTTCACCATTATGATCATGATTGAAAGCATTGACTCCATAGTCACTATTTCCAGCCAGGACTTATGGGCTGAAATATGTTCGTCGCTGCCACATCCAGACCAGAATGAAGAGTCTAACAATGCCTTCGCAGATTCCTTCGCAGACTGTTATGTCCAAAATGACGTCATGGAGACCTCTTACCAAGCGGCAGACCTGAAGCCTTGGGCACCACTGAAGGATTCTGAGATTTATTTGGCATCTTTAGGTCAGTATATCCAAAACTGCATACAGTTGTCCCTCCACATTTGCAGTTTTGACTTTTGTGGATTTGCTTATTCACAGATTTTATTAAAATGTTGTCTCTAGGAGTCTATAAGGTCTCTGTTCTGATACTGTAATCAACTTCCTCCGGTCATACTGGAAGACTAGAAATTTCTAGAGAGAACATCTCTCTAGGAATCCCTGTGCCCACCAATACAATTCTGGAAATTCCTAGAGATGTGTCCTCTCAGGTAAAAAAAAAAATAGCAATTTTGTTATTCCCAGTTTTTCGTTTTCATTGGGGTCCTATGCTCCTAACCCCAGCAAATGTGGAAGGCTGAATGTATTTGGGGGATTTTGTTGCCTTGATGCACTACTCTTGCACAAAGCATATGGCAATGCAACTGTAAATTGCTAGGAAAACTGGTTCCAATCGAGTATGGAAATGCTGCTTTTTAGACAACAAATCTCAAAATGCACCAACCTATATGGCCTTTCCCTTCTTCTTTGGAGGGTTCTGAAGCTGCCATCCACAAAAGCAAGGTTTCTATTCATTGGCTTCTACTTAGCCCCACCAACGCATATTCATGTTGTGCAGAAATAAAAAATAAGGTTGTATTTTTAAAAAGCAGACTTCCTCCCAGGTTAAACATGTTAAAAGTGTGTACGTGTATACATATATATTTCTTTTCTCTTTCTTCTTACTTCCTACTTTCTACCTATAAAAAAGTGTTCCCCCACTTTCACTGCGAAATATGGTGATTTGCATTTATTTTCTTTCTTTCTTTTTTTCTTTTTTATAATGTAAAATCCTCAATAAAGATATATACTAACAAAACATGTTAAAAGTCAGTCTGTTCTATAACGGAGTTGAAAAAATTTAAAGAGGTTTGTCTGAGCATTAATCTTTTTATGTATTTCAGTGGTTCTTAACCTGGGGTCTGTAATGTCATCATAGGAGGTCTGCGGAGGATAAAAATATTAAAGGATTAATGAATATTAGTGTTGATACTATTCTTTTAAATTCATATGGAATTATTATAATCAAAATATTATATTATAATAGGAGTGTGTGCATTAACAGATTAATCTATATTCCTTTCTCTCTAAATTTGAAGGACCTTTATAAGAAAATTGAAATAATTATTTCATGCAGTGTAGTATCTTAAATCCTGAGTTAAGTCTTGGGGGCCCACAACCACAAAGAAATTTAAAAGAAGGCCTGTGGTGAAGAATAGGTTGAGAACCACTGATGTATGCAATTAATCTATTGTTGAGTAGGGAAAATAAAGCTCTCACTTTCCTGGATTTCCAGAGAATAAAGAAGGCATAATGGTGAGCCATACTTAAAAAAAAAGATAAAATGAAATGTACTTATTCCATAAAGCAGACATGTGATTTTGATCCATAAGTATTTAAAAATGTTTAATGTGCATTTTGAAATGTGAACACAAGTCGACAGAGAAGAGGAGGGGAAAAATTCACTGATCTGTTGCATGTTGGTTCTTTTTCGTCTGTTGTCCATCAAAGTCAGGGCATCTCTGGATATCCCAGTATGGCAAAACTGATGCCTTAAACTGCGAATGCATTTTATATGAAACCTATCTGAGAAGCTGGATTAAAAATCATTGACTTCAAGGTGTCTGCTTGTTTTCTAACTCTGAAACCTACCTACTTCCTTTTTTTCGTTCTTTCCTTAGAGAGAAGATTAATGAGAATAAAGGGTTTGTCTCAGGAAGTGACCTCCAAGGATATGCTGCACACGCTTTCTCAAGCTAAGAAAGAATGCTGGGACAGATTTCTGCAGGAAAAATCAGAATCTGATTTTTATATGGAGGGAATTGATTCAGACGAGAGGTAATAACCCATAGTAAGCAATTCCGGCCTGTCCTCTTTATTATCTGAAACTTTATCAAGTGGTCTTAACATCTGGAAATGTTATTTTTAGATTACAGCTTCCTGAATTCCCGCAGAGACCTTCCATGTTTATAGAAATGCTGAATATTATGTGAGAATGGATTTTCTGAGGTTTGGTTTAAGCTGTATTTGCCCAATTTTTGGTGTTAGGATCCAGTCCTAGATACAGAATAGAAACGGAAGAGGAACAATATTGCCCAAGACACCTTTCAGCATGGCCAACAATAAGGGATGGTGGGAATTGTAGGGCCAGCGTTTGGAGGGCCAAAGGTTCATTTCATGCTTGTAGTGGAATGTCTCTTGATCGCATCCAGAGTTCAGTCCTTCCCTGCAGAAAAACCACAGCATACTTGCAATTTCACCTCCCAACATCTGTGGTTAGGGAGTAAAATGAGTAGTCGAAGTGTTACTGTTCTTCAAGTTTTCTAAATTCTGGGATGTAAGAGTGCTTTAGGGTTTGTATTGACTTGTTTTAGCTTTTTTATCTAGTTCAGAAGCATTGCCTTAGCTGAGACCTCAATGAAACTAATTCAAAGCATTTTCCTTTGGGCTGGCATTTTTGTAGCTGGAGGCTCTTTTAATTGAATATCCATTGCTCGTTATTTTACTCTGCTTTCTCTCTGGTTTTAAACTTGACTCAGGTAAGCTTGTGAAAGCTTGTTTGGTACAAAGGGGATTACATATATTGAGTAAAAATGGCTTACCCATTTTCAGGCTGCTTTTTCACACCTTGAGGGCTTTTGTTCAAGGCAGTGAAATAATGAGCAAATTGGCAGCTTCTATGTCACTAAGCCTTGCTTTGTGGTATTTGATTTTTCTACAAAGTTGGTGCCGCCTTCTTGACACCAAAGTATAATGAAGACATGAGTTCCCTTCGTTTTAGCAGCATGTTTTCTTTCCTTATCCTATTTTCAAATCTTGGAAAAGTTACTTTTTGGCCTCTCTATATTCCCAGATAGCATAGTCAGGAGATTCTAGGTGTCATAGTATTTTTTTTTAAAAAAAAGCTTCTCAAATATTTTCTATTTCATGTAAAGTTTTTTTCCTTTAGAGACAATTATACATCTATTTCGTATTTGGTATTTTGCTCCTATTATACACACAATTTATACTGGTGGGGATAGCACAGTTAGGACCTTTTTCCTAAATGTAGAATTTTAAATCAATTCATTTGGAATACTTTTGAATCACTAATAATCTGTATGAGATGTTTCCTGTTTAAAACAACTGATTATCTGCAAAGAAAGCAAACACGTTATCAAATGATCACTTTTAATACTCCCACTATTTTCACTGCCCTTTTTCTTATATATTTTCTGTATTATTACTTATGCTTATAACCAGATAGGGCAGAATATAAATAAAGTTTATTATTATTATTATTATTATTATTATTATTATTATTATTATTATTACTTTAAAAATGAATCTCCCCATTTCTCCCTTCCATCTTTCCCCGTTGGTTTGTGTGTATCAAAAACAACATATTTCAGTTTCTGACTTCTTTAATTGACAAGGATGAAATTTAGCTGCGTATCAGGAAGCAGTTTATAACACTGTATTAGGAGCATTTGTAGTGGATGTTGGTATTATCTGGTGTAGTGGATGTTGGTATTGAAGTTTTGTGGTGTTAGATTTTTTTTGTTTATAAATCCCAACATTCTAAAGCAGAGAGGTCATGTTCCAAGCTAAAATACCTGGCTGCTAGTTGGTCTGACTTCTTTGTTAGAATAGCAGACTTACAGTTGTTGTCATTGTTATTATCTCTGCTATTACGTTTATTTATACCCCACTATTTCTGTTCCCAAAGGAGACTCAAAGCAGATTATATTAAAGCATTTCAATACAATGTAAAATCAACAAATATACAAACATTAAAACAGAATTAAATATCAATGGTATTAAAAAACACAGTTAAAATCCAAAAACATAATCGAAGCTAAAACTACAGTGTGTACACAAGTCTGTGATTGTTTTGTTCATATACTGCAGGTGACATTCTGCCTGCCTGTATTTGATCAGATAAATAAAATGATGTGATGCTTAAGATATTTACACATGGTGTGACACTTTGAGTCACAGGGGTGTGATCTTGGATGACTGATGTTTTTCAGACATTTACCACCATCTCCTTAGATCTAATGACTGATGAAGGCTGTAGCAGGATGTTATGAATTTGTTTGCAATGGATAGGTTACTCTTGTTAGGAGATGCTAGATGGAAATCTACCACAAAGGGAATGCGTTTTTGGTTGTTACTTGCCTCACATCTTTTATGGAGAAGATTTTATCTCAAAATGATGGTTGCCCTCCTGATGTTAATTATACGAGAAAGGCTTCCCCCAGTGAAGTTGATGTAGCTTGCTTTCCTTGGACCTTTTACAGTCATTTTCTTCATTTTGCTAGATGTATTTGATTCTTAGAACCTTGTTGTAGATAACATTTCTTGTAATGGGATGACAGAGTCTCCTGTCCAGGCTTAGGGTGGATGTTGAACTATGGTATTTGGAGAGTGATGTCCTCACTATTTGGCTATTTTGTTTATATTCTGCACTTCCCCCAAGAAGCAAAAAATAATATTGTTCCTGTGTGACTTAAAGTCATTTCTGACTTTGAGGAAATCTATCACTGGGTTTTCTTGGCACAACTTTTCCAGGGAGGCTTTTCTCTTACCTTCCTCCCAGACTGAGAGAGTGTAATGTAGCCAGGATCACTGAATGACTTTTCATAGCCAAGTGGGGATTCAAAACGAGTGCAACACTCAAAGCACTGCACCAAGCTGGCTGCCATCAAAGCAGTGCACCTCTTCATTGTACATCTGTAACATAAGTTGTGCCAGCAAGTGATTAAAAGACCCAGGAGTCGCTTGTGAAAATCTCATGAGAATTTGAGGCCCAGTCTTTTGTTACCTAGAGACTGAAGAGAATTGGAAAGGCTTGTAAGAGCCTCTTGGTAATGTTTTTTCCCCCTATTTATTATTCTTTCCTACTTCCCTGTATTTTAATCTGTGTTTTCTGTTTTCAGCACCCTGGAGCACTTGAAGCGTTGGTTGCAGCCTGATAAAGTTGCTGTCAGCAGTGAGGAAATACAGTATTTGATTCCCCTTGAAGCTCGTGTTGAGAAGCAAGAGAGTGAAGAAGAAGCCATGGCTGTGGAACAGTGAAATGTAGTCAAACCTTGCCTCCAAGACAGTTACTGGCAGCGTTTGTTAAAACAGCAAGAGAAGGGAAGTGCCAACAATTGGCTGAGGTAGACCGATTGTTGTCTGCTCAGTAGCTTTTGCCCCTCTCCCACTTTCTAGCTTACAGTAGCTATTCCATTTTGAATGTATATATTGTCACTTAGACATATGTAATCTGTGAAGACGACTGAAGGCAATGAATGCAGATTTGAGACATTAGATTGATTGGAACTGAGCATTCAAGTTAAAGAGTCAGCTCATTCACTTGGATTCTCTCCTGTTATTGTTTGTTTGTGTTGGCATCATTCCCAGATAATTTTTGTAGTATTTTTGTAGTATTGTTTCTGAAGTATGCTTTATGCCATCTTCGTTTGTATTGTCAGCTGGCTCAACACAGCCTCAGAATGTGCAGAAATCTGCCATTCAAATTCTATTGTAGGGGAAACATTTTACTCTTCCTTTCTTCCTTCCATCATGGAGAGGAACCTCTGATCCATCAGCCCACAAAGGTTCACCGCAGCCACACAGGGCCACCACATGACATTCCTCTTCTTCCCAACTAGCTGAGAGAAGAACATCCACCCTGATCTGTGATCATAGATAACAGGGATCTTCTTTTCTATGGCCTCACTTGACACGTGCAGACATCAGTTGAGTCTTGACGTGAGGATCTAGGCAGTTTCTGAGACCATTTGCCACCCCTTTCCTGCACAGTGTATTGTGTAATGGAGGAGCAAAGCTAAGCCAGGTAAAGAAATGTCATCCAATACTTCAGCCACACAACCTCACAACATCCAGCATTAGAAACCATCATTCTTGCAAATATAGTTTCTCAGCATATAATTCTTTAATGGATAATTAGTAAGGTTGAAAGTCCCTGTGACAAACAGTTGTGAACATCTTTCCTATAACTTGCACCATCCCAAAAGACAGATTTTCCCTGGTAAAGTGAAAAGCAGCTGGGCGTCTGTTTTGAATGTTCCTGTGCTCATTATCTGTAGTTATATAACAAAACATTCATGTGACAATGAGATAGTTTCAACCTTAAATAAATGAAGCACTTCCTAGGAAGCGAGAAAAAAACTCCTTTGTGTTAATATTGTTCTTGTTCCCATAAAGAAACAGTCTTTGAAATCAGTACTAGTACTTCATGAAGAGTTTAGATTTCTCCAAAATAACTGTTCCATAGCCAGGAAGTAGAGCTGTTTCAAGCAAAACAAAAATCCCTACTTTCCTCTCTTTTGGAGTTCAATTTCCATTCAAGTGTAATAAAATTAATTTTTATTACAGTATTCCTTTAATCTTTTCCCCATTCAGAAAAAGTTGAGTTTTCTATGTAAATGTTGTAACTTCAGCGTATTTGGCGCTGTATGCACAGGTGCATTTCCTTCTGTGCAATCACTACTGATATAAGGATATGGAACAAGAGAATGGTTAATTACAAACTACAGTAGAGTCTCACTTATCCAACGTAAACGGGCCGGCAGAATGTTGGATAAGCGAATATGTTGGATAATAAGGAGAGATTAAGGAAAAGCCTATTAAACATCAAATTAGGTTATGATTTTATGAATTAAGCACCAAAACATCATGTTATACAACAAATTTGACAGAAAAAGTAGTTCAATATGCAGTAATGCTATGTAGTAATTACTGTATTTATGAATTTAGCACCAAAATATCACGATGTATTGAAAACATTGATTACAAAAATGCGTTGGATAATCCAGAACGTTGGATAAGCGAGTGTTGGATAAGTGAGACTCTACTGTATTCAGAATAAATGTAGGGATTCTGAAGGCTGTAGTCTTGCTCCATCTGCATGATATCCCTTCAAATATTGAAAAATATTGCTTCTCATGCGCTGATCAACCTGGGCTGAAAATCCACTTCAGAGGTGTTTTCAGTACTGAGTTTTATTTATATTACAATATTTATATCCCTCCCTTCTCACCCAACAGGGGACTTAGGGCGGCTTACAATAAAACACACATATAAAAACTGTACAATACACTATAAATCAGTTTAAAAATTAACTTACATAAGACATTCATAAAACGCATAAAATACAAATAGGCGTGTTCAAGTTTAAAAGACTGGGTCTGTCAATTGAGTTCCAGCGTACATCATAGTAATTAATGCTATTGATTCTTATTCGAAAGCCTGGCCCCACAACCAAGTTTTATTTGATGTGATACTCACTTAATCCAAAATCAAACATAATTTCATCTTGCTTTCATGGGGTTAAACGTAGAATAAAAGTGTTGCTTTTTATTCTGATTGTCTCCTTTTAACTCAATTTCTACCCACTGTTTTAATATGTGGTCTGCATTCCAGTTTAGCCTCAGCTTTGATCCAGCATTAGGTGGAAGATGTAGCATGTTGGTGTTTTTATTTTTTGTTGTTGACCTGAGAAAGAACTATGTACCATAGTATTTGCCTCAGGGGAGGAAAGAGAAGAGAATGCGTCACAACAACGACAAATGGAGAATCTGGGGGGAGCCAGGTTCAAAGGTGCTTTTCCTTTGGGGTGATCCATCTGGGTGGCAGCGGAGAGGGGGCCGCATGTGTAAAGAGAGGGTGGGGCTGGAGTAAAAGGATTGAAAAAGATAAAGACCAGAAATGGGTGAGTTACAACACAAAAGTACTGGAGGGATTAGAGGCTGTTGTAATGCTCCCGAACTTACCTGCAAGGAAGGAATAATAATTATTTGAGTATCTGTAAGCCTGCCAGGTTGTGTTTTCTGCATATCTGACAAAAAACTGTTAACACTAGCTTCACCTCGTGCTTACATGAATCCGAGTTTCTAATTTTGCCAGAACTGCCGAGGAAGAAGCAGCTGTTTGTTTTTTCACACTGGGAGAATAAATTTCTTAGGTGATCCCTTGTTGTCTGAGTATGATGGCCCTCCAAGTTCTTGGAAGACACCTGTGTGAGAGTTTTTTTTAATGTGTGGAGGCTGGTGCACACACAGTCTTTACAGAGTGAGGGTCCCAACCAGTGGCGTGGTTAACACGATGAGGGTGGCTTCTCAATCTGTTGCAGCCTTAATCTACCTTTCACAGCCATTGTAACATGTACCATGTTAGCTTCCACCTGATCCGCCATTGAGGTCTTCAGGTTGTGCTCGATCTGGAACCTCCCCCGTGGCCCCCCTGGGAATGCATGACTTTGGTGGTTATGCCCACAGGTTCATTGGAACACTCAAGCCCGCTCACCATGACAAGGTGACAATCTATTGGTGTGGGGGGGGGGGGGATAAGATTCAAGCAAGGGCTTTTTCAGTTCCCCTTCCCAGGGAAGAGGGCCAGGCACCCAGAACATGCTGTTGTGTAGAGTCATCCTCTTCTTTTCACCCAGCAAAATTTGCAATCTGCCCAATGTTCATGGGGGCACTGTACCATGAATGTTATTTACATTGAACTTGCTACTTCTGGGAGGGCATGTTGGCCTCTCAGCAACTTTTGTTCCAAAGCAATGTTCTCCAGATTACTTAACAATCATGACTGATATCTGTGGGTAGGTGGACCTGGTCCATCGTTGGCGTGGCAATTTCCCCAATTTTGCTCCCCGAAAAATGTTTCCTAGGCTTTTTGTAAAATTTTACTGTTTGAAGCAGGGTGATTATAAGATCATCCAGAAGCCTCTCTGGTTTTGAGAGCTGTCTCTAGAATTCTTCACACACTTTTACTCTTCTGGGTAATTTTGTACTTCACTGCTTGCTTTTGACACAAAACCATCAAATATACTTTTCAATACTCTCATTTGAGCAAAACTTCTACTTCTTAAAAGAAGGCAGGTAGTCAGATAGATTTTCAGTAGGTTCTGAATAAAGACAATTTTCTGTTTCTGTTTTTTAGTTACTGCAATGCCTGTTGGTCTCAAATGCATTACAGAGTATTGGACTGTGCGTCATTTTTACATAAATGGTCAATAATTGAAGGACTAAAACAAAATGCAATTTTCTTTCTGTCACAGCAGGATGAAAACACCAAAAGATAAAGCCATTCTGCTTGCAGTTCCATTATATCACAAAATGAATATATTTTCACCAGTTGGGATGCCTGTTGTCTGACAACCTCATCTTACTCTTAAAATATTGTTTTAGTTTTCTCTAAACAGAAAAGAATGATCTCATCATAATTTTCCTGTTCATATCAGCAGATAATAAAGTTACATATTCTGAACTTGTCAAAAGTTACATTGAAGGGGTTATAATTTGATCTAATAATGTCCTTATGAAATATTTATCTAAAAGCAGAAACACAACTATCATTTGGAGTATGGGGAGAAGATGAGGAGAAAAGCAACCAGGCATAGCTTTATCATGGCATGGCAGCTGGTGAGAGGCACTTCTTCCAAACTCCAATTGCCATTGATCTGGCCTTTAAGGTAGAGATGAACAGCTGGAACCTGTTGGCCTTATTCCCCCACCATTGCTATCCCTCTTTTCCTAGTGTATCCTGCATTTATGACCGTGAGCCTGAGAGCAGAAACCTCAAATGAAGGATTTATACGTCATCTTGGGAGACATTTTGGCTGAGGGTGGGGTATAAACAAACCATGGTTCCTATCACATCTCCACCCATTCAAACGTTGTGCAGTATATGAGAAGGTCAGATATCCTTGATATAAAACTTTATTTTAAAATTCATTTAAAATTTTCACATTTTGTGGGAGCTTATAGAGCTCCTAAAGTAGATGTGTATGCCAATGAGCCTGTATTTTATCACAAAATATCCTCTGAATTTGGTGCTCAGCCTTCTCTGAAAAAAGGTTTGGAAATGGTAATAAGCTCTAGCAGTAAATTCTAAGAAACTAACCAAACTATGAATCCCAGGATCCCATAGACTGAGCTTTGCCAGTTAAAATGATATCAAACTAATGCATTTTATAGTGTTTATGTCAATGTGTCTAGGTTCAAAATGTACAAGAACAGACATTTGTATAGACATTTTCATGGGGACTGCAGATTCCTGGGCATCTAGTTCAATGTCACATTCAGTAAACCCAAACTGCAAACTTGAGTCTTGAAATGCAATATAATCCCCCCACATAGCACAAAGCTTGAGGAACTTACTGTTTTGGAATTCAGTTCTAATAATGACCCAGAGCAAGATCACTTGGGGTTACTAAGAGTCATATACCAAAGAAAGATAACATTTCAAAGTTCTGCTTTCAAATATTAAGCATTTCTATTTTGTGTAGATTAAGCTTTGCTTTGTTCACCCTGTTTTAGGACTAGATTAATGCCTTTGGATTTAGATAAAACAGACAGAGCTGGGTTTTGCCAATTTACTGCAAACCCATATCAGAAAACCTAAAACTCATAGGAGGCTTGTGTGTATGTTAAACTGCAGAGGAGCCAAGATGGAAACGTGATGGACACCAGAGTCCACCATGCTGAGTTGCCCAGTGTCACATCCTGAAATCAAAGAAACCGCCCATGGAACAAGGAATTTCTGACCTAAATACTGAGAGCTGGTAAGCTCTGGTACTCAAGAGTTGTAACTGGAGATCAGCTGTTAGCAATGGTGCTATGGATTTTGAAGCAGTACAAATACAGAGTGAAAGGAAAAATGTGCCAAGAGGAAAGCACGTCAAGAAAACCCTTGTGACTGTCTTCCATCTCAAAATATATGTCTCAATTTGAAAGACTGTGTGGATCCAATCACTTACAAACCCACTGCCAAGATTCTACCTTTGGAAGACAATCCTATTCGACCACAAATGATTGCCCGTGATGATGATCCTCTACTATATGGAGACAAATACAACAATCTCCTTAGGGTGATGAAGGAAGTGGTAATAATAGTTAGGAACACTTACTGGTGCTCAACACATACAGCCCACTTCTAAAGTAACCAATCCTCTGTGATACTACTGCTTTTAAATAGTGTTGAGCTATCTATTATGACATTCTTTCACTGTGGGGGAAGCATCTTGTCATAAGAAAGAAGCTATCACATACTCAGCTGAGATTTAAAATACTTAAGAATCTATGCAATTATTGAGAGCATGGGCTAGCATTGGAACATAGTTATTAAAGTAGAATTTTGTATTGTATAATATCTTCTGCCTGATGTTCCTGACACACTTGAAAATAAATGAATTAGGTCCTTTCAGTTTTAATTGAGACTTCAAAAGATACATACCAACTTGTGGTCTTTTGTGCCATAAAAGTTTTAGAAGTACATCTGTGAGTCACTTCTGTCTACAGAAACATCACCAAGATACATATGAATTCCCTTTTGTTTTTGGTTGAGATTTTTTGCTTTGTGTTTCTCGGGAAGTTCAAAGTGAATGGCAACCAGAAGCACACAGTTAACAGAACAGCCCTATACGTGCAGACTCAGAAGTACGTCCCATTCAGTTTGGTGGGTAAGTGGGCATAGACATGCAGAGTGAAGGATTGGCTGAACTCTTCTATGCCATTCAATAAAATTGGCCAATTTAACTGTAGTTGAAACGTGGTTTAGATTAATGAAAGATATAAAGGAATTCAGTAGCACCTTTGAGAGTAACTGGAAGGATTACATTTCTGACACAAGCTTTTCTGGACTGAATCCTCAAAAGCCCAAAAAGGTCTTATTCCATTCAGCTTGAAAAATGGGTTCTCTTCTGGGTTTTTGTTATACCAGACTAAGGGTGCATCTATATTGTAGAATTAATGCAGTTTGACACCACTTTAACTGCCATGGCCCAATGCTGTGGAAGCCTGGGAGTTGTAGTTTGCTGAGGCTCCAGCACTGTTAAGAGGCTAAAAAACTTGTAAAACTACAAGTCTTAAGCTTCCCTAGCATTGAGCCATGACAGTTAAAGTGGTGTCAAACTGCATTAATTCTACAATGCAGATGCACCCTAACACTGGTATGTATTTGCTCATAAATAGAAAAGTGAAGGTATCTGTTTGTCTGTCCTTTCAAGCGTTCACTCCAGAACTATGAAATCTACAATCTAAAATATATTTATTGCCATACATAATACAGGGATGTGGCTTATGAGTTATTTAATTGTTTAAAGACATTTAACAGTGTTCCAATGTTTGAGAAACCTCTACAGCAGCGGTTCTCAACCTGTGGGTCCCCAGATGTTTTGGCCTTCAACTCCCAGAAATCCTAACAGCTGGTAAACTGACTGGGATTTCTGGCAGTTGTAGGCCAAAACACCTGGGGACCCAGAGGTTGAGAACCATTGTTCTACAGCAAATTTTAGGAAAGGACATAGGGCAGCAGGGGGAAAGGAAGGAGATTCCACACCCGATGGAAATCTTCTCCCGAAAGGTCTTCCATTGGAGCTCATCCTTGGAGATGTTTCCAAGAACAGAAACCCATTCTTGTGTGCATTTTGAAAGTGTACATCTGCAAAGAGCAGTTGGGCTGTGTCAACAACTTTGCTATGAATAGCAATGGTTGGACTGCAGTAACATCTCCTTCCCTGAGCATAAATACTGATAGATTTGAGAAAGGTCTCATAAGGGATGAATACTATCTGAATGAATAGATATAAGGAGTGAAAGGGAAGGGGACTGGGTGGAAATCTGGCAGAGAAGATAGCAGCATTATCAGCAAGAACTCATTTTCTGTCTGTCATTTGAAATGGCTTTTGATAGAGTCACCTGCCTCTGCTTTTGGCATACAATTATGTTCTAATCAGAATAGATTTTGGTCAGCAAATGACAGTTAATTAAAGATGATTGTCTTTTTATGCTGCAAGTAACCCTGACTGTGTTTCAGGCAGATGGATCACACTGACTTGCGGCTAATCTTTTCATTGGCTTCTTTCACCCTGTATTTGCAATAATAATTTCTGTTCTAAGAACAAAAAGAAAAGCAAAATTTGTTCCTGTTGTTTCTTCTTTTTAAGCAAAATAAGCAGAAAGATAAAAATTAGATACTTCAGAAGGATGCAAAGCAACAGAGCTATAATTTAATCCCACAATGTTATTCCGTGAAAAAGAAGATTTGAAATTGTTTGTGCTTCCAAAGGACATGAATTGCCATAGTAACCATTAACTTCTAAGGGTTGTACACATCACATGCTTAATTGAAAGGCATGTTTTGATTTTTTTTCCTCTTTTTATATTTGTGTTTTGATGATCAGGAAACTTCTAGCAGTAAATACAAATATGGATTTCCAGATGATTGTGTTTTCCCCCAGTGTACTTTCTTATGTTTACCATAAAAATCACAAACTGAAATTAAAAATTTCCAATAACATTTGTCTGGTGAACAAATTACAAAAATCCCTTATTATCCATTAGGCTAGGATTTTGTTCCAGATTTTCCCATGGATACCAAAATCCATGTATTCTCAAGTCCCATTTTATGTACAATTGTGTAGTAAAATGGTGTCCTTTTCAAACAGTGGCAAAAATCAAGATTTGTCTTTTGAATTTTTCAAAAGTGTTTTCAAGCTGTAGATGGTGAATCTGTGGATACGGAATATACTGAGCACCGACTGTATATTGAGCAAATGTATGATCTAGGAATGTGTAGCAAAATAATTTAAATACACATTAAATAAATATCACTGAAGCTGCTATATAATGTGGTTTGGAAGAGCGTTATATGGCCAGTGTAGAGCAGGCCTGGGCAAACACTAGCCCTCCAGGTGTTTTGAACATCAACTTGCACAATCCCTAAAAGCCTCAGACCCCTTCCTTTCCCCCCTTAGCAGCTGAGGGGGGAAAGGAAGGGGCCCGGGGCTGTTAGGAATGGTGCGAGTTGAAGTCCAAAACACCTGGAGGGCAGAAGTTTGCCCAGGCCTAATGTAGAGCAAAACTTCTTAAGGGGGAGAGTCATGACCCCAATAAGGGCCGCGAAAGTGAGTGGCGGGGGTTGCGAAATACTGTACTCGAGTATAAGCCTAGTTTTTCAGCCCTTTTTTTATGGCTGAAAAATCTCCCCTCGGCTTATACTCGAGTGAGGGTCCTGGTCAGCTTCTATTCAGGTCAGCTTATACTTGAGTTTATAGGTATTCAGAGTTGGACAGTCTTATCTTATTAAAGTCTTATTATTATCTTAAATTACAGTTTTATATAAATATTCAAAAACATTTAACCTACTGATGCCTCAAATAATGCAATTTTATTAATATCTATTTTATTTTTGAAATTGACCCGTAGCTGCTGCATTTCCCACCCTCGTCTTATACTCGAGTCAATAAGTTTTCCCAGTTTTTGTGGTAAAATTAGGTGCCTCGGCTTATATTCAGGTCGGTTTATACTCGAGTATATATGGGTATTTGGCCAAAAAGCGGATGAACAAAGAAGAGGAATTGGACTGCTGGTCAAGAAAGGGATAATATGGTTCTGGCTGACAAGAAGAAAGTGTGTTTGGACTATGAAAGAGGAGGAATTGGGCTGATGGCTAGGAAGGGGGAAAAATGGTGTGTTCGGACTTAGAGAGAGAAGGAATTGGGCTGCTGCTTGAGAAAGGGAAAAGGTATGTTTGTATACCTTTATACATATTTTATATACCAGTTTAAGAAGCTCTGGTGGGGACCATATAATGCAGTTTAACTGCACTGAACTCAACTATATGGATTTACACTGACTGTATGATACATCAAACTGCATTATATGGCAGTGTAGATCCAGGACCAGTTCAAGAGTTATGGAAGAGTTATGCACATGCATATTTCTCCAACTTAATTAAGTTTAGGCTGAAGTGAGTGATTTAATTGTCCCAGAGGATATATACCCTTTCTAATTGGCTGATTTGATGAAATGGTTGGACCACTACTGGGGATGTAGTGAGATTTCTGCTTAGGTATGATCTCCTATACAACTACTATTATTTATGAAAACTATTGTTAAAGAATAGATACACAAAAATCCAGTAAGATTGTTCTTACAATCGGGAAAAAAGACATACAGTAGAGTACTGCTTATCCAACATAAACAGGCTGGCAGAATGTTGGATAAGCAAAAATGTTGGATGATAAGGAGGGATTAAAGAAAAGCCTATTAAACGTCAAATTACATTATGATTTTACAAATTAAGCACCAAAAATCATGTTTTACAACAGATCATCATAAAAAGCAGTTCAATACATGGTAATGTTATGTAGTAATTACTGTATTTATGAATTTAGAACTAAAACATCACAACGTATTTAAAACATTGACTACAAAAACGTTGACTACTAAAAATGGACTGCAAATAAAGATAGAATTGCATAAAATGAAGTTATAGTAACAACATGGTTGGAAGTTAAATCTGTAAAAAGTTCAGTCCTTGCTGCCTAGAGAAACAGCTGTGGATCTGGGCAGGAGGCAGAATGCGTTGGATAATCCAGGACGTTGAATAAGCAAAGGTTGGATAAGCGAGACTCTACTCTATATTGAATAGATTGCTTCTGACTCAATTAGAAAAAACTATCGCAGTAAGATATGAATTAAGCAAGCAATTCATGTGATTACTGTCTTGCCAATGATGGGAAAACCTGTCTCTTTTATTGTTAGAATAATCAATAACTGTGCGTCTGCTTCTTGTTTCTCTTTTCTAACTCTGTCAATTCTCCTATTAAAGACTACTCTCCAATGTCTGTTCTTCCAATTATTCACAGAGAAGTCCTTTGCCCCCATCCAGTCTCTAATGATTTCTAGTCTGGTAGTCAGACAAAGGAAGCCAATTTGGTCCTTATGTAAAACCAGATCATTGTTCCCAGGAAAGAGACTTTGCAAGCTTAGCAAAGGCATTAAATTGTTATTTGGGAACATTATATTATATACTTACTTGACAATTCACTCGAAATAGTTAGGTTTTGAAATATGAAAGTATGAACTGACCTCTGAACTCCAACTCTCATAACTTAACTCATTAGGGATGTGATTTAATTTAATTGGAGAGTATCACCATCTGTGCAGAAGTTTGATCATATGTTCTTTTATTGTTGCTAAAACTTAGCAAGCGGGTTTTTTTGCACCACAGCTGTCTCTGTATATATTACAATTATTATTATCTATGGGAAAAGTGAGATCCTTCTCCTATGCTCGCCAAATGCCCAAAGCACTGCCATAAGAAGATTTGATCATCATATACATTTTGAGACTCAATCACATTTTTTTTTGAGAACTGCTTTAAACCTACAGGTGAGAGGGAACACTTGAAAAATCTGGACCCACTGTCTCAAAAGATCCCTCAGTCAGGTTTCTGTGCTCCTGATTTAGGAGGGACTAGCTGTGCCCGGCCACGCGTTGCTGTGGCAAAGTGGTGGTGGTATCGGTTAAAACTTGTTGTGGAATTTTTATTTGACGTTATTTGTATTTTTTAAAATTAATTTTATTGTCACTTATCTTTTTTATTTATTATATTTTATTATTTTGTTGTATTATTTTTAGTCATTTTGTTATAGTATTTTATTGTATTAATTATTTTAGTGTTTTTTTATAATTTTTATTGTATTATTTGTATTTATTTTTTATCATTATTTTATTAACACTGGGCTGAGTGGGTTGCTAGGAGACCAAGTGGGCGGAGCTTAGCCTTCTAACTGGCAGCAATTGGATAAAAACAATTATTCCTCTCCCTCTAATTAGGAATTTATTTTTCTTTTCTTTTTGTTGTATCAACCTAGAGGCGTGGATGAGGGGTTGTGATGTCAATTTTCGAGGTTGTGGGGTGTTTACTTTTGTTGTTTTGTCCGCTGCCGTGATGCCATCACTCTTTTATATATATAGATTGTAATGTACAGATCATGTAAATTGCATAGCCCAAATCCCTCCCAATCTTAACAATGAGACCAGCTATCAGAATAAAAACAAACAAACAATGATTTTAAAAAAGGATGAAAAAGATTAACTTGGGACAGAACAAAGACTAATGCTTGTTCCTATAGCCTCTATAATCTTGTAGGATTTTTTTTTAAAGGAGAAGGACTGTTCAATTGTGAGAGGCGAAAAGGGCGGGGACACCTCTCAGTCTATTTTGATCAAGGCTAATGCAGCAATGATGATGTGGCAAATCGTAATCAAACATAGTCATCGGGTACTATGGAATCCCAAAAGTTCTAGTTTGGTAAGGTACCAGCACTATTTGGCTGAGAAGGTTAAAGACTTTGTAAAACTTCAACTCTCGTGATTTCACAGCATTGGACCATGGTGATATGGAATTTAGCCCATAATAAAATGAGAAGGCATGGCCTGGTGAGCATTTTGCCAATCATAATTTATAATCAAAGTTCCAGATTAAAAACTGACCAGCAAAGCAAAGACACAGGACAAAGGCATTGTATTGCATCTTGACCAAGAAGTCAAAAATTACAAGCTTAAGAGAACATATATGCTCTGCATAACAGTTTATACCAGTGGTTCTCAACCTGGGGTCCCCAGATGTTTTTGGCCTTCAACTCCCAGAAATCCTAATAGCTGGTAAACTGGCCAGGATTTCTGGGAGTTGTAGGCCAAAAACATCTGGGGATCCCAGGTTGAGAACCACCGGTTTATACAATCAGCCCCTCCCCATTGTTACAGTTGAATTGCCCTTCTTCTGTTTCTGGCTTCCAACGATGTGGCTGGAAATCCCCTCCCAAGCTCAGTTGGTGAAGAGGAGTCTCCAAGAAGTGCTGGCATTCCAGGCCAGCAGGAGTCCAGGGTGGGAATGGTGGGATTATGAAACCCAGGCCCTGGAGAACAATGGAAGCTGATCTCTGTGGTCTTGGCTTGGGTTAGGTAAACAAAGATGCCTGTTGAAGTGGCTGTAGTTGGGCAGTTAGGAGCTATTGCCTATCTCTTGTTATATTCTTTGCCTGAGGCTAAGACGTATTCTTGGGTAATACTCTGTGTGGCCTGAGCCAAGCAGCTTAAATAGAAAGGAATAGATATTTTACATTTAAGAAGTGACTTGAGAAACTGCAAGTCGCTTCTGGTGTGAGAGAATTGGCTGTCTGCAAGGAAATTGCCCGGGGAAGCCTGGATGTTTTACCATCCTTTAGGAGGCTTCTTTCATGTCCCCGCATTGGAAGCTGGAGCCAATAGACAGGAGCTCACCCTGCTCCCCAGATACGAACCGCTGACCTTTCAGTCAGCAGTCCTGCCGGCACAAGGGTTTAACCCATTGTGCCACCAGGAACTCCAATAATAAAACAATAATACAACTTTATTTGTATCCCGTCCCATCTCCCCTCTGGGGACTCGGGATGGCTCACAACAAACAATGGCAGCTATTCAATGCCAAAAGTACATAAGTAAACAAGGTAAACAATAACAAATCAATAAAACACAATCAGATATTAGTTCCCACACCTTCACTGTCTAAATTTCTATAGTTAGTGTTTCTATCTTTTTCCACTGTTGAACATATAGGATTCTTGCTGCTCTTAATATGCATTGCAGTAATGCTGAGAACTTAATAGAAAATGGAGTGCTAGCTGTTTCAGCCATCAGATTAACAGCTGTGTATTTATTGAGGTGGCCTGAACTTTGTGTCTTGTGAAGATGAACAGTGGATGGTACTGTGTTGGTGAATAACTCTTACTCAAGAAAATGTAGTCCAGGGTTTACAGGGAACAAGGTAAAATTTAAAATAGCTAGCAACATGTAGAAAAAGAGGAACAAGAAAAATAAATGATGGGGTGGGGATGGTGTTCCTTGGAAAAGAAAGCTGAAAGCAGTTTGAGTTCCTATGGTGATTCTGGCTGAAATGCACTTTTGACATTTTGAATCTGAAGTCTCATACAATGAAGAAATACGTTTTTCCAAGCAATATTCTAGACCCACTGTGGCTGCCTGATGGTAACTGCATAACCTCACTATTTTTAGCAGGAGATGAAGAACTGGATGGTGGCATCTGCCTGCTTTCATGCTTTAAAAATTGTCAAAGTTTGTCTGTTACCCTGTTATTTGGGCCAGAATAGGTAAAGGTAAAGGTTTCCCCTGACGTTAAGTCCAGTCATGTCTGACACTGGGGGTTGGTGCTCATCTCCATTTCTAAGCCGAAGAGCTGGCGTTGTCCGTAGACCCCTCCAAGGTCATGTGGCCAGCATGACTTCATGGAGTGCCATTACCTTCCTGCCAGAGCAGTACCTATTGATCTACTCACATTGGCATGTTTTCGAACTGCTAGGTTGGCAGGAGCTGGAGCTAACAGTGGCCACTTACGCGCTCCCGGGGTTTGAACCTGGGACCTTTCGGTCTCCTGCTCAGTGCTTTGATGCACTTCGCCACCGGGGCTCCAATGGGCCAGAATGAAAAGGTGCAAAACACTATGCATTCATCTCTTGGGAGCTGGCATTTATTCTGAGGAGAAATGTAAGTGGAAAGCTTACTTCAGTCGGATTGATAAATGTGAAGAATATGGAAATTTCATCAGAAAAAAATGGATGCTGAAAATGTGGAAATTGGCAGAAATTGATAAGTTATTGATTTTAGGATAGAAATCACTGGGAGTTTAACAAATTAATGGAAACAATAGGTTGAAGGGTGGTATTGTAAGAATACAGAGGAAGTCAGATTTAGAAAGGTATACACAATTGATAGGAAAGTTGGAAGTCAACATTTTAATGTGTTGTCGAAGGCTTTCACAGCCAGAATCACTGGGTTGCTGTGAGTTTTCCAGGCTGTATGGTCATGTTCCAGAAGCATTCTCTCCTGACATTTTGCCTGCATCTATGGCAGGCATCCTCAGAGGTAATGAGGTATGTTGGAAACTAGTGGGGTTTATTTTAATTTTAATCATTTTATTCTTTCTGTCTTTTATGTTTTGTTTTCATATTGTGGGACCAAGCTTTTGGACAATGACTCCCAGTGCAATAATGATTTCTCAGTGCAATAATGAACGATGTAATTGACAACTGGAATGGTTCCAGGAATATGCTTTGGATTGTGTGATTTTTACATAATAGTTTTTAAGTAGTTTTAAAGTATGTGTTTTAATTATGTGATTTTAAAGTATGTGTTGTTTTTCTATATTTGTATGTTTGACATCAAATTGTGCCTTGTTGTGAGCCTTCGGTGTGAGAAGGGATATAAACAAAGTGAATAAATAAATAAATAAATACATACATACATATTATTTTAGTAGCCTGTAGTTGGTATTTGGTATATAATTAAATGAGTGTATTGTGTATTTTGCTGTGTTATATGTACATTTAATATCCATTTTTATAAGTATATGTATATTTTACCTTACAAAGAGAAATATATAATAAAACGAATGAGATCTCCCAAGTTTCCAGTATCTGAGTGACTCTTTTGTTGTATTTCAACATTCTTTCATATTACACAATTGCAGCCCTATGATTCCACTAACGACAATAACAGCATCCTATGGAATCCTGAGATTTGTAATTTGGTGAGGCATTAGAGCTCTCTGACAAAGAATTCAAAATATCTCTCCCTAAACTGCTAGAATTTTTAAACTGTAAAATAGACCTTTGCTCCATTCTAGAAATGATATGTGAATAAAAACTACTGGCGTGGTTGTATACATGTCTACTGAGAATTTGAAGACATACCTATGTTAATTTGGAACAGTGTGCAAAGGGATCTTATAGCTTTTTTGAGACTGATAAAAAGAAGTTGATATCATAAGCCTTTGTAGACATAGGTGGCATCTACACTGCAGAATTAATGGTGCTTGATACCACTTTAATTGCCATGATTCAGTGCTATGGAATCATGGGAATGGGAGTCTCACCAGGTCTTTAGCCTTCTCTGCCAAAGAGTGCTGGAGTGAGAGTGTGACACAAGGCCAAGAGAGTATGACTCATTCAAGACAACCTCATGTACCCAGCATTGCCTGAGTATACATCTTCTGCTGTCAAAGATAATGGTCCAGTTGCAATGCTGGTTAGCCTGCCCCATATGATAAAGTCCTTTAGTCTATGAGAACTTATGCTTCCAATTTCTTTCTATCGGTGAGCCTCAAAGGAGCTACCAGATCATTTTGCATACAAGAAAAGGTCTGTATGAATTCATTTCATCTTCTTCTTTCTATAAGCTGTTCAATTGTCTTTGACTTATGCTGACCCTATGAATGAAAAACCCCTGAAGATCCTATTATCAACAGTCCTGCCAATACCTAGCGAATTTAGGCTGTGACTTTCTTGAATGATTCAATCATTCTATAATGTCACCTTCCTCTTTCGCTACTGACTTCAACTTGACTCATAACAACTGTCTTTTCCAACTAATCACATTGTCTTCTAATTTGTCTCAAGTAAGATAGCTTCATTTTAATCAGTTTGCTTCTAAGTAGAGATCAGGCTTTATTTACTTCTCCTACATGACTATGTTTCAAATGAGTGTTTTCTTTCCTTTTCTTTTCTAAGATGTATAGACTGTCCAGAGTCCTTCTCTTATGGTGAAATAAATAGTGTCTAAGCCCCCGTGGCACAGCGGGTTAAACCACGGAACTGCTGAACTTGCTGACCAAAAGATTGTTGGTTCGAATCTGGGAAGCAGAGTGAGTTCCCACTGTTAGCCCCAGCTTCTGCCAACCTAGCAGTTTGAAAACATGCAAATGTGAGTAGATCAATAGGTACCACTCCGGAGGGAAGGTAACGTCACTCCATGCAATCATACCAGCCACATGACCTTGGAGGTGTCTACAGACAATGGCGACTCTTCAGCTTAGAAATGGAGATGAGCACCAACCCCCAGAGTCAGACATGTCTAGACTTAATGTCAGGGGAAACCTTTATCTTTACCTAAGCTAAGTCATGAACAAATGGACAAATAAGATATGTGGTGTGGTAGATAGCAGGATTCTTAAATGAAGCCCTCAATGTTGAGTGTGTTATTTCAATATCCCATTCACTACCAGTCACTGTTTTTGCTAGAATCAATAATTTCTTTTTATACAAAAAAATTACTTTCCTGTCCTTGTAAGCAGAACAAGGGATGTTGAAAAATGGCAAATAATATTTGTCATGAAATCAATAGAGACAGAAAGTGTGTCCACTAGTCATTATGGAAAAGTTTACAGTAAAGGTTATGGCACAAAGATAGTTCCCAAATTCTGCACTGGCAGCTGGAGCTCTGACCATGGGTGCATTATTTGTACAGAATCTACACTATAGAATTAGTGAAATTTGACATCACTTTAAATGCCTTGAGTCCATGTTATGGGATCCTAGGAGTTTATAGTTTGGCAAGGCACCAGCACTCATTGACAGAGAAGTCTAAATACTCTGTAAAACTGCAGCTTCCATGATTCCATAGCATTGAGTCATGGCAACCAAAGAGGAGTCAAACTGCATCAATTCCCCATGTCTCCTGAACCACCCTACCTGTAACCCACTGCATGAACCACAGGGCTTCCTATTACTGCTTGTCACACCACACTTTGCTGGAAAGAGAGAGCTAGAGGTGCTCTGCTGTCTGACACCTCAGATGCCCTTCAGGTAGTGTGACTGCCTGACTTTTAAGGTGAGTTTAGGTGGGGATATTGCAATGGCTGTACATGTGAATTGTAATATTTACCATGTCTTGGGTGTGGCTTATGATATTGTAAATACTGAGCATAATGCTAGCTGCTGACTCTTCTGTGTAATTTCTTGTCTGGACCTGAGAATTAGATGAAGACAAGACTGGGGCTGGATCTACACTGCCCTAGATCCTAGGATCCGATCTCAGATTATCTGCCTTGAACTGGATTATATGAGTCTACACTGCCAGATAATATGGGATAAGCAGATAATCTGGGGTCAGATCCTTGGATATAGGGATATAGTGTAGATTCAGCCTTATAGGATGTGAATAACACATTCTGTTTATATGCTGTTTATTTATTATTTGACGTATTTATAACCTGTTCTTCTTGAAGTAGCATACACCAAAGAATAAAAGATAAACAGATATATTAGAAATATCAAAACAATATAAATTACTGTGACACAAATATTTGAATAAAGATCTTCCATAAAAAATTCTATACACAAATCAGAAGCATATAGAAGAAGTTGAAATAAAGCATTCCCAAGGAAGGTCATCCTGAAAGATATGTATTTTAAAGGGGACAAATATAATTTATTTGGAAGGGGATTCCACATTCACGGAGCTAACACTGAGAAGGTTCTGCTGTTGTGACTCAGCAACAACCTCAGAGCGAAGGGGATGATGGTGATGAGGATTTTGGGATTCAAGATGGGTTTCAGGATGATTCTGATTATGTGGGGAATTATGGGATTCAGACACAGTATGGTTCAGAGATGGAGCCTGTTGTTGAAGAGAACCAGATGCAGCTTGTCACTGATGAAAACCAAGGAAGCATTCCCATGGGAAATAATGAGGATGCTGTGTCTCAGGTTCAGGTGCAAGATAACGTTAACGAAGGCACCGACCTTGAATGCCAGGCCGAGGCCGAGTGTGAGGCCCCATTGCTTTCTCGAGTTTCTTGTTTACAGTTTAAAGGAATGCCCCGTCAAAGCCTTAGATTAACTAATAAGAAGGAGGCTAGTGAAGGGAAAAAGAATGCTTTCATGATTTGCTTTTTAAAACAGGTTGCTGAGAGGCAGCTCTTTGTCAAAACAAATCATCTCTTCAACAGAGAACTTGGTCTGTGTTTCCGTGCTGTCTTTGCCTTGGATATATTCTTGTTCCTGGATCTTTGTAACTCGTTGAATGGACTACTGTTTTGTCTATGGGGTTTTGGATTTGGATTTCTGGACTTTATTTTGCAACTATTATTGGAACTGTATTTCTGCCTGCTTTGCTACAACATATATATGCTGCTTTTGCTTAATAAACTACAAAAGACTATCATCTGTGTGCTGCTTGGTGTCTACAGCAAGATGAAGCTATTCTGAGGTGTGACATCTGCCTCCTATGCTTGCCAAATTAGTTGATCTTACTAGTAGGGATGAAATGGGACTTAAAACATGATAATAAAGTATGGAGCATCATAATAATGAAGGTGGTTCTCAAGACAACCTGAAGTGTACATAATGGCTGGAGGACACACACTGCTATTGAGCTGTGATGACGCAATGGGTTAAATCCTTGTGCCAATTAAACTGCTGACCTGAAGATTGGGTTGCTGACCTGAAGGTTGCTACTTTGAATCCGTGAGATGGAGTGAGCTCCCTCCTGTCAGCTCTAGCTTGCGAGGACATGAGAGAAGCCTCCCAGCAACACTTCCAGGTGTCCTCTGAGCAACGTCTCGGTAGACGACCAATTTTCTCACACCAGAAAAGACAGCAGTATGTTCTCAAGTAGCTTCTGACACAATAAAAAAACACACTGCTGTTGAAAGGCAGTTTTGTGTCTAATACATTCCAACAGTATGGTCTTTCCTACATGGCAGGGAGTTGAACTGGATGGCCCTGTGGTTTCTTCCAGCTCTATGATTCAGATCTGTCTATTCCCTTCCTTGACATATCCAGACAGCAAGATGAAAAATAGATATTCTTCTACAATGACAGAAGTCCATTCTCTTACTCTTGTTTTCTAGTATTATTTTATCTATTTTTTGGTCAATTCAATATTTCTTTGGAAGGAAAACAATTATCTTTTTGTTTTATCATAGAATGGTAAAGTTGGAAGAGACTCCAAGCGCCATCGAATCCAACTTCCTTCTGCCATACAGGAAAACATGATCAAAACACTCCAAACAGATGGTTATCCAGGCTCTGCTTAAAAACACCCAGAGAAGGAGCCTCCACCACACTCCTAGGAAGCAGCACACTTATCTACCAAACAGCGCTTACTACACAAGCTACAAACTATCTACAGACACACTAAGAAAATCCAGCAAATGCCACATTCAGCAAAAGACAAGAGGGATCCTCTCATCTCTGCAGGAGTCTAGCGTATACCATGTGGCTGTGGACAAGTCTACATAGGGACCACCAAATGCAGCATTGCCCAAACACGAATCAAGGAACATGAAGGCACTGCAGACTACTTCAACCAGAGAAATCAGCCATAGCAGAGCCCTTGATGAACCAACCTGGACACAGCATATATGAGAACACAGAAATCTGGATCATTCTAACAATTACCATGTCAGACTACACAGAGAAGTCACTGAAATCCACAAGCATGTGGACAATTTCAACAGAATAGAGGAAACCATGAAAATGGACAAAATCTTGCTACCAGTATTAAAAAACTCTAAAATCAGGTCAGTAAATAAAGAACAACACTCAAAAACAGGTGAAATCCAGACAAGAAATAATCAGGGCCAGCTAATCACATCCCAACCAAGGATTCCCCCAGGCAGGAATCAGTCAAACTTTGAAGCTGGAAGGCTATTCAATCAATTGTAACATTCATACTTGCCTCCAACAGACAATAGTTCTTTCCCCACCCTAGACATTCCAAGGTATATAAACCGCACTTTCCTAGTTTCCAACAGACCTCACAACCTCTGAGGATGCCTGCCATAGATGTGGGCAAAATGTGAGGAGAGAATGCTTCTGGAACATGGCCATACAGCCTGGAAAACTCACAGCAACCCAGCTCTTACTATCAGTTCTTCCTAATGTCTAGGTGGAATATCATTTCCTGCAATTTGAACTCATTGCTCCATGTCCTGGTCTCTAGCCCAACAGAAAACAACGTGACACCCTTTCATGTTACCTCTCGACCTTTCATTCTCCATGCTAAACAAACCTAGCTCCAAAACAACATCAAACTGTGTGGGATTTAAAGTCTGGATGATTTAATTCGTTTTTCAAATGCCATGGGGAAGGATAGGGAGGTTGTCCACAGAGAATGACCTGGACATCTGCAGTCTGGCTGCAAGTGCTGGAGAAAGTGGCACAATGGAGAGCTGCCCATAGCGGGTTTTTCAGCTCCAAGCTCCCGCTCTTGGACCCAGGTTGGCTGTCTTTCTCTCTCCTTTCCCAAAACAGGCAGGAGGAAATCTGAAGCGACGAGGTGAAGTGGGAGGAGACCGTCTAATTGGGATTCAAACCGAGGAGGCGAGTCCACTCCGGGAAGCAGGGCGAGCAGGCGCGCCTCTTCAGCACCACAAGGGTGGACAGCTCCGCTTGAGTTTCTTCCTCTCTTCAGTCGATGCTCTTGGAATCTCCCCGAAAAGGGGATCAGAAGGTAACCCCGTTTAGACTACAGAAGATATTTTTCCTTCCTGAAAGCAACTCTCGGCTTTCGATTTTCTTTGGACTAGAGCAGCGAAGGGATTTGGAAGAGTGTTTCTTTTCAGGAGGGGAAGATCCACTTGGGTGCCTGGAGGAAGGAGGCAAGGGGGCTTGGCAGGGTTTCTGGCTCTTGTCTTTGCTTTCTCTTGGAGGCTCTGCAAGAAAACCTGGGCGGCCACTTGGGCAAAACCCCAGACAACCACTCAACAGGTTGGAGACAGGCTTCACGGATTTCCATAAGCGGGTAAGTCAGGGTCTGGGCTGCACGGGCGAGGAAGTGAAGGATTGAAAAAGACCCACAACAACCAATGATGCATCTACACTGTGGAGGTAAATCCAGTTCGACACCACTTTAACTACCCTGGCTCAATGCTATAGAATCCTGAGAGCAGTAGTTTTGTAAAGCACCAGCATTCTTTGACTGGGGAGGCTAAAGACTTTGCAAAACTCCAGCTCTCCTGATTCCATAGCATTGAGCCATGGCAGTTAAAGTGGTGTCAAACCACGTTTATTCTACAGTGTAAATGCACCATAATTCCCAACCAGCACCTGCACTGGGGATTCTGGCAGTTATGGTCTAGAGGGGAACTTTCCCAAACCCTGGATTTCCAATTAGATCTTGCTGCTAATTCTTCCATCTTTTGAACCTTGTGGCACAAGGGAGGGGATTCAGGTGAAGCTCCAATGTTTTTCCACAACTCTGATCATAGTATCAGAGTCGGAAGGGACTCCAATGATCATCTAGTCCAACCCCACCATGCAGGAATACACAAATGAAGCCCTCACAATAAGAGATGATCAGCCAACCTCTGTTTCAAAAATCTCCAAATAAGGAGATTTCACCATCCTCAGAGGCAGTCTCTGAATACCTCTGAATGTTATTGAATACCTCTTAATGTCAGGAAAAATGTCCCAATGTTTGGATTAGCATTTGACTACTGTGGAAAGCACACCTGCTCCCTTTAAAACCCCGTAAATACCTTTGGGGATATGGAGACATGTTTTTGGTTTCATAAAAGGCTAAATTGACGGGGGGGGGGGGGGGATGCAAAATCTGGTGGAAATGCACACCACGCTTTCTAGTGGACCCTGTAGAGCAATTAGAGAGGCATTTATTAGTGGGACAAATTGTTAAAATATTTTTCTGCTCCTGGAGACTCACGACACCTTCAAACAGACACTATACTGGGTGCTGTGAGTTTTCCAGGATGTACAGCCATGTTCCAGAAGCATTCTCTCCTGATGTTCTGCCCACATCTATGGCAGGCATCCTCAGAGGTTGTGAGGTCTGTTGGAAACTAGTCAAATGGGGTTTATATATCTATGGAATGCCCAGGTTGGGAGAAAGAACTCTTGTCTGTTGGAGGCAAGTGTGAATGTTGCAATTGGCCACCTTAATTAGCATAGAATAGTCTTGCAACTTCAAAGCCTGGTTGCTTCCTGCTTGTGGAAATCCCTTGTTGGGAGGTGTTAGCTGGTCCTGATTGATTCATGTTTGGAATTCTCTTGGTTTTTTTTTTAATATTGTTCATTATTTACTGTCCTGATTTTAGGGTTTTTTTTAAATACTGGTAGCCAAATATTGTTCATTTTCATGGTTTCCTCCTTTCTGTTGAAATTATCCACATGCTAATGGATTTCAGTGGCTTCTCTGTGTAGTCTGACACAGTGGTTGTTAGAGTGGTCCAGTATTTCTGTGTTCTCAAAGAATGTGCTGTGCCCAGGTTGGTTCTTCAAATACTCTGCTATGAATGACTTCTGAGTTGGTCTGCAGTGCCATTCACGTTCCTTGATTTGTGTTTGGGTAATGCTGTGCTTGGTGGTCCCTATGTAGACTCGTCCACAGCTGCATGGCATATGGCAGACTCCTGCAGAGGTGAGAGGATTCCTCTTGTCTTTTGCTGAACATAGCATTCCCCCAGGCAGGAAGCAGCCAGGCTTTGAAGCTGCAAGGTTATTCAGTGCTAATCAAGGTGGCCAGTTGCAATATTCACACATGCCTCAAACAGACAAGAGTTCTTTCTCCCACCCTGGACATTCCACAGATATATAAACCCCACTTGACTAGTTTCCAACACACCTCACAATCTCTGAGAATGCCAGCCATAGTTGTGGGTGAAACATCAGGTGAGAATGCTACTGTAACATGGACATACAACCTGGAAAACTCACAGCAACCCAGGGATTCCGTCCATGAAAGCCTTTGACAAGACCCTATACTCCCTTTGATGCATCCCAAATTCTGTGATTTACACACAAATAATGCTTCTCTAATTGCCCCCTGCCTTGGAATTTGGTGGGGGCTCCTTCTTTGGAGGCCTTTAAACAGAGGCTGGATGGCCATCTGTTGGGGTGTTTTCACTTTGCTTTTCCTGCAGGGCAGAGGGTTGGACTAGATGCAATCTCTTCCAACTCTATCCCCTGGACCTTAATAATTACAGACCAGTGTCCAACCTTCCTTTTTTGGGCAAGGTGATTGAGAATTCAGTTGCTCTCCACTCCAGGCCGTCTTGGATGACACACACTTTCTTGACTCATTTCAAACTGGCCTCAGAGTAGAATACAGAGTTGAGGCTGCTATGGTCACCTTAGTAGATTATCTCCATCTTAATACTGGCATGTGTCTCTGTTGGTGCTTCTAGACCTCTCATTGGCTTTCGATAAAGGAGGAAAAACAAATGAAACTGGATCCAGACAAAACAGAGGTGCTTGCCATCAAGGGTCCTGATCTGGGGATAGAGGTGTGGCAACCAGTTCTGGGTGGGGTTGCACTTCTCCTGAAAAACTCTGTTCACTGATTGGGAGTGCTCCTGAATCTGCACCTCCAAATGTCAACCCAAGTAGATGTGACGGCAGAGGCGGTCCACCTGCTAGGCCATTTAAGCGGTCGCTTGTGGAGCAATCATTCCGGGGGTGTAGTGAGGCCCCCGGGAGGATGGTGCCACCTCCCGCCTTCTTCTTTGGGCCTTGCGGGCCTTCTTCGGGCCACCCGGCCCACCGGAAGGGCCGACGCGGGCTCCAGAAGGCCCAGTGCAGGCTCCAGAAACCCTTCCGGTGGGCCGGGCGGGCCTTCCGGAGCTCACACTGGGCCTTCTGAAACTTGCGTCGGGCACTCTGGAGCCCATGTTGGCCCTTCTGGTGGGCCGGGCAGGCCTTCCAGAGCCCACTCTGTGCCTTCTGGAGCCTGCTGCCGTCTGTTGGAAGCAAAGCAAGTGAGGTTTATTTGTCTGTGGAATAATGCCCAGGGCGGGAGAAAGAGCTCTTGTCTGTTGGGAGGCAAGTGTGGATGTTGTAATTAATCACCTTGATTAGAATTTAATGGCCCTGTGGCTTCAAGGCCTGGTTTCCTCTTGTCTGGGAGAATCTTTTTTGGGAGGTGTTAGCTGTCCCTGATTGCTTCCTGTCTGGATTTCCTCTGAGTGTTGTTCTTTATTTAGGCTTTTCCTTAATCCCTCCTTATTATCCAACATTTTCGCTTATCCAATGCTTTTATTTTGCAGTGATTGGGGTTTTTTTTGGGGGGGGGGGGCGCCAAAATTTCTGTTTGCCTATACTTGAAAATTACCTTGGATCTGCTCTGTGTGACAGTCAGGATTGCTTGTTTACTATAGGCTGGAAGGTGTCTAGAGGAGGGCAACTGAAATGATCTTAGGTCTGGAGACCATGTCCTATGATGAGTGCTTTAAAGAACTGGGTATGTTTAGCCTGCAGAAGAGAAGGTTGAAAGGAGACACTATGTATAAATATGTGAAAGGATGTCAAAAGGAAGAGGGAGCAGGCTTATTTTCTGCTGACTTGGAGACTAGCGACCTCATCAGGTGGGCTCATTTGCCCGTTGTATGCCACTCTCGACATGGGGCCCATTATACAACACACAGGGACTTCTGGCCAGGCTCCATGCTGAAAAAGGAAAGCAAGTAGTGTATATTGCTGCAGTGGCAACATGGGAGGCTTCCTGTGTTGCCTTAGGAGCAATGAGAGAAGCAGGGCAATGATGCTTCCTGCCATGGGATGGGGGTCACAGTACGGTGGGTGATGGGTGTGGAGCGATAGGTTTTCCACACCCTCACAGGGATGAAGTCTTAAGACTCAATGCGATTGGTTCAAATTACAGAGAAGGAGATTCCACCAGAACATTAGAAAGAACTTCCTGACAGTGAGAGCTGTTCACCAGTGGAACTCTGTGTCTCAACGTCTGGTGGAATCTCCTTTCTTGGAAGCTTTTAAACAGAGGCTGGATGGCTAACTGTCAGGGGTACTTTGATTGTATTTTTTTCTGCATGGCAAGGGGTTGGCCTAGATGGCCCATGTGGTCTCTTCCAACTCTATTATTCTATAAAACCTATTTGGATGCACTTTGTGGCTAACATTGGACAGGCACTTAAGAAAGAGTCAATCCTGAATCCTATTTGCAGTCCCATATAGAGCCAACCTAGTAAATTCAAATATTAACGGTGAATCAATGCTTGTTTAAAACATTGGTTCAATTGATCTACTTTAATCCCCTTAATTAAGGCCAGAAATTATGTATTTTTAACATATTGTTGACTGGCAACTCTATCAGCTCTAACTAGCACAGCCATTGGTGATAGAAGTTGAAATTCAACTACTTCTGGAAGGATGCACACTTCTCACCAATACATTAATATCAGTGGAAATTTCCTCAGAGTAACTCTCCAGAGGATGGGGTTGTATATTCCTATAGTTCTTCAAATACTATGGTCAGATTTACTGTTAAACAGAATAATGTAAGGATTTCATCACATTAAGTTCCTTGAAACGAGAGACAATGAGGGACCTCGTAAATCCACAGGGCAAACAACGGGGCAGCGGGTTGAATCTGTCATCTGGCACCCCACATCGCCCGCACCACTGGCCCATGTATGTTGCGGGATGAGATTCAGCAGGCTCTATGCCGGCTGCATCAAGGAAGTGTTGTAGGTCGGGGAATTAAGGTAATGTAAAGAGGTCCTTGATGGAGCAAGGAAACGCGCACTGTGGTGAAAGAGCAATAGCTTCAAGTTCTCTTTCCCTGCATTTGCCATGATCCAAGACCCCTTGTGGATAGCAAAATCCATGGCCACTCAAGTCCATTAAATACAGTGGTGTAGGAAAATGGTGTCCCTTATATAAAATGGCAAAATCAAGGCTTGATTCTTGGAATTTTTGGGGTAGAATATTTTCAAGCCATAAATGATTGAATCAGTGAATACAAAATCTCTAGATATGTCAGGCTGACTGTATTGGTATACATGGGGAAGCTTTAGATTGGGTTGAGAATTACTGGATTGTTGTTGTATGTCTGGTTGCAGCACTTTTTCTCAGGAGAATCAATTTGTGAAGAACAGTATATGGAGAGTTGTCTCATTTCACTTCAGTTCCTGTTCCTTATAAAAAGGATCAACTACTATCGCCTTTTAGCAGGTGCTTTGCTCCCCCTCGTGGTGAAATATGAAATATCCAAGGGCCTTTGTTTCAAGTATTATGCTACTTTCCAAACTTAGCAGAATACTTGTTGTAGGTGTATGCATTCATGCTGTTTTTGATATCCCTCAATAGATATGTTGTGATTTGAGAGCAAAACCTATCATGGGGTTTTCTTGGAAGATTTGTTTACAGGGGGGCTTCCTCTGGGGTTGATAAAATGTGACTTGCCCAAGATCATCAAGTGGGTTTCTGTAGCCGAGGTAAAGGTAAAGGTTTTCCCGACAGTAAGTCTAGTCGTGTCTGACTCTGGGGGCTATTGCTCATCTCCATTTCTATGCCAAAGAGCCGGTGTTGTCAGTAGACACCTCCAAGGCCATGTGGCCGGCATGACTGCATGGAGCACTGTTACCTTCCCGACAGAGTGGTACCTATTGATCTACTCACATTTGCATGTTTTCAAACTGCTAGGTTCTGAGTTCTGTGGCCAAACAAGGATTAAAAGCCTGGTCTCCAGACTCATTGCACAACGCTCAAATCACCAAAACACATTGTAAAACAACTAGAATCCCATAAAGTACTAGAGTTTAATCCTGAGCATACCAAATGCTGAAAAATCTCAGATAAAAACTGCTTATTGGAAGAAGGCAGTTCTCCTGGATGCCTTCTTGAAATTCCATCTACATAACTATTGAATGAGTAGGAACGCTGTCCTGTTTCACATGTGGTTATGTTCTCTGAGGAAATATCTTTCATAACAACAATAATAATAGTTCTTATCCACCTTTCCTCGTGACTTGAGGTGGGTTACAATATGGCTAAAACACAATCATAAACATTATATAAAATGCACATATTTCCATGAAATACATATATTAAAAAACACAGAATAAAAATTAAAATATAGTGAACACAAGACATGAGCTTAGAATTCATAGTTAAAACTGACTGGGTTTTATACTGTGGCCGGCATGACTGCATGAAGCGCCGTTACCCTGGATACATCCTATGTAATCCAGGTTTCTGGAATTTAGGTAGCGGTATTGGGAATTTTCAGTCAGATAACTTCTCTAGTGACTCACCAAACAAGGACTATCAGGATTCCATAGGATATTGCCATGGTAGATAAAGTGGAATCATAATGCTACAGCTGTGTAGTGTTGAAAGAACCATTCGGCTCTTTACTGGAGAAGAATCAAATAGAAATATGGATGTCTGATCGTGTCTGGCCCTTTCATTTCCAAATAACTGCCCAGTGCTGTTCAATTCTGATGCCAGTCATCATGGAATAATAGAGTTGGAAGAGACCACAGGGGCCATCTAGTCCAACCCCCTGAATCATAAAGGATTTTTCTTGAAATACTGTGCACTAGTGAACATCTTTTAGACAAAGAGGATGAAGCCATTCTGGTTTCTCCATATGAAAACATTCCCTGAACTTAACACTAATCTTTCCCAAAATCGAGTTTGTATATGTATAACAAGTTTCCTCTCAAATCCAGCAACAGAGTGCAGTATTGTCCCCAGTTTGAATAGCTTGCCTTAAAGGTGTTTCATATTTTATGCTAGAAATGACAACTACACATTTCCCGCAGTCCCATCGGAATGAAAGATATATAACTCAGTCTTTCATATAAATGAGAAATGCTAAGTAGTGTGTGAAATAATAACTTCCTTTCCAGGAGGAAAATAAAAACCAAGCAGAAGAAAATCTCTTTGAACACAAACCACTTACTTTGAAAAATAATACCAAGTATCAGATAATAGAATGATCCACGTAAAGAGGTCTTGGACAGGAAGAGAATGTGTCTAAACAGGAGAATCTGGGCGGTAGGTGCTTTTTGATTTTTAAGCCTGGTTATTAATCAGAATTTAAATTTGAACCAGGGATTATCATAAACCATTTCTGTGTCATTCCCGTAAAATGAGAAACAAGCAATTGCAAAATCTGGATTATTTATTTATTACTTGCAGCCCATGGTCTCCCCTATCCCCAGCTTATATCTTTGGTTACAGTGGACTACCAGTGTATCTTGTGTTCTATGCAGCTTGTTTTCATTAAGGCCCTATCTACACTGCCATATGAAGAAGTTTCAGAATGCATGATATAGCAGTTTCAGAATGCACAATACTCATATAATCCAGTGCAATGCAGTTAAACTACATTCTGAAACTGGATTATATGGTAGTGTAGATGGGGCTCCAGTTGCTGTTAGGAACTGTGGGAGCTGAAGTCTAAAACACCTGGAGGACCAAAGGTTGGGAGCCAATACTAATGGCAGATGGATTTGTAACTGGTTGACAATCTGAACCCAAATAGTGCTCATCAATGGTTCCTCTTCATCTTGGAGAGAAGAAAATAGTGCAGTGCTCTGAGGTTCCATCCTTGGCCCAGTTGTTCAACGTCTTTGCAAATGACAAATAACTTAGACCAGTGGTTCTCAACCTGTGGGTCCCCAAATGTTTTGGCCTTCAACTCCCAGAAATCCTAACAATTGGTAAACTGGCTGGGATTTCTGGAACTTGTAGACCAAAACACCTGGGGCGCACAGGTTGAGAACTACTGACTTAGATGATGGAATAAAAGGCATGCTTAGCAAAGTTATAGATGACATCAAAGTGAGAACAGCTGTTATAGATTGCAGAACTTGGGCAAAAACTATCAAAATGAATTTCCACAGGGACAAATATAAGGTATTACATTTAGGCAAGAAAATCCTAATGCACCACTATAGGATGGGTGACATCCTGTGCATGTGAAAAAGAATCTAGGGATCCAGGCTAAAAGCACAGCTGAAGTCTGACAGAATTCCCCAGCCAGAAAGACTGCTAGAGATTTGGGGAGTTGTAGTAAAAAAAAAAAATACACCTTTCCAAGCGTTGGTGTGTGTATCAAGAATGCTGCTTTGCTGGAGTTACCTAAGAGAGGCTGAATGGCCCTGGAAGGGATGTGGCAGCTGTATGACTCATGCAGTGAGCAGCACATTGAAGCAGACCAGTGATTCTTGAGTTCTCTGATTTGGGGGCCAACAGAGTTTTTTTTATCATTGATGGACCAGAGATTGGCACCATATTTATGCTTGTTCACTATAACTGGTTATTTCCTGGAAACCCAATGCAAAGTGGTGGCTCACGGACGTGCATCAGTCCATGGATCACCAATGTAGAATCACAGAGTTGGAAGAGTACACAAAAGTCATCCAGTCCAAACCATCAAAGCATCCTCGAGAGATGGTACTTGTGATGCTTCAACTAGCACTGGACTAGACTGGTTTTAAATTGTATTGCTTTTTAATTGTTGTGAGCATCTCAATCACAGAGATAAAAGCAGGATGACGACAACAACAACAACAACAACAACAACAACAGGTAAAGATCCCCTGACATTAAGTCTAGTCATGTCCGACTCTGGGGGTTGGTGCTCATCTCCATTTCTAGGCCGAAGAGCCAGCGTTGTCCGTAGACACCTCGAAGGTCATGTGGCTGGCATGACTGCACAGAGCACCATTACCTTCCCACCAGAGTAGTACGTATTGATCTACTCACATTTGCATTTTTTCGAACTGCTAGGTTGGCAGAAGTTGGGGCTCACCCGCTCCCTGGATTTGAACCGCTGACCTTTTGGTCAGCAAGTTCAGCAGCTCAGCTGCTCAGTGGTTTAATCTGTTGTGCCATCAGGGCCTCATAATAATAATAATAATAATAATAATAATAATAATAATAATAATAATAATAATAAGTCAATTCACAACACTAAAATTCTACTGTTCTGTGAAGTTAGACTTGTACATATAACTGTGTGGCAGATTTCAGCAAAAGTGATTTACTAAGATGTTACTCAGAATTTTTTTCATGTCAGGTGCGACTTGAGAAATTGATGAAAATGATGTGTATGTGTTTGTTTTACATGTTGCAGTTTTCTACTCAGATGAAATTGATATGTATGTGTTTGTTTTGTATGCTGCAGTCTTTCTGCAGTAGAGTGGTATAACACAATAAAGCAGCTATTCACATTAATGCATTTTGGAAGGTGGCATTCTGGGGAAAGCAGCCTTTTTAAATACAAGGTACTGATCAGTTCTGATTAATACTTTCAAATAGACTCTTAGAATGAGTAATGTCTGTTGCCATTTATGTTTGCACAGGCTGAGATACATAGGCACAGACTTAAACAAAAACAAATGAGTGAAAGGAAAGACTTCATGGAACAGGTGAGTTTTAAGGAAGGGGCAGGAGGTGACATCATATGCCTATGGCTTAGAGAAGTTCCTTTTTAGACAAAGGTAACCAGAATGGTGATGATGGCTGGAAAATTCTGGAAAGATAAATATGTTTATTATTAAAAAGATCCACAATGGGCTAAACAAACTAACAGAAAAGGAGATAATGGAGACACTTGGAAGGAAAATCAGAAGAGCCATAATGGAATACATTCTGATAAGGGACTCTGAAGACAATGTAAGGAGAAGGAATTCAAAGAGCAATACAAATATCAAGAGCTCAAAGAACAGACTTAGTATTCTCCTGCCACATTTTACCCCCCAGGACACGTCTGTCATTAAATAAAGAGCTAGAAAATTGTTGTGATTTAACACTGGTCCCAGTTAGTCTAAAGAAGCATGAGTTCTTGCAACACACTTTGAGTTTTGTCTAGTTTTCCTGGTTGTTCACTCTTCCGTATCCATAGATTCCCCTCTATTGGAGTAGGGTCTGTTTGCAGAAATTACTTAGATTTGCATTACCACTCTTTCAAAAAAATAATAATAATGTAACATGGGAAATTTTTTCTCTTCCTTTCTTCCTTTTAATTTTTTTTAGCATTATGCTGCAAAAGTGTCATTTCACTGAAGCATTAATGAACCATAATACTA